>NC_140945.1:31060041-31660041 GCF_014529385.1 Adiantum capillus-veneris
GCCCGAGATTGATGAAATGATCGAGACGATCATGGATTCAGAAAGGCTTATCTATATGATGATAGGAAAAGTGAAGCCGATACGCCATTGTATATTGGTGCACGTGTGTCTAGATCGAAAGCGCTCCTGGTTCTTCTCAACATGCATGCAAAGTTTGCACTAGCGTCATACGCTTTTCAGGTGATCTATTCTAGTTTACTTTAATAAAACTCTAAATGTATAATGATCTGATAGATTTTTACACAATTGTACCGTATTTTTATGTTGTGTAGATTTCTCAAAGAGCACATACTACCAGCTGATAATGTGATGCCAAATTCTCGAGAGGAAGCAAGAAAGATTTTGCGAAACTTGGGGATGGATTACAATTTGATCCATGCTTGTCCTAATGACTGCATTCTTTTCAGAGGGGAATACATAGACATGGAGAAGTGTCCGAAATGTGATTCCGAGAGATATCGAGTAGATCTCCACGGAACAAAAATTCCGCAAAAGGTTTTGCGACATTTTCCTCTACTTCCTCGCATCAAGCATTTCTTCAAATGTAAGTCCATGGCCGCCCTAGCATCATGGCATGAGGAGAATAAATCTTCGGATGGTGCTACGGATTCCTGCAGATTGCGCAGCCTGGAAACATATAGATGGAACATGGTCGGATTTTGCCAGGGAAGCTCGAAATTTGTGCTTAGTCCTGGCTATGGATAGCGTAAATCCATTTGGTCAAAGATCAACATCTTACAGTGTAGGGCCCGTTGTCATCGTCAACTACAACATTCCCCCGTGGTTGACTACGAAGAAGGGGCACCTATGGCTAAGCTTGATTGTGCCGGGGCGATATAAAGTGAAGAATATGGATGTGTATCTTCGTCCACTATTGGAAGAGCTACAACAATTATGGACTGGCATAGAAGTGGTGGATATGAGCCAACACACAGGTTGACGGAATGCTTTGATCAGAGGCATTCTAATGTGGACCATGCATGACTATCTCGGACTAACAGAATGCTCAGGTGATCTATTTACACTCCTCACTCAGACACTGTAAATCTTGGTTTTTCTCAAGCTGATCTATTATCATGTGTATACATGCAAAGCTTCAAACAAGCGGATACAAAGCATGTGTCACATGTGGACCTGGACTGAATGCACGTAGGGCACCTCATTGAAGAAGCAAATCTATGAAGGTCATCAAGCGTACCTTCTAAAGAATCATGTGTTACGCGACGGCTTTTTGGGAAGAGAGCCTCCGAGGATGTCTACACAAGCATGGTTAGAGCAGAAGGAGATGTGTGATGACGGATTGCCCCTAGGGATGAAGAAACCATCTCCATGGTACGAGCTACCATACTGGCCCTGACTCATGATCAATCACTTGCTCGATCCAATGCACATATTCAAGAATGTGGGTAATCTATTATGGGATCATCTGACCGTTGAAAGATACTTTGGGAGCCATGGTTGACCTTAGAAATGTGGATCGTATGGAGCAATATTGGCCGCAAACAACGTCCGATGGATCGATAAAACTCCCTAAAGCACCATGGATTTTCACAGGAGCCCAAGAACGCAAAGTAAAAGAGACCATTTGATCTTTGCGGACCCCCACTGGCGTAATGCACTTGCTCTGAACGTGTTTTACTAAAGAAGGAAAGCTTACCAGTTTGAAGTCACACGACTGGCATAAAATGTGTCAGGTATGTTCATAGTGGGAATTGTGTAACAAATTCGTGTGTGGACTTTAATATCATTGTTGCACGTGTTTTGCAGTTTATTTTACCGGTTGCCATTGAGGGATATTTGTCTCTAACGTTCGTAACACAATCTACAAACTTGCGAAGTTGGTGCAATGGATCTCACAAAAGGAGATCAACGTAGACTCCATACCATTCACCAAACTAAACGCTGCGGAGGTTGTGTGCATGTTTGAGAAACATTTTCCTACTACCATGCTAACCACTCAGGTGCATCTTCTTGTTCACATAGTTGATGAGGTGGAAATAGCTGGCACAGTACACTCCAGATGGATGTTCTTTTTAGAACGTTTCATGAAAACTCTCAAGGGATATGTGCGTCAGAAAGCACGTCCGGAGGGTAGCATGGCAGAAGGTTGGTTGGTATCAGAGTCCCTAGTGTACATTGGAGAGTGGCTAGATGGATTTGATAAAGCCCGGGATACGCTATGGCGAACCATAGATGATGAGCACATATCTGGGATTGTCATGTGCAATCTCGGTGTTGAGAAGTGGATGACGGAAGATCTAAAGGCTAAAATCAACCGATTTTGCATGCTTCACAATCCAATGATGTAAACGTGGATTTCACAATATGAGGATGCAAAGCAAGAGCGACAAAGGGCACGAATTGAGTGGAGATGGGGAAGCCGACCACCGATGCACTATCTGACGGGTCTAGAGAGCCTACCAACATTCATGAGCTTAAGATGGTTGCACAACCAATTGAAAAGCGCACAACAGTGCGGTGAAGAAGTGATTGAGGAAGAGTGGGAGTACTCTCGGGGTTGCACGACCAAGGTAAGTTTGCAATGTACGACTAGTGACTTTCTAGATGTTTGAACGGCCACTCATAATCTTTGTTGGTTGTAGTATAAATCATACACAACAGCATGGTGTAAAGGTCGACATTTTAGGGTGGAACGGATCGACAAAAAGCGTTTTACTCAAGATTATGGAATCATGGCAAAATTTGAACAGTCTAGTCAACGACGGTCCTTTGATGCAGATCCTGTGGTGACGGAACTCACTTACTTCGGCACGCTACAAGAGATTTTGAGGATCGATTATAGAGGATTTTTTGTCGACTTGTTCGACGTGCAATGGTTCAAGATAATCATGGAGGGTCGCAACACTACTATGCGTAGAGGAGAGTCTGATTTTCTTGAGGTGAATTCAACTAAGAAATGGACTGACCTAAGAGACACTTTCATACTACCCGAGTATTGTGAACAAGTAAGTATGTAAATAGTTAACATCCCATTTTAGAATTTATGTGCTTGGAAACTCTCATGTAAGTTATGTGGCTCTGGCAGGTGATATTTCATCCTACAAAGTCTGCATCAAACTGGTGGTATGTCATAGAGGTAGCCCCTCATAATGCACGGATGTATGAAGGCTACCATGTGCCAATCAATCATAGCGGCATCAATGAAGGAGATCGGAGAAGATGCTCAGTCAGAAGCTGTTGAGGTGGTGCCAGACGAACATCAAGATGCTACTCTCTATGGGGTGCATGCAGAGGATTTACAAAATGAAATGGAGGACATCTGTTTAAACAAAGAGCTCTATATAGATATAGGAAGTTATGCTGAGCTATGCGAGGATGAGAGAGAGATCTCTTAAATCCATAAATATTGTATTTGAACAATTTTGCTACGTTTTGTAAAAAACTCTGGCTCTCTAAGTACCTTCCATGTTGTATAACGCTCTTCTGATTTTGCGCTCACATCCTGGGCAATCCATGGCCACATGCAGCTCCACCACCTGTTTTTTCGACTGCAAGATTTGATTGTGTGCGCTCTCTCTCTCTCTCTCTCTCTCTCTCTCTCTCTCTCTCTCTCTCTCTCTCTCTCTCTCTCTCTCTCTTTCGATTGAAAATTCTGAGTTATCGACTTGCCTCTTCCATCACTCAAGTTTAATAGAAGAAGAACGCGTTCTGTAGCTGCTAGCCTTTGAACATTCCAAAGCTACAAGCACCTTCAAGTTCTACGTCAAAAAAGAAAGAGATAGTTTGGATTCTTGTACGATTCTCAGTTTTGAACAATTTTCCTCCGTTTTGTAAAAACTCTGGCTCTATAGATACCTTCCATGTTGTATAACGCTCTTTTGATTTTGCGCTCATATCCTCGGCAATCCATGGCCACATGAAGCTCCACCACCTGGTTTTTCGACTGCAAGATTTGATTGTGTGCGCTCTTTCTCTCTCTCTCTATCTCTCTCTTTAGATTGAAAATTCTGAGTTATCGACTTGCCTCTTCCATCACTCAAGTTGAATAGAAGAACGCGTCATTGCATCATTGTATTTATATACATCATTGCGTCATTGTGTCATTGTATTTAATGGTCTTTGCGTCCACTCCAGGTACTATGCTGTAGTATGTTCTCACAAGCAGGGACAACGAGCACCTCTCTCTCTCTCTCTCTCTCTCCCCATCTACTTGTCCATGTTCTCTACTCCATTCATTCAATATTAAGTTTAATTGTTCGTGTGTTTAATGCAGGTATGGATGATGAGGAGTTTCTTTCTTCTTTGTCACCCCAGCAGAGACAATGGTACGTGGAGCATCATCGCTCTGGCGCACCATTGCGCATTCCTACTCCATCCGCATCTCCCTCTATTTCGGAGCATTCAGCGCGCTCCGAAGCTTCGGTGTCGACGAGACGATCTTCACACTCATCTAGGCGCCGTCGCTCTAGTGGTGGCGGTGACGGTTGTTGTGGGGATGCCGCCGCCGATGCTTCGACACCGCCTCATGTTCGACAAGGCTCTTTACCCTTCCCTTCTTTGCCTGTCCCGACACTAGCCACGGCATTACCATCGACACAGGTTTTGTGCGGCCGACTGCCGTTCCTAGCAGCTACACACCACTAGCTTCTCCTCCGGGAGTCACTCCAGTGGACACTCCTCGCTTCGGGGCTCAGACTCCAGTGGAGACACCTGACGTCCGTACCCCCGTTGACACGCCGCTAGAGACCCCTGTCGGGACACCCAGGTTCACTCGTCAGCGGTGAGAGAGCTTGCCTTACTCCGTCGACTTCAGCGGCGGCATCATCTTGGATGATGAAGGCAAGAAGGTGATTTCACGCATTGCTCTCAGGTGTTTAGACACTACATACTAAACACCTGGAGTGAAGTACCGAATGATTTAAAAGACAGAGTCATCAGCATTCTTCATGACGAGTTTTCCGTTCCAACATGGGATGACCGCTTCAATGAAGACGTGATGAAGGTTCGAATGTGCGAATATCGCAAGCACAAGCGTTCCGAAGTGCAAAAAGCAATCAAGCATGGGTGGAACATACCAGATTGGCTGGCCAAAGAAGATTGGAAGAATGCGAAGAAAGCAGCGCGTGAGAATCTCGACAAGTGGAAGCAACAAAAGGAGGCAGCCAGAGCGCGAGTAGAGGCAGGGAGCTCGCACCACTTGGGGAGAGGTGGGTGGGCATCATTTGAGGCCGATTTTGTAAGTGTTTTTGCATTGCTCTCTATGTTTGATAGTTTGGGGTTTATGGGTTTTTAAATTCTAACATAATGGATTCTTTGTATGTTTTGACAGTGGTCAATGACAGGGCGTGATCCCACACCGTACGAGCGTGAGTACGCAGGCAGGAAGGGCTTAAACGCCCTTATGGACATTCTGAGTTCTCGTAGCGGCATGGTTAGTATTAGGGTTTATTCTTTTCTATTTGTTGTATTGTTTTATAAACGTTGCTATATGTTTATACTTACAAAAAGCTGTCTTATTGTTTTTTTTTTGCAGAATCCGACAGATATGCCGCTTGGACGCGATGAGACGTCTGATTAGACGACGTCAGTTTAGCCATAGCTAGATAGCATTAGTTTCTTTTTGTCATAGCTTATGTATCATGAGACGACTTTTATACGTCTTTTTGAAAACCACGTATATTTTTTAAATAATGACAATGGTTTGTAACTATTACATTTGTAAAGTTTAACAATCAAGTGATTTTGCCTATGTGTACAATTGTCATTGATTTACTTTCATCAATTCACTCTTGTTATTATTGTATATTTATTTTGCAAACAATACGCACTATGGATGATGGAGTTAATGGTTATATTGTCTTGTGGGTGACTATTTTGGGTCTATATCTACCTTTGCACTTTTTTTCAAAGGTGAATCAATTAATGAAACATTCAATATGGTTGATGGGTGAATGCCCTGCCATCAAAAAATTTCCCTCTCGAGCGTCGCTTGAACGTCACTATATAAGGCTCTGCAGCGTCGCTATAGATGGCTCTGTAGCGTCGCTATAATCGTCGCTATATAGCGACGTTTATAGCGACGCATATAGCGACTGTCATAGCGACGCTTATAGCGACGTCCCCGTATCGACGCTCTTAGCGACGTCGGGGGTTATAAAAACCTAGTGTATTTTCGTCGCTAAAAGCTTCACAAGAGCACACAACCTCTTGTAGTGGCAATCACACAAGATTAAAGCAAGATTAACCACTAATTAGTTATGATATAGCTAATCAAAGCATCATTAACAATCATAAAAAGTATGAGAGAGGCATAGTGAAAGAGAATTAAGCTTTGATTAGTGTTAATCAAGTCACATGAGCAAGGAGAAGCTCAAGGACTACATAGCCATACACCTCATGAGCTCTTACCAAAGAGTGGTTTCCACAAATGGGACTAAGAACCCTAATTTCTTTTACACATTGCCCTATATACCTAGGGTAAAATTATGCAATGTCCGGGCGTCCAAGGCCTTTAGGGCTCCATAACTTACTTAATCTGCAACCTAGGCACACTAAGCGACCTGTTCTTTATAGCTTGGAACTCCCATGGAGCCCGTAATACATTATAAATATTACAACAGCTTAAAATAAATCGAGAAATTACAATACATGACCATTTTTGAAAATGTGAAAAACGTGTGAGCCAATCTTAACTACTTCTTTGTATTCATCTTCGATGTGCATTTGTAAGGCTCAGGCCTTTAGCAGCTTTTGTTAACTGACATCAGGAGACCCGTGTGATGATGTGATTACATGTCATGCAATGGGGTCAGAACTAGGTGACTAGGGGGCTTGGTGACTGCCCAACGCCTCTCATTGCTTTGTTCTGACCTTTGTGTTAATGTCATTACAAACAAATGTCGGCTCAATTAGCAATGACCCAAAACATCACCATAAACACGTTGCAGCTCGCAAGTAGCCCACAATGACCATCCTTGAAACCTTAGAATGATGCAAATTACTATTTTGAGACACATTTCTAGATGTGCTTCTCAAGTGTAGGGAAAATGAAGCCACCATGTTGGATTTATGAAAATGTAGCATATTGAAAAACTTCCAATAATGAAGATGTGCATGTCAAAGTTTTGCATCTAGAATGGCCTTAAATTTATTTATTCTGCCATGCTAAATCTTCCACATGTTTGTCATAGGAATTGATGTCATACAACCAAAGAATAAAGCGATGAATGCCATCCAAATTGAGATCATGTACAGGACACATATGATCCATATTTTGACAAGACCACATCTCGCAAGTATATAGACAAACTATAAACAAGTATTGATCTAGCATGGGGATACCACAGCTGATAAATTCAAAAACAACTAAGAATCAAGTGAGATCCGTTTAGAGGGGAAAGTTGAAGGGGAATGGCAAGTGTCAGGCGAGGCAGCAGGTAGAACACAAGGTAAGCTGTTGATTACGGGGTATGTTCATAGATACCCGACTTGGCCATTCAAAAGAAAAGGAGAAGAGTCTCCATGTGGCGAGTGAAGCAATCAAGGCAGGTGATGTGTTAAGGAGGCAGTACAAGTGCCAAGTGAGGGAGGGAGCGCAAGGTAGACATGTGACTGTTTTTTTGTAAATAGCAAAGGGGTACGACAACAAACAAGCAAGCTAAGGTGGTGGATTGTCTTAGAACAAAAGCAATTGGTCACTACGTTTTAATGCGAGTTCAAATCTAGCACTGTATGCTAGTTTTGCCTGGTGCAGTGAGGAATAAATGCCCTCGCAAAGGAATTTGCTTAGATTCCTTCTAAGAAAATGCGAAACGAGTCAGGATGACCCCCCCTTAATAAGTGCATTAGTAAGTGCAAAAGAGCTACCAATCATACGAGTAAACACAAATTCTTAGCAAGAATCTGCTTAGATTCCTGTTAAGAAAATGCGAGACGAGCTAGTAGCCCCCTATTATAAGTGCAAAAGAGCTACCAATCTTAGGAGTAAGCACAATTGTACCAACTCCACTAGATAAGAGCCATTGTTCGCAAATACTGAAAGATTTCCCAATAGAAACAAGCCAACACTAATGCGCAGACGGTGACACTGCCTGATCTTAGAGAGAGAGAGAGAGAGAGAGAGAGAGAGAGAGAGATTCTACACTATTTTCATTAGTAAGCCTATAAAATAGCTTTAAAAGTCTAAAAGAATGCCTTTAAAATGTTTACGCAATTTGGTAGGCACCACGCTTGCAAGCAAGCAGTGCCAACAAGGGGTGTTATGAGAATTTTGGAAAAATTTGAGGGGTTAATCTACTACGATATATGTATTATATATCTACAATATATGTATATATTATTAACATAATATGGCGCTTGGGTCTCCCATGCCACGTGTCATCTACTGCGAGCTAAAGGCCTCAGAAAAAAAAAGAGATGGGAAGAGCACACGCTCACATTAACGGCGCTTTCAAATGAGTGAGCTGGTGGCAGCTCTGCCACGCTTTCAAGTACATTAATTACTGATGGCCATAATTCGAAAGCTTTCGAAAGCCAGTGTTCCATGAAGAAGCTCACATTCCCTGCATTGGAGTGCGAGTGCTCCGTGAAGTACAACCGAGAGAGAGAGAGAGAGAGAGAGAGAGAGAGAGAGAGAGAGAGAGAGAGAGAGAGAGAGAGAGAGAGAGAGAGAGAAGAAGAAGAAGACGTAGAGAGACGCTCTCTGACAGGGTAGGTTTTCTCTTTGCTCCCGCCATGAACACCCACCCTCGTGCTAACTGTCACGACCAGCTCGCACTCTGTAAGCCCGTTGTTTTCTTGGCCCATCTCGACATCAACTTCCCTGCAAGCTTCCCTGACCCCCAATGCGCCCAACTCTCTCCTCCTCCCGCCACTACCGTGTCGCAGTCTCGCAGCAGCAAAACGCTATCACTCGGCCAATGCAAGACACTTAAACCCGCCACTGTCGTGTCACAATCTCGTAGCAAAACTCTCTCTCTCTCTCTCTCTCTCTCCTACCTCCCTCCTACTCCCGCCACTGTCGTGTCGCAGTCCTGTAGCAAAATGCTCTCTCTCTCTCTCTCTCTCTCTCTCTCTCTCTCTCTCTCTCTCTCTCTCTCTCTCTCTCTCTCTCTCTCTCTCTCGCGCGCATGGTGCAGAGAATCACACCGCACTCTCGTGCATCCTCTTGCTCTCTCTCTCTCTCTCTCTCTCTCTCTCTCTCTCTCTCTCTCTGTGTGTGTGTCCCCGTTGCATGCATGAGCAACTCAGAATGAGTTCGATTCAATATGAAATGTAACTTAACAATCTATATTTTTATTGTAGCCAGCAAGTGTGCAAGCCAAGGCGAGTCGAGTTGAGGTGTGTGTGAAGCAGCTCAACCAGGTAAATGTTTTGGTTAATTTTTATTTCAATGTAATTATTTGATTTGTTTATTTAGAGAGAGAGAGAGAGAGAGAGAGAGAGAGAGAGAGAGAGAGAGAGAGAGAGAGAGAGAGAGAGAGATGACAATTGACACGAAATGTTTTGGCAAATTAGATTAATGTAATGGAAAGAAATGAAATGTTATATTAACGTCTTTAAAAGGCCAAAATGACCTATGAGACAAAATTGTGAATGTTTGGTTAACTTTTTATTTCAGTTTAATTATTTGATTTGTTTATTCACACAAAGAAAGAGAGAGAGAGAGAGAGAGAGAGAGAGAGAGAGAGAGATGACAATTGATCGGAAATATTTTGTTAAATTAATAATATGGTAAATTAAACTAATTCACAAAAATACAAGATAGACAAAAAGAAATGAAATGATATTAACGTCCTCAAAAGGCCAAAATGACCTAGGAGACCAAACTATTACAAAATTGTGAAGCTAAAGAAATGAAATGTTATATAACGTCTTCAAAAGGCCAAAATGACCTATGAGACCAAACTGTTACAAAATTGTGAATCTGATACCATCTCTGGTTACTAAAAGACTAGAACAAAAATACTACTAGTACTAGAATCCATCCTCATCTGCACTCTGGATGTCGAGAGAGTATGGCTCAAATCCTCTGTTGTAGTCTCTGTCGATGCTATGTAGCCCCACTCCTCAATTGTGGCCGTCTGGATCTCTGTAGCTCTCATGCTCAATAGAGAGAGAGAGAGAGAGAGAGAGAGAGAGAGAGAGAGAGAGAGAGAGAGAGAGAGAGAGAGAGAGAGAGAGAGAGAAATTTGACCATAAGGCCTCACACGTATAGAAATAAAACACACACACAAACACACATAGAGAGATGAAAATGAACTAAATTTGAAGGGTACTTACACACATACATACATGCATACTACATAACCACACACAAACAGAGAGAGAGAGAGAGAGAGAGAGAGAGAGAGAGAGAGAGAGAGAGAGAGAGAGAGAGAGAGAGAGAGAGAGAGAGAGATGGAGGGAGGGAGGGAGGGAGGGAGAGAGAGGGGAAAAAGACCAAAGTGAATAAAAATAATTGGTGGGAGAGAGAAAGAGAGAGACGGCAATGAAATGAAATGTTATGGTAATGTGCTCAAAAGAGTACATCCATGTGATTGTAGACAAGCTAAAAGATAAGAGGGAGAGAGACATACATAGGGAGAGTTAAATGTGAGTGAGATAAGATAAAAAATAGGGGCCAGACAGAGTCCTAGGAGTCCACAAGGTTACAACCATGTATGGCCACTAAAAAAAAGCCACAAAGAGAGAGAGAGAGAGAGAGAGAGAGAGAGAGAGAGAGAGAGAGAGATGAACTTTCCAAAAATTAGGGTTAAACTGCCAATGAGAGCAAAGGCCTTGAACTCAACATTCTTATCTTTTCCCATGCTAATAAGTACTTTAATAATGCGTGTATCGCAAAGGCACTTTTTTTCCCACTGGGTTTTTTCATTTGGTCATCCATGTATTGTACCCTAATTTAAATCTTCATCATTCTACTTCTTTGTAGAAACTCTCAATAAATAAACAATAGACGCACCATTATGCTGCTTTAATGGACAAATGCGACATCATCTCTCACATCAGAAACAAATTCAATGACAACTGAAGACATCCCATCAACAACCAATCAAAAACCTTCAAGCCTCCACGGACACTTTTCAATAGTGCCCAAGGATGGGCACTAAAATCGGAAGGGAGGAATGTTAACTGAGCCGACGCTCGTTTGTAATGACATTAATACCCTGGTTGTGACCACACTGCATGATCTGTAAACCGCATCATCACACGGGTCTCTCGACGTCAGTTAACAAAAGCTGCTAAAGGCTTGAGCCTTACGAATGCACATCGAAGATGAATACAAAGAAGTAGTGAAGATTGGTTCACACATTTTTCACATTTTTCAAAATGGCCATGTATTGTAATTTTTCGATTTATTTCAAGCCATTTTAATATTTATAATGTGTTACGGGCTCAATGGAAGTTCCAAGCTATAAAGAATAGGTCAGTTAGTGTGCCTAGGTTGCAAATTGAGTAAGTTGTGGAGCTCTAAAGGTTTTGGACACCCGAACATTGCATATTTTTGGCCTAGGTATATAAGGCAATGTGTAAATGAAATTAGGGTTCTCAACCTCATTTGTGGAGAGCACTCTTTGGTGAGAGCTCATGAGGTGTGTGGCTATGGAGTCCTTGAGCTTCTCCTTGCTCATGTGACTTAATTAACAATAATCAAAGCTTAATTCTCTTTCACTATGCCTCTCTCATACTTCTTATGATTGTTAATGATGCTTTGATTATCTAGATAATAACTAATTAATGGTTAATCTTGCTCTAATCTTGTGTGATTGCACTTTATTCTTATGTGTGGATGTAGGTTTGATTAGAGTGTGGATGCTCAATAGGTCTATGTGTGTGCGCTTGTGATTAGTGTGTGCATGATAGGATTAGTGATGTATGCGTCTTTGCAATCGTTGGTGTGTGTGATTGGGTTGATTTGAGGTGAAGAAAAGTGGATATGGAGATTGTCAGACATCGTGACTTAGCTCTTCCATAGGCCGATAAGCCCACTTCATATAGTTGCCATTCATGTTCCCAATATCCAAATATTTCTTTTTTTTAATTGTTCAACCATGGCATTTCCTAGCCCTAGGATTTATGATTAAGCAAGGATATCTAGAAGCCTTAACCTTAAGGCAATACACAAGCTTACCAACTGTTTTTGGGTCGTAACCCACAATAATGAAAAGACCAATATCCTACCATAAAAAAAGCCAGAAAACGATATGTTCTTAGCATGATCAGTTTATAGATTACAAGGTCATTAGTCCCCTCAATCACTAGTTTTATCACAAGAAAAAAAATCAATATTGTAAGCCATGTTTACCAACCAATCTACAAAACACCCGGTTCATGTACAGTATGCAGTCGCGGTACAATATCAACAAAAACCTTTTTTAAAGCCATTCGGTAACTTCTTGGATTAGCGAAAAATATAACCCATCCTATTTTATGCACAATATGCAATCGTGACATAGTATCCAACGATTCACGCACTGTATGTATTCCTAGCATAATATTTCAATAGAAAAACAGTAAAAAGTCAGTCGATAACTGTGCCAATAGTAGTCAATACCCAAACTTATCAAAGTAATAGGACCGGCCTGAGTTGGTAGTCCAACAACCTCCATAGCAGCACAATATCAAAGCTCTCACTCCTCACTTTGAGAAACTTACGCAGAGAAAGAATACCCACAGACTAAGCGAGGGGCTCAAAGCGCCCTCACCTTTTTATAGGCCATTTGATTTGCTCAACGTCAAGAGACGCCCCACAATTTGATTCTTTAGTGGCTCCAGGTTCCCAAGCGGCTTCATGGCCATTCCTGCTCGCATAATGGGGGTTGAGAGGGAGAGAGATTGCATGTAGGTGTATGCAGTAGGCTGCGTTGCATGGTAATACAGTCAAGCTAGACAAATAGAGCAAGGGCGTGAACAAGGCTAGTCCTACTCACGTAATGGGGGTTGAGAGGGAGAGAGATTGCACATAGGTGTACGTAGTAGGCTGCGGTAATACAGTCAAGCAAGACGAATAGAGCAAGGGCATGAAAAGTAGAGTATTAATGAAGGCGATATTTTATGCATAATAGGCATAGGGGTGGGAAGCCATGTGAGGATATACGGGAGAGGTATGTCCCCCCAAACAAAAAACCATATTAAATTTTCAATAAATTAGACTAAGGTACATAGTAACCTTATATATATATATATATTAAGCTACTATATAAGTATACATGTGTGTGTGTGTGTGTGTGTGTGTGTGAGAGAGAGAGAGAGAGAGAGAGAGAGAGAGAGATACACACTTACACTTCCAACAATGCTTCTTCTCTTCAACATTATAAACTTTTTCCCTTACTTGCGTTGATTTGTTGGCAATATTGTTCCTTGGAGATCATTTTTACGTGCTACATACTTTGATGCCCATGCGTTTTTTTGAAAGTTAGCGCTACTAGTTCCTTTGCTTCCATTTTTTAATATTTTTTGAAAGTTAGTGCTACTAGTTCCTTTGCTTGCATTTTTTAATCTTTGTGCATTACCATAGCTTGGCTTGTGATTTCAATGCTATCTTGTGCTATTATATGGCTTCTTCACTTGAATCAATTGTGCTAAATTCATCATGGCTAAAACTCAATTGTTGGGGTAAAGAGCTGGTGGCTATTCCCTCTGAACAACCCTACACTAACAAACTCACTTATTCTCTCCTTTATATATAGACAAGGAACGCCAACGCACACTCTTCCACTAGTGTGGTTCTGCCCTCAAAGCATTGGTCTCTCCTCTCCCCTCTCCACACGCATGCATCATGCACTAGCCCCTTCAACTAGTATTGGGGCATGCAAGCAAGAGCATCTCAATCACATGTGAGAGATTCAATCCAAGCCTAAGAAGTCTTGGTGAAAGCAAGGAGATGCATTTTGTAAGATCTACATATACAGGTAAGCAAGGGGGAAGGAGAAGAGAAGGAAAGCAAGAGCATGAACCTTGGCATATAGGTAGCTTGGCCCCAACAAATCACGCGTTGCTAGTATTAGGGTTCCTTATCTTCTATATAGGAAGGAGAGAATAAGTGAGTTTGTTTGTGTAAGGTTAGTCAAAGGGAATGGTCACTAGGTCTTCTGGCCAACAATTCACATGTTGCTAGTATGTGAGAAAGTGTTGGCTACAACATGATTAGGTGTTATGTACATGTTGATTGTCTTGGTTTTGGCAAAATGCAAATGGTATTGGTGAAGCTCCAATTCTTCTCTACTTAGATCACTAAATGTACTTGCTACTCTAGCTTTTGTATATCCTTCAACATCAGATTTCTCCCTTGTCCACATTGCTTCTCCTATGGTTGGTAGCTTCAAAGATTTTGCAATCACCTTTTCAAACATCCGGACTTCTATCTTTTTTGAGTTTGAACCAAAAAGCTATGATGTGCCCTCTTTAATGATGGTTGAGAGCAATTCATGAGCTCTTTTGTAATCAACTGTGTAGGGAGGTAGCTTAACCTACTTTTGAAGTCCCATTCTTTGGAAGATCTTCTTGACCTCTAGTAACTTTAGTGGATCTTCAGACTCCTTGACATAATAGGCACTTCCACAATGGTGCCTTCTGCATCTTTGAATTCACCATGGAAAATTGTAATTGAGTTCAGTCTCAACCGTGCTTTGCTCACTCAATATGTTGTGGCTATTTGGACACTTTCATTGATATGGCTCTAAATCTATCATCCTCTCTTTGAGTGTCTTTTTCTTTGGTGTTAAGGTTCAAGCCAGCTGATCGGGCACTCATCACACTGAACGTACTAATGTTATCCATTATTTTGATTATATAGAACATAACATGAGAGGTGAGGGTCCTCACGCAAAGCTCCACCAAAGAATCATGTGCGCTCGTCTTCTCCCTCACTCACACTTGCACTTTGCATGCATCGCATGCGTACTCACAAGTTGTATCAGAGCCACAACTTCCCTTCCTATTTTCAGTGGCATGTGTATGAGTTTCTCAACGAGCTAAGGCTCAAGCCTTAGAGGAGATTCTTTTTGAGATCTGTACATGAGAGTACAGTGTTTGCAACTTTGAATCTGTGTGAGCACAAAGCATTGAGAAGTGCAATTTGTTGATGCTCATAAAAAGGAGAAGCATCCCTAAATTATTGCTTAATAGTAGCACTAAGGCCAAACTCGCATAGTACTAGCGGCAAATCAGGTAGCATTGGTGGATTTTGGGTAGTAGTGCTAAGGTAATAAACAAGCAGTGCTGGAAATTTGAATAGCAAAATCCATAATGCTACAAGGGGGGAAAGGGGAAACACACCCGACAACACAGACATGCCTTTCCATAGCTTAGATGGAATCATCGCACCTCGATCCTCTAAAAAAAACACATTGAACAACAAAACTTCACTGCAAACACTCGTATGCACACACCCAAGCACACAATCACACACAAAAGCACAACTTATAGCATTTCAATTGTCATAATTGCTTCTCAATTCTCAACCACACACATAACCTCTCAGGAGTTTTGCAAAAATTGTATAATCCCTCATGCAATCAAATTAAGTCACTCATCCATTTTCATTTTTATCACTAACCAGACGTCCTTCACTACCCAACTTGCCTTGCATAGTCTACGAGGCTTTTCACATCAAAAAACTTTTTTAAAATATCAAATCTCTCCTCTTGCCTTGCATAGCCACATAAATCATATACATCGTCCTTAATTCCTTTGCCTTCATTGGGTCTTCAAACATGCTATGACATTTTGGCACACATTTATAAGCACCCTTGACACTGTTTTCCACGCTTTCTGGCAATGAACTTCTTTGACTTCACCATCATTGCCCACCCCCTAATTGAGCATTCATGCTCAACCACAAACATGTTTATTGAACTTGAAACATGCTAAGTCTTATTCACATTCTTGCATGTCTTCATCAGGTTGGTTGTCCAAAACCCTTCATCACAAAATGACTATCGCCCATATCGAATGGCCAACCTCCTTCCACATTCCAAATGCAACCATTCCCACCTCTTGGGTCAAACAAAAAACTATGGGAATCGGCAAGCATATGTAACACCCTCCTGTAATTCTTTATCCAAGTATCAAACGAATTATGTAAACAAGATGTTTGCAATAGCGTTTCACATGTCCAAATATTTAACCTATATCCAGCATGATTTACCCATGGCATCACTATGCACATCATCACTTTGAACACATACAACTGACCCTCATACCCGACCATAAAGTAGACAGGCTCTCATACAAGAAACCGCCTCAAAAGAATCCTTTCATTGATGCAAGGCCCGCTTGCTGCTACTTCCACAAGCATACCCATCAACCACAAAGTGCATACCTCGTTTGAAAGCTGACCTCGATACATTGATTGTGTTTCCTCTTTTTGTAAGACCAAACAAGCCTTGGTGAATCTTTGGTCAAGTGGTAGCACTGAGACTCTAAAATTTAATGCAATTAATAACCTGGTGAAGTAGCGGAACAAAGCAAGGTTTTATGCAGTAGCACTAAATTAAAGGGCAATTGAGACCTTGCAACAAGTAGCACAACAAAGCAAACCATGTAGTGTAGGATTAAAAATGCAAAGGAAAAAGCATGAAGGGCACATCCATGGGGTAGCAACAACAATCAAAAGGATCTAGGCCTTGGAAGTGTGTGTGTGTGTGTGTATATTACACACACACACACACACACACACACATGGCTTGGGGCATTTGAGGCTTTGGATGACTGCTAGCTAACATCCACACCTCCACACACACTTTTTATTAGTGTGGAAAGCATACACAACCACATCCTCATCCGCATCGAGCGCAACCCCATCCGCTTTAGCTTTGGGTTAAGTTCACACACACACACAAGCATCAACAAGGCAGCTACATCGAGAGAGAGAGAGAGAGAGAGAGAGAGAGAGAGAGAGAGAGAGAGAGAGAGAGAGAGAGAGAGAGAGAGAGAGAGAGAGAGAGAGAGAGAGGCTTGGCTCTCCTCCAATGAGTCATTGACATCTACGGATTCCTCCTCTATATTAACGACATTGACATCCACATTGGCTTCATCTCAACATCAAGATTTGGCATCCGATTTGGCTTTGTTTTGACATCAGCATTTTGGAATGGCATTGGTGTTTTTACCAGCTTCTTGGTGAGCTAGCCCACGAGCTAGCTTGTGGCAATTTTTCTTGCGGCTCTCAGACTTATGACTCTGATGAGTGTCTTCTCCTCGAAAGTAGCACCTTTGTCCAGCAATAGAGGCACAACATTAACGGTCCGCATTGACATCAACATGCAGGCTCACAAGTTTACAAGTGGAATCATAGTATAACTTGATTGTCAACAATAAGACATGGGACTTAGTTGAGTTGCCAAAAGGCAAGTACACCTTGCAAATTCTTACTAGAAGAATTTTACATATGAGAATCCTAAGCTTAAGTGCAAGGCTAGATTGTTTGTTTAGAGATTCAAGCACAATAGAAGGGATTTGATTTTGATGAAATCTTATTGCTCGTGGTCAAGATGACAATATTGCATATAGTGCTTGGACTAGTAACCATTGAGGACATGGAGGTTGTCCAAATGGATGTGAAGATAGCCTTTCTTCATGGGGAGCTTGAGGAGGATGTTTACTTGAAGCAACCTAAAGGTTTTGAATAGCCTAACAAGGAGCAGTTTGTATGCAAACTTGAGAAAGTGCTTTATGGCTTAAAACAAGGTTCAAGGAAATGGCTCAAAAGTTTGATGCTTTTATGAGGTCCCAGAGGGTTTAGAAGGAGTCACGAGGATCATTACTTTTATATATGGAAACTTAGTGATTGTTCATTGCTCATTCTCATCTTATATGTAGGTGACATACTAATTACAAGAAAGTCCACTACTGAGGAGATTGCCAAATTGAAGCAAATGTCGAGAAAAAACTTTGCTATGAAGCATTTGGGGTAAGCAAATCATTTTTTTGATATGCATATAAAGCGAGACACGAAAAAAGGTATTCTTGAGTTGTCTCAAGAGTAATTTATCCACAAGGTCTTGAAGTGTTTTAATATGCAAAAGGGGAGGTAGTGAGTTCCCCACTATGAGCCCACTACTGTCATATTGGAAACTAAGCAAGGAAGATTCTCCCAAGTCAGATGCTGAGAGAGCAAAAATGGCAAGTATGCCATGTTCTTCAACTATAGATAGTCTCATGTATGCTATGGTAGCTACAAGGCTAGACGTTGCATTTGTAGTGGGAGTGGCTAGTTGGTATATGGCTAATCTTGGTAAGAAGCATTGGATAGCAGTGAAACATATCCTCAGTAGATACTTGAAGGGTTCAACGAGCAAGTGCTTACACTTTGTAATAAAGATGCCTCTATTGTTGGTTAAACTGGATGATAATTATGTGGGTTGCAAAGATAATAGGAGGTCTATATTTTGCTACATCTTCATACTTGCACGAGGAGTCATTTCTTGGAGGTCATCTCTCTACTATGATTGTAAGTATTCTTCATACAAAGGCTAAGTATGTTGCAACATGAGATGCCAACAAGCAAGCTATATGGTTGGCATGTCTAGTAGGAGAGACATTCAATAGGTTCTTGTATTGCATTGTGATAGTCAAAGTACCATTGCTTTGGTAGGGAATCTTGTATTTGACTCCAAGTCAAAGCACATTGAGAATAGACATCATCACAATCAGGATGCATTGACTAATAAGCAGTTGGAGCTTATCAAGGGCCACACTAATGACAATATAGCGAATGCTCTCTCTCACAAAGAGCCTAGCTATGAAGTGATTTGCACATTGTATCGAGTTAATGGGTGTGGGGTGAGCACAAATGTATAAGGGTGAATTTATTGCACTTCACGATTGTACATACTAACTTTAGTCACAACCACTTACAACCACATTGGCCTTTAAGTAAGGGGCCCATAGTGGTCGCAGGTGACTAACAACCTACATCACTATCGATAACTCATTCACTTACTCTCCTCATGTACATGTATAATAAAGGAACATATACACACACTTTCACTGAGTGTGGCTCCCGCACTCCTCCTCTCTATCTCTCCTCTTCTCGGACCATACACATGCATCATGAACAAGCTCGCTACATGTGAGTCAGAGGTATCACCAGCTTGAGCTCATGATTTTCTTCTTAGACCTAAGCTAGAATCTAACACCCGAATTGGGTGAGTCTTTTACCTCTATTAGAGCTTTCAATTTTGAAAGATTTCTTGCAAGTCTTTTGTGTCAACCAGAGGTGTTGACGTCCCTTTGTCTGACTTGCCTTCCAACAAAGATCACTTAGCAAGTGGCTATCCTCTGAGATTTGACGGGTCTATAGCTAGTGAATTGATTAGCTTGTGCCTGAACAAATCTATTAAGTAAGGTCCTACCCTGCACTTGATAGTGGTCTTCCTATAACCCTCAATTTCCCATATGATTCTTTCATAAAGATGGTGAGCCCAAGTTACTAGTACCCCCCTTTGCATTGCATGCAAAGATGCATAGGCCTCCCCAACTCACGTAGTCAAACTTGATAGGAAAACACATTTTTTCATGAAATTCTCTTCCAGTGTTTTGCCTCCCAACCTTCGACATACTCCAACTATGACTGTGCATTACGATCGTTGCTCCAATCCGCCCATGGCAATTGGCCACAAAGTGTTTCCACTCATTTTTTGCTAGCCATTGGGTGTTCTTCTTGCTGGACAAATCCAACCCGTGTTTGAAAGTGTAGTGCTCCTCAAGTAGGGGCATGTTTGCTAATGTCTCTATGATGATGATCTCTAAATTTTATTCCTATTCATCTTTCATTGCATAGCGAATCATGCTATGCTGGCTATGGTGTTGAGATTTCCTAAACTCTATGTCTATAGAAAAGTAAGTTCCAGTGGGGGGTGGAGGAAAATGGCTTTTTATATAGTGAAGCGTCCATGAGAGAATCACAACGATTAAGAAGATATTGGAGCTCATGTTTCTCCACGTAGCTATGAGCAGAGGTTCTCTTGTGTGAGGTGATGAGTGTAAAAACGGGGTTGTTCAAGTGATGATGATTGCATGCCCTAGTTTTAAAGTATTGAGCTAACTCTTCCCTACATGGATTAGCGCTCTAGTTGCCACTAAAGTGGTGCATGTTCTTGCTTTTGATGGAAATCTTAGATTTGAAAAAATATTACTTGAAGGGAGGTTTGACCATATTTATGATTTTGAATGGACATGCCACTACATCTTGGATGTTCTCGCCACATCATAGAGTCACTTTAATAGCTTGCTCTTGGCCATCCCCAACTACTACTTGGTTTGCAAGATCCTTGTTGGTGGTTGGGTTCCCTACAAAACCTACATTGGTTGACTTGATAATTCTTCAGCGGCTTGCCCTCTTGTTGCTTGCTTTTCTAGCAACCTAAACTCCTTAGTGGGCAATGACCATCACTGTGTTGCTTGGTGTGCAAACATCCCTTCTCAGCATGCATGCAATTTGTTTTGGCAATAGGCATTTTGTTTGCATGTTGCACTATCTACTTGTGGAGGTTGTCCTAGGAACTTTAACTTGAATCTATTTATTGGCTTAGGTACATTGTTACCATACATATCTGACAAGATGAAATTACCTTGGCCAACATATCTACAATTTTATAGGGTCCTTTGTCCCTCAATTTTAACTTTCCTAATTTGGAAGTGTAAACAATGACCCAATCTCCCACTTTAAATCTGATATTCCTCTTCACCCAAGCTTGCCTTCTCTTTTAGATCACTTCAACAATAACTATTGATAGTCCTATCCTCTTCTAATTGAAGTAAGTATCTTTGCCTATGTTGTAGTGACTACTCTAAAGACGACCCGAGATAGTCCTAGTTGAGAGTCCTATCCTCTTCCAATTAAAAAAAAAACTATTTCTGCATATGTTGTAGTGACTACTCTGGAGACGACCTATGTTGGACACCTACCTCAAGACGTGGAAATAAGTACTCCATTGGTACAACAACTTCTAACCCATAAACCAACTTGAAAGGAGTCATTCTTGCTATCACCTTGTATGCTATCCTAGAAGACCAAAGTGTTGAATCTAGCTTTTGGTCCCAATCCTTCTTGCTATCTCCTTCAAGATCCTTACTAGCACCTTGTTGGTACTCTCTGCTTGTCCATTTTCTTGTGGATGATATGTGCCTAGATTCTTATGCTAATCATATGCTTTGATGTTAGCTCTTTAATAACATGATTCAAGAAATGGCCTCCCTAGTCACTTACTATTTCAATAAATGTGGTCATGATATTCCTATAGATAAACTACTGGCCCTATTGAGTTATTTCTTAGAGCTACTATCTCAACCCATATTGTATAGTAATTTGTAGCTTCTAGTATGTACTTGTCACTTGTCTCTTTAGCACTAGGTTTAAATGGTCCAACAAAGTCTAAACTTAAATTTTGAAATGGTTCAAGGGGTAAGATTAGAGTGAGCATGTTGCCTGGTCCTCATGCTTGTTGGTGGACTTTAAATTGTTGGGCATACTCATGAGAGTATTTGATGATGGTTGGCCACCATAACCTTGACTATAGGATCATTCTTCTTGTTGGATTAAAAATGAGCTTCCAGTAGGACTACTTTTGCCCTCCTCTAGCACACATCTCTTGATGATCCGGTATGTGCCTTTCGCATATGGTGCCCTTGAAATCACCAAGAATGACTTGTTTTTTAATGAAAACTTCGTCCTTTAATTTTTACTAAACTGACATGGCATGGTACCATCAACGAGGAACACCAACATTTGGTCATACCAAGAATCTATTGGTATTCCTACTGTTATAAACAAGTCAATGCTTGGTAGGTGATCATTGATGCCTTCTCTTGGCTCATCATTTTCAATCTTGCTCAAGAAATTTGAATGGCATGTTCTTTGCATGGGGTTTGCACTATGACAAAGTCAAACTCCCGCAAGAGGAGCATCCATCTAGCTAACCTTTCCTACAAGTCTGACTTTTTGATTAAGTAGTGTAGTTCCTGGTGACCTTCATGGAAGATGACCCTGTTTGCCAAAAAATAATGCCTAAATATATTATATGTAAAAATCATGCCCAGTCTCCCTCTCTGTTACACTATAGCTCTTCTCTAGACAGTTCATTAATCTACTTGCATAATAAACTATGTACCAACCTTGTTGCTTTTCTTGCATCAATATTGCTACAATAGCTATATATGATGCATCTACATGAACATGATAATAGTGTCCATTCCAGGGGCTGTAGAATGGGTGCAACTGCAAACATTTTGTGTCAAATGCCTTGGCTTGAGCTAGTACCTATATATAATCAATACCCTACTTGTTTGAATGTGACAACAAGGTAGCAAGTTACCTTAAATACATGTTGTGCTACTTAATCTGCCCAAAAAAACTCTACAACTCTTTCAGGTTTCTTGGTGGAGGTACTTTCTATATAGCATCAATTGCTACTCCTTCCTGGGAGATTACATACCCCAACAACATTCTTCTTGACATTGCTATGGCACACATTGAAGGGCTTGAGAGACTTCCTAAATTGCTTGCATCTCTCAAAACATAGCTTCAATGGTCTAGGTGCTAGCTCTTAGCACC
Organism: Adiantum capillus-veneris; assembly: GCF_014529385.1. NCBI lineage: Eukaryota > Viridiplantae > Streptophyta > Polypodiopsida > Polypodiales > Pteridaceae > Adiantum > Adiantum capillus-veneris. Next base: position 31,082,558 of record NC_140945.1, read on the forward strand.
ATACACACTAAACTCATAAACAAACACTTTCATAAAATAATCAATGAAGGCTACCTCTAAAAAGGATTCTCCTCCATTTTTGAGTCCATAGCTCATCACAATGTACACAAATGTCGCCATTCTGTGATGAAGGTTGTTTTATCAATTTCCTCTAGTGACGTAGCAATTTTGTCATATCTCAAGAAACCATCATGAAAGCTGTACACTTCATGCATTGCCACTATATCTAATAGTGTATATGTAAATGGTAGACGGAAATGGTCACTTAGTATTGCATCATTCAATTTTTGTGTTATCAACACATACCCTTAGTTTCCCATTCTTCTTGGGTACAATGACAATGGGTGTCATAAAATCTAATATCTAACCAACCCAAATGATTTTCTCATATTAAACTGATCACTTAATGTGGGAGAATAAACGGGAACAAGGGTTAAGATACAAATATGCTTACATATCTATTTCAACACGGGGCCAATGGTAAAAGGGCCCAAATGAGAAATGATCTATCAAAGAGCAAGGTTAACCAATGGAGCAAAAGAAGACCTTAGGGTTGGCTTCATTAAAGCCTCCAAAGGTAAGTGTCGAAAGCCTTAGGACATAGTCTTTAAATTTTAAACTTTAGTCAAGTAAAAGTCCAAGCAGGCAAGGGGGCAGCTTGCTTAAGCAAGGGCTTTTCTTAAGCAGGGGGCCTGCCTGCTTACCAAGTTCAAATAACTTGCTATAAAGAAGGGGGCGAGCCCTACAAAGGAGGGATATGTGTAGTCAGTATGCACCTCACCAAGGACCCATACTCTCATGAAAGGAAAGGGGCCACATGTCAAGTGTAGAGGCACATTGCTCAAGCAGGCAAGGGCTATGCTCAGGTAAGAAGGACACTTTTTAAGAGACTACACAACTTGCCCAAAGGGAGCCAGGCTCTCATTGGCTAGAGGGCTACATGGCCCAATGAGCTTCAAGGAAAGCCTAGGAAAGGGGGTCGGCCTAGCTACCTCTCTCTCTCTCTCTCTCTCTCTCTCTCTCTCTCTCTCTCTCTCTCTCTCTCTCTCTCATTCTTCTCTTCGCACACTCTTGTGAAGCAAGAACTCCATCTCTTTCTCCAAGCTTGGGAAGTTGAGTGCCTACTACAACAAGCTCTTGGCTATGGATGCAAATCCACACAAGAGAATGCTTATGCTTGCTTATCAATCTCTCTAATCGACATTAACACTATGCTAAGCTATGCTACAAGAGCTATGAGTGATTATGTGCAAGGGGTTATTGCTTTCTCGTAGAGCTACTTCTACTTCTCTCTTCTTCCTCACTCCCTGCCAGCTCTCCTCACCTTTCATGGTGTTTGAGGTCTTGGGATTGAGGCTGGGCATTTTCCAAGTTCATGCTAGTCATGTTTATTGTTGTTATGTTAATGCTTGGTGAGTGAAGCTTGCCATCTTCACCTCATCAAGAAGGTCTCAAGGAACACAATCATTTGTATTGTAAACAAGTCTTCCGTCATGGAAGAATCTATAATACAAATGCCTATTGGAGGGGGGACCGGCTCCAACTAATCCGGTCCTCTATTGATGTCAATTTCTCTAAACTCTCACTCTCTTTTACAAGTATTGATCATGCCATGTTAATGAAGTAATGTGTTAGTGTTGCTCTCTCCATCCAAGCACTTCCATTCTCACTCTACATCTACACATGAAGAAATGCTCAATATGTTATTCACTTTCGGCTCCAACTCAAGTTAAAAGGCTAATTCCATTACATTGGTATCAGAGCATTTGGTTTCTATTTTCTTGCTTAAGAAGAGAGGTCCTTAAGTAGCCTATAAATGGTTGATGTTGTTAATTATAATAGGGTAAGTGGAATTGGGATCTATTATCGGTTTTGTTGAGCCCACTATGTGGGGTATGGTGCACACCTCGGGAGCTTTGGACTTAATAATGGAGTCTTTTTAGATTTGCCTACAACTTTACCATTATTGAGCCATAAGAAGTCCAAAAGGAGCTAGCCCTCGACAACTCTGCTATGTTAGACCTACTCCACTACTCTCTATAATTAACCACTTTGAGCCGTGGGTGTGGATACTTAAGAGCCAATTTTCAAAGGCTAAGAGGAGTGGCAACTAAAGTTTTGAATTGCCAAAGCATACACTAAGTATATACATAAATTTTGTTAACATGGCTGACAATAATCAAGAGAGTAGAGTGAACATTGATAGTTTTGATTTTGCACATGAAGGTGCTACTGTGATGCTCGCATGTTTGTGAACTATCTCATAACTAGGTTGCAACAAGCTATGGGCAACCTTGCTTTGAAAGCCGAAGTTACTCAACAACTTCGCACTTACAGGATTTTCCTTCCTCTCCAAGAGGAGAGAGAGCTTAGGAGGCCTCTTGAAGAGACTCCCAAAAGAAGACTCTCTCCCATATGAGAGGAGGAATCCAAAGAGCAAGAAAGCAATGAAAGTTTAAGTTCCTCTGAAGATGTGGCTCCACAAAGACAGTGGTCTAGACGATCGCCCACTCCTCCCAAAAAGAAAAGATCAACACACAGTCCTTCTCCTTGTCATTCCGAAAGAGAAGAGAGGAAACAAAAGAAGAAAAGGGCTTGGAAGAGGTCACCCTCTTCTCCTTCTTCTTCACCTTCCTCTTCTTCCGATGAAAGCTATGGCTATTCTCCTAGAGAATACAAGAGGGGAGGACATCGCAAATCATTCCCTGCGTGGAGAAGGTCCCAAAAGCTAAAGAGTTCAAGGAGGGAGGAAAGAGTATCTCTTTTCTCACCTATGATGGCACCTTTGGTGCTACCGACAAAGTGTCGGCTTTCATCCAGCAATTTGATGCGGCTTTTGGAGACGAGGGCTTTACGGAGTCCTCCAAGCTACGCCATGTAGCTATGCACTTTCAAAAATCATCTCGTCAATGGTGGGCTAGCCTTCATGGCAACGACGAAGCCCCAAAGACATGGAAAACTCTACGAGTTTCCATCATGAAGCAATTCCTTGCAAGCAATGTAAAGGACAAAGTGCTTACCGAATGGCGCAGTTTGAATCTTCTCTCTCATGAGTGTATCCACAAGTATGTAGATAAGTTTTGGGATTTACATCTCAAGGCCGCTGTCTTTCAAAAGATGGACTTTGCCGAGCAAAGGCAGCAATTCTGTGCAGGATTACCTAAAGAGATGGCCAAATACATCAACTCTCAACGTCCTGGCTCTATTAGAAAATTAATCCATCACACCATGGTTGCTTCACGCATCAATTTCCATCAAGGGGCTCGGAATGGCAAGCGCATGGAAAACAAAGACAAAAATGATGCAAAGGATAAGACCAATACTCAAACTTCCTCCCAAGGCACTTCCAACAACAACAATTGGTCCAAGGAGAAGGGAGTTTACAAAGGTAAAAACAAACTCTCTCCTGAAGAGCTTGATGCTTTTCGCAAGGACCATAAGTGTTTCAAGTGTGGGGAGCAAGGACATTGCTATCATTCTTGCCCCAAAAATAATGCTCGCAATGAGACTCCTAGGGCTTCCACCATCAAAGCTCCAAAAGAGGACGCTCATTGCAAAGTATCATCACTTTCCTATGCTTGGGGAAAGGTAAGAGAGCATGATGCCTTCATCTTGTTTGACCCTAGCTCTACTCACAACTTCATATCAACGGAGTTGGCCACCAAGTTGGGCATTCAAGCTTTTGAAATGGGAGATATGGTAATGGCTGATGTAGCTTTCAAGGGACAACAAGCCTCCGTTACTCCCTTGATTGGGAAGTCGAGGCTTCATGTCCAAAGCTATGTCGACAAAGAAGACTTCTTCATCTCTCCTCTCCAACATGAGGATGCTATCCTAGGGGTGCCATGGTTTGATCGCATGGCTACCAAAATGAAGTTCCCTAAAAGGAGAATCTACTTCACCTACAGGGGAAAGAATATGTATATAGATGCTAGTGAGCGTGGTTGCACCATTCCACTTGTAAATTCTCCTGCTTTTGATAAATCAATGAAGAGCTCAGTTTCTGCTTATATGATTTTTGTCAAGAGTCTCTACAACGTCCTAATGTTTCATCAAATGTAAATGGTAGGAATCAAGAAGAGTTAGACTTGTCTAATTTTCTAAAAGGATTCCAAGATGTGTTCATCGATGATATCCCTATGGACTTACCTTCAAAACGAGGGGATGATGACCATCGTATTGAGCTCCTTCCAGGAAGCTCACCACCTAACAAGCCTCCTTATCGAGTCTCTCAAGCTCAACAAGAGGAGATCGTGAGGCAAGTATAGGAATCGGTAGACAAAGGGATGGTGAGGCTTAGTTCCTCTCCCTTTTGTTCTCCAGTCCTTTTAGTGCAAAAGAAAGATGGTACATACCGTATGTTTGTGGACTATCGAGCATTAAACCATATCACTATCAAAAATAGATTTCCCGTGCCTCGGGTAGAAGATTTGTTTGATAAGCTACAAGGCTCTACCTATATCAGTAGGATTGACCTTAAGAGTGGCTATCATCAAATAAGGATAGTGGATGAAGATATCCTAAAGACCGCGTTTCGCACAACGTTTGGTCTTTATGAATATTTAGTCATGCCTTTTAGCTTGACTAATGCACTAGCTACATTCAATCGTCTAGTGGAGAAATTTTTTAGACCATATCGTAAATTCATTGGAGTGTTCTTTGATGATATCATCATCTACTCCAAGTCTTTGGAGGAACATAAGCAACATCTCCGAATGTTTTTTCAAGCATTGAGGGAGAACAAGCTTTTCCTCAACCAAAAGAAAAGCGATTTTTTCCTTCAAGAAATTCAATACCTAGGTCATATTATCTCTCAAGATGGTATCCGTATGGATCCATCAAAGTTAGAGGTAATAAAAACATGGCCTAATCCAAAGAATCTACATGAGCTAAGAAGCTTTATTGGTATGTGCGCATACTATAGATGCTTCATAGCAAAATTCTCTAAAGAAGATGGACCACTACATGACTTAACTAAGAAGAACGTTAAGTATGTATGGACTGCTAAGGAGCAAAATGCTTTTGATAAGCTTAAGGAGAAGCTTACATCTCAACCAGTCCTCATGCTTCGCGATCTCTCAAAACCATTTGAGGTTCAATGTGATGCTTGTGGTGATTGCCTTGGAGCAGTTTTGCTTCAAGAAGGGTATGCGATAGCATATGAGAGCCGCAGACTCAATACGGATGAACGAGTCTGTTGGGTTAAAGGCCCGTGTGCCCGGCTGCCCGTTGTTCAGCCGCCCATGTACAGCCATTCTTTTACTCATTCATAATAACTATACTCATAACTACCCATTTTAGTGTGAGTACCGCCCCGCCACACACTGTGTCTATCTCCTTCTTCGTGCTGGCTCTCTGTGTGTGTGCTCTCCGATCCCAACAAGTGGTATCAGAGCTTGGTAGTGAGAGCATTGAGAGCTTCATCATCATTGTTGAGTGTGTTGGAAATTGCTGCTGTTTCATTGCCGTTTTTCGGTCTCGCGCATGCGCGCATTTCTGAAGAGTAGAAGGTTTTTCCGAGCTTGGCATTGGAAGGTTCAGCACTCCGCGAGTATTTTCAGCAGGTGTGCTGCGGTTTAACCCCCCTTTCGGAGCCATTCGTGCCATCAGAAATCCCATCCGAGCTACAGACTATGAGCTGTGTTTTTTAGCTCTCTTTGGTAGTTTTCTGCTGCCAGAGCTTCCATAGCCATTACAGGTGCCATTGCTGCAATGTCTTCCACTTACGTGAGCCCACAACTCATTTGAAAGTGTGTAGCCTCTTCTTGGAGTGGCCTCATACACACAGATAGAGTGGGAGTTTGGTGGCATTGTCTTCTTCGACTACAGGTACAGGTGCAGGTACAGGTACAGGTACAGGTTACAGGGAGCTTTGGATACAGGTTTCTTCTGTGGTTACAAAACATGTATTTTGACTGCGGGATAGCCATGTATATGGTTGTGGTTTGAGTGGGAGCTTCTACTTTTCTGGGCAGTCTGTTTATGCGTGTTCTTGAGCTACAGGTTTACATCATCTATGTATGTTGATGGATGTGGATATGGCAGTTTGAAAGACACTCTTTATGCATGATATTGTGGAGATTTGGTTCACTTATACATACAACAGGTTTGCTCTTGCTTGCAGTGTTGCGGTTTGAGTACGGACAGGTACTTGGTTGACAGTAGAGATTGGACTTCGTTGAGCTTGTGCATTGGTTATATGCTCACTTGGATCCATTTATGCTCACGGATTTGTGTAAGCTTGGTCACCTTATGTCTCTATTGTGGTTATTCAGGCATGGAGTATGTTTATGCCTCTATGACAGCTCATTGTTGATGCATTTTGTGGCACGGTTTGCCTAGGCCGGTTGAGTTACAGGTGTCACAGGTTTATGCATTTGTTTGTGGATTTCTACGTACGTTTTTTGACCATATTATGGGCTGATTTATACTCTATGCTTTTTCTCTTTGATTGAGCAGCAGGTGTTGTCAAATTTGCAGTACTACTTTGTTGTGGCAGTTTGTTGGTTGGTTACAGGTTTCTCATTGTTGCATTCTTGTTGTAATGTGCACTAAAGAGGACACAGTTTACAATATTGAGAAGTTGGATGGTGCTAACTTTTCATATTGGAAAGATCATATTTGCGATGTTTTGGTGCAGAAGAAACAGATTCGACCTCTAAAGTTGTAGGGAGTAAAGCCAGAGAACATGGAGAGGGATGATTGGGAGGAGTTGGATGAGATGTGCAAGTCTACCATCAAGCTTTCCCTTTCAACGTCTGTTTATTACAATGTGAAAGATGCACAGGGTGGAGCTTATGAGCTATGGCAGCGGATTTGCGATATGTATGATAAGCATTCGACTGCTTCTATGGTGTATTGGATTAAAAAGCTTATTGATTTGCGAATGGAGGAAGGTGCTTCCATGAATGCGCATTTGAATGAGTTCAATACAATTTTCAGCCAACTTGCTATGCAGAAAATTACGTTTGAGGACAATGTAAAAGCTATGTTTTTACTTGTCACGGTGCCTGAGTCATGGGACACATTTAGGACAGCCATAAGTAACTCGGTTCCTGCGGATGAGTTGACAAGTACTAATGTGGAGTCTAGTCTTCTCACGGAAGAGATTAATCGAAAGAATAATGCAGGTAGTAAGTCTTCTAGTGCAATGGTTGTCAGAGGCAGGACTATGGACAAGTATAAGTCCAACAGGGGTAAATCTAGAAGCAAGTCCCGTGCAGGCACAAGTAAAAAGGATGTGGAATGTTTTCATTGTGGTAGAAAAGGCCATTTCAAAAAGGATTGCTACAAGTGGAAAAGGGAAAATGGAGATGGTAAGAAGAAAGACCATGATGCTAAGGACAAGCCTAAGTCCAATGTCAAGATTGAGGAGTTAAATGCAACACAGGGAGAGTGTAGCTCTCAAGATGACCATGTATGTGCTCCGACTAGTGCTACTAGTGAAGAGCTTGGTGATGTGTTGCTTGCATCCTATTTTGATGATGCTTTTCTTCTCACTCATGAGAGTAGTATGCGTATGGATTGGGTCATTGACAATGGTGCTTCTTTTCATGTTACACCTCATAGGTCGTGGTTTCATGACTATGATGCTTCGAGCACAGGTACTGCCAGGATTGCCGATGGGCGTTCTATGCAGATTCATGGCATTGGGGATATTCATTTGGCTATGCCAAACTCTACTACATTTGTCTTGCAGGGTGTGCGTCATGTGCCGGCTCTTGCAAAAAGCTTGATTAGTGTGGGTCAGTTGGATTCACTTGGTTTCAATGTATCTTTTGGTGACGGAGGTTGGAAGCTCACTAAGGGCAGCCTTGTTTTGGTTAAAGGTGCTAAGAGGAATACGTTGTATTCCCATTCTGTAGCTAGTGTGGCTGATCACATTGTGGGGATCACTGAGCAACCTCTTGCTTCTTTATGGCATCAGCGTTTGGGGCATATGTCACTGAAAGGTTTGAAGTTGTTGGCACGTGCGGATTACATTCCCGTTTTAGATTTTGGTGGTTTTGAGTTTTGTGAGCATTGCCTTTATGGTCGACATGCTCGGTCTTCTCATAAGAAGAGTGTTCCACATAGATCTTTGGAAAAGCTAGCTTTGGTGCATAGTGATGTATGTGGGCCGATGCCCAATGCTTCTCTTGGAGGTGCTATGTACTTTGTTACGTTCATTGATGATGCTAGCAGGAAGGTATGGGCATACCCCATTCGTAAGAAGGATATGGTGTTTGATATATTTAAGCAATGGTTGGCTCTTGTTGAGAACCAATCAGGTTGTAAGTTGAAGTGCTTATGTACGGACAATGGGGGTGAATTTATGTCTCATGCTTTCACTACATTATGTGTTGAGAAGGGTATACTGCGTGAGCTTAGTGCTCCCTATACACCTCCTCAAAATGGTGTGGCAGAGCGCATGAACAGGACTATACAGGAGAAAGTCCGTAGTATGCTTTCTATGGCTGGTTTGTCAGATGGATTTTGGGCTGAAGCAATTTGCCACTTCTGTGCATTTGATAAATCGTTCACCTAGTGTTCCTTTGGGCTTCAAAGTGCCTGAAGAGGTATGGACAGGTTTGCCACCTTCATATGGTCACCTTCGTGTTTTTGGCTGTGAAGCTTATGTACATGTACCTAAGGCAAAACATAGCAAATTGGATCCAAAGAGCAAGAGATGTATCTTCTTGGGTTATGGTAGCTCTGGTGAGATGGGTTATCGATTGTGGGATCCTATTGACAGGAAGATTGTGCGCAGCCATGATGTTGTTTTTCATGAGGACTCTATGTATAGAGCATCACCGCGAACGGTTGAGGTTCGGCGTGTGATATTTGAGGAGGATGGTCATCGGTATGATGGTCCCATGGCTGCTCGTGGGCAGCCCTTGTTGGGAGATCATGTAGATGTGGGACAGCCATATGCACCTCCTGCACAGTTTTTGAGGCGCTCAGAGCGGCGTGCAAGACAACCTCAATGTTTTGTGCCTTCTATGGATTATGTATTGTTGACTGATTGCGGGGATCCATCATGTTATGATGAGGCCATGTCTAGTGTTGACAAGCTCAAGTGGGAGCATGCTATGCAGTCAGAAATGGATTCGTTGATCCAAAATGATACGTGGGAGCTTACTCCTTTGCCAAAGGGTAAGAAGGCACTACCATGCAAGTGGGTTTACAAGATAAAATTGTGTTCAATGGATGCAAAGCCTAGGTACAAAGCAAGGCTCGTGGCTAAAGGATTCAAGCAACAGAAGGGCATTGATTTTGATGAGATCTTCTCCCCGGTGGTGGTGAAGATGTCTACTTTGCGTATGTTGTTTGCTTTGGTAGCTACAGAAGACATGGAGTTGAAGCAAATGGATGTAAAGACAGCTTTCTTACATCCGGACTTGCATGAGGATTTGTACATGGAGCAACCAAGTGGGTTTGTTATTCATGGCTCAAAGAAGATGGTATGCCGGCTTCTTAAGACCTTGTATGGGCTGAAGTAATCACCTCGTGAATGGTATCGTAAGTTTGATGCATTCATGAGTTCATTGGGCTATGTACGCAGTTATCCTTCGGCATGAAGACAAGATACTACGCCATGGTAAGGTTATCTGACGGTATCTTATTAAATTAAAAAGTTATCCTTTTGAAGATGCTAGCTGGATGCAAGGAATACAACTTAAGGATAGTATGAACCTTGTCAATGCTTACAATGCAACGTTAGAATAAGCAAATGTACAAATTTCTATTAAATGATCCATGTTTTTGTCTTATAAGACTAGTTCTTTTTTTTATTGTGCACAAATTTAAATAGTATGCATGCTTAGAATCATGTTTGTGAGGACAATGTCTCTCAAATACCAAGTAGAATTTGTCACTCTACTTTGGGAGAATGAAATGGACTAAAGAGCAGACATGCTTGCGGCAGCTATGTCTCCCAAGCAACAAATGGATTAGTCATCCATCTTGGAAAGATGTCGTAGGGTAAAAAGGTATCCTCTACCCGCCGCTAAGTAAAATTGACTAATAAGGGGACTATGACTTCATCTATTCTACCTCGTAGTCAAGGAAGACTATGATTTTAAGAGAGAGGTAATGTCATAAAATCTAATATCTAACCAACCCAAATGATTTTATCATATTAAACTGATCACTTAATGTGGGAGAATAAATGGGAACAAGGGTTAAGATACAGATATGCTTACAGATCTATTTCAACACGGGGCCAATGGTAAAGGGGTCCAAATGAGAAATAGTCTATCAAAGAGAAAGGTTAACCAATGGAGAAAAAGACCTTAGGGTTGGCTTCATTAAAGCCTCCAAAGGTAAGTGTCAAAAGCCTTAGGACATAGTCTTTAAATTCTAAACTTTAGTCAAGTAAAGTCCAAGCAGGCAAGGGGGTAGCTTGCTTAAGCAAGGGCTGTGCTTAAGCAGGGGGCCTGCCTACTTACCAAGTTCAAATAACTTGCTTCAAAGAAGGGGGCGAGCCCTACAAAGGAGGGATGTGTGTAGTAAGTATGCACCTCACCAAGGACCAATACTCTCATGAAAGGAAAGGGGCCACATGTCAAGTGTAGAGGCACATTGCTCAAGCAAGCAAGGGCTGTGCTTAAGCAAGGGATGTGCTTAAGCAAGGGGGGTGCTAGCTTAACCTCACAAGAGGGAAATAAGGACACTTGTCAAGAGACTACACAACTTGCCCCAAAAAGGGAGCCAGGCTCTCATTGGCTAGAGGGCTACATGGCCCAATGAGCTTCAAGGAAAGCCTAGGAAAGGGGGCCGACCTAGCTACCTCTCTCTCTCTCTCTCTCTCTCCTTTGAGCATCCCACGAGCTTTCTCTCTCTCTCATTCTTCTCTTCACACTCTTGTGAAGCAAGAACTCCATCTCCTTTTCCAAGCTTGGAAAGTTGAGTGCCTACTACAACAAGCTCTTGGCTATGGATGCAAATCCACACAAAAGAATGATTATGCTTGCTTATCAATCTATCTAATCTACATTAACACTGTGCTAAGCTATGCTACAAGAGCTATGAGTGATTATGTGCAAGGGGTTATTGCTTTCTCGTAGAGCTACTTCTACTTCTCTCTTCTTCCTCACTCCCTGCCAGCTCTCCTCACCTTTCATGGTGTTTGAGGTCTTGGGATTGAGGCTGGGCATTTTCCAAGTTCATGCTAATCATGTTTATTGTTGATATGTTAATGCTTGGTGAGTGAATCTTGCCATCTTCACCTCATCAAGAAGGTCTCAAGGAACACAATCATTTGTATTGTAAACAAGTCTTCCGTTATGGAAGAATCTATAATACAAATGCCTATTGGAGGGGGGACCGGCTCCAACTAATCCGGTCCTATATTGGTGTCAATTTCTCTAAACTCTCACTCTCTTTTACAAGGATTGATCATGCCATGTTAATGAAGTAATGTGTTAGTGTTGCTCTCTCCATCCAAGCACTTCCATTCTCACTCTACATCTACACACGAAGAAATGCTCAAGGAAATGCTCAATATGTTATTCACTTTCCCCTCCAACTCAAGTTAAAAGGTTAATTTCACTACAATGGGGTATAACCAAGTTACTTTTTTGTTAACAAATTTGATGAACCCAATCTTTTCAACAATTTGTCTATCTCCTCCTTCACCTACTTGGCATAGGAGGGATTTCTTTTGTACCTTTGTTGAACTCCTCACACAACATCTTTTTTTTCAGATGAATCGTGTGTTGGTAGAACTCTAGGTCAATGCCCTTCATGTTTGTATATTCCCACGCAAACAAATCTTTTATGAGGATATGGGAGTGCTAAGGATTGTGAGTCAAAGTACCATTCATATTTAATCAGTCATACTACTTAGCACTATAATTATTAGAATAACACAATGCTAATGACACAAGTAGGTGGACAAAATGATCAAGTTCTCGTTGCAACAAAAGATGGGTTAAAATTACATTACTTGCGAGCATAGAAATGAGCTCAACATATAGAAGGAGTGGTAGGTTGTATGACATCATATGTGAGGTGTGGTAGCAAACTAGGGTTCATGCTCTTGGGAGATATTCTTGGAAAAATCTAGTATGTGTCTTTCTAGGGCCACTTTTGACCTATTAAATGTGCCTTTGTCCATGTGTAGAGGGGCTAGAAAGGTCCATGGGTCATAGGTATATCATGAGGCATCATTCTACATCATCAAATCATCATGCATAGATAGGGAGAGGCTCAATATGGATAGGGTAATCTAGGGTTATCCCCAACATATGCCCTCCTAATCCTAGATTATTCTAGTGATCATGCTGTGGTGTCATAGTGCTTAGGTCTCTTGTTGGATACATCTACAAGGTTCCTTGATGCATGGCGGTTCTCACTAGATTTAACACTTCACAATTCTCAATTGGATACATCGTGGCAATTCTCAATGGAGTCATTGACCATTGCTCAATCAAATACAACAAGGCTCATAAAAAGCTTCATGTCATAACAAGTTCATGTGAAGAGGGAAGTGTTTCCTCTTCTCCTGTATCATTTCATTGATGATGCATAGTCGTCATCATGGTTGATATTCATAGATATCTTCATTCTCCTTGTGTCTTCAATCTTCATGTTAAGGATCTTCATTCTTCTTCATAGATTCCTTCATATCGTAGATTTGCTCCTCTATGCGCTTGAAGTCCTCGTAATGCTTGGTCTTTGGCTTGCTTGTGATCCACCATTTTCATGACATACTAGGCTTATAGGCTTCATGTGTGGGCTCAAGGCAAGTGTTTGAGAGGTAGGTCTTGTCCAATGGTGGGTAGTGTCTAAACCTCTAAATGCAAGTACATTGAGCTTAAGGTGACCATATTCACTAAACCTCTAAATGCAATTACAATGAGCTAAGCTCACTATCTTCACTAGGAAGATAGATAACATACATAACACTTTTGAAATGTGGAGAGTGTAGAGAGCTTGGAAGAATATTGAAGTGTGGTTCACTTTGTAAAATCCCAAGAAATTAGAGCATAAGTTCCACCAATCACATGATAAGCCATAGCTCACACATTTAAAGCTTCTCTCAAAAAGAGATAATTGGGTTTTGAAGGATGCTAATGAGTGCAATGCCAAAAGACATTGCAGAAGGTGAATGCTCTTCCCAAGACCTACAAAATCTCAAAAGTTAAACTTGAGGCCGATTAGGGTTTAAGTAAACTACTAATGGCAGCATTAGGTTCATGTCTCCACTTGAGGGTACCCTGCAACTGTCAAAAATTGAGACTAGCATGCAATGGCTTCAAATTTAGTGAGCGTGCACCTCTGAGTAGGTCAAATCCGCCCCAAAGGGAATTTGGTTCAATCGAGAGAGTTTGCCATAATTTATGCCCTAAGTCATGGGAAGGCTATTACGAATAATCAATCGAAATTGGGAGCTAGCACAAGCTATCACGAAAATTGGTGTATTGGGCAAGTATGCCCTAACCTAGAGGTACTTTCATCTATTGGTGTGGACTTCATTGGATGATTGTATGGCATGCTATAGCCTTTGCAATGGGCAGGTGTAGGAGAGGCACTGCTTTTTGAACGAAATAGCCGCTAAAATAGGAGAAACTTGTGTGATGGCTAATGTCAAGCCTAACTTTAGGAAATGGAGCATGATATACTTGATAAAGAAGGGTTTTCAACTAAATGCATCAAATCCTAATTCTCCTTCTCACCTGACCATCATGGGTAGTGGAGCAAGAGCACACTCATATCCCAAGTGATGGTTGGGGATAAGGATTTAAGGATCTGTGACCATCGGCTTTGATACCATGTGTGAGGATCGGAGAGTGTTAAGGAGGATGATTCAAAGTAGCATTCATGGTTAATTAGTCATACTACTTAGCACTATAATTAATTAAAATAACACAATGCTAATGACTTAAGTAGTTAGACAAAATGATCAAGTTCTCATTGCAGCAAAATATGGGTTGACATTACATCACTTATGAGCATAGAATGAGCTCAATATATAGGAGAAGGAGTGGCAGGCTTGGTGACATCATATGTGAGGTGTGGTAGCAAAACTAGGGTTCATGCACTTAGGAGGAGATATTATAGGGGAAATCTCGTATGCACCTTTTTAGGATTGCTTTTGACCTACTAAGTGTGACCCTATCCATGTGTAGATGGGCTTAAAAGGTACGTGGGTCATAGATATGTCATGGGGCATCATTATACACCATCAAGTCATCATGCATAGCTAGGGAGAGGCTCCATACGGCTAGGATAATCTAGGGTTATCCCCAACATCTTTACAATCTATGAACAATGACAATGCTATTAATTGCTGCTTGAATGCTTTATCCAAATTTGTACCAACTTTGACCATCCTTGGTTCTATTGATGAACCTAAATTCAACTATTGCAATTCATATTCCTCTATTCTACTAGTTTTTATCGTCTGATCTTCATATATCTCTTTTCTACCATGGATATGGCTTCTTGCCCTGCCTATTGTTGAATTTGTTGTAGGTCTTCTTGCTGCTACTTTTCTATCTGCAACACATGTTTCTTGGTAAGCATGGCTTTACTTGCTCTGCTACATGTTCTGTTGCTTTGCTACCCCATCTAAGTCAAAAACGGGTACAACATAAAAATTAGCCTTCAAAAATTCTTATTCCCTTGGATCTTTCACCTCTATTGCTAAATTGATGGTATTTGTCCACAGTGGTTTATGCGCTTGGTTCAAATTGGCTCTTTTGATAATGGGTATTCTTACCCTTTTTGTTCCCTGCTTGATGATGAATTTATTGTTTCCCCAATCATGTTGAAATTTAGTTGTTTTGAACCAGGGTTTGCCTACTAACATAGGATAAGTCACTTCATCGGGTTGGATTTTTCAAAACCACAAAATTTCCCTTGTAGGGGAGCCCTCCTACAATGATGTATTGATCTTTCAATGTGTCCAATGGTTGAAGCCTTCTTTGGTCTACCGTTTTATTTTGGAAGGGTGCTTCTTACAGTGCTGATACACCAACCTGCTGATAGATTGCTTTTGGTAAGATGTTCACATCTGAGCCTCCATCTAGTAGAAATCCATCAAAATCCTTACCATATGACATCTTAATGGTGGGGACCTTAAAATCTTCATCATCTGCATGCACATTCACAACAATGATTTGTTGTGTTGCTTGATTGTTCTGCATGGAATGCTTAGTTAATAGGTGCTACCTAAAGTTGGGTGCTAAACTCAACTACTTTTGTTGTGGTATCTGCACATTTGCATGACATAATTCTTTTAGCAAAGGTGTTTGGGATGGGACTAGCAGATGATCTTGTAACTACCAGTGATGTTGCTACCTCCTCCATCTTCTGTTGTTGTTCCACAAAGCGAGCAATCACACTCATCAATTCGTTTGGTAATCCTTCTAGAGTTTTCCCAGTCTTAGGACATCTTTTGTTTGGTTCGTGAATTTTCTCTGAACTTTATTTCTGTGAGAGTTGTCGATCGTGTAGTTGGGATCATAACTACATTGCTCTACACTGTTGGTTTGGATGTACTTGAATTTTCTTTGTAGTTGTCGGGTGGAGGGGTGAAGCTTTGAATGGATATACCTCTTATAGTGCACAATCTAGACCAACCTTGTGTCCATCTCTAGCACAATAATTGCTTCTTAATGTTATATTGTTGTTGATATCTTGTGGGTTGGGACAATATTTGGGTGGTCTGTCAAAACGATTCGGAGTCTTGTGCGGGCAATGCTTCTGGCTTACCTGTGATGCTATAATTGATCCCCTCATGGGGTTGACTCTATCTGGATCGTACCAATATTGAGGGGTTGAGGGACCATCCGTTTCATAGATTAAGCAATGAGGTTTGGGTACCACACCTAGGTCTTTTAGCTTTTCTAGCAATTGATCCTAGTTGTCCTCCTTCCCTTATTTGCTCTTGTTGTGCTTATATAGTTTTTTTATTTTTTCACTTCTTCTTGGCTTCATCCTCTAGCTCCAACTCCTCATCTAAGCTATCACTTCCATCAACTATTGTTGTTTTCTTTGAAGTGGCACTGGACTTGGTATATCCTATCCTTTTTCCACTATAGTAGTCGCATCAACTAGATTGTCTAGTCATCGTGCACGTCTACATTGTCTAGTCATCGTGCACATCAACTAGATTGTCTAGTCATCCTATCCTTTTTCCACTATAGTAGTCGCATCAACTAGATTGTCTAGTCATCGTGCACGTCTACATTGGCTATCGTTGCCTTGATAGGGCCTTGTAGTCCCTTCAAGGAGTACTCTACCAACATCACTGCTAATGATCTATTTAGTCCTTGCAATCTCTCCATCAAGCTCTTGAACTTCTTGGCATAATTTTCCACTAACTGGTTTCCTTGTTTTACTTTCTTAAATTTCTTGAAGACATCATTGGGTGTCTTTCTATTCTAAACTTGGCTAAAATGCTTTGGTTAGCTGATCATGTGTGACAAAGTGGTTGTGCTATAATTGGATATGCCAATTATTAGTGAGACAACAAATTGTCTCATCTTAATCCTATCTTCGTCTAGAGCATCATATCCATTGGCCACCCATCTAGCTTCAAATTGTGCTACATGGCAATTTGGGTCTTCATCTTTCTTTCATTTTGAAATTTCCAACCTTAACCTATTGTGATTTCATTACTTGCAGTTGGTTCAGTTGTTATAGCTGGAATTGGAAACCTCAGGTGCTGGTGGTAGTTTAGCAGGGGTTACTATTGACACAACAACATGTATCACTAATGGGACTGGTGTGGGTACTACTGGTGGGACAACGACAATTACCATTGCTAGGGTTGGTGTAGCTACTGTTGGTGGAACAACAACAACTAATACCACTGGGGCTCGTGTAGCTACTACTGGTGGGAGAACAACATGTACCACTAGTGGGACTCTTGCACCAGGTGTTGTTCTTGTAGATCCAAAGGGTGGTGGAATTGCTAACACCTCTATGAGGCTATGTAGTTGTGTTACATTTAATGGATTGATTAGTGTCTTGACTAGTGATGTTGGTGGTAACGGGGTGGATAATTATGTGGTCTTCTAACTGGTTGAGTAACTTCCTCCTCTATTGAAGACAAATAAATTAATTCATGAAATACTTGTAATGGGCCTTGAGTGT
Organism: Adiantum capillus-veneris; assembly: GCF_014529385.1. Lineage (NCBI taxonomy): Eukaryota > Viridiplantae > Streptophyta > Polypodiopsida > Polypodiales > Pteridaceae > Adiantum > Adiantum capillus-veneris. The sequence continues at coordinate 31,099,646 of NC_140945.1, forward strand.
TCGAGAAAGGTTTGAGAGTGTGGATTTTGATGCAGAGTGTGGTTGAGGTGGTTATTGAGATCCTTCTTTTGAGAGTGTTTTGGATTTTGATGCATATTGTGGTCAAGGTGGTTGTTGAGATCTTTCTTTTGCTGTTTCATTGTTTGCTTCATCTCTACTCTGTAGACTGCTCTCGTCTATCATAGTGAAAAGGGTATGAGTTGGACACACTCGGTGGTTCATCAGTCTGTTGAGCCCTACTCCTTGTAAAATATACATGGCTAAATTGTCTAGATGATGTTTCTTATGGCATGCATTGCATGCACACAAGGGATCGTGACTGTGTATTTAGTGCACATAACTAGATACTAAATGCTTGTCCATAAATGCTACAAGCACACTAACAAGATGAAGATAATAGACAATCAACATAATCAAGACATTGGAAAGTGAGCAACATTCCCTTCATTCATTTGCCAACACAGAATACAACAGGCTTCTTACAAGTTACAAGGGATAACTAAATAGCTGGCACACCTATAGTTGGCCTTTCAGCAGACTTGCTGTTACAACCGCATTCTAACCCAACGAGCGGATGCTAACGCAACACGACTAAGGCTTAAAATTGTCCTCCTAAATTAAGCGTTGATGGCCTAAGGTTAACAACATCATATTGGTAAAAGGCAATGTAAAAGGATTTTGGATTGCTTAAGCATTCAATTCCCTATAATTAACATGGACCCTCACCTTGCTCCTCTTCTTTAGAACTACCACTAATGGGAACAACTAGGCATTGCATTCTACCTAAGTAATAAACCCAAGATTTGATATTTTTTTGCAAAGCTTTTGCATCCATCATGATAAGGGTAAGCAAAACTCTCTAAATCCTCAACTTTGCAAAACATGTTGAAAACTTTAGATTGTTGTGGGAATGACACGTTTTATTTTGGGGAGGGTTGTGCAAAATTCCCAAATGCAAGGAAACTTGCATGTTTTAGTAAAATACATATAAAACTAGAACAACACTCAATAAATAATAATAGTATCAAAATCGATTCAAAACAAAGCAAGCAAGTAGCCCTGCTTATCAAGTATGCATACTAAAGTGGAAATGCCATGATCACAAACGTTTTCACGTCAAAAGCAAGCTAACATGATTTGTTGAATAGGAAGCGTGCACGCATGCATGCACGCACACACACACATCCTTCTCTCCCTCTCTCCCATTGCTACACTTTCTTCATCTCTCTTCCCCCTTCCCCTCCTTACAAGTGTTTATTATGGGAAACATAATAAGAGCCATCAATTTACAAAAGAATCAACCTCTTATGTTTCTTTGCAAAGATACACTCCGTTGCAATTGTAGATAAAAAATGGAGTTTGCCCGAGATGAGATAAAAAATTCTAAGCTGAGTGAGTGAGAGCACGCATGTCAAAATGGCATAGCGACAACATAGCAAGCACACCCTTATACAAACGACAAGAGCACACAAGGTTGAGTGTACTTCGGTCAATGAAAAATACCTTACGAGAAACTTAGAAATAACATAAATTTTTACTCGCTCTATTATTTCGATAAAGGTACATAGATTTGCCTTGCTCTACTCTACTTCAACTAGCTCAACTTCAATTTTCATGCAAATATAGATAAGAAAGCACTCTATTTCAACATGTGACTTACACATATTATGCATGGAGTAGTTTCCTCGTGCTCTCTCTCTCTCTCTCTCTCTCTCTCTCTCTCTCACACACACACACACACACACACACACACACACACACACACACACATTCACATATCAACCAATAGAGCCCATAATCTATTTCTTTCTCCCCTCTCTTAGGCACATCTTTTGAGTATAGCATGTTAGGACCAAGGACGTCATGCATGTTAGGACCGACGAGGACGTCAAACATTCACCATACAAACTAAACTATAATTTCTTGATGATTAGTCTCTTTCTTATTCACCTATCGTGCTTGTTCTCGTTGTCGAAAACATTCATGTATGGGAATGCTGAGATTATAAAGTGTTTGCTGTCAATTTTTTGATATATGAATGTTTGTGCCATCAAAACCCCTAGAGAAGGTTGAGATTATAAATTGTTTGTTCCCGGTTTTTTGATATATGAATGTTTGTGCGAAACCTCTACGGGTGGGAGTGAGAAGTAGGGATCGATTCCGATGTCCTTTCCCCCTAACAGGCAAGCTAACCTCCGGAGTCCGAGGGATCCATTAGAGTACTCCTACTCACTTGACAATCACACAAGATTAACCATGGTTACTATTTGGTCACTTTGACTGGCTTGACAAAACGTGCTATTGACTTATAAGGGTGATAGCATTCTCGAAACTCTTCATAATTTAGCATTTTGTGGAGAACGCGAGAAGCTTTGCCAGGTATGTGTATCCTGCTTCTTACCCTGCACCTTGTTTCCCTCTTGCTTGGCAGAACCCACGTAATTAGTGTTTCCTGCAATAGATTTAAGATCCCGCAAGTGGGTTTCTAGGGATTTGCCGGATTTTGTCCTCTTCACTTATATCGGTAGGAAGAAAGCTTACAAAAGCTTGACGGAAGGTTTGTGGAAATCCGCCATTGCAAACTGCAGATTGTCGATCTGAGTTACTGCGTTTACTTACCTGCATTCAAGCAAGATTTGAAGTACTTTTTATTTTTGCTTGTGAGGTGCTAAGTAACAGCAATCGCTGCTAGTTACTGCACCTGCTTGTTTTTAAGCAAAGGGTTTGCCCCTTCCTGTGTTCTACTCGTGTTTTATATTTAGCAACCCAGCCTCCAGTTATTTATTCTCTGCGTGTATTGCAAAAATCATGCTTTTGTTTACAAGCAAGCTCTGGCTTGACACGATGTTCTGCACTTACCTTCTTGCCAGGTACTCGAGTGAGAGGGAAAACCTCCCTCTTACTTTGCAGATGCCAGTGAAGCACAGAAATGTAGGCAGTGGGTACCCAGAAGGAGGAACCGAGTACGTTCTTTTGATAAGTTCTGATTGTGGGCAGAGCAGAGTTGCGAAGTTGAATCGGCGTCACAAAAGGCATAAAACCAGTCCCAGGACATCAAGCAGAAAATAGTACTTGTGAGAGCACTTCATTATAACATTGATTATTGCAGCGAGCATCAGTAATAGTCTTATCAGTACTTGAACAGACCACATCATTAGATTCTATTTGAGCAAGTTACGTTTCTTTGGAGGCTGCTAGAATATGTTATTCATGGAGATTTTTAGACTTCTACCTGGCTTCCGGTTTCGGCCCACTGATGAAGAACTTGTTAGTTACTATTTAAGGAGGAAAGTTTGTGGTCGCGTACTTCCTATTGAGGTTATAGCAGAAATAGATCTTTACAAGTATGAGCCATGGGATTTGCCAGGTGCGTGGTGACCTCCAAATACTTGTGAACTAAAGCACACCATTTGCCTGAAGAAGTGGTTATTGTTTGTTTCTTGCAGAGAAATCTGCTCTTCCAACTCGAGACTTGGAATGGTATTTTTTCATACCTCGAGATAGAAAGTACCCAAACGGCTCTCGCACAAATAGAGCAACTGCGAAAGGCTACTGGAAGTCTACTGGAAAGGATCGATCAATTTCCTCTAGCTCAAGAGCTGTTGGCACTAAGAAGACCCTTGTTTATTACAATGGACGGGCACCTAAAGGAGAGAGAACCAATTGGGTGATGCACGAGTATCGCTTGAATGATGTGGAATGCCAGCGGATACACGCTGCAGAGGTCATTAGCTCTAAAGAGAGAAGCTCGCTTAATTTGCCTAGCGTTTGCAGATTGTTTGTCCAACTGATTACGCTTGTGAATGTGTTTGCATGCAGAATGGGTTTGTGCTCTGCCGAGTCTATCAGAAAAGTGGGCCTGGTCCCAAAAATGGAGAGCAATATGGGGCCCCTGTCGAGGATGAGGATTTTGAGGACTCGCCTACTGTAGACATGGATGGAAGCGGATCTTTTAAAAACAACCAGATTGAAAGAGGGCCCAATTATTTTGATGAAAGTTTTACCTGTGAAAATGACACTGTCTCTTTTGGAACGGACGTAGTTGATCGGCAAATGCCTTGCCCAAGATTTGAACCTCGCAACCTGAATGCACATGTGAGTACCTTTGGTAATCCATCCTTCTCCTTTCAGAATAGGTGTGTTTTAGTGGATCCTCAAAAAGCAGAATATGATACTACTAGGAGTTGGTCCTCTGTTTTTTTCCCCTTTGAGAGGAGCCTCGTTACAATGTTGTTTAGTTTTAATCAAGTAAAAATTAGCTCTTTAATCTTGCTAGTTTCCATCATGGATTTCTAATGCATAGAGTTTCCTTTGTTTGCATTGCAGTTTGAACATTCTTGTGGTGATTTTCAAGAAGACAACATGCGGAATTTTACTTGTCCTGCTGATGGAGACTCTTTGTCTCCTGCAAATGGCAAACTGGCAGGAGCTGCAATGGTAGCACCTGTCACTTCTGAAGAAGAGGGGGCAATGTTGGAACAGCTTTTAAGTGAATGTGCTGATCAGTTAAATTCCGTAGATGGGTATCAAGATTTTCCCACGACTGTAGAGAATGGATGTTATCAGTCTGGAGCAGATCCTCCAAGTGATGGAGATTTCCTGGAGTTAAATGACTTGGCTTCAATGTCTGACAGTGAGGAGGGTAATGTTCTTGTGAAGGATAATGAAAAGAATGTCGGTATTGGCGCTAACGATTCATATCGCTCCTCTCTGCAAGCATTACCTACATTGGATGCAGTCGATCAATGGTCAAACTTTCCTTTTGGCGATGGATTGAGTGAAGGAGAGAATCTGATGACAGAGGTTAGTGTGCTTGTCTAAATGGTTGAAGATGACAGCTAGTGTGGGGATTGGGAGGGACCCAAAGTGCTCTTTGTGTTACTTTGAAGCTTCTTTTAATGTGAAGCTGGCACCTATAGTTGTGCATCTCTGGACAGCACTGCATGACGTTTTCAATTTGTTATGTAACACAAATAGGCTATGGATGCAGTTTTCATATTACCATGCAATACATTGTGCATGAAGTTCCTCAAATTAGTGTAGCATCATAGTAACATGTTTAAGCATTGCCCAGCAGGTTATGCAGATGCAATCTGCATTATCGACTATTACATATGATTCTCAGAACCAGTCTCCCAGGAAGAACATGGTGGGAAGTTTTCCACTGCCTTCAGGTATCAATTTGTCTGGAGCTACGTGGTGCTTTTCTTCTCCCTTGAATTGTTTTTGAACTCGTGGCTATTTTCAATGAAGAGCTAGGTTTAGCGGGCCGCACGGGGTCAGTCCAAGCAGATGAAGAGAATGTTTTCAAGTTCCTAAACCATCTGACTGCAGTCAGTGAAAAGAACATCCTTAGAGGATTGCTTGAATCTGATGAGAATACTGCATTACTTTTGCAAGATGGGGGCTATTATGATGCCGTGCCATCGTTTACAGATATTGACATTGGTGTGGAGTACACAAATATGAATACAAATCTGCAAGCCAGCTCTGAGTATGGTGTATCTCAAGTGGCCCTGGTGCAATCTCCACATGCAAGCAAAGTGGATGAAGTTGCGGCTAAGGCGGAGCATTCTGATAGGGTATTACAAGCAATGGATTTGGTTCCAGAAGATGGTGGTTTGTCACAAGGCGATGCTGGAAGGCATTCTCCTAGGTCATTGAGTTTATTTTTGCGGTGGATGGATTCTCTCCCGACTTTACCAGCATCAGCAGCTGAATTATCTCCAAAGGCGTCTTCCCCAGGTGGGTCAATACGTGTAACTACTGCTGGTGTTGGCGTAAGTGCAGTCTCTGTTACGTGCGCATGTATAGGAGAGGGTGTACCTTCCTCATGTGTAAACTGCTCTGTAGCAGAGGTTGAGAAGAAGGGAAGATTTGTGAAGTCCATGTCCTTTGTGGGTCAGAGGAAGAAGTCTTCAGACAGGTTGGATGTGGGTTTTTCCATATCAGCTATTTTTGGTGGACTTCTGGCTCTATTTGTCGGGGTGCTTGTAGCTGCAGGTGGGTGGAAATTATTGGCGGTGTTTGCAAGTTCGTTTTAGTGGGCAAAACTTAGCAAAGAGTCCCTTGATTTCTTGAGAATTTGTACATGAAGTAGATATAGTGGTGCTGATGCATGGAACCGAAACCCGGAATTGACCATCTGCCTAGGAGCAAGTTCTGAAGTCTTCTAGCAGGCAGTTTGGCTTGTCAGTTTTTGCTATGAACAGCACAAAAGGATCCAGTCATGATGACTGCGCATTCAGCTCTCTAAGACGGCACCTTGGTAAAAGCGGTGGTGCTGTCATTGTGGAAGAAGTTGATCAACAATTTGACCGTCTTAGTAGATAATCTAGTATGATGGTTGTAGGCAAGCCCCCAGAGGTTGAGACCGTGCCCTTGGGGGCCCCAATTCTGCAAGTATTATATTGTATAGTGGTTACCTGCAAATGAGTCAAATAATGTCACATTCTTGAGCTTTTGAAAAATTTGTGACTCAAATCTTAAAAGCTATCCGAGGAAATGTTGTCATTTTCTGTTTGACACTTTTCAGAGGCCTGGATTAGTTGCAGTGGCTATTTTACTGAAGAGTGTGGGTCTCATGCTGTTCTCGGACAGAAAAGTGCTTTTCGGTTTCATGTTGTTACTGGTAGCATGATGTCTTTTAGGTCTATCTGTTATTCTTTCTTTGTTTATGGTTTTTCCATTCCCCACAAAAGCAGGCCAATGGCATATTGTGCTGCTGCTGTTCTAGAGGCATTTTTTTTGATGTCAAATCCAAATATTGGCTCAAGTTGTGGTTAAGGTTTGTGACTGTTTGGAATTCTGCCTATTATTTTCTTTCTTCTTGGAGAATCATCTCAAAGAGTAGTAGCACATATCAAGTACCCTTTTGCTGGCGTATTTGCAAATTGGTGATTATCTCACACTTTCTACTCTGATTGTATGTATGTATATCAGTATATACACATATAGACATCGTGTTGCACAGATGTCAAGTGCTGGGATTTTCCTGCTTTTTCTGTCATCCAAGACATCAGATGTATACGGTAATCATCGATGAAAAGTTGGTTCATTTGTGAAAATTTAGTACTTTTTGACTCTAGAATTCTCATCATTATTGCTTGTGTGCCTTCAAGAGCTGCCCTTGTAAAGTTGTTCATTTGTGAAAATTCTGCACTTAGAGTTGAGAACTCTCTTCGTTATTGTCTTGTGTGTGCTCAAGGACTGCACTGAATCCTCGAGTATGCCTAATTGGTCTAGGAGATGGTCACCAAAGGTTGGGCCCAGAAGCTTTCTATCGTGTAACAGAAGCTGGTATGCAAGTCTCTGGTATACTTCCATACATGTGTGCGTGCGTGTGTGCACAATTATGCATTGAGGTGGGAGTTCCCCTTAGCCCATGTTTTGTGGATGCATGTCATGCATTGTTGCAATCTAAATGCTATTCTTTAGAAGTTTGTTGCATTTATGTGCAATCTCGTGAACCATTCCTGTATGTATGCCGTTGCGAACACCTTATATTGACACTTTGACAGAAATTGTTTATCATGTGATACCTTCTATTAAGGGTTGAATGGGGTCTTTAGAAGCCTTCGGTGAAATTTCGTAATCACACAAGGGGGATTACGGTATGAGAATGCCCCCAACTAGCCGTGCAACAGCCCTCCCACACTGTGCAATGATGTATGTATGGTCTTTTAAATAGGTGCTTATTATGTCATGGTAGATTCTTCTACTTCACAGTTGAGTTGATTTGATGCACCTTAGGCCTAGTTCAGAAGTAGTTCCTTCATTTATTGATCTTTGATTCTGGTTTTAGTTCGAAATTTTAGTTGGAATGAACTTAATTCCTTGACTATTATCCCATTGCTATCCAATTTGTATAGTTTAGTGTAAAAGTCATGAAGGTTGCTCCATACGGAGTATAACATAAATTGTGTGACGTTCGTGCAGAAAACTACTACATCTAAGGTTATTGGCTAATAAATCGAGTTAACTTTTTGGCAAAGTAAAGTGTGTAAATGTCTAATTATCTAAATGAGTTCAATTCCATACTTGCTCGATTGTCACCTTAGCAGATTAAGTTTGATGGTGTAATTAGAGCTATGTTATTGCTTCACTTTGCTAAAATTTTGGGATATTTTTTAAATTGCAATAGCCAACATGACAGCAAGTAATGGTGTGAAAAGTAATTTTCTATATGTAGAAAGAAACATGGAAGTGTCAATGGTACTCAAAATGCTAATGCTTTGGTCATAGTGCAAAAGGGAAATCTCATGATGGAGCACAGTCTCTTTAAAGCAAGGATGTTGGGTGCTACCATCATCCGTAGAAAGGACCTATAAATTAATTTTGGCTCAATTTGAAAAAGGCAAAAAGTGAAGCTAGATGATGGAAAAAGGAAAGAAAGATGTGAGACTTGGCATGATCATGAGTGAGATTGCTACAGTGTGGGAACTATACACCTCTAACATGCCATTAGTTCTTCATTCATGCGTGTAATGTTGAGATGGTTGCCAAAGCTTGCTCTAAGAGCTTGATCACCAATGGACAACTTAATAATTGTGGGTATGAATGATATCATGTTTATTGATCATTCTTGAAAGTTTGCAAAGATCCACTTAGTAGCTAATTGTTCATTTCTAGGAACATTTTACATGCTATAGGTGCCTAGATTTATACTTGATCTCATTGGAATGGCTAAGGAACCACCTAGTACTTCAAGGAATCTTGGGCCAAGGTGAGAGGTGACAACATTGAAGTAGGGGAGGAATTCATATTGGGCGTTGTTAATAAAATAGAGGGTCTTATTTATGAAATTCCAAAAATGACTTCTTTTAAGTATCTTGCATAGCAAACATGGTCAATGAATTCGTGTTGTGGCAAATAGTGATAGGCGAACTAGATTTGGATAGAACAATGGGCTTAGGGTTATCATCTCTAATATAAACAATTGTTCTTATACTAATAAATTTGAATTGCATTTGATCGTTTAGTTTCCGATTGAATTTGGCGGTTGCATTGTTTGCAAGGTGCTTGACTGGTGGTCATACTCAATTGATGAAATCTTGGAATACTAAAAGCTAGGCCTTTGGAAAATCCTCATATAAAATTGTATTTGTAGATTTCTAATCATATCTATCATTTAGACTCTAAATCTACGGTGAGATTAGACAAGCAAGACCTTGATAGCTTAAACTTGGCATGATCACCCACCACTAAAGTTTCCAACTCAACCAACAAGGATGGTGCATGAGCAAACATTTGGAAACACTGCAATATTTTTAAGAGTGTTCTTGAGTGAAAACAAAAATGTATAGCTTTGTCCAAATGTATTGGCATAGAGACTTGGACAAGAGTGGGAGGACTAGAAAACAAGCTAGTAAGGCCATTAGTCTCCAAATGAAAGCCAGAACTAGTAAAGCCACAAAAAATGTTACAACGGATACGCCAAAGATTGCGATGAAGAAGGTCACTCAAGAGCATGGATGCAAACATACAATGTGCCAAAATAAACTAACTTGATAGCCAAAGGCAATTAGAATTTATAAGTAGATTACTTGTCTCTATATTTATCTCCTTATGTTTAGTTGTAAGCCAACAAAGAGCTAGCATAGACATCAAATTCAACCTAAGTGGTGGCACACTGAGCGAAAAGCTGACGGAGACTAAAGGCTATTGCACCAAAAATGCTAGAGAGAGAGAGAGAGAGAGAGAGAGAGAGAGAGAGAGAGAGAGAGAGAGAGAGAGAGAGATCACAAAAACGCTCTCTCGCAAGCTAGTGCTAGTATGCATGTGAGATACAACCAAATAAGTGACCCCTAACCCCCATATGTAGGGGCTGGGGTGCTTGCTTGACTTCCTTATCCTTACCTCATAACCTCTAGTAATACACCAACAAGATTGTAGTTTCTCATCCAAGTTGAATACTTGTCCACCATTATCCACGTTGGAGAAGCCACCAAGGAATCACATGGCCTTAATTGCTCTTAATTATGTCCACAAAACTCTTGATCATTGATCTTGATCACCAAGGAATCACATGGCCTTAATTTCTCCCGATCATTGATCTTGATCTCTCTTGATCATGCCCACATTAGAGGAGACACCAAGAAATAACATGACTTTAATTGCTATTGAATGGATCCACCAAACTATAACTAGTGCTTGTGAGTGCAACTTTGACTTGTGTATTAGGATGAAACTTAACATGTCTGTTTCTTAAAGAGTAACTCATACCAAGCGGGTATCTCCACCATCACATTGCATCACTTGAATCTAACTAGTACTTTTTGCAAAGGTGATCACTTGTGGCACTCTAGATAACAATTGCATTGAGATAACTTTCCTGAGATTAGCATCACTCTCACTTGGTACACCATGTGACAATTGGTTTAAGAGAACTTGCTAATAGCATTGAACCTGAGGAGGCACAAACATAGAGAAGGTGATGGTGTGGAAGAAGGTAGAGAGAGGTATATATGCAAATTACAAACCTGACCATTCATTTCATTTGATGCTTCAAATCTGAATGCAAAGGTTTATTTTTATGGTATTGACATTTATGCACTCTCCAAATTTCCATTTATGCACTCCTCATAAACCTTCACATCTCCAGCCTTAGTGCATTCTCAAATCATACAATAAAGTAAAAGCTCATGGTTTAACCATAAATAGTTTATGTTTACAATTGGTAACATCTACTGATTATGACTCCAGATCTTAAGGAAAAATCAAAGCTCATACACTCCATTCTTCATTGCATCCCTTTGCTTCATGGTCAAGGAATTCATCATGGAGTGACACTGTATGCTCATCAAATATAACCAACATGCAAATATTGCAAACCATGGAGTGACACTATACGCTCACCCATGCTCGTCAGATGTAACCAACGTGCAAATAGTGCCAAACTCATGCACAATTTAGGTATGCCGCTCTCCTTTGCCATTTGCCATTTGAAATAAGATGCATAGCCTTTCATTGGCTATATGAGCGAATTATTTGTCACATTGGAGGGCTAAAATGATACATAAAACCATGAGAAGATGTCATGTGCCAAGAAGCACCACTTTGAACAATCAAATCACGTAAGCCAAATATTGTAGACTCCTCAAGAGCCATCAAAATCTAATTTCCAAAGACTTTTTCCTATGCAACGAAGGTAGTGGTTTTTAAGAAAAAATTGTAGATGTGTAGGGATGGATCTTTGTGCCAAGGTATCAAGGTATGAGTGAGAGGAGTATAAATTATAACTAAAGTGTAGGAAAGAGACAAATGATATGAAGAAAGAAATAGTCGTATTTATAACAAACAAACTACCTTGGGATACAATGTTGCCACTATGAGGTACTCGCAACGCTTCTATAGACTACAAATCAAATGTTGTAGTTTGCTAGAACATATTCTTAATAGTACCAAACTAGATGAGTTTGATACTCTTATAACTACCAAAGTGTGGTATTGTTAGTACAAATGCAGATGAGTTTAATACTCTGTAAATTTAATGACCGTCGAGACTGCTTGCGATGGTCATGAAACTTTATAGCGGCAGGGAGTAGAGTGCTTCCCACGTCTCTGCAAAGTCTTATGGCCATTTTTTGTCATCTCGCTGGTTAGGAGTTGCACAATCATCCCATTGGGCTTGCTAAGAGCCCAACGACAAAAAATTGGTGTTCATGCCGTCCTTTACCATCGAGACAGCTTGCGACATCCATGAAATTTTGCAAGGGCGGGGGAGTAGGGTGATTCCCCTATCCTTGAAATACCTCATGGACATCCGTTGCCATCTTGATGGTCAGGCCTTGCACAATCGTCAATTTTTTTACCATTGGACTTGCTAAGGGCTCAATGGCAAAAAAATGACGATTGTGCCACTAATGATCGGCTTGCGATAGCCATAAAACTTTGCAAAGGTGGGGAATAGGGTGTTTCTCACACCCTTACAAAGTTTCATGGCTATCCATTTCTGTCTCATCGATCAATTCTTGCGCAAACGTCAATTTTTTTGCCACTGGGCTCGCCAAGAGCCCAACAATAAAAAATGGCGATTGTGCCACTAATGATTGTCGAAACGGCTTTCGATGGCCATGAAACTTTGCAAGGATGGGAATAAGGGTACTTCCCCTGCCTCTACAAAGTTTCATGGCCATTTTTTGCCGTCTCGTCAATTAGGCCCTGCACGATTGCCAATTTTTTGCCATTGGTGGACCCAACGGCAAAAAGGCAGCAATTGTGCCACTAATGACCATTGACATGGCTTGCACCAATGACCATGAAACTTTGCAACAATAGTGAGTAGGGTGATTTTCCCACTGCTACAAAGTTTCATGGCCATCGATTGCCATCTCGTCGGCTAGGTGCTACCTTGTCACCAAGTTTTTACCATTGGACTTGCCAAAGGCCCAACATTAAAAGAATGGAGATTGTGCCGATAATAACCATCGAGCCGGCGTGTGATGGCCATGAAACTTTGGAGGAGTGGGGAGCATGATGCTTCCCCTGTCTGTACAAAGTTTCATGGCTAGCCAATGCTGTCTCATTGATCACACCCAACACAATCATCAATTTTTTAGCATTGGGCTCGCCAAAGACCCAACGACAAAAAAGTCGCTATTGTGTCATTAATGATTGTCGAGATGGCTTGCGACGGTGAAAATTTACAAGGGTGCGGAGTAGGGTTCTTTTCCCTTCCTTGCAAAGTTTCATGGCCATCTAATGCCATCTCGTCGGTCACGCCTTGCACAATCACCAATTTTTTGCCATTGGGCTTGCCAAGGGTCCAACGACAAAAAAATGACGAGTGTGCCACTCACTAACAACCGTTGAGACAGCTTGCGATGGCCATGAAACTTTATAGAGAAAGGAATTTCCTATCACTACAAAGTTTCATTGCCATCCGTTGCCGTCTTGTTGGTCAGGCCCTGCACAATTGCCAATTTTTTTGCCATAGGGCTCGCCAAGGACCCAATGATAAAAATTTGGTGATTGTTCCATCCCTGACCATCACGACGACTTGCGATAGCCATGAAAATTAATTGGGGATAGGAAAGCACTTTACTCCTTGCCTCTACAAAGTTTCATGGCCATCGCAAGCCGTATCGACAGTCATTGGTGACATAATCACCATTTTTTCCATTGGACCCTTGGCAAGCCCAATGGTAAAAGATGGGCGATTATGTAGGAGCTCGCCAACAAGGCTTCTGTAAGGTATGTGATTTTTCCTAGAGTCACTAGAGTGTGAGTGAATGAGAGAAGAATGGTGCAAGGCTATAGAGCTACTTAAAGCTCCTTTCATGAATAAACAATGAAGTTTATGATGAGCTTGTGATGGGTGAGCAAACTACTCAGATCGTGTTTTTGATTCCAAGTTAATCTATCTTGGAACTTAATTCGCTTGAGCAACAATCTAGCCTACACTTACTCACTTGTGTCCACAATGTTTGTCTATCGCCCACCTTAGTTAGCACAATCCCATTCCCATCAAGTGGTATTAGAGCTATGGTGTGCTAGCTAGGTTTGTTATTATGCATTTGTGTATTAGTGATTAACGTCTCCATTAGAATGATTAGTTATTTCTAATTATCGTTATGGTCCATTGTCATTTTTTATAACTAGTTACATCTCTCACTAATTAAGCCCTAATCTAGCTATGTGTGGGCATGTCCTTGGTACACCCAAGAGCCCACTACCCTCCATGGCTAGGGAGAGGATTATTATCTTTTTTGTGTTTGCATTTAGAACACATTTTGTGTCAATTTCTTGCTAATTTTCATCCTCAATTTATTTCCTTGAGTTCAATTTCTCCTTGCATTGGTCACATAATCTTGAAGCCACCTTCATGAGCTCTCCATAGACTCCTCAAGCTCTCCATTTTGAGGGGCTAGGAGCCCCCCCAACCCCATCACCATGTGTGTGTGAGTTTTTGTGTGTGGGTGCTTTGCATACATTGTGAAGACAATGATAAAATTCCCTATTTTTGGAGCCTCTCATGTGGAAAGTCTTGAGGGCTTGTGGCTATCTTACCAATAGTAGGGCAACAAGATCGTGCACTTGGGCTCAAACCCCACCAAGCTATTTTTGGCTTGTGGCAAGCCAGACAGACATAGGCAAGCCTTATAGATTGATTTGAAATTTGCCTAGGCAGGTTCGTGGTCGGGACTCGACTGGTCAGTGCATCTATAGGCTTTTTTAGCTCCCAACCAATCTGGTTCCAACTAGTTGCAGCAACTGCCCTTTTGGTCCATTGCTCCATTGGCTGGCCGTCGACCAGCCTGTTTGACCAGTGGATGCCAATCCATGCGGTCAAGTGAAATCCACTGGTTTTAGGGGTCTTCCTCAAGGAGGCCCCCCTTCTCGTGGGCCAGCTCGGATCACGAACTAAGCGTCCATCTTGGGGTGCCATCCCACGGACATAAGCTCCAAGCCCTTGGGTCAAGCAAGCCCAATCAATCAACTAAGGGAGAGTTCCCACAAAACTTTAAGCCTCTTTAGAAAGGTCCATTCCTATAGGGGGCTACCAAGCAGCTTTCAAAGCTATCAAGAGCTCCAAGTGCCTCTAACTTCAATTCTCTCAAGCTTCAAGAAGCCTCAAAGGGGAGCTACATCAAGCACTTTAAAAAGGGCTCCAAGGCCATTCAAAGCCAAGCCTCAAGGCTTGAACTTCAAAGGCTTCCCCAAGCAACCAAAGATTGTGAAGAGGGGCTTCACTCCAATGAGGAGGAGCTTCACAAAGAAAAGTGTTTCCACTCTCTCTCTCTCTCTCTCTCTCTCTCTCTCTTCCCCTTTTCTGTAATAAAAAGAACCGCATCCAAGCACAATAACTTGCAAATAATTTTTGTCTAAATTTTTTGACAGCATATATCATCCCTAGATGAAATGTACCCAACATTTTTCAATAAAACTATTTCATTTACTCTGCAAATATTTAAGGTTCGCATTTTATTAAGTCGTAAAGCGTTTCAACAGAACGATCGGATAGAAATTGGACTTTGAAACTATTAATTATGGCTTTTATTTACTTTGGAAACAATAGATTTATGGGAAAACTATTTCTAAAGATAAGAGTTGACCCTCAAGAAAAGAGTATTTTTAAGAAAGGAGGAGTATTTTTAGAAGAGAAGGAGTATTTATAGGAAAGAGAGAGTATTTTTTACAGAAAAAGAGAAGTAAGTCAAGTTTAGAGCTTCTTTTCATAAAAGCCAAGCCTCTTCTAAAATTAGAGACTCAAAATTGTGCAT
Organism: Adiantum capillus-veneris; assembly: GCF_014529385.1. Classification (NCBI taxonomy): domain Eukaryota; kingdom Viridiplantae; phylum Streptophyta; class Polypodiopsida; order Polypodiales; family Pteridaceae; genus Adiantum; species Adiantum capillus-veneris. The sequence continues at coordinate 31,114,870 of NC_140945.1, forward strand.
CAAAATACGTGTCAGCAAATTTATTTTTATTTATATATTTTTATTTTTGACTCCAAAAGAAGTTGAAACTGTTCAACCTCAATTACGGGAGGTAATCAAACATGTAGCTAATTCAATAAGATAAATTTATAATTTTGTATTATTAGTCATGTTGACCTGGGAAGCTAAGCATAGGGATTCCCTTAAACCGTCCAAGAAACGTGATTCTATCACAAGAAACAAGCATATGTTTTCATATATAAGTGAAATAACTGTTTGTTAAATTGTTATTGTTTGATAAGTTGTTACTGGTTGATATGAAGAGTTGATTGATCATGTTTGAAAAATTAGTGAAAGAACTGTTTGATAAATTATCACTGTTTTTTAAATTGTTATTGCTTGATAAATTGTTATTTTTTGATAGGTTGTTACTGGTTGATATGAAGAGTTGATTGATCATGTTTGAAAATTATTAAAGAGAATAATTGTTGAAAGAATATCTTTTGTTCCTCTCACAAATAGCGAGATGCCTTGGGGTTAACGAGATGCTTCGTGGTTAGCAAGATGATTTCGCGGTTAGCAAAGATTAAGCTGACGTTATCGGCTCTTTTTTGTTTCTTGTGGTTAGCGAGATGGGAAGGTTGCACAATTCGCGGTTAGCAAATAAATACTTGCAAAGGCTCTGTTGGTTAGACAGAGAAAGTCCGTGGGTAGCGGCAACTCATAAGAAATTGTAAATATTATTTTTGTTGAAATATAGGACTGTCTTCATTAGGCCTTGTTTGAATTGTTTTGGTATTGTTTGAAGGATTGTATAAAAGAACCTGTGCCCGGAATTAATTAAGGAACATTGTTTGTATATGAAAAATAGTGTGGTAGTAATTTAAAAATAAGAAGAACGGGTGAGTGTGGTGTGAAAAATAGGAGACTATTATCCTAATGGATACTAGTCTATGGATGGGTGGATTCAATTAGTCGGGTACTTTTCACAAGATTATTAGTTAGTTTAGACTATGTTTCATATCATATCAGGATTTATGAATGGCGGCCGTGCCTCTTAAACGTGGAGAAAAAAGCGTTGTTTATAGATTCTACATATGTCAATGGGATTTCATCAATAACTTCCATTAGAATCCTTGATTTATCGATGTGGCATGGAAAGACCAAGATAATGTGGATAAAGAGGTGAAAGAACTCATGACTCTGGTGGGAGTCAGCGAGCAGACGCATATGAGGGCTTGGAGAGTGGGCACTAAGAAAAGTGGGAGCAACGGAGAAACCTCGAAGGAAAGGGCACTCATTCTCCGCTTCCCCTCCATGGAGCGAAGAAAGACTTCTTGAAGAAGAGACCGACTCTAAAGAAGACCGGAATCTTTCTTGGAGATGACCTCACCCTCTCGCAGATTGCTCATATGCAAGAAGTAATGCCGGAAATAAGAGCAACATGGGAAAAGGGGAAGATTGCCTTTTACAGGGATGGAAAGGTGGTGATATTGGAGCGACGCCCCGCATGACGGTGCGAGACCTATGGGACCACACTAAAGATGGCAACCTGGAATTGTAATAAGTCACTCCGTCTTGATGTAGGGGCCTTTGAGGATAGCTTCATGGGGAGAGACATCATTTTCTACTCTGAGACGCATCAAGCACCTAGACAATCCATGCCACAGGTGAGCGCATATAGATGGGAGACAGCCTGCAGATAGGAGACCAGATTGGAGCATCGAGTCTCGGGGGGAGTGGCAGTTCTATTCAGGGAGAAACTACAGCCACTGATACATATAGCACACAAGGATGAACAGGCTAGGTACATGTGGGTGAGGCTCAGGGCAGAGATGGGCAGATACCTCTACATTGCTATTTGTTACTTTCCTCCTAGTACTTCAGTATATGCATCACCTAGAGGACAATCCCCCTTTGCTATTTTGGATAATGACATATGGGAGTTTTCCAAGGATGGTGACATTATCATACTAGGGGATTTCAATGCTAGGACTGCCCACCACCAGACAATATTTTATGATACTTCCGAAGAGATGCTTAGGGAGCTGGACGTCACAGAGATGGGTCTATCCAAACTATCACAAGATGAGGAATACACTGAATATGGCAGATACTTGATAGATATGGGAACCGCACACAAAGTTGGCCATTGTGAATGGCCTACAAAGATTTTCGACAGCTGGAGGTTTTACTTGCTTTCCACACCGACATGGTGCCAGCACAGTGGATTATGTTATGGCCCAGCCAGGTCTCATTCCATTCTTTTAGGATTTCATGGTGGGCACTAGGCCAGTTGGAGTAGGAGTTGATCATGCTATCATGTCTTTCACCCTGACCTTTCAGTTCAGCACTGCTTCATTAGGAGAGGTCCACACACACTCAGTATACCTTCATGAGGGAGACGGATTCTGTGTATATGGATGCGATATACAGGCAGCTATGCACCCAGGAGCCAGGACGGCCACTAGATGAACTCACTCAGATATTGACAGAGACGCTCCATGATGCAGCATCAGAGTCATACCCCCACAGCCAGCCCACATGGAGACAATTTGGGAGCATGCCCCAGAACAGTTGGTATGATGAGGAGTGCAGAGAGACGAGGATCAAATTACAGAGGGAAGTGCTCATGGATATTACCACACATAGACAGTCACGGATTATCTTTCGCCGCCTAGTGCGATGAAAGAAAAGGGCCCATCTATCTCAGCTAGAGCGGGATCTATATCAGCTATTTATAGGTCAGGACTCGGGCGAAGCATGGAGGCTATTCCACGAGCATTCACCACCTCCAGCGGTCGCCTCCACTGAGACATGGGGGGAATATGCCACATCTCTCTACACAGCATCAAGGCAACCACCTCTGCCAGACCCACTAGAGACATGCCTAGAGACATGTTCTTTCTTTACTGCCTAGAGGGTAAGGAAAGCCATTGATAGGATCAAGACAAGGAGAGCACATGATCATGATGGTCTGGTAGCAAAGCACTTTATCCATGCCAGAGATTTTCTTGCAGAGCTCCTGGCTATGATGATTAATCGAGCCATGTATGAAGGCTTCTCGGAGACTTGCAGTTTGTCTACGATTGTGCCTATTTTCAAGTCAGGAGATCCCATGATTCCCGTGAATTATCGCACCATCATGGTTGGTCTCACATTAGCTAGGTTGTATGCATCCGTTCTTGAGCAGAAGCTGAGTAGATGGGTAGAGCGAGAGGGCACAAGAGCACCGGGGCAAGCAGGTTTCAGGAGAGGTTTCTCCACTCTTGAGATGGTTGCATTTGTTTGAGCAACAATTTTGAATTTCCGTATAAATAGCATCGTTCTGAGGATTTTCCAACGTAGAAGTGATTTGAGGATTCCCCTGAGTGTACATCAATGTTTTATAATAACTCAAATCAATAGGGTATTTTTCAAACTTAGACTTATACAGTCCACTAAATGCTCAATACTATGACTTAACCAATCATTACTTATCCGATTAATTAAAACTCAATCACATGACTTAACCAATCTTGACTTATCCAGTCTATCAAAACTCAATCACATGACTTAACCAGTCATGTCTTATCCAGCCCATCAAAACTCAATCACATGACTAAACCAGCCATGCTTATCTCAATCACATGACTTAACCAGCCATACTTATCTCAATCACATGACTTAACCAGTCATGTCTTACCAAAGATAACTTACATGACTTGACCAGTCATACAATTTCTTTGAATAACAATAACTCAAACTTTTTTTCATAAAGACATCAAAATGTCATATAGGTATCTAGAAAAATTTCTCAATGAAAAATATAATAGAAGTTTCAACCTCAATGCATGAATTGAGACGTCGTAATACCTCTGTCACTTGGATAATGGGTATAGAAAATCATACACATGGGAAAGTTTGAAGTAACAAATTAAATCTTTTTAACGTAGGCTCTGATACCAATTATGAGGTCCCCAATCCCAAGAAGATTGGGGTGACTTGATAGATGGCCTTCCTTATTTCTCAAGTTTCGTTGACAACATCCTACTCCATTTCCACGAAGCAGATATACGAGCAACACAAGAGAGGAAGTCCTCTATCCATAGTGATCGTGGTTGTAAGGGTCATATGCATCTTCTTTTAAAGGAGAGGGTGATGATATTGAAAAAGATGCGGAAGTATGGATTGAAGCTATGGATGATTACTTTTGTGCTACAAGGACCACACTTGCAAATTGACTGATGTTAGGGATGATTCGACTCTCAGAAGAAGCGAAATTATGGTGGAAACAACATTGTCATGACATGGAAGTATTAGAGAATTCTCAAAGTTGGTGGGAAATCAAACAAGCAGTGAAGGAAAGATAGTTATCCCCTGCCCAAGAAGCAATAAAGATAAATGAGTTTTTTTAGCTGAAACAATATAGATTATCCTTGGAAGAGTACTATTCAAAGTTTCTAAGGCTTAGATGTTACGCTCCGCCAATGACCATAGAGCAACAAGTAGCTCGCTTTTTGCAAGGTTTAAGAGAACCAATTAGCTCACAATTGGAAGCCCTGGAACCTACCACTATACAAGATGATTTACTACGAGCTAAACCCTTAATGAAAGAACAAGGGATTACAAGAAAAATTAAATAAAATCAGAGCTTCAAAGATAGACAACCACAAAGAGTTTATGCTGCTAATGTGCAAGATCCTCCACACTTGAATGTTCGATGCTTTGAATGTGGCGAGTTGGACATTATCAAAATACTTATCCACGATTGACTAATGGAGCAGCAGTAGTAAGTGAAGCAAACTAAGGACACCACCCTTTTAGACATAATGATGATCGAGATAGTAATTAGAATAGGAATATTCTCACTTTTTCTCGAGACGAGGACATCTCGAATCCCTAAGTTGGAGAGATTGTAATGCACCCAATATTTTTCAATAAAACTATCTCATTTACTTTGTAAATATTTAAGGTTCACATTTTATTACGTCGTAAAGCGTTCCAACAGAATGATCGGATTGAAAATCGGACTCTAAAACTATTAATTATGGCTTTTATTTACATGGAAACAATAGGTTGATGGAAAAAATCAAGCCTCAAGTCTATTTCTAAAGATAAGAGTTGACCCTCAAGAAAGAAGGAGTATTTTCAGAAAAGGAGGACTATTTTTAGAAGAGAAGGAGTATTTTTAGAAAAGGAGGACTATTTTTAGAAGAGAAGGAGTATTTTTAGAAAAGGAGGACTATTTTTAGAAGAGAAGAAGTAGAAGGAGTATTTTTAGAGAAGAAAGGGAAACAAGTCAAGTTTAGAGATTCTTTTCATGGAAGTCAAGCCTCTTCTAAAATTAGAGACTCAAAATCGTGCATCAAAATGCATGCTCATAATTTTTTTAAAAAATATTATTTTTTAAAACAGCCACCACAAATGCGCACGAACTTATCTCTCTGCTTTTTGCTATTCTTAGCTTATGCTTTTGGCTCTCGAGAGTCTAGATAAAGGTCCTCTCCCCTCACTTTCAAGACACACACACAAGAGTTCTCAGAAGCGGAATCTCTCTTGCCATAGCGCCGGAGTTACCCTCTCACCCTCAATCCATCTCCATCTCCAACTTCCTCTCTATCATCGTCGTGTTGTCCTTTGGATTCTTGAGTTCTCTTTCTCTCTTCTCTATCTTGATACGATGGTCTCGAAACGAGTGACTCAAAGCCCGAAGCACGCTCATGTTGCTCCACTTCCCAGAAAGGTGCAAAGAAAGGCATCAACTACTCCGATCGTAACTCAAGCGGAAATATCGACTCCGAAAAAAGTTGAAACCGTTCAACCTCTATTACGGGAGGTAATCGAACATGTCGCTAATTCGGTAAGATAAATTTATAATTTTGTATTGCTATTCATATTGACCTAGGAACCTAATCATAGGGATTCCTTGAAACCGTCCAAGAAACGTGATTCTATCACAAGAAACAAACATGTGTTTTTATAGATTAGTTAAAGAATTGTTTATTAAATTGTTATTGCTTGATAAATTGTTATTGTTTGATAAGTTGTTATTGGTTGATATGAAGAGTTGGTTGATCATGTTTAAAACATTATTTAAAGAGAAGAATTGTTGGAAGAATATCTTTTGTTCCTCGCGGGTAGAGAGATGCTCGTGGTTAGCAAGATGATTCCGCGGTTAGTGGAGATTAAGCTGAGGTTATTGGCTCTCTTTTGTTCCTTGTGGTTAGCGTGATGCCTTGCGGTTAGCGAGATGGGAAGGTTGCGTAATTCACGGTTAGCGAACAAATCTTTTGTAAAGGTTCTGTTGGTTAGACAGAGAAAGTCCGCGGTAGCGAAAACTCATAAGAATTGAAAAAGTTGTTTTTGTTGAAATATAGGACTGTCTTCATTAGGCCTTGTTTAAATTGTTTTGGTATTGTTTGAAGGGCTGTATAAAAGAACCTGTATCCAAAATTAATTAAGGAACACTGTTTGTATATGTAAAACAGTGTGGTAGTAATTGACAACAAGAAGAACGGGTGAGTGTGGTGTGGAAAGTAGGAGACAATTTACAGATGGGTGGATCCGGTTAGTCATGTATTTTTCACAAGATTACTAGTTAGTTTAGATTATGTCTCATATAAAAGTCAGGTTTATGAATGGCGGCAGTGCCTCTTAAACTTGAAGAAAAAGGTGTTGTTTATGGATTCTACATATGTCAATAGGGTTTCATCTCTATTTTATAGAAAATAGCTTCCATTAGAATCCTTGATTTATCGACCTGGCATGTGACATATGACCCTTACAACCACGATCATTATGGATAGAGGACTTCCTCTCTTGTGTTGCTCCTATCTCTGCTTCGTGGAAATGGAGTAGGATGTTGCCAACAAAACTTGAGAAATAAGGAAGGCCATCTATGAAGTCGCCACAATCTTCTCGGGATTGGGGACCTCACAACTGGTATCAGAGCCTAGGTTAAAAAAATTTAATTTTCTACTTCAAACTTCTCCATGTCTATGGTTTTCTATACCCATTATCCAAGTGATGGAGATATTACGACGTGTCAGTTGATGTGTTGTGGTTGAAACTTCTATTGTATTTTCTCGTTGAGAAAATTTTCTAGATACCTATATGACATTTGGATGTCTTTACGAATAAAAAGATTGAGTTATTGTTCTTCAAAGATATTGTATGACTGGTCAAGTCATGTAATTTATTTTTTGTGGATTGAATAAGACATGACTGGTTAAGTCATGTGATTGAGATAATCATGGGATGGTTAAGTCATGTGATTGAGTTTTGATGGACTGGATAAGTCATGACTGGTCAAGTCATGGTGACTGAGTTTTGATAGACTGGATAAGTCAAGATTGGTTAAGTCATGTGATTGAGTTTTAATGAATTGGATAAGTAATGATTGGTTAAGTCATACTATTGAGCTTTTAGTGGACTGTATAAGTCTAAGTTTGAGAAATACCCTATTGCTTTGAGTTATTATAAACATTGATGTACACTCAGGAGAATCCTTAAATGACTTCTACGTTGGAAAACCCTCAGAACAATGCTATTTACACAGGAATTCAAGAAAATAAATTATTGCTCAAACAAATGCAACCACCTTCTTTTAAAGGAGAGGGTGATGATATTGAAAAAGATGCGGAAGTATGGATTGAAGCTATGGACGATTACTTCTGTGTTGCAAGGACCACACCTGCAAATCAAGTGATGTTAGGGATATTTAGACTCTCAAGAGCATGGTGGAAACAACATTGTTATGACATGGGAGTATTAGAGAACTCTCATACTTGGTGGAAAATCAAATAAGTGGTGAAGCGATAAAGATGAATGAGTTTTTTAGCTTGAAACAATATAGCTTATCTTGAAACAATATAGCTTATCCTTGGAAGAGTACTATTCAAAGTTTATAAGACTTAGACGTTACACTCCACCAATGACCATAGAGCAGCAAGTAGCTCGCTTTTGTTAAGGTTTAAGAGAACCAATTAGCTCGCAATTGGAAGCCTTGAAACCTACCACTATACAAGATGATTTACTATGAGCTAAACCCTTAATGAAAGAACAAGGGATTACAAGAAGAATTGAATAAAATTAGAGCTTCAGAGATAGACAACCACAAAGAGTTTATGCTGCTAATGTGCAAGATCCTCCACGTTGGAATGTTTGATGCTTTGAATGTGGAGAGTTGGGATATTATCAAAACACTTGTCCACGATTGACTAATGGAGCAGTAGTAACAAGTGAAGCAGACTAAGGACACCACCCTTTTAGACATAATGATGATCGAGATAGTAATTAGAGTAGGAGTATTCTCACTTTTTCTCGAGATGAGGTCATCTTGAATACCTAAGTTGGAGTGATTATAATGTACCCAATATTTTTCAATAAAACTATTTCATTTACTTTGCAAATATTTAAGGTTCACATTTTATTAAGTCATAAAGCATTTCAACAGAACGATCGGATTGGAAATCGGACTCTGAAATTATTAAATATGGCTTTTATTTACGTGGAAACAATAGGTTGATGGAAAAAATTAAGCCTCAAGTCTATTTCTAAAGATGAGTGTTGACCCTCAAGAAAGAAGGAGTATTTTTAGGAAAGGAGGATTATTTTTTGAAGAGAAGGAGTATTTTTAGAAAAGAGGGAGTATTTTTAGAGAAGAGAGAGAAGTAAGTCAAGTTTAGAGCTTCTTTTCATGGAAGCCAAGCCTCTTCTAAAATTAGAGACTCAAAATTGTGCATCGGAATGCGTATCTATAATTTTTTTTTATTTTTTTTTTAATTTTCTAAAACAGCTACGAACGTGCGCAAACTTATCTCTCTGCTTTTTGCTGTTTTTAGCTTGTGCTTTTGGCTCTCAAGAGCTTATATAAAGGCCCTCTCCCTTCACTTTCAAGACACACACACAAAAGTTCATACAAGCAAAAGCTCTCTTGCCATAACGCCGGTGTTACCCTCTCACCCTTAATCCATCTCCATCTCCAACTCTCTCTCTACCATCATCTTGTTGCCCTTTGAATTCTTGAGTTCTCTTTCTCTCTTCTCTTCCTCGATACAATGGCTCCGAAACGAGTGACTCGAAGCTCGAAGGATGCTCATGCCGCTCTACTTCCTAGAAAGGTGCAAAGGAATGCATCAACTACTCCAATCATAACTCAAGCAGAGATATGGATTCCAAAAGAAGTTGAAACCGTTCAACCTCTATTACGGGAGGTAATATAGGTTGTCGCTAATCTGGTAAGACAAATTTATAATTCTGCGTTGCTATCATGTTGACCTGGGGAGCTAAGCATATGGATTCCCTTAAACCGAAGAAATGTGATTCTATCACAAGGAACAAGCATATGTTTTTATAGATTAGTGAAAGAACTGTTTGATAATTATCACTGTTTGTTAAATTGTTATTGTTTGATAAGTTGTTACTTGTTGATATGAAGAGTTGGTTGATCATGTTTGCATCTATCACCCTCAAACGGATGGCCAAAGTGAAATAGATAACCTAATAATTCTTGATCTACTAAAAGCCAATGTAACGGAAGTAGATCAAAGGTCCCAATGGGAGAAGTACTTACCGTTAGTGGAGTAAGGGAAGATCCAAAAGTCCCCTGCTACTTAAGGTACACGGGAAGATCTTCGTTGCAGATGAGTATAGCTAGACCACCATTGTCTGGCAGACTTTTGAAAGTGCATAGCATGGCATAAATTAGAGGACTCCTTGAAGCCCTCATCTCCAAATGCCGCATCAAATTGTTGGATAAAGGCCAAGACTTTTTTCATAGCACCAAAGGTGCCATTGTAGGTAAGGAAAGAGATGCTCTTCCCTCCCTCTTTGAACTTCTTGAGCTCGGACGACCTCTTCCACGCGGCATAGGATTTCCTATGGCCTCTTTTTTTATGGTTCAAAAGTTGCACCATCACTTTCTTCAGAAGATGAAAAGAACCTGTGTTTGGAATTAATTAAGGAACATTGTTTGATATGTAAAATAGTGTGGTAGTAATTAAAAAAACAAGAAGAATGGGTGAGTGTGCTGTGGAAAGTAGGAAACTAGTATCCTAATGGATACTAGTCTACGTATGGGTGGACCCGATTAGTCGGGTACTTTTCACAAGATTACTAGTTGGCTAAGACTATGTCTCATATCATATTTAGTTTTTATGACTGGCGGCCTTGCCTCTTAAACGTGGGGAAAAAAATATTGTTTATGGATTCTACATATGTCACTGGGATTTCATCTTATAGAAAATAGCTTCCATTAGAATCCTTGATGTATGTACCTGGCCTCTGGGGTATGACCCTTACAACCACAATCACTATGGATAGAGGACTTCCTCTCTTCTGTTGCTCATATCTCTGCTTCGTAGAAATGGAGTAGTGTGTCGTCAACAAAAATTGAGAAATAAGGAAGGCCATCTATCAAGTTACCCCAATCTTCTCGAGATTGTGGACCTCACAATAGACCTTCTCTCTCCGTAGTGGTATAATTTTTCTCTGCATTGTTTAGCTGCCTACTATAGTAGCAAATGGAAAAATCCATTTTTTTCTCTCCTATTTGGGCTAATATGCACTCTATGGCATAGGTTGATGCATCTACATGTACATGGAAGGTCTTGTTCCAATCAAGAGCTTGCAAAATTGGAGCAAAAATTAATCCCTACTTCAACTTGTGAAAAGCCTTCTCACATTCCTTCGTCCACTCAAATTTGGAAATGAGAGTATATAGGGACTTAGCTATTACAACATACATGTATATGAAGCACTTATTATACCTACAATGATCCATAGATGCCTATATCCTTGTTGGTCTCGGCAGTGCAACAATTACCTGTATGTTATCTTGATTAGTGAAAATCCCATTTTTGGATACAATGTAGCCCAAGATTTTACCTCGTCTTACCATGAAGACACATTTTTCAAGATCTAAGCAAATACGATAAGATCTGCACTTTTCAAAGACTTTTTCTAAGTGTGTTATGTACTCACTTCTCAACTGAGAATGCACACATAGATCATCCATGTATATCTCTAAAAATTGCATGAGATACTCCTTGAATACATGACTCATTAGTTTTTGAAAAGTGATAGGGGCATTGGTTAGACCAAAATGCATTACCTTGTATGCAAATATACCCCACTCTGTTGCAAAATCTGTCTTATATCAATCTTTTGATTTTATGGTCAACTGGTTGTAGCCTGAGAACCCATCTAAAAAACTATAAGCCTCCTTCCCTGCAACTCTCTCAATAACGTGGTCTGTTATTAATAGTGGATAGTTGTCCCTGATGGTAGCATCATTTACCTGTTTGAGGTTCACACAGACCCATAACTTTCCATTATTTTTGGGTACTACCACAATTGGGGACACCCAATCGGTGTGTTCAATCTCGTAGATAAACTCCGCATCCTTGAGTTTGTCTATCTCCTCCTTAATCTTTTTGGCAGAAGTCTCATTGTACGTGTAAGGGCATTTTCTACGCGGTCTGGCATCACTTTTAAGGGGTATCATGTGTTGACAGATCTCTGGATCTATTCCCTTTAGGTCTTTGTATGACCATGACCACACATCTTTATATCGTCGGAGTGTTGTATCAATAGCTGTTCTTTGTCTTCCGTGAGGTCCATGGCAATGTATGCCAGCTTAGGTTCCACAACTGGTTCTGCTAGGTTTATACATTTAGCTTTTTTGGGCCCATCATATGAGGTTCTTGGATCCTTTGGGTCTTGCTTGGGCTTCTAAACTACAAGTTTTTTTGTCTTGAATAGTGTACCTTTTGTAGTGGAAAGGTGCATCAAAAGTCTCCAACTCCGTTGTCCAAACTTCTTTCAAAGTTTGTTTTAATTCGTTGTATTTGTGTTTGCGCTCTATTTTTGATAATTTTGTTGACTTTTCAGAGATATTTTCCGCTTGTGATTTTTGTTTGCTTTTCTTTTTCAAGTTTTTTTAGTTGAATCGGGTTTCATGAACCTCATTGATATCTCATGTTTAAGGCAATCAATTGCTTCAACTAGCCTCAAATATTGCATTTTGTTGTTTAAAAGAGGTACATAATTTTCTTTTCTTTTATTTCATTTGGTTGTGCGTCTATTCAGATATCTGCGTTGTCTTTGTGGTTTTTGTTTTGGAAAATCATAATAGACGGCTTGTGATTCCCTCTGTTTTATGTCCTTGTCTGAGCTACTAGAAAGCTCGTCGTCTGCGTTGTCTTCTAAAGGCTTTTCGGTGGAGTCTTGGAATGCTTTCTCATCAGTTTGATCAAGGTCCTTTATGGAGATCTCATCCACTATGCGTCGGCAATTTGAAACTCCCTCCATGTCAGGTACTTCTGATCTTGATTTTGGATTTAAGATAACACTCGTCATCTGAAATAAAATGATATCATATCCTTCCTCATCACTAAATTTAGTCATGATCACCTCATTCACATACACATCAAGGGTGGCCAGTATTTGCTGCCATCCAAAAGGTTCAAACATCTCTTTCGAAAAAGGCTGTGGTACATACGCCTCATCTTGTACTGATCTGTAGTGAATACAGTCCTCTTTTTTCAAACTCCCGCTCTCAGAAGGTCCGCACATCCAAATATGGGCTTTGTTTTGCAACCAAGCAGGTATTTTTCCTTCTTGCTTAGTTGTGGAGTTTAACTCTTCTCCTGGGGTTTGTTCTACATCTCTATGACTATGATTGGATATCACCCGGGTAGAACTCATGTTCTAAATGTAGACATGTAGTAGTGTTAGTGTGTATAAGCGCTTCACCAGGGGCACTTTTCTCCCACTGGGTTTTTCCCCCTGGACATCCGGTGTGAAAGGACACCTTATCTCTTAGGGTTTCATATAAGCTTTGTAGCTCTGAGTTTGTAAATACTCTATTATTCTAATACAGAGAGATAGACTACAGAGATCTCGTACACAAGCTCTGTGTCTTCTCCTTCTCCATCTTCTTCCTACTCTAAGTTGCTGTCTTCCTTCTGTTTCCTGTTTCATCATCTTCAACAATTGGTATCAGAGCGAGGTGATTTCCAGAGCCTCTACTTGCGTTTTCACGTCCGCGCGCGCAATCGCAGTTTTCAGGCAGTTTTCGGAAAATTTGCTTGTGGGAGCATCCTCGACGTTCCGAGAGTATTCTGAGCAGGTGACCTGCAGTTTTACCCCCCTTTTGAAGGCGTTCGAGCCCTCAGAATTTTGTTCTGAGCAGCGTAGCAAAAGTTACTTTTCGGAGGCGTTTAGATCAAGAGGGTGTGCTTTTTGACAGATTTTCTTCAGGTAAACAGTTCTTTTGGGAAGCAGCTTGTCTTAGCTTTGTGCTGAGATTTTGTGTAGATTTTTGCTTGGATTGGAGAGGAGATTTGTGAATCTCTTGGAGGTTCTTTTGCTCTCTTGTGTGCATCCACAGTATGGCTCAATCTACGGAGAAAGAGATTTTTGGTGCGTTTACATCCGAAGACAAATTGGATGGTACCAACTATTCTCTTTGGTCTTTTATGGCCAAAAATGTTTTGGTTGGTAAAGGATTGTGGGATTATGTATCTGGAGATGAAGTTCGTCCAGGTAGCATTGCACCTGCCACGCCTGGTCGTGGTGCAGCTGTTGGTGCAGGACCCTCACAAGTCACTCCAGAGCAAAAGAGATGGGATACTAAAGATGCACAGGCTATGGCTGTGATTTCCTTAACCATAAAGAGGACAATCACACCACATATCAGATCTTGCAGAACTTCTGAGGATGCTTGGAACACTCTGCAAGCTATGTTTGGAGGAAGAAACGCTGCCAGAATAGAGTTTTTGAAGAAACAACTTGACAAAATACAGATGGACGAAGGTGATGATATTGTCGAGCATCTTACAAAAATCAGGGATCTTAAAGAGCAATTGCTTAACATTGATGAAGTGATTCCAGAGAAGGACTTGGTTTCCAAAACACTCAATTCACTACCACCATCTTATTCGACTTTTCAGACTTCTTTGACTCTATCTTTGCGAGCTAATCCTGAGCCTCTTCATTTTGAAGAGTTACTGGCTTTGCTATTGCAGGAGGATCAATCACGTAAGAACAAGTCTTTACAGGTGGATGGTATGGATCATGCTCTTGTTGTACAGAACAAAAACAAGGGTAAAGAGAGTGGTCATTACTCCAAGTCTAGTGCAGGACAATCTTCAGAGAATTCTAAAGGTGATTCCGACAAGTCCAAGAAGAAAGGTAAATGTCACTACTGCAAAAAACCTGGTCACTACATTAGTGAGTGTAAAAAGCGAATTGCTAAAGAAAAGAAGAAAGAGTCAAGTTTGGTTGTTTCAGCCTCTGGTGATTCTTCTACAGCTAAAAAAGAGTCTGCAAACTTTGTGCAGGATTCTTATGCTTTTGTAGTATGTTCAGATTTTTCTGCTTACAGTGTTGACAAGACACAAATGATTTGGTACTTTGATAGTGGTGCATCCAGGCATATTACTTCAAGGAAGGATTTGTTTTGTTCATTGGATGCAGCTCCAGCCGGAAAGAAGGTGACATGTGCAAATAATGCTTCTTATCGAATCAAAGGCGTTGGTAAGATTTTGATTACCATTTTAGATGGTTCAGATTTATGCTTGCCAGATGTCTTATATGTTCCAGGGATCAAGAAGAATTTGTTGTCTGTATCCTCTCTTGCAAAAAATGGTCTTCGGGTCATTTTTGAGGATGACAAATGTGTTGTACGAGATCGAGAGAATGGTTATTCTCTTATCACTACAAGTACGCTGGAAAATGGACTATTTGTGCTAGATCGTTATGAAAAGCAGATTCAGGTATGTATTGCAGAAACAAAGACTCAGGCCATGCAGGATGCTGAGTTGTGGCATGCTAGATTTGGGCATGTTAGTTATGGCAGTTTGATGACTTTACAACGTCATAATATGGTGCATGATTTGTCTTTATTGGAGATGCCACCAAGACATGTATGTGAAGGTTGCGTTCTTGGAAAGATGCACAGATTTGCATTTTCGCAGGATGGTTCAGTTAGAGCGACACGAAAGTTGCAGCTTGTACACAATGATGTATGTGGTCCTATGAGGACGCCATCTATAGGAAACAGCCTTTATTTTGTGACCTTCATTGATGACTTTTCCAGGTTTTGTTGGGTGTATCCACTCAAAGCAAAGTCAGATGTGTTTGCAGTTTGTCAACATTATGTCGCCATGGTTGAAAATGAAACAGGTTTCAAAGTACAGACTCTTCGTACCGATCGAGGAGGTGAATACATGTTAGGTGCATTTAAGGATTTTTTGGGAAAGAAAGGCATTAAACACCAATGCAGTATGCCATACACACCACAACAGAATGGTGTTGCAGAAAGGAAGAACAGGTCTTTAATGGAGACGGCTAGATGTATGCTCAAGGCTAAGAGTTTGCCTCATAAGCTATGGATGGAGGTAGTTGCTTGTGCAGCACATGTTTTGAACAGGTGTCCTACTCGTGCCTTGAAGACCATTACTCCATATGAATCTTGGTATGACAGAAAACCTTCAGTCAGTTATCTTCGTGTTTTTGGTTGTCTTGCTTATGCTCACATCCCTCAGCAGTTACGTGGGAAGCTTGATGATAAGGCAATTAAATGTATATTTGTGGGGTACAGTAGTGGAAGTAAAGGTTATAAACTTTACAATCCTGCTACAAACAAGATTTTTGAAAGTCGTGATGTAATTTTTGCAGAAACTACTGCTCAACCTATGGTTGCTTTTGATGTACCTCATATGCAGACACATGATGTATTTGAAGGTTTGCTTCCTTCTTTTGTGGAGAATCAAGAATCACAACAGGTTGATAATCTTGATCAATCTTTTGATCAGCATGTGACACCTCATGATGTAGAGGAAATTGTGCGTGAAGAGCAAGAAGTTCTCAGGGAAGAAAGAACCTTGCCTAAATGGGTTCAGAAAACTTTGCAGGATAGCAAGTTGGATGCACCGTTGCCACGAAAAACACGTGCT
Source organism: Adiantum capillus-veneris (assembly GCF_014529385.1). NCBI lineage: Eukaryota > Viridiplantae > Streptophyta > Polypodiopsida > Polypodiales > Pteridaceae > Adiantum > Adiantum capillus-veneris. The sequence continues at coordinate 31,130,793 of NC_140945.1, forward strand.
GGTACTACTTTTGGCAGAGAGCAAGTAGATTTGGCTTGCTTTAGCACTCTTTGTGATGCAGATGAGCCTGATTCATTTGAACAAGCTTTAGAGTGTGTTCAGTGGAAAGATGCTATGCAGCAAGAAATTGATTCTATTCATAAGAATCATACATGGGATCTAGTGGACTTGCCTACAGGTAAAAAGCCTATTGGTACAAAGTGGGTTTTTAAGGTAAAAAGGAAACAAGATGGTACTGTTGACAGGTACAAAGCAAGGCTTGTGGAAAAAGGCTATGCGCAACAGAAAGGCATAGATTATGATGAAACCTTTGCTCCTACTTCTCATGCGTCCACAGTTAGATCACTAGTTGCAATTGCTGCTCATCATGGTTGGAAAGTGCATCAATTGGATATCAAAACTGCTTTTTTGAATGGTGATTTGCAGGAAGAAGTTTATGTAAGTCAACCAAGTGGTTTTGTTGTAAAAGGTCAAGAGCAAAAGGTATGTAGATTGCGTAAAGCTTTGTATGGTCTCAAACAGGCTCTAAGAGCATGGTATGAGAAGATACATACTTATTTGATTGGCCAGGGATTTCAGAATAGTCCAACAAAAAGTACTTTGTATGTCAAAAAGAGAGATGGAGTTCTCATTATGCTAACACTTTATGTGGATGATATGCTTCTTACAGGCAATAATGCAAATGAAATTGAAGCGTTTAAACATGCTTTGAGAAAAACATTTGAGATGTCTGATCTTGGTTTGCTACATTATTACCTGGGTATTCAGTTTGTGCAATCAGAGGATGGCATATACATGTTGCAGGCAAAATATTTGCATAAAATTTTGGACAAGTTTGGTATGCAAAATTGTAAGCCAATCTCTACACCCGTAGAAACTGGATCAAAGTTGAGCATGCATGATGCTGGAGAACCTTTTGATGTACATACTTATGCAGCAGCCGTTGGTTGCTTGATATATTTGGCAGGCAACACTCGTCCAGACATTCAATTTGGGGTTTCACAAGCAAGCAGATTTATGCACAGCCCAGCTATGCATCATTGGCAGGCTGTGAAGCGCATACTTCGTTACCTTTCAGGTACCCCTAATCTTGCCATGTTCTTTCCAAGGGGGGATATGTATGGAAAGCACATTTCTATGCAGCTTCTTGGTTACAGCAATTCAGATTGGGCTGGTGATTTTGACACACGACATTCCACAAGTGGAAATTGTTTTTTCTTGGGAAATGCATGTATATCTTGGCTAAGCAAGAAGCAACCCACAGTGGCTACATCAACTTGTGAAGCTGAGTACAGGGCAACTTTCACGGCAACAGTTGATTGTGTATGGATACGCAGGTTATTGGCAGATCTTTGTGAGTGTCAACAGGCACCCACTACCATTTTCACTGACAGTCAGAGTGCTATGGCAGTTGCAAGGAATCCAGTATTTCATGCAAGAACAAAGCACATAGAGGTTCACTACCACTATGTCAGGGAAAGGCTACATGCAGGGGAGATCACACTAACTTACTGTCCTACACAGGATAACATTGCAGATCTATTTACGAAGGCGTTATCACGAGAAAAGTTTGAAGCTTTCCGAAAAGCTTTGGGCTTACTCTCATACACATGATGATCTGCTACCTTGTACGGATTCACACTATCACTACAGGGGGGATTTGTAGACATGTAGTAGTGTTAGTGTGTATACGCGCTTCACCAGGGGCACTTTTCTCCCACTGGGTTTTTCCCCCTGGACATCCGGTGTGAAAGGACACCTTATCTCTTAGGGTTTCATATAAGCTTTGTAGCTCTGAGTTTGTAAATACTCTATTATTCTAATACAGAGAGATAGACTACAGAGATCTCGTGTAGACATGTAGTAGTGTTAGTGTGTATACGCGCTTCACCAGGGGCACTTTTCTCCCACTGGGTTTTTCCCCTTGGACATTCGGTGTGAAAGGACACCTTATCTCTTAGGGTTTCATATAAGCTTTGTAGCTCTGAGTTTGTAAATACTCTATTATTCTAATACAGAGAGATAGACTACAGAGATCTCGTACACAAGCTCTGTGTCTTCTCCTTCTCCATCTTCTTCCTACTTTGAGTTGCTGTCTTCCTTCTGTTTCCTGTTTCATCATCTTCAACACTAAATGGATCTCAGTGATAGGAGCTGACTGAAGCATCCCGCTTCCATCTTTTTTGTTTCTAATATCCTCCCACAAGTTTTGTGGCCATGGTTCTTCCACTTTGGGAATTGGCATAATTGCCTGTGAAGACACCCCATCTGTGGTATTGACTACTATCATGGTATTTGAAGGCGTTTCAACTACCAATTCGTTTTGGTCTCTGTCTTCAATACCTTGATTCTTCAACTCTTGGATTTTTTTTTTCGGATCAACACCTTAGTCCTTGGAGCAATAGGAATAGGTGGTTCCATAAGAGCTTGGGTTGCCTTGATGAGCTCATTGCACATCTGCAACCTCTCTTTTTCATACCCTGTATGAGGATATATTAACCATCTACGCTCCTGGGTTTGGTTGGGCTTTAGCCTAGCTTCATAAGCTTTCAAGATCGCATCTAATGGCTCAAAGATCTTGTCCACCAAGACCGATCCTCCCAGAGGTATTAGTGACGCTTTTGCTACATCAATATTTTCTTTATGATCCCTTTCCACTCTTAACTGTTCTTTTGTTTGCTTCAATTTGGTTTCTAAAGCTGATTTTTCTTTTATCATTTTGGCTTTCATCTTGTCCCATTTTGCCTTCCATGATTTCCTAGGGATTCTAACCGACAAATTCTTGATCTCGGTTTGGTTGGGTGGATGTTCCTTGCAGCCTCTTGTGCTTGTGCTCTTGTTATAGAATACATTGGAACTGCTAGTTCCGTTTTTTATCTACTTGAGCTTGATATAATTCCAATTTTGTTCATGGTAGCCTTCCCTTTGTTATTGGGGTTTTCTGGACAGTGTGGAATGAGATGGTCATTTGTGCATCCCTCATAGTACCCAAAGAGTTTGATACGCTCTCCTCTGTGTGGACAACTTCTTGCCCAATGATCACCGCCACATTCATAACATGGTCCTACTGGTGGTGGAGAAGATTGTGGAGCTCCCATCGGTTGTTCGATTCTAGGAGGGTATCCCCTAGGCTTGTAGTTCTGATTTGCCATGAATATGAGCATATTTTCATCGATCACGTAATGGTTTTTTGTTGGTTGTGCTATGTAGATGATTCTGACATCCCTTCAGAAGATATCCATGGAAATTTTCCTTCAGAAGTATAGGCACTATTGTCTAACCCTCTCTCATAGGAGCTGTCTGAAACTTCTATGTATGAAACTACATGTATCATGCTCTAATCCGCAGGTGCCTCTATGGGCTACGAAATTCTTACCATGGCTCTGTTTTCCTGGGGTAAAGGAGGCTGACATCCCAACACAGGTTGAGATTTTTCCTGCCCTTGGACTGCATTATTTTGTCCTACTTGGTAACTTGGAGGAGGTGGCAACTATTGCCCTCCAAGTGGCCCATATGGTCTTTCTCTAACATAGTTTCTATTGTAGAAACATTCATGGGTCTCATGGTTTGTCCATTTTTCTTCGATAGCACATCACTTCAATACACGCTGTACATTTGCTCCTGGCCTTGGTTGCATGTTGCACCCCCATTGAGTTGGATGATCTCCTCAGTGTCACATTTTTTTGTGGGCATTTGTTGTGTATTTGGGTTTGTTGTCTTGTTTCCTACTTGTCCCTTTTTCAGTGTCCTTAGTCATCTCCCCATATGCCTTACATTTGTCTACCAAATACATCGCCTCTTTCGTGACTTTCTCGAAAGTAACACATGTCTTTAAGTGAAAATATTTTTTGAGAGTATCATTTTGCAATCCCTCTATGAAAAGGACAGACAGTCTCTCATCCTAAGGTAGCTCTCTAGCAGGACATCTTTCTATGTATTGCTTAAATCGAAGCGAGGATTCCTTCACCTTTTCTTTTTCCTTTTGTCTAAATGCATAGATTTGGGAGATCGTATTATGCCTAATTCCTCTCTTTGAGAATTCCTCTAAAAATCCTCAAAGAAGTTGCTCTATGCTTGGGAATTCCTGGTTGTTTAATGGTTGTAAGGCTGTTCCTTCTAGGGTCAATCCAAATCCTTCGTATTGAGTATAAAAATTGTATACCTATTCAACCCTCAACACTTGTTTGAAAATTGAAACGTGAGCCTATAGATCCCCCAATCCACTATACTTTTTGGGTACACACTTAGCCACTTGAGATGGTCACATGCGTCTAGTCTCTGCAACCATCCTCTATCCTCCTGACATGGTCTCTCTAGTTTTTTATTCTCCCCTTGGCACTACAATCGATGTCCTCTCCACCATACATTCATCCGATTATTCTGTTTGATCTTGTGTAATAATCGAAGGGATTCTAGTTGCGTAAGTCAAATCAGGTGCTACACTGCCCCTATGTGTGTTCAAAGAAACCCTAGACCCCATTGATCCCATGGGTCCTACATTCGAGAATCGTTGGTGCCCAAATGAATCTTCCACTCTGGTTCTTACTTACGTACCCAGTTTTTGGTCTCGTTTGAGTCATTGTGGGTTTAACTTTCTTGGAATTTACATAATATTGGTGGAATGGTCCACCCAACTATGTATACCGCTCTAGCTCCTTACGGTCTATAGGAGAGTATTTTCAGCAATGCTTATCCATCTTGACCACTTGGATACTTCTCCCCTCTGTGTATGTAAAAACATATAGTCTCTTGCGGTTAGTCAGCTCCTCGATGCGGGGTTCATCACATCTATAATACAATGTATTTTCTTCATTGTTGAATTTATATAGCCCCACTAGGGATTTAATACTTACGTAATTACCAAAAGAATTGTGTGATCACAAGGTCTTATTGACACATTTAATTAATCACACTTAACATAATCACAAACAAGCCGGTTAAGAGTAACCTGGAAACCCACAAAAAGCCCGCTAGGCTATTCAGTTTTTCCTGCAGGCCCGCCGGGCTATTTAATTTTCCCTGTGGGCCCGCTAAGAAAATTGAATAGCCCAGTGGGGCCGAAAAATAATATATATAGGGCCCCAATTAGGCCCGCTGGGTGTTATTCTTTGAGCCATCTTGAGAGAGAGAGAGAGAGAGAGAGAGAGAGAGAGAGAGAGAGAGAGAGAGAGAGAGAGAGAGAGAGAGAGAGAGGACCACCTTTGCAGGTACGTCAAGAGGAGAGAGGGAGAGAGGGGGTCGTGTGAAAGCATGCATGCCTTTTGTTGCATTGCGTGACAGTCATAAGGTATCTTACCACACAACATCAGTGTGCGTAAGCTGTTCTACAGAACAGTGCTTACCACGGGGGCATCACCTCGATGACGCGGGGAATATGGTGTCTTTGTGTTAAGTATTGGCTCACTGTCTGGGTACTACATCGATAACACGACAATTCTAGTATACTTATGGTGAGTCAACTTACCTTTCCCTTTCCAGAAAAACATATGGACATTGGTCGATAATGTAGCTATATGATGCTCGTATGCAACCATGATTTTTCTTTAGATTCGGGTGGCACTGGATCGGTAATGTGGCTAATTGAGTGTCATTTGTTAGAAGCATCTATTTTTGCATAAATGTGGCGTTCATGTTGTTAGCCCGGCCGTATGAACGCCATATAACTTGTATGTGCATGTGCAATTCATTTTTTAAAGTATTAAGTATATGAATTACTTGGTCGGTAACGAGACGGTGAAGAGTATTTCATATACACATGTTTGAATTATTTGATATTGTTGGTTTTAAGTGTCCTTATGAAAATATATACTAGCTAATCATATTCAAAAGAATGCTTTATTCATCAATCATCATTGTTATTTTAAATGCTACATTTACATAAATTCTATGTAAAAAAGTATATGCACACAATTTGCATGTTAAATATTTATTTTTATCTTTTTAAATAGCAAGACGTTCTTTGCAATTCAAAGCCTGTGCAATTGAAAGAGTCAATCACAGCGCACTTATTGCAGAGAAGTGATTCCAATGTATAAAAATGTGTGCAAAATCGAGTTTCAATAGGAAGTTTCAACATCACTGACATGCACGTTCTTATAGATCGAGCACTCTTTGTCGTTTCAAGATACATTTCACAACTTGGCGTGCTGTCTCAAGTATTTTGGCAAACCATGTGGTTTCTTTACTAGTGTACCAATCCTTCAACACCAAGTTTCAGTTGTGCGTATTACAACCATTGGCAAAAATGCATGGATAACACTTCTTTATTATTTTGCTAGCACTTTAACACTTTTTTGCGTTGTCCATGACTACTTGAATGGCATGTTCTGCTCCGATTTCTTTAATTGCATTAATCAAGACCTCAAAAATATATTTGTCACTTTTAATTGCACGATAATTTTCAATCGCCTTTATGAACGTTTCTCCCCTTGGACAAACCAACATTACATTGATCAGTGGTCTTCTTTGAACATTTGATCAACCAGCACTCACAATTATGTATCCTGAAAGCGAAATATTCGCAAGTATTATTTTGGCAACACACTCTTTGACTTCGCTGTAACATTTCTCCAAGAGAACATTTTGTATCGTTTGATAAGAAGGAGCTGAAAATCCTGAGCCAAACTCACCGATTTTCTTCCAAGTGGCCTTCTAATGATTGCTGTCTACCATGACCAGAGCACTTCCAGTAAAGAAAATTGATTTGGCAAGTGTAGTTTGTGCTTCTTCTACAGACTGCATCCAAAAACTTTGATGCAATTATTTTTGACGCATTTGACCAAGTCCACCTTCATTGTGACACTTAAAAGGAACGTTGCTTGACATTTCGTCTCCCTGCGCAGGCTATTCTCCAATGTTAGTTTGTGTCACCATAGGATCAATAGAGTTAATGTTTCGCTCTAGGTGCTCCTGACTTGCACCATAATAAAGCTATATATCTGCCGTCTCTTGCCACCCTTTTTGGCGAGCTCTTCTCTCAAACACTTGGCAATTGCAGGTGCTTGAGGATGTTCACATTTCTTACAACTCTTTTTAATGTTACCCAAAAAATGGTTCCTAATATGTGGTGCACCGCCTAATTTTGTTGTGAAGCAAAATTTACATTGCCACTCCATATATCGACCACATATGTTGTGAGCATAATCCCACTCTTTGCCAGGAGCTTTTTTATTCTTTGGTTTCTTCGTACCACTTGTGCGGACATTTTGCTCCATTTCTTTAATTTAAAAATGATGACATAAGAACTAGATGTTCAATTTTTAAAACACTTTTCTTCTTTTCAATGTATATTAAAAAACTAATCACTAAGAAAGTAATCAAATCTACACAATATGAGATTTGCAATGCACTCTAGTCAATCCACATGAGCATGACTCTACAAATTCTCAATTGTTTTGGCTTTGTACCTTTATGTTCGGTGAAGGATTTAAATATTTTTAGAAGTGGTTACCCAATCAAGAATCACGTTCGGCCCAAAAAAAGGACCTGCGACTCTGTAACCTTAGGTCAATTCACAAGGAGATGAATGTACCTGCACTTGGATACACTCCATAGGGATTTTCGTAGTCAAAGCACCACGGTAAGCACGAGGTTTACTTTATATAATTACGTTCGTCGAGATTTTTTATTTTCCTGTGTGTGGCGGACCCGCCAGGCTATGTCTTTTCCCCAGGGGCCCATCGGAAAAAGTAAAAATCCCGGGGGGCCTTGAAGGAATATGCTTTTACCCGGTAGGCTACATGGCTGATCTTACAAAATCCAAACCTTGTTACCTCATTGGTTAACTTGTATTCCCCGGTTTGGTCTTACTTGTTGGGTCAAACTCTCTACACTTGCAACCTGTAAAAAAATGCTTGATTTTTTATTTTCCTGTGTGTGGCGGGCCCGCCAGGCTATGTCTTTTCCCCAGGGGCCCATCGAAAAAAGTAAAAATCCCGGGGGGCCTTGAAGGAATATGATTTTACCCGGTAGGCTACATGGCTAATCTTATGAAATCTAAACCTTGTTACCTCATTGGTTAACTTGTATTCCTTGGTTTGGTCTTACTTGTTGGGTCAAACTCTCTAGCACTTGCAACCTGTCAAAAAATGCTTGATGGCTACGAGTTTACAGCCGCTCTTGGTGGTTCAAGCATTCAATCGACAAGATTTTATCAGATACTTTCAATAGCGTCACAATTTTTCTCATAACATCCACAATTCAAGTCCAGTTTCAATTTGAAAAGACCACCAGGGTCCTGGAGACTATCTCTCTGTGTGGTGAAATTCTGCTCTTATTATGACTCAGAGGAACGTGGATTGCTATCCATGTTTGGAGGCGAAACGGACTTTTCTTGTTACCAACAAAAGCAGCATGATTAGTAGGTCATTTGGCACTAAAATTTCTGAGAATGGACCTCTAGATTGAAAATTAGGTCAGTTCTAGCACTTGCTCAGAATGCTAGATACTTTTGGGCTTTTGGCTTGGTTTTTGATATCCAAATTTAGTTTTGAAATGATCACTAGAGTCCTTGTGATGTGCTCTAGCTATGGCGCAGGTTTGGTATCAATCTGTGTCAGAGGAACATGAATCGCGATCCATGTACTTAGTTGTCAGATTGCACTAAAACTTGGCACACAACTTTCCTTTGGTCCACTGTGTTATCTTTATGGTTTTTTTGGGATTTGGACTTTTTTAGGCCACCCAAAAGTCAATCCTTAGGTCTGTTCCAGGGTTTTCACCTTGAATTGTTTCTGCCCTTTTTAACCCACTTTTTGAACTTTTTGACAATAGTTGTTTTGGGAAATGTTCTTCAAATCTTACCAATTGTCCACCTGTCAAATACCAGCTCAAAATCCCAATGAGGTACATGGATTGTGATCCATGTTGGGACATCATTTTGACATGATATTTGGTCAGCTTATAATATTGGATGTGGTGGTACTTTTTCCCAAATCTTTTTGGATTTGAACCACTTTTTCCCATCCAAAAGCAAGATTTTGTGCACTTTTTTGTTGTGGACTCTTTTGGAGAAAGTTGTTCCATTAGTTCTCAGGAGTGTACTAGTCAATTATTCCGTCCAAATGTCAACCTGGTACATGGATTGCGATCCATGTTTGGCAAAATTTGGTCATAAAATTTTTTTTAATGGTTCCTTGTCTTTAGTTAAACCCCATTCCCACCCCTTTTGAATTTGGACAACTAAAAATTCCATTTTCCTAAATTTTTCTCAATTTTTAAGGTTTTGTACATCTTAGCCCAATTTCTTGATTTGGATGTTCTTTTAGCAAACTCAGGATTTTGGTGTCTGGGAGTCGATTCTAACAAATGAGGACTGTTTCTAGTCAGTTGGCCAAAAAGGTACATGGATCGCGATCCATGTTGGGCAGGCAATCTGGGAAAAAACTGTTCAGTTTGTCTCCTGCAAGGTTGTATATCCCTTTTTGCTAGGTTTTGTTGAGTTTAATTTAGCTTTGAAGCTTTTACCATCAATTTGTAAATTTTCAAAGTTATGGTCTTTGATACCAAAATAAGGTTTGGGACAGTTTGTAACCTGATCCTTTTGGCCCCAATTGATGGTGAAAATTGTTACTTAATCTACTCCTATAAACTGAAATGTATCTACAAACATAAATAAGTTTAACACTGTTGAAATGAAAACGAAATGTATGGTGAAATAGTCCTTTTCAAGCATAGGAAAAATCAAAGAACGAAATACTTTTTGTACTTCACTCACAACTCTCTTTGCTCATAAGGAGTAGCACTGGGTGGTCCTTGACTCCAGTCTCTACTAAGTACTAAACCTACGTCTAGCTGCTTAATTGTATAAGTGTAAATGGAATGGGTGTCAAAATCTCTGGAAAGGATTTTTTGTACAACTAGGTCACTCACCACCTGAGGATTGACTTCCCCGACAACGGCGCCAATGTTAGCGGGTCGTGGCCACGAACGTCTGCAGCATAGCTATCTGGTACTAACATAATGTCAATACGCAAGGAAGCGACTCGAGATGGGGCACAGAGACTCAATGAGATTGTCAATTTCAAAGAAGTGAACCTAAAGAACCGTTTATGCATCTACAATAGCAAATCAACCACTTCCTAGTAAAAAAATCAGCGTATGTCTGATCTCGCTACTCTAGGTCATCACGCTTTTTCGGCACCCAAACAAATTCGGAATGCAACGAAACTTAAGGAGAGGTGTTACAACACCTAAGGGCATAATCCTACCAAGTTCTACAGTCATTTGGGAAGGTACATAAATCACAATGCATCCCAAAAAATGTATAGAAAATTGATACAGAACTACACAAAAAGGTTCCCTTCAAGCTTAAAAACACTCTTAAACATAAAAAATTAACCATTTAAGACCTCAAATCAGTGCATTTAGCTAACAGACTAGATGTCGTGAACCACCACCAAATTGAGAATGATTACACTTAGATTAAAGAGCAAGAGGCAAGAAACACAATGTGCTATTCGGAATCGAATTCTTATTACCAGACAAGGAGAAAGGTTGATTACAACTTGTAGCAGAAGTACAGCTCTCAGTTGACATCCAAGAAAATCCCAAAGATAGTGATAATGTGTCTTTCAAAACAAAGGGTTTTGACTTAAAAACTTGGGACCCTTTTCCACAACCATTGGGCACTTGCAAGGCTTGTAGGTTCTGAGTGGGTAATAGAGAATAACATGCTAAATTACAATTTGAGAAACATCAATAGCAGAATTACAAGGCTTCTTTTGAAAAAAAGGATTGAATACAATACAATTTGGCGTGTATCCGGCTTTTAGGTGACAATTTGCTGTACCCACCACACCTCTTCTACCGTGGAGAGGATTACTCACATAGCTATGAGAGGTTTAGAGATTCAAATTTTTCAATTTTCAAGAGGGAAGCGAGGGAATGACCTTATAGGCAATCCTCTTTCTCAAAAAAATTCCTTTGATTATGCTAATTTAACCTTCAAAACCTCAACTTTCTCTCGAGAAAATTAAGTATTAACTTAATTTGCATTACTAAACAAAACCTTGCATAGATACAACCAACATAGAAGTTATGTCTTCCTCCTAAGCAGAAAGGATTGCTTATGAAAATGTGAGAGTTTAAGCATGAATTTATGTAATCATGAATGTAAATCTCTTTAAAGAATGAGCAATAGCAAGATAACCTTACCTTAGTAGCGTGCATATCATAGGGTCTTCTCCTTGCTTTGGAAGAGTAACAACGAAGTGTGTTGATGTAGCCGGCTCTTTCCCGCTTCACTTCACTTGAAGGCCATCGATTTGGATATTGGAAGAATGAGAGGTTAAGAAAGATTCAAGCTATGGAAATCTTGAAGGCTAGGAGAGATAAGATAGAGAATGTAATGATAAATTTGAGTATGGATATGGACATGGATTCTCTTGGAGAGAGAGGTGTGTGTGTGTAGAGAATTAGCTTTGGCTTTCACAAGCTCACTCTTAAACTTGAACTTTCAAAAATGAGAAGAAAAGTGTTGAACAAGTAAAGACGGCCTCCTTTTAAGATTAATTTGATAAGGCCCTTAACTTATCTTCATAAGTTATTTTTGCATATCTTGATAGCCTTTCTTTCTTTTCAAAGCTTTTTTCAACAAGCTACTTTTTCAACAAGTGGCTTATTCAAAAAGATTTTTCAACAAGCTATATTTTCTTGAGATAAAACTAATTTTTCATGCATTGGTTATCATACATTCCCATGGTATAAACCGAAAGTGTCTCGTGAGTAGCTAGGGTGCTTGACTATAGCCCAAATTTACTCGTTTGTTTTCTATAAGTCGATGGCTTAGATATGTCGGTCAAGAGGAAGGGCTAGGAGGAGGACCTTACAAACTCCCCAACAAAATGAAAGAGTTGTCCTCAGCTTGAAACAAATAAAAAAGGTGGTAAATTTTCATTCGCAAGTTACACTTTCAACTTCTAGGTAATGCTTATTTATCATTCGCTAGTTGGCTTGTCTATATAAGGCACAATATTTTCATTTCTTATAGTATTCTTGCCTTTGTCTTTCACTTTTATTTCCATCTCCTTATCAAAATTTCTTAGGTTTGTCTCTTTGCTCATTACCTTACTTTATGGATCGGTGGCAAGAGCTACTTTTACTTGTGGCCATTCCTCATCTCCATCAAGCAAGTGAATCTGTGAGGAGAGATTTTGTGGAGCATTATGGGCACCTGCTTTTTCCTTACTTGGGAACTTTAGTCGCAGACACCAAGTTCCTAGTCCTTTGAGAAAGTACCTTCAGTGGGATAGCCCTTCCACCGAACCAAAACCTTCTAAACCATTTTGTGTAGCAGCTTTGGCTTCTTCATGTCTAAAATTTTCTCTAGCTCCATCCTCATACTCTTCCTTAGTCTCAACAATGGGAAATTGTCGATTTTGGTCACTAGCATTCAAGGCAGCATAGACATTGGCTTGTTCATATATCTCATCCTTTACTGAAGCAAAGTTTACTGTTGATGATCTAGGTGGTTAACGGTTGGCCATTGAGCATAAAAACGAGTGGTAGGGGGAGTTCTTGCTTGGGTTGGGTTTCTTCGTCTGGCTCTAAGATTTTTAGAATGTCCCCATTGATTGGGCGGGTTCTAAAAGTTAGCATGGGCACTTGAATTACTAGGGTCCTTTAGGGCATTGGGCCTTCTTATAACCAAATTCTAGGCACTCATAGCATTGAATTTTCCTTCCATTTTGAGTGACCGGAAAAGCATTCACATGAACAAAATGCAGTGGTGATTGGATTTGGGCAGCTGGCTTTGATATAAATGATACTTTGGTTGCTTGATAGGACCAATTAGGGTAGGATGTAAGTTCTTGCTTCCTATTGGTTGTAGTGCCTCCCTTAAAAAGGCTCTTATGCTTTGAATTTGCCTGGGTTAGAGCATCTGCAAGTGAGGCAGGCTACATCGAGAGCCAAATCTCCTCCAAGTCCAAGGATGAAGCGACTTAGCTTTTGTTCCTCTACCATGAGGGAAGAATATCTTGAAAGTCGAACAAAATCCTCATAGTAAGATTCGACAGACTTGTTTCCTAGCTTGCATGAAATAAAATCATTCATCTTAGTGGTGGAGTAGTCTAGGGGAAGTTAGTGTTCCTTGAAATGATGCTTTAACTCATCGCAACTCTGAGTCACCTCTGCTACTTGGCAAGATTGGCAATTGAGATTCCACCATGTTTTGCTGGTCCTTGTAGCTCAACTCTCTCCATGATCCCCTAAGCAATTGTATTATAGCGGGCAAGAGCAAAGTAGTCATTCATCTGAATTACCCATTCTTCTAGTTGAGTAGGCACATCATCACCTGTTCCAAGAAAAGGATGTGGTTGCACAGATTTGAGAAGGGCCTTGAGATTCCTGTCACAACCAAAATCCTCTACTAGGCCTGTAGTAGCAAGTGGCGTCTGATTTGATATAGGGAAGATTTGAGGTGTTGGTGGCACTCGTGCATCATGAAGCACAAGATTTGAAGCATTAGCTTTGGACAAGTCCCGAGTAGTCCTATCTCTTGGAGGTCTACGTGGCATACTTTATGGTTGAGGAAAACAAAACTACTTCCTCTTAGCAATAGATTCACAAATACTCAAGGATAGATTTAAAATTCTGTAAACGGCACACATTTTAAAGATGGATTCTCTTTAGGATGGCAAAAAAAAAAAAAAACAACAATAATTGGGCAAAAGGTTAACAATCAAGGAAGCACTTATCTAACATTCTGTAAAATGCCAAGTTCTTTCATTTCATGCGTTTGAGAGGATTGTCCTTAAATCTATAGGGTTCATAGTAATGCAAAATATAATATTATAGACTAGGAGTTAAAAAATGACTTGTGAGTCCAATTACAATGCCAATTTGTTTCAACAAGCGTCCAACAATAGTACTTGGAACCTACTCCCAATTTTGTTTTCTCTCACCATTTTTAGACAAAGATTATCCAAATCATAGTTATGAGACCCAAGGAAATATTCAAGTTATATTGTACTGGGTCTCCTATCTTTGCAGATTTCCAATTCTCTCTTTGGTAGGAAAGACGAGGTAGACAAAGTTCTTTATCATTGCCTCTTTGTTTCCTTCTTCCTTTCTAAAGTTACTATATCTCTTTATTCTTGCACGGACAAGAGAACTTCCTCTTTTTAATATTCCCATGTCTTTTTTGTCAATACCTCACTCTCTTCCTACAAAAGTTCATATTGAAAATCTTTATTTGGCCAAGGATAGAAAATAACTTTGATACCACTTGTGAGGGCTATGCTAAGGACCATCGGCTATACCATCTCAAATGGATACACCGTGATCTCCGACATCCCTCTTGCTTAAGACCAACACCCAGATAGGACTCCTGATGCTCTTTGATGCCAACTCAAGGGGGTGATAACATTCACTTTCTCTTGTATGGATCCCTTAGCTCGAAGCACCTTTGCTTACCTGTCCAACTTTCCAATCGAAGTCATTAGACTAAATTCGAACTCAACCTTCCAAGGTCAACTAGTGGGAGTTCTCTAGTTCACTCTTGGTTCAAGGTCACTAGCGCTCTTTTCCCGGTTATGATTGAGCACAACCGTCAGTGCATTCCCCCAAGATGAGTGTATTTACTAACTACACAAATTCCTCGGTCCCAAGTTTAATTCTCGCTCTGTAGATCGGAATCCCTTTCCCCGTTTTCAACTTAACGACGATCAACATAAAATTGGGTTCAACTTTTTGACCAACAAATTAACCCTCCGGAATCCACCCTCCCACCAAACCATTTGGTAAATGCACCATTTCAAGGTAGTACTATGATACTAGAAAACAATATTCCAAACATGTCAAACCAAGAATACATTTCAAGCATTTGAAAGTAACATGCAAACTATTGCATACCCTTGCAAGTGTGCATTTATCAGGTCCTTCCCACATTTTTCCCTTTTAGAATGTTTTACTTTCTTTTCCCTTTAGTATTATTGAATTCATCTAGTTATCTTTCAAGCAATCACATATACTTCTCCAGGCATATCCTTATCCTCGTCCTAAGACTTGGGTATCTTGTTTCCTTCGCCACGTGTTAAAACGGTGCCTTTAAACAATTTCCAATCTTTATTTTTCTTTACCTTGTTTGGGAAAGGCTTACAAAATTAATCTACCTTAAGTTTCTTTTAAATAAATATTCCTATAAGCAAAGCAAAGGTCCGACGGATGAGGACAATTGCAGAATAACCCATTTAGATTCGTAACCTTTCCAAGGTTCCTTTTTACCAAACAGTTAGAAGAGTTCTTTAATTACATCACATCCTACTTCCTTATTCTAATCCCTTTATAGATCCATTTTTCCTCCCTCCATTTTCTCACTGGTATGAGACCTACCCAGATTAGGTCGATTTTCAGACGCATCCGCGAGTCTCTGTCACCCGATCGGGACTCACTCCCATTCAATCCCATTTCTAGAACAATGAATGAATCTGAGCTCAAAACATTGACCAACGGTTATAATTCCTAGTAAAAAAAGACCATCCCCCATTTCATCCCACGGGTAAACACCTGTGTTCGCCGAACATGTAAGATAAAGTTCACACTTAAATCTTCTATGTTATGTTAGAGCTATCCACGTCAAATCTTCTCGACAAAGTTTTAATCCTAGTTTAAATTTAGATTAAGTTCCTTGAGTTATAATCCCTTAGTTCCTATTTCATTTTAATCTTTACTCAAACAAGACCTTTAGAAAACAAGAGTCTCTTGGGAGTTAAGGCTTTTTCTCGACGTAAGTTTCAAGTTAACCCGTCCTTGGACAATTTTCGATTGTTTGCTTTGCATCACGTGCCATCCACGGGGCATCTCCATGGAAGCGATGGGAGTTTTATGTTCAAGCAACACGATCACGACATTCGTGAAGCTATCCTCTTACTCCTTTCCCATATTGCAATTACAAAACAAATTTGAAAGAATACAAACTCGAAAAAACAATGTATATGCTCTTTGGGATGATCTTTGCTTTGGTGTGGTCCATGAATTGCAAACATAGAACTTTAGAGTGCACCAACTTACAATCATAAACTTCTTTAAGTGATTACGCAAGAGTCAATGCTTGATTGTGTAAGAGTAGAACCTTTCAGTGAATGATAGTATAAAAGTAAAATGCAAAGTTCCTAAAAGTTGATATGTTCGTGTAGTGAGAAATGCTCGTGCAAGGGAGTATGAATGCTTAATAAAATCTTCTTAAGATGGGATTTAGACTTACCTCTTCTACCGTGGAGAGGATTACTCACATAGCTATGAGAGGCTTAGAGATTCGGATTTTCCAATTGTCAAAAGGGATGGGAGGGAATGATCTTATGGGGAATCCTCTTTCTAAAAAAACTTCCTTTGATTATGCTAATTTAACCTTCAAAACCTCAACTTTCTCTTGAGAAAATTAAGTAATAACCTAATTTGCATTACTAAACAAAACCTTGCATAGATACTGATGCATGCTTTTTATGACCCACCCTGAAAAGCGCATTTTGGTATAATTAGCAGCTAGAAAATGACTCTAGACCAAGAGGCTCCAACATGGGTGGAATCACACTTATTGGCATTTTAGGATCAGGTGGGACACTGTCAAGAAGTGCCATGGGCAAGAAACCTCATAAAGACCATCTTGGCGGCACCATTAAAAAGAGAGGCTAGCTATGGAGTATTTGGGACAATGGCAAGGAACCCTACCAGATGTCATCATATAAGCCAAGGTCTATTTTTCTTATGCAACCACCTATGCCTGCATCTTTAGAGAATATGGAACAGTTCAAGCATGCGGATATGATCATCCGCATCTTCATGATGTGTGGCACTATGCAAGCTGTCAATTCGAGCATTAGAATTTATGATAGCACAAATGGTGAGTAGGTTATGCATTAATGGCGAGTGTAATGTACTTAGGACAAGGAAGCTCTTAACGGTCTCTTGATGATAAAAAAGGGTATCTTTGGATGCACAATACTTGAGTCTAGACATCATATGCAAGAGGCTTAGCCTAGTTGTACAAATTGCTTAGCAGGGTTTTTTGGCCCAGAGATCGCCTTAGGTGCAGCACAGGAAGCTCATACATCATTTAGTGCACCAGTATGTGAAAGAGGCAACTACTGCCAGGGGTTTGGTATGGAGCACTTGAAGGGGGTTCTCAACTTGGGCAAGAACACATGCTTGATAAGGGCAAGCCTTATAAAAAATTAAACAAATAAAAAACGTTTTTTTACAGGAAAGTGGCCACCACCACCACCACCACCCCCCCTTGCTCTCATGCTATGGAGGACTCTCTCTCTCTCTCTCTCTCTCTCTCTCTCTCTCTCGCTCGCTTGGTGCCACCATTCTCCCTCTCTCTCTCGTCCATTATCAGAAGAAAACGATGCTCTCTCTCTCTCTCTCTTTGTGCAGTCCAACAAGGCAACAACCCTCTCTCTCTCCCTCCCTTGGACAAGTTCAATGGCCAGAGCAAGCTCACACTCTCACCACTCAGCCCCTTTGCCTCTCCTCCCTCATGCATTATTGGCCACCTCTCTCTCTCTCTCTCTCTCTCTCTCTCTCTCTCTTTGGCGGCACACACACACACACACACACACACACACACACACACACACACACACACACACACACACACACACACACACACACACACACACACACACACACACACACACACACACACTCACTCACCCTCACAACCCCCCCCTCCAGTCTCAGCCAATCTGTGTGTGTGTGTGTGTGTGTGTGTGTGTGTGTGTGTCGACAACAAGAAAATTCAGCTCTCTCTCTCTCTCTCTCTCTCTCTCTTTTCATACACACACACAAACACACTCATGGACACACACCCTCACACACTCGTCCATGCCACACACACTCGTCCATACTCTACTCTCCCATTCTCTCGCTCTCTCTCAGCCTCAGAACAAGGAAAAATTCAGTTTTTGTTTTCTGTTGTTGACACACACACACACACACACACACACACACACACACACACACTCACAAACGTATACATGTGCATACACATACATACACTACACGCATAAGAACACGTACATAATCACGTACGCACCAACAACGCACACACAAGAAGAAAAAACAAAGAGGATTGACTTCGATGCATCGACAGACCAAGAAGGATGACACCAAGAACATGCGATGGTGACAACAAATCAAAGAATGACGTTGAAGGCATGCCCCGATCGGCACCAAAATTGACGAGTGCACTACACCAACGCACCAGTGAAGCTTGTGATTCACTGGCATCTCATCCACGACACTAAATCTAATTAGTTTATACTAAACTAAGCAGCCTGCACCTATAAAAGAGCACTAAGAGGTCACTATCAAGGGACAGTCAGCACACACACTAACTCCAAGGGTCACTGCGCACAGGAGTAGGATCTCTGCACACATGAAATTTTTCCTAGAAAATGCACTATAGTCTCTCTCTCTCTCTCTCTCTCACACACACACACACACACACACACACACACACACACACACACACACACACACACACACACACACACACACACACACACACCCCGCGGTTTCCACCTCGTCGAAACGAAGGGTTTTGTAAATACCATCTTGAATCAAGCTTGCCCTCACATTCCAAAGGGTTTTCATCTCCTCCGTCTCTCTCTCTCTCTCTCTCTCTCTCTCTCTCTCTGGTTTTCACCTCACCGAAGCGAAGGGTTTTGTAAATACCATCTTGAATCAAGCTTGCCTTCACATTTCAAAGGGTTTTCATCTCTCTCTCTCTCTCTCTCTCTCTCCTCCTTCCCCTGCGGTGTGCTCTGTCTGTGTCCTAGACGCTGAAAGCTAGGTGGTGCCCCTTGTTCACTCCTCGTGACGAATTCTCTGTACACATGCCTGACGTAGAGGCCACTGTTGTGTCGTGGCACGTGCATAATGTGAAACTAAAATATCTACCTCACTCTCAATGCTTTTGTTATGTGGGACCAAATGCTATAATGTACATAGTGTGATATATGCAAAAATAGATGCCACGGTTGCAGTCGTGTACATACCTTGTCGGGCGGGCGAGGCCCTAGACGTGGAACTATGGCATGCTTTTTCACATAAATATATGCCTATTTTGCTTTAGAAATGTACAAATGTCAAGTGTATTGAAGTGGCATGCTCGTTTTGCCTAGAAAGTTCAATGCGGATAATTTCGACCAAAAATAACAGTTTCGTGTGTGGACGTAAAAGACGTGTCCAAAGTGCTTACCAAGTGAAAAAATGAGGTTCAATATGAAATTTGAGCTCAAGGGGAATTTTCCACAAATTAGGGAGTTTTCCCAGCTCGTTTGGGCTTTTTACGGACAAAAAGGGTCAATTTTGGACGAAACATGACTAAAAATGGCCAAAATAGCCTAAAAATAGCTCAAAATTCCACATCAAGGATGTGCCGTCGTTGCCTA
This sequence comes from Adiantum capillus-veneris, assembly GCF_014529385.1. Lineage (NCBI taxonomy): Eukaryota > Viridiplantae > Streptophyta > Polypodiopsida > Polypodiales > Pteridaceae > Adiantum > Adiantum capillus-veneris. Next base: position 31,150,190 of record NC_140945.1, read on the forward strand.
AGTTGTGTGGAAAATTTTAGAGCCAAGAATGAGCTCATTTGGGCATATGAGCAAGGAGATACAGCCATTCCTTTACAAGGTGCTAGTGCAGTCCTGTGCTAATTCCACTACATGGTTGAAGGTATGAGGCCTCCAACTAGGGACTTGGGCTTCTCCAATGAAGTACTTAAGCTTCCATGAAATGGTCATGACGAAGAATCAAAGCGTAAATTTAGGGTTTTTAACAGGTCAAATGAGCACTGTATCTGTGCAATTGGGAGCGAGGCTACACCTAATCTTCACACACACAAGAATTTTGAGTTGATCTTGGTTCATTTTCAAAGTGGAGCTTTCATGGCTGGAGTTTTGTTCTTTTTTAGTGTGTTTTTATCTTCAAATCATCTATACCTTGCTTGAATTTGCTTCGAATCCTCACAATCAGAGGCCCGACGCTTTCCTAGTCGCACTGCGCACTTCTTGATACTGCTGGGGTCCGTTTTGCACTTGTGCATGTCAATACACCCAACATAGAAGTTGTGTCTTCCTCCTAATAAAAAAGGATTGTTTATGAAAATGTGAAAGCTTAAGCATGAATTTAAGTAAGCATGAAAGTAAAATCTCTTTAAAGAATGAGCAATAGCAAGATAACCTTACCTTAGTGTGTATATCGTAGGGTCTTCTCTTTGCTTTGGAAGAGTAACAACGAAGTGTGTTGATGTAGCCGGCTCTTTCTCGCTTCACTTCTCTTGAAGACCACCGATTTGGATATTGGAAGAATGAGAGGTTAAGAAACATTCAAGCTATGGAAAGCTTGAAGATTAAGAGAGAGAAGATGGAGAATGTAATGATAAATTTGAGTATGGTTATGGACATGGCTTCTTTTGGAGAGAGAGGTGTGTGTAGGAGAGGTGTGTGTAGAGGGTTCCTTTTAAGCTTAATTTGATAAGACCCTTAACTTATCTTGATAAGTTACTTTTGCATATCTTGATAACATTCCTTTCTTTTTAAAACTTTTATCAACAAGGTACTTTTTCAACAAGTGGTTTATGCAACAAGCTATTTTTTTCTCTTCAGATAAAACTAATTTCCCATGCACTGGTTATATCCACGTTTCCATGGTGTAAACCGAAAGTGTCCCGTGAGTAACTAGGGTGCTTGACTATAGCCCAAATTTACTCGATCGGTTTTTAAAAGTCGATGGCTTAGATATGTCGGTCAAGAGTAAGGGCTAGGAGGAGGACCTTACAAGCATGGATGCCAAAATAACGCCTAATATCATGCATGATATGCTGACTCGGGCAAAAAGGTCTTCCACGGCTAGATAGTGGTGGTATTTCGAAGAGATATCATTATGGACTAGATAATATAACTAGATTGACTGTTTGCACTTGAGTGTTCACTATGAACTAAGTGATTAAATTTTGGCATGCATGCTAATGAGTGCATTGTCTTGTGCAAATGGTCATTGGCATGTCTGCTTGAAATGTGAGAAAGGGCATGAATTAGATAGTGACAAGATTTAGTGGATCAAGACATCCATGAAAAAATTAGTGCACTTTGGATGTCATTGCTAAATAAGTTGTAATGATTATACAAAAATGTGATGTGTCTAGTCAGTGAGTGGTGTCTTTGTGCTAGATGTATGCAGTCTAGTGCATGGGTACTTAGAGTCAGTGTCTACTGAGCTAGTCTGTGGCCTTTGTCTGTTTTGTAGGCATAATTGAGGGTGATTACTCTCGTTTCAAGAGTGGGATACGTCACAAATTGCTAATGTGGTATGAAGGACTAGGGCTTATAAAGGATCTTCCCATCGCAAGTGGACAAAACCTTAAAAATTCCAAATCTACTAACATGGCACTTCCTGCCACAAATCGTGAAAACTACTGACATGACACTTGTTATACGGATGAAATTTTTTGCCAATTTTTAGCACTAGATTTTGGCTACACTTTTTGGGGAGTAGCTTTTAGAAGAACGATTTTTCAAGGGCACATAGTTTTAGGGCCCATGTACTCTTTAAATACATGACCCGACCCTCCGACTTTGGCAAAGCAATTGGGAAGCTTGCAGAGTGGAGAGGCCACGGTAGTTGTACCAAGTTGCAGAGTGGAGAGGCCACGATAGTTGTACCACTTCGTGAGGCATGTGTTTCCATCGCCAAGAGTTGTGGCCAGTAGATGTCCCATTTTTGCTACCAAAAAGGAAATCCTTGTTGAATAAAGAAACATGGATGGATAAGAGGAGGTCCTTGCATCTAGACTTAGTCTTGAGCTCCCCCTTCAACCTGGCAAAGGGAGGATCAGCTAAGAGGTGAGGGTGTGGTGTTGGGTGCATAGAGAAGAAGAAGAATATATGTCGGTAGCCATATTGAAAAGAAAGAAAAGAGAATTTATTCTCACCTGGCTCTACGAGATTGTGTTTCCAAATGCAAGTTGGAAAGGGCCCGTGAGATCAAACCCTCCAAAAATCAAGATTGTTTTGAGTTTTCACTCACACGAAGAAGGCTACGCATGGGATCGATGATCGGGTGAAAATAGATTATGATCCTGTCACATTCAAGCCACTTGTAAGATGAGATTCTCTTAGAATATTTTCTCAATGCGTCGGTAGGTGCTCAATGCGTTGGTATGTGGACAATGATGGTCGCATGAAGACAATGGTGAAGAGAATTTAATCACTCAAGGCATGGATGTGGTCAAGACAAGGTAAACAATAGTTTTTGCATGTGACTTACAAGCTCGATAGTAGACAAAAGAAGGTAAGAACATGGGAAATGTGTTACTATATTAGTGATAGCATTTCAAAAAGATAGAAAGTATCTTTTGGTTAAGCCAAGAGAAAATGGCTTTTGTCATCTTTTACATGAAGTCAAACTAGATGTGATCGTGTACCGCTATAGTGCACCCTTCATTAATAGCTTCTTCTAGAAGTAAGGGTTTTTAGTTAAATGGTAAAAGTTTGGTGAAAAAATATAAAAAATAAATTATTGTCCTAGACATATGTTAATTCTTCATTATATAATAGCATCAAATAAAGAGCTTACCAAGGCTTGAAAAAGCTAGTAACCACTCCAAAAATAGGTGCTTTTTTTTTTCTCTTCAGCTGCTTTAATATGTAGCCCTAAGGAAAAACAACCTTTTAATATAGTGCATACATGTAGATATAGTATACAAGAGAGAAAATTTGTATATAGAGACCATGTACAAGTAGCAATTTTTTTTTTTAATGAATGTATGCATAAGAAAGAAAAAAAATTCAATAACCCTTCAAATGTGATAAAAATTCCATCCCGCTACTTTGTTTGCTCGCTTTTTGTCCCTCACTCGCTTTTCACCGCTCATTAAGTGATAGCACCCGTCAAAATGCTACCGAAATTTTTGCAGCCATGTTATGTCTTAAAGTGGTTATACAGGATTGGTTGTGCCTCACCCGAGTTGGATGGAGTGTTCACCCATGCGATGTGATTAGATTATGGTTTATGGTTTTGGAATTGGATCATGGAGTGATTTGTATGGTTTATGGTAGACGTGTAAGGGTAGAGACCCTATACAGTATAACTGCTTAGAAAAGATTGTTTGTGCATATGGAAGGTGGTATTATGATTGGACTCACGTGTTATGTTTTTCATGGTAGTGTCGCTACAAGACTATGATCACCTACATCGCTTAGCCTTAGATAAAAGGGTCGTTGACCTGGGGCTTTGCTAGATCGGGGGTGTTGCATACATTTTCTTCTTTTTGTTAGGCTCATCTACACGGTTAGTGCGTCGGAGATTGAATAACCTACACGGATAACGCATCAGAGATTTTGCCTTGGCTTTGCCTAAACACCCCATGTTGGGCATCGAAGAGACGTGGCGCCTAAACTGGTATGGTTGGTGTTGATACCCTACCACTTACTGGTACTTGGGACCCTTTCAGAGCTCGGGTTCATGGAGGAAGGTGAAGCAGCCTCAGCTTATGTCTGACTCAAGTAGGTTGGAGGTGTTCTCGCTCGCTCCCGGCGAAGTGAAATTCTCTTTGTCCGTAGTAGAATGGGTTGACCGGTCTCTGCTAGTTATTTTGTCATATTCTTTTTTATGTTATGGTATACTTAGATTTTTTGTCATTACATTAATACATGGTTTCCTTTTTCATTTAGATAGGAAATTTAAAGATTCTCTGTTGTCATTCTCTCATGTCTCTGTGCACTCTATTTCACCCTCCACCATATTTCTCTCTCTCTCTCTCTCTCTCTCTCTCTCTCTCTCTCTCTCTCTCTCTCTTCGCAATGCGGTGTACACATATATTCACCCTCCACAATGTTATATTTCTTTGAGTACGCTTTCATTCATAACATCCATTTAGGGGTAGCACTAGTTGCTAGGTGCCTCTTGATGCAATCTGGTTCATGGCCTAAACTCCATGCTTGATTGGACGTTGAGAACTCCTCCCCTATGCAAACGCTTCTGCAACTCTGATGTATATTGAAAATCGTATAAAGTTGTAAATTGTATATTTTGTGAATAGACCCTTGGGGAGGGGTATCTCTCATGTAGGCTCTCAACTTCTCAACACGCTTTGAGAAGGAGTTGGAGTTCTTGCACTTTCACCAAGTGAGAATGTAGGTGTATACCCCCAAGCACACCCCTTCCTTGCCTTGGTTGACCCCTCCTTGTAGCTCAAGCTTGAAGCTCATTGGACCCCTCTAAGCCTAGCCAATCACATGCAACATGGGTAGTCTTCGGCAAGTGTCCTCCTTACCTCTTTGAGAGAGAGAGAGCTTGAAAATATCTAGATATTTGTTGAATTGAACTAAAAGCTTATTGGACCCCACCCCTCTTTAGCTCAACCAATAGGATTCAAGCACACCATGTGGCTAAGCATAGGGAGAGCCTCACATGTGTCCATGTGCCCCTTGAGAAAGGGGGTTCCCTTTGGACCCCACCCCTCTTTAGCTCAACCAATAGGATTCAAGCACACCATGTGGCTAAGCATAGGGAGAGCCTCACATGTGTCCATGTGCCCCTTGAGAAAGGGGGTTCCCTTTGGGTGAGTGGAAGGTTAAGTCAAAGATTCCCATAACTTTGGGGCTTTCCTCCTTCTTTGTAGGGTCTCTTTTTTACTCAATCCCCTCAAGCACCTTACCCCCCTATGCATGGGAAGCTTCTCTAGCACCTTAGTCAGCAAGCATGACAAGCACCTCAAGCTTGGGTTGGGTTTCCACCTTAAGCTCAACCCTAGCTTGCCTAAGGTCAAAGCCTAAGGTCAAAGGACTTTTAACACTAACCATTGGAGGTCTTTAATGAAGCTCACCCTAAGGTCTTTAAGCTCCATTAGATAGCCTTGCTCTTTGACATATCATCTCTCATTTGGACCCCTTTATCATTGGCTTCGTGTTGAGATACACACGTAAGCACATGTCTATATTCTAACCCTTGTTCCGTTTATTATCCCACATTAAATGATCAGTTTAATATGAGAAAATCATTTGGGTTGATTAGATATTAGATTTTATGACATCCTCAACCAAGAAATCATTTGGTAATTATGTCTCAGCACCATCATATTGTAAAATGGTCATTCTACTACAAAGAAAGCATTGCAAGGAGCACAACCATCCCAATCAACACAGAGGTGCATAGAGCTCCATCATCATGGACCTTGCTTAGATACACAATGTTGAACGGGTCGTAAAGTGCGGGGGGAGTATGTAGCATCTTGTCATCTAAGATACTCAAAATACCAATTTCTCACAAGTTCCTAAACCAACTAGTAATATTAAGTTGCCCCTAACATCAAACGGCATATGGCTTTTTCTATAAATGATACTTTGAAAGGTTTATGGGAGACTTACCCTTAGTGGATTAAGTCGAAAGGGATTGTTTTTTGTGTAAAGGACGACAGCACCTAATTAATAGTAATATATCAATATTTTATCTACTATATACACATATTTGTGTCTCCCATCCTATCATGAATGCACGTAAGTAGTGCATTTTTCATGATTCCAGAAAGTTAAGAAGAAGATCAAATCTTGCACAAGAGAAAAGACAAACAAGAGATGATTCTTCATCCAAGGCACACAAATGCATCAACAAGAGTGGTAAAATATATGCCATTCTTAGTATTGAGAACAATTTTACTACTGCCTTTGATTGAATAAGAGACATGTTTGGCACGTGGTAGCATTCCCATAGAGATAGCCTCATGAGAAGTAAGCATATCATGATGATATGTAATGTGCTTTGTAGGACTAGAGTAAAAGTACCATACATGTGAGTCTTATAAGTGATGGGCATACATTATTTTTGACTAGGAGGATCATGCTAAGATTGTGCACTAAACACCCATTTTGTATCCTACAGAATCTGCAATTGAAGAAGCATTTGCACCGGCTGTATTTGCCTCTTTCTTACGATCATGTTTATCCTTTACCAGTCACTAGAGGTGGCAAAGTTAGTAGTATGATGGCTCAAGAAAGCAAGTGAAGTTTGAATCTCATAAGTGAACAAGATAGTTCTAAGTGTGAGCCTGATGATCAAGTAGAATCTTAAATTTAACTATTATGATTGCTGGACAAGGTAAGTGAGGTTGTAACAAACTTTGAGCACCGTGGTGGATACAAGGATAAAATTGAAGCTAAACTTAAGTGCGAACATCATGGACAAGATAGCTAAATAATGCTTAAAATTGATAGTTTATGGCGGAGATGGGTAAAAAAGAAGTGGGGCTGAAACTATCTCATGCTGTATAAAGCAGGTATTGAAGTTTAATGTCAACTTTAAGCCTTGTTTTCTTAATCACAACATGAGGTTTAATATCTCTGTGAGGTCCCATAGGGTATTCAACCAAGGAAACATTGGGAAGGTTGTTTACTAAAAATCTTCATAAAAGGATGGTAAAAGAAAATTTGTAGATATCCAAAAACATACAACTGGAGGGTGGACTTTGATGTATCCCTTTGTGTGGCATTATTTGGGAATCCATAAGTCAATGATTCACTTGTACCCACTCTTTGCATAAATAAACAATCTTTGCTATACAACATAGTAGCTCATCATTAGGCTCTTGAGGTTTCAAGTATATAAGAGCTATGGAGAAAATTCCAACCCTCCTTTCAGAAAATGAAAGATACATTCCGAACATGCGAGGCAAAAAAAAAGTGTGGATTGCATTGGCATAGGTGTCGTTCATTTAAGTGGAAGGAAAATTCCTCTTTCAGCAATCCATTTGAGACTTCACTCTACCACTCAATCATCTATTTGCACACTTTAATTGGAGCAAATGTCTACAAGCTTCAATGCGAGCTGTTAACATTTTCCAAATCTTCACCATCACAACATTTGCTAAGTTAGGTAGACCTTGGTAGCCCTACATGGAGTATGCAGAGAATCCCAAACATGAGAATTTCTAAAGGAGCAACTAATCTTAGAATTTAAAGAGAGGTGCCAGAAGCGTGCCACAAAAAGTCGAACCAGGTTCTCCGTAGAAGAAGAACCGGCTGAAGCTATGAGCTACCATTGCAACCGGCTTGGCATTAACAAGGCGACGATCTCACCACAACACACGAACAGAATTGAAAAGTTTTAATACTTGGAACTTGAAAACAAGCAAGTGCTAAACATAACTGAATGCAAAAACTCGGATGCCACAGCCGTACGACTACCACATCATCAATGCAAATCGCGACATGCCACCGATCCTGTCTCTTGCTCTTCTTTCTGTCGGCCAATGGCCAAGTCATGAATAACCGAGAAGACTACGAAGCCGGCGGTGGTTGGTTCTCCTGCGTAGTCGGACACTTGGCCAAAATATTGCGTCTTTCCCCGACATGTGTAGCACTTTCCCTGCTTGAGCCATTCTTGCAATGCGTGCCTCGTGAGAGGGTGTCGACCAAAGGGAAGCCAAGTACATGGTGCCTGTCCATGAAATGAAGCACCATTGCTGTGCATTACTTTCAAACTAATTTCCTGATCTTGGAGGCTTGCCCCTTTGAGGAAGTGGTGTCAAACTGCTGGATGAAAGCTAGTGCTTGCCTCTCATCCTGGTGGAATTCGCAAGGGTATCCAGGCATAGTGCCGTATGGGCATCCCTACTCCAAAAGCACATATGGCATATGGCCGAAAAGCAGCCGTACCAATGCAGTAAGGTCCAAAAGCACCTGCACTTGCTCCATAAGAACCGAATCGCCATCGGAGTGATATTTGAGAACGTTGGGCCCAAAAGGCCTGGAAAGGGTGGCATCTGCTGCCGCAAATCCTGCGGCGTATGACACGTCGTACATTTGCACAAGGAGAGGATTCTCTTTTTAGGTATTATCATGCATCTTGCTTTAACACCCTGTTGGATCTCAGCGTGTCGTATTCATGACTTCTCAACACCCAGTATTTATGAGCTCTCAAGCGCCAACATTGCGTTTCTTTTATGTTCTCTCGACAACTCAAGTACCCTTGTACACCAGAGGCAACCTCAAGTTCCACTCCTCTTATTCCTCAACGTCCAGCTCTCACGAGAGAAGTTTCTTGCACGATGGCAATTTGTAGCCTACTGAGGAATCTGGACCTCCTGTTTCAACTGTGAATTCGACCCCTCCCTCCATACCCCAATATCCAGGCTCTTGCCCTTTCATGTACCAAGCTTTGCCCTAAGCCTCTCAAAGATGGGTCGACATCTCCGGTGTTAAGGATCGTCACCGTGCTTTACACTTCCTGTAGGAATCTTTCGACAATGGATAGAAGTAGTACACTGAAGACTTAAAAGACTGCTCAAGTTGCTAGTTGCTGCCTGGATTGGTGGCGTCAAATTCGATACCTTCCCCGCTCCAACAGCAATTTGGTGTTTGTTGTTTACTGAAGATTTGAAGATTGGCAGCAGTTCAAATTTGCTCTTGCCAAGATGTAGTTGGTGGATTTGAACTCAACGCCCTTCATGTCATCATGCAACCTCTCCCTGCGCAGAAGCCTTGCCAAAGAACAATCAATGCTAAGAGTGCAATCAACCAGAGCTCACTTTTATATCTGTAGGGGCAGGGGCTGCGGGGCTGTCCATAGCCTTTGTGCACAGACTAAGAGTGCCATCAACTAGTTCACTTTTATATCTGCTGCAGGCGCTGTTGGACGTTTGGAAGGAGTATCTCCCCACAACAGCTACGATTGTGGATCAGAAGACCACGGGACAAATCGAAAACAAAAACAAAAACAATAGAGCATGCCTGGGTGACGGCCACAGAAGCAGATCACCGTCAGTGGGCGGGCAGAGAATCGATTATCAATTGAGATTGTGGGAGGGGGGTGCGCCAGGCCTCTGAGGCAGTGCAATACAGAGGCGACGCGCGCAGTCCCCGGGCAGCAAGCTGCCGGAAGGGGACTGCCCCCGTGAGAAAAATTAGGTTAATATCATGTGGCCCGATGGACCACGTATCAGATATTAAACTGATAAGAACAGATACTACACTTGATCTTAGCCAAAAGGCCGAGAAAGGTATGGGTTCCCCAGAGTGCCCGCATGGCTTTTATACCTGCCCCGCCTCGCGCCTTGCCTTCTGGGATAATTGCTTCTGCTATTCTTTGCAAGCCCGTGTTTACACTATCTAAGCATTTGTTCGTGATGCCACGCAAAGCTCTCGGCCCGCCCCGCCTCTCGCGCCTTGCCCTCTCAGATCATTGGCTCTCCGTCAAACTTTTCTACTTACTTCTATTTACAAGCACAGCTCCCGGAATAGCACACTATCTGAGCACCCATCCTTGAAGGTTTCTACGCTATTCACACGATGCCAACGGAGCTCTCGACTGTGCGCTTTTTTTGGCCTTGTAATAAGCACTTCCCTTTTGGCAGCTTGCTGCTTACTCTCTCTCAGCCGCCATAGTCTACGAGCTGTAAGAGATAAGCTCACTTTTGGTAGCTTAGTATCAGGCCATCTGTTTGTGCAGAAGCCAATCCATAACATAGGCCCTCTATTCTCTATACGCACGAGTCAAAAGAGGCAATCAAAAGTGTCACACACAAACAGGAACGAATCTACCCTGAGAATAGGCACCAATGTGCAGGTCATGAGGTTGAAGCTATGTCTTATTTTGTGTCCTTCATACAAAAGTCATCAGCGGCCACTCCCTCGATCTTTGATCCTTCCAATAACTAAGCTAAAGGCGAGGGAGTCTTCTTCGGTAGGTGAAGCTCTGAAAGGGAGAAGGAAAGGGTTGAAGGGATGATCGAAACAACAAAAAGGGACATTCTACACTGCATCGCAAGAGGATGCCTGATAAGTAGCACCGATGCTGTTAGAAACATGGCAGCTAAGTGGCACCAATGCTGTCCAATAGATATGCAACCTTGAGCCTGTTTCAAAAGCTCGACTACTGTGAAGAAAATGGATTGTACTATGCTTGATTCTCCAAAATGGATTGTAATTGAGTCCCAAAAACTCGCGACTTGTGTTTTGTTCAGTCGCACAGTGCTGTTCTAGTTCTGTCATGATTAAATTACAACATTTTGTGTGTGAACAAAGGTCCTAGCAAGTGGCCACAGCCTCACATGGACGAGGCACGGGGGCTCTCCCTAACCCAAGAGATATAAAGCTAGGGAGGAGTGTTAGTCGTCACCCAAGAAGCCCTCATGGCCTTTCGATGGTAGTAGAGAACGGACGACAGGAACCATGGCTTCGCATGTACGATGAGATGTCATCGGATCAATCGCTTTTGACAAGTCATTGATTTGATTTTGAGACCGCTCCAGCTGCGGGACGGACGTTGGAAAGGGGGAAATGAGAAAACCACCAGCACACAATAGCACACAATCTGAATGCCTCTCTATAGCCCAGTGATCTCACAGCACCCCTATCCCCTAGTAAACACACGCCTAGACTCCCGATCTGCAAACAATCAATGTCCAAGCACGATCTCGACCAACCCTAATTGCACACAATTGACCGCAAAGCAAGCATTCATGGCTTTTATCCTTAACCCCTCAAAGCACTGCAACTCAAAGTCGACCAACATATGCGGATGCTTTCAAGACCTCTAGCATACATCTGCTCTACCACACCCTTTCAAAATCTTTGACATGCACGAACTCTAATGTAAGCTCATATCTCATGTCTACACACTTCTCCCACACGAGAAACCCACATAACTGACACATGGGTTGACATGATAGTGAGAAAGAGATTGAGAACATTTACTCAAACGCCGAAAAAGATATAGAGAATATCATGATGTCAATAGAATTAACTTTAATTTAGGAGTGTACAATGATGGATCCCAAAAGAACACTCTCCTTGTTGTCGCTTCCGCCAAATCTGCGGTGGCATATTGTGAGTGAGAGAGCATGGCCGACTCCCCTTTTCTCTTGCTTGTAACACCTCAACCTACAAAGCTCTCCTTTTTTTAATCTTGAAGGGCTTCCCCTCCAACCCTCAGCTCCCTTGCCTTGCTTGTAAACCAGGCCCTTGGAGGCCTTTCTCATATAGCACAGCCAAAAAAAAACTTGATGGGCCGTAGCCCTCCTCCTGCAGGTGTCGGTCCTTGATGACCTCCTTTTCACAGCATCTCAGCCCCAAAGTGCTCCCCTTCAGACCCTATGGAGGCCTCCAATTGACCTTCCCTCATGCGCTATCATACCCCAGCTCACGCCCCCCAGTTGGTCTCGCTCCTCATTGCAGTCATCGTCAACACCCAGAGGCCCTCCTACAAACGACGCCTCTGCCAAACCAAAACCTCCCTTTGCTCTGCTCTGGCCAATAGCGACCTCCCTATTGGTCCCTCCTCAGCAAAATGGCCTCCTCATGCAAAACTAGCCCCTCTTTTCTTTTGCATGGCCACCAGGTGTAAAGTGTGAGCTTTGTCCTAAAGTATGAGTCAAGGAGAAGAGAGTGGATTTATCCCACATGCTGTGGAGCAAGGTTGTAGAGCTACTTAGAGCTTTTCATGAATGAATAAACACAACTCTATTTTGCACTACATGCTTGTCTATGGTGAGCTTGTGCTAAGCTAAGTCAATACTCAAGATTGTGTTTATGAGTCCAAGCTAATTCTATCTTGGAACCTAATTCACTTGAGTGATAACCTTGCTTACACACAGACTCACACATTGACACTATGTTTCTCTTTCATCCACCATAGCTAACTCGATCCTATCCCCAACATTTGGTATCAGAGCTTTAGGTTATGCTAGCTAGATTTGTCATTATGCATTAGTGTGTGTTAATTATTAGCATCTCCATTAGATTGATTAGCATTTCATAATTATTGTTACGGCCCATTGATTTTTCATAACTAGTTGCATCTCTCACTAATTAAGCACTAATCTAGCTATGTGTGGGCATGTTCTTGGTAGACCCAAGAGGCCACCACCCTCCATGGCTAGGTAGACTTGATTAGGGAGAGGATTAGCATCCTTTTGTATTGCATTTTAGATTGCCCTTTTGTGTCAATTTTTGCGTCATTTGCCTCTTCAATTAAATTCGGTGTACTCATTTTCCTTTTTGCATTGCTCACCTCATCCCGAAGTGCTCATCTCAAGATTTTCATAGAGCTTTCAAGCACTCAAATCCGAGCTCGAGAACCCCCTAAGCCTCATCCCCTAAAACCTTACTAAAATAAGGTGTGTGTGTGTGTGTGTGTGTGTGTATTTTGTGGGAGAAGCCCGCAAAACCGAGCATTGAAATATCCTCCTTTTGGTCTATTAATCACGTGGAGCCCAATGGGCCCCTTGGCTTAGCTTAAACACCATATTTGGTGTGGCTTTGGAGGGTTGTGGGTTCAACAAGGACTTCTTCAAGCGAGCAAGGCCGGTGGATTCTTGGTAGGCGGTAAATTCCAATTCTTTTTTGAAGGTGAGTCCACCACCGGTCGGCTCCAAAGCCTAAACCCGACGGCTACGCGCATCCATCCGACAGTCCTTGTTGACTGCTCCCCAGCAAACCGGCCGCAGGCGCCTGCCCCCCACCGTCCGATCGCGGACCTCAACCGAGGCGCCAAACAATCCTTTGATACCATTTTCGGGTCCGCCCTTCTCGGGGGCCCCTTCCCACACTGCTCTCGGGCCTCAAGAGCTCCAATCAAGCTCACCTTCCCACGGCCAACTTCCAACTCCCTCAAGGGGGCAGTCTCACGAGCTTGCTGCCTCAAGCCTCTGAGACCCTTTAAGGGCTTGCTCCCACCAAGCTGCAGCAAAGCACTCTGCCAAGCTTCAAGGGCTTCTCCAAGGCAAATAAATCAAAGCTTTCAAAGCGTCCAAAGGTATCCAAAGCCAACTTCAAAGGCTCATTCCAATCATCAAAGAACTCAAGGCTGTGAAGGGTGACTTCACCTCGAGTGAAGAGGTACTTCACATTAAGAGAGTTTTATTAAGAAGACATTAAAATTGAAATCTTGCAGCCAAGCACAATAACTTGCAAATAAATATCTCTTGTCTTTATTGGTGCACCGTGTAAAGAGGAAGACACTGGCTAGGAGAGTCTCCTAAGCTAAGACCCCTCTATTAGCACAAATGGGGGACAAGGGAATAGAAAAATTCAATGGGGAAGGGTTTCACACCTGGCAAACGAAATTAAGAGGTTACCTTATGAAAAAATGTTTGTGGTCTATCATCAGCACTGCCTTAGAGCAACAAGCCGAACCCGATGGAGTGCACACTAGGGCGAGACTAGGGCATCTACACTCATAGTAAGTGCACAGAATTTGGCCAAAGACGAACAAGCATTAGGAATCATCATCACCTCCTTGCATGACAATTATGTGCACTTCATAGATGAATGTACACATGCACATGATGCCTGGCATGTCCTAGAAAGTAATTTTGGAGCCAGGGCCAAAAGAAGCAAAGTTAGTCTTAAAAGACAGCTTTACAAAATTACTATGATTGAAGGGGAGGACATTGCTAGCCTAATAAATAAGCTTAAGAGCATTGTCACGCAGCTCACTTACATCCAGGTTGAAGTACCAGAAGATGACAAAGTGGCCATACTATTAAGTGCACTTCCACCTTCTTATGACCACTTAGTCACAATTCTTGAAGAAAAAGAACCAGCACCACCACTCCAAGATGTCATCAACTCAATCCAAGCAGAAGAAAGAAAGCAAAGAGGTTCACTAACCTCATCAGGAGGAGTTTTTATTGCAACATCCTCAAAGGGAAGGCATTCGCCATCAACATCGACAAATGGAAGAAAGTGTTATGAATGTGGAAGAATGGGACACGTAGCAAAAGACTGCTACACAAACAAACCTTGCAACAAATGTGGTAGGAAGGGACACCCTCCTTCTCGATGCTACTCAAATGGAGGCAGTAACAGTGGAGAAAGCAGTAGCAGTAGAAGCAACGGCAGAAACAACAAAGGCAAGAGACCTGACAGAGGATCATCTCACATAGTAGAAGACAAAAAGGATGAAGACGAGAGCAACATTGTCTTTTATGAAGACCCATTTTTAAGATGCAGCCTTGTAGGGATCCATCAAAGTATGGATCCATCAAAGTTAGAGGTAATAAAATCATGGCCTAACCCAAGGAATCTACATGAGCTAAGAAGCTTTATTGATATGTGTGCATACTATAGACGCTTCATAGCAAAATTCTCTCAAGTAGCAGGACCACTACACGACTTAACAAAGAAGAACGTTAAGTTTGTATGGACTGCTAAGGAGCAAAATGCTTTTGAAAAACTCAAAGAGAAGCTTACTTCCCAACCAGTCCTCGTGCTTCCGGATCTCTCAAAGCCATTTGAGGTCCAATGTGATGCTTGTGGTGATTGCCTTGGAGCGGTTTTGCTTCAAGAAGGGCATGCCATAGCATATGAGAGCCGAAGGCTCAATAGTGATGAACCAGTCTTGGGCATTTATGAGAAAGAGCTTTTAGCTGTTCTACATGCCCTAGACACATGGAAGCACTACCTATTGGGGACTCCATTTACCCTACGAACCGACCACCAAAGTCTCAAGTATTTCATGACGCAAACCAAGCTTTCCGACAAACAAATGAGGTGGGCAAATTTTCTTTCGCAATTTAATTTCCATATTGCTCACATAGCTGGTAAGCACAATCAAGTTGCCGATGCACTTTCACGACGACCAAAAGTTAATGCGGTGTCTATAGCTACTCACAATGATCTATCCTCTATGATAGATGAGTATGCTACTGACCCTGATTTTAGAGACATAATGTCAGCCCTTGCTTTGGGGAAGAAAGAGGAACCATTCACCTTGCAGGATGGTTATCTTCTCCACGGCAATAGGCTATGTGTTACCCATTCCCTTCGTGAGAAGGTTATGTATGAATCCCATGCTCCTCCATATGCAGGGCATAGAGGTATTCAACCTACTCTCCGAGGAGTAGAGACGTATTTCTATTGGCCTACCATGAAAGTAGACATACAAGCGTATGTTTCAAAATGTGTAGTATGCCAAAAGACCAAGTATGATAGAGGGAAGCAACCTGGATTACTCCAGCCATTGCCTATTCCAAATTCACCATGGGAGAGTATATCCATGGATTTCATCTTTGGATTACCCAAGTCTATCCATGGGAATACATGAATATGGACAATAGTCGACAGGTTTAGCAAGCAAGCACATTTTATTCCTGTCAAAAAGACTATTAAGGCACATCAAATGGCAACTCTCTTCATATCTCAGATTTTCAAGCACCATGGATTACCCACATCCATCGTGTCAGATAGAGATCCTAGAATGACCAGTAATTTCTGGAAAGGACTCTTTGAAAATCTAGGAACAAGATTGAATTTCTCTTCGGCCTATCACCCACAAACGGATGGCCAAAGTGAGATAGCCAATCTTACGATACTCGATCTACTTAAGACTTATGTTACCGAAGTAGATCAACGCTCACAATGGGAATTGTATTTACCTCTAGTAGAGTATGCCTACAATAATACTGTCCACACTTCTACGGGGAAAGCACCTTTCGAGATCATAGAGGGAAGACCTAAAAGTCCCTTGCTACTCAAAGTACATGGGAAGATCTTCGCCGCTGATGAGTATAGCCGTGACCTACAAGAATCTTTTCAAAAGATTAGGGAGGCTATAGCCATCTCTCAACAAAGGCAAAAAGTTGTTGCTGATAAGCACAGAAGAGCCTTAATGTTCAAAGAAAATGATTGGGTCTTACTCAAGTTTCCTAAGGCTCGATTAAGGCAAACGACGGGCAAAAATCCTACGGGCCATCAAAAGTATTATGCTAAACTAGCAAAAAGATACTATGGTCCTTTCCAAATCTTGAAGCCCATCAATGAGACGGCTTATCAACTCAAGTTGCCCAACCATTGGCTTATACACAATGCCTTTCATGTAAGCCTACTTAAGCCCTACAAAGGAGAGCCACCAACTGAACCAATTATTGAAGACCCTCCCGAAGTTGAAGACCAAGAAGAGGTGCTACAACCCGAAGCTGTCCTTCGGCATGAAGACAAGGTACTACGACATGGTAAGATAATCCGACGGTATCTTATTAAGTTCAAAAATTATCCTTTTGAAGATGCTAGATGGATGCAAGGAGTACAACTTAAGGATAGTATGAACCTTGTCAATGCTTACAATGCTACATTAGAGTAAGCAAATGTACAAATTTCTTTTAAATGACTCATGTTTTTGTCTTATAAGACTAGTCCTCTTTTTAATTGTGCACAAATTTAACTAGTATGCATGCTTAGAATCATGTTTGTGATGACGACGTCTCTCAAACACCAAGTAGAATTTGTCATTCTACTTTGGGAAAATGAAATGGACTAAAGAGCAGACATGCTTGCGGCAGCTATGTCTCCCAAGCACCAAATGGATTAGTCATCCATCTTGGAAAGATGTCGTAGGGTAAAAAAGGGATCCTCTACCCGCTAAGTACAATTGACTAATGACTAAGGCTTTATCTCTTCTACCTCATAGTCGAGGACGACTATGATTTCAAGAGAGAGGTAATGTCATAAAATCTAATATCTAACCAACCCAAATGATTTTCTCATATTAAATTGATCACTTAATGTGGGAGAATAAACGGGAACAAGTGTTAAGATATAGATATGTGCTTATAGATCTATCTCAACACGGGGCCAATAGTAAAGGGGCCCAAATGGGAGATGGTTTATCAAGAGCAGGCTAACCAATGGAGCATAAGACCTTAGGGTTAGCTTCATTGAAGACCTCCAATAATGTGTGTAAAAGTCCTTTGACCTTAGGTAAGCTAGGGCTGAGCTTGAGGTGGGAACCCGGCCCAAACTCGAGGTGCTTGTCGTGCTTGAGGTGCTTGATTAAGATGCTTGAGATGCTTGACTGGCTCCATCCTTGAGGTGCTTGACTTGGTGCATGATTAAGGTGCTTGAGGTGCCTTGAGAAGCTTGCCTGAGATGCTTGTGGGAACACCCCCTACTTCAAGTGCTTAGTCATGCTTGTTGACTAAGGGGCTTGCTCATCCAAAGTCAAAAAGATCCCTACAAGGAGGGGGGCGAGCCTACAAGGGGGGGGGATGAGAGAGAACACACACACACACACACACACACACAAGGGAAGCCGCAACTTGAAGAGGCAGCAAGGACACTTGTCAAAGGGGCAGTAAGGACACTGAAACCTATTGGTTGGCCACCCAAGGGGTCCAATGATAATAAAGGATATTTAATTAATTGATTTTGCATTTATCAAGTCCTCTCTCTCAAAGGGGAAAGGGGGACACTTGTCCCAAGGCTATCCCTGTTGCTTGTAATGGCTCCTGCTTGTGATTGGCTAGGCCTGGAGGGGTCCAATGAGCTTCAAGCATGAGCTACAAGGGGGGGTCGACCCAAGCAAGCTAGGGGGGTGCTTAGGGGGTATACTCACCCACACACACTCACAAACACTCTCATTGTGTACTATGCAAAGTGCAAGAGCTCCCTCTCTTTTTCCAAGCAAGTAGAGGTTGAGAGCCTACACCAACACTCTTGGCTATGGAGTGCAAATCCATCCAAGAGCCATGCTTCAATGCTTGAGCTTGCCATCTATTTCTTCTTCATTACTATGCTATTATGTATGCTAGCACAAGAGTTATGATAAGTGAGGAACTAGCTCTTTCTCGTATGAAATGTTTCTTCTTCCTCTTCCCTACCCTCATTCCCTGCTAGCTCTCTCCACCTTCGAAGGTGTTTGAGGTCTTGGGACTGAGGCTTGGTATTGTTAAAGCTTTCTTCAAGTTTAGGTTATGCTATGATGGTGATGCATGAAGCTTTCCATCTTCATTGCTTCACCTAGGTCACAAGGAACACAAAGAATGTATTGTAACAAGTCTCTCTTTATGGGAGAAATCATAGTACAAATGCCTATTGGAGGGGGGACCGGCTCCACATAAATCCGGTCCTCAACTGTTGTCATGTTCTCTAAATTCTCTCTCTTGCAAAAGTATTGTCTATGCCAAGTTAACTAATTGCTATGATTATGTTGCTATCTTCAATTATGTCAACCCGCTATGCTCACAAAATCATTTCTTGAAAGTACTCTCATTAAATTCCGCTACTCTCAAATTGAATAGGCAAATTCCATTACACTCCACTTCATACCTTTAGCTGGCCGCCCCAAACTCCCACATTGACCCTTGATAATCACTGGTCACATAGTCGGCTGCTTTGCATGTTTGGCTCCATGCACTTTAAAGTATTCTTTCTCGGCAAGATCCATCGCCATTGGTCGGCCAATGAGAAGAATCCCAGATATCGGTGGCCCTTGGGTAAAAGAACCCCGTTGAGAGCACTCCGACATTCATAAGTTTTGAGCTGCACTCACTTGCAATAGCTCTCAATGGACATGTTGTAGCATACATACCCTGGCAAGTAGAGCGTCCTACAGACATTCGATCAAAATCCCATATCATAAACTCCATAGCACCTGCATACCTGATATAAGCATTTCCTCCTGTCCCCTATGATAGGAAGAAACAATTGCAGTTTTCACTAGCAAGTGTTCCATCTCGGTGTACCTTTCTCTTAGCTCCATCAAATACCTGCCCAATGTCCCTGTCACTTGCCTGCAAACTGCCATGTCTGGGCTTCTTGCACTTCCATAGGTCGACACAGTTTGGCTACACCAACGTGGCCATGGAGGATATGCGGGTTGGATTGTATGACGATCGTGGGTTCGTTGATATCCAGGAATTAAAAGCTCTCCTCCATCGATGCCAACTTAACTACGCTCATGCAGCTAGTTAACAATTTCATAATACAGATTGCCAAGGATCGGTCTCACGAAAACCCATTGTGGCCAATAAAGGGACTAATGGCAGACCACCACCGTTTGAATCTCTTCTGGTAGGGCACAAGAACCACAAAACTTCATCATGGATGAAGGACTTAAAAGCCGCCAGTGTATAGAGGTGAAGATAAGGAGAGGATATAAAGATTTGATGAATACTTTTTTGCACTACCATCATCTCTGTGCAACTCTAGATGTATTCCCCTCTCCAAAATACGAGTTTAGAACTTAAAGACAAGGCCTACAAATGGTGGATGTTACTAAATTCGGACAAAAAAACCTACAACCTGGATGTGAGTCCAAGTTGTGTTCCAAAAGGAGGTCCTTCTTAGTAATAAATATGACATAAATTGGCAAGCTTGGGATGAGTGATTTGCCATATTTATCGTTATCAAGAAGTGATCCTCAAGCTAGATAACCTTAATGTGTTTGAGGAGCCACTAATGAGCAAGCTGAGGGTATGGTAATATAAGAATGGAATAAGCTTGCTTTTAGAGCTAGTGGCAACCCGAAGAAGGGTAGGTGTATAGATAGGGTTTTATATTTGCTTCATTGGCCACTTGGGGCTTGGCAGGCGGTCGACCAATGGTTGTGAGTGTTAAAAAAAGAGCATCACTTGATTTTATCAAAGTGTGAATGCAAGGATTTTTGTTGTGGAGCAGCGTGCAAGGGACAAAATGTGGCACCACGAAAAGAGTTGGGGGAGATGGTGACCGCCACGGTCGTCAATTGCAAGTGCAGTAGAGTTGAAAAAGACTCCACACAATAGGGCAAACTAGTTGCTACCGATCTTGCAGGGGTTGGCTAAAGTCGAACTCACACTACGTATGTGTGAAGGCATTAGTTCCCATGACCGTTGTCGACGAGCCAGTTCCTAGAATCCTCATCTTTTTGATGATGCAACAACCCAAGATTTCTCAATGTTGTTTAGCCATGCAACATCCTCTTGAGCCCTTCAAAAACTCCTTCAAGGCACTTTGATGCCGAGTTGGAATCACTGCTTAGCCAATCTTCTACAAAATCTACTTCTTCTCGTGTCCTCACACATCTGCCTTCACAAATCCAAGAAAATCTACTAATTGCTTGAATTAAATACAAGAAATACCCAATTTTGAATTATGATAAGCGTAATCTGTTCGACAAATTATCGACTAATTATTGATGGAACTTCCATTTGCAGATCTATTATTGCCAATTCAAAAATCCTCCTTCAAATTTGAAATAAAATGCCAATTACCTTGAACCTGAGGCTTCAATACCACTAACGGGAGGACAGGAGAACGAATGCTTAATCTATTCAATTTACTCACACACATACACATGAAAGCTCTCACCATCTCTCCCAAACCAAGTTCACACAATGATGGGTCCTTATTGGGAGTACATTAATATGATAAATCTAAAGCATGGATATTGTTTGAGGAAATGATTTGGTTTGGGATGTTAAATCTGGGACAAAATAGATTATTAGATGGAAGAGTTTTAATAATATATGTTTATCTCTCTTAATAATTGTCATAAAATCTAATACCTAACCAACCCAAATGATTTTCTCATATTAAATTGATCATTTAATATGGGTAATAAACGGGAACAAGGGTTAGAATATAGACATGTGCTTACGGATCTATCTCAACACGGGGCCAATGGTAAAGGGGTCCAAATGAGAGATGGTCTATCAAATAGCAAGGCTAGCTAATGGGGCTTAAAAAACCTTAGGGTTAGCTTCATTAAAGACCTCCGATGGTTAACGTTAAAAGTCCTTTGACCTTAGGCAAGCTAGGACTGAGCTTGAGGTGGGAACCCAACCTAAGCTTGAAGTGCTTGTTGTGCTTGCTGACTAAGGTGCTTGAGGTGCTTGTCGTGCTTCATGACTAAGGTGCTTGAGGTGCTTGTCATGCTTGATGACTAAGGTGCTTGAGGTGCTTGTCATGCTTGATGAGGAAGGTGCTAGAGAAGCTTCCCATGCATGGGGGGTAAGTTGCTTGAGTCAAAAAGAGACCCTACAAACGAGGGGGAAAGCCCCAAAGTTTGGGGAATCTTTGACTTAACCTCCCACTCACCCAAAGAGCACCCCCTTTTCTCAAGGGGCACATGGACACATTTCAGACTCTCCCTATAGTCACATGGTGTGCTTGAATGTTATTGGTTGGGCTAAAGAGGGGTCCAATGAGCTTCTAGTTCTATTCAACAAATATCTAGATATTTTCAGGCTCTCTCTCTCAAAGGGATAAGGAGGACACTTGTCCAAATACTACCCATGTGCTTGAAATGCATGTTGCATGTGATTGGCTAGGAGGAGTCGAGGGGTTCAATAAGATTGAAGCTTGAGCAAAAAGGGGGGGGGCTTGCCCAAAGCAAGCAAGGGGTATGCCTGGGGGGTATACACCTCTCATAAACTCACTTTTTTGAAACATTCTCACTTGGTGAAAGTAGAGGAACTCCACCTCCTTCTCCAAGCTTGTTGAGAAGTGAGAGCCTACACCAACACTCTTGGCTATGGAATGCAAATCCAACCAAGAGCCATGCTTCAATGCTTAATCTTGCCATCTTCTCCATTTCTATTACTATGCTATTATGTATGCTAGCAAGAAGAGTGATGATAAGTGAGGAACTATTTCTTTCTCCTATGGAATGTTTCTTCTTCCTCTTCCCTATCCTCATTCCCTGCTAGCTCTCTCCACCTTTGAAGGTGTTTGAGGCCTTGGGACTGAGGCTTGGGATAGTTCATGCTTTCTACAAAGTTTATGTTATGCATGAAGCTTTCCATCTTCAGTGCATGAAGCTTTCCATCTTTAGTGCATCACCTAGGCCCACAAGGAACACAGATTGTATTGTACCAAGTCTCTCTTGATGGGAGAAACTATAATACAAATGCCTATTGGAGGATGGACTGGCTCCGTATGAATCCGGTCCTCAAGTGTTGTCATGTTCTCTAAACTCTCTCTCTTGCAAAAGTATTGTTCATGCCAAGTTAACTAAGGACCGTGTTCATGTTGCTGCAATCAATTAAGTTCACCCGCTATGCTCACAAACTAATCTCACAAAAGTGCTTTATCTAATTCCCTAATTTCACTACTCTCAAAGTTCATAGGCCATTTCCTTCACATTGGTATCAAAGCATTTGGTTTCTTTTTTCTTGCTTAAGAAGAGAGGTCCTTAAGTAGCCTATTAATGGTTGATTTTGTTAATTATATTAGGGTAAGTGGGACTGGGATCTATTATCGGTTTTGTTGAGCCCACTATGTGGGATATGGTGCACACCTCAAGAGCTTTGGTCTTAATAATGGAGTCTTTTAGACTTGCCTACGGCTTTACCATTTGTCATAATAACTAATATCTGATTCTCCTAAATGATTTTCTCATGTTAAACTGATCATTTAATATGGGGAAGTACTAGGGAAGAAAAAGCAAGAATATTGGTTAAGCTGGCAGACCGGCCACATTAGGAATCCAAAGGGGGGTCCATCAACAAAAGAGCAATGTGTAACAATGGGCTTCAAAAACCCTAAGGTTCAGCTCATTAAGACTTCCAAAATGCTAAGGTTCCAAAATTCAAAGGTTATGTCCAATGGTCCAACCCTAGGGAAAATTGGATGCTTTGTAGGTGCCAAAAAGTCTTTGCAAGCTCCTACATAGGAGGGGGCGAGCCTTTTAGTAGGGGGCAAAATGTGGCAGCACCAAAAGAGTTGGGGGAGATGGTGACCACCATGGTTGTGAGTTGCAGATGTAGTAGAGTTGAAAAAGACTCCACACAATAGGGCAAACTAGTTGCGACCGATCTTGCAAGGGTTGGTTGAAGTCGACCTCACACTACGTATGTGTGAAGGCGTTAGTTCCCATGACCGTTGTCGACGAGCCGATTCCTAGAATCTTCATCTTTTTGGTGATGCAACAACCCAAGCTCTCTCAATGTTGTTCAACCATGCAACATCCTCTTGAGCCCTTCAAAAACTCCTTCAAGGCACTTTGATGCCAAGTCGGAATCACCGCTTAGCCAACCTTCTACAAAATCTACTTCTTCTCGTGTTCTTGCACATTCGTCTTCACAAATCCAAGAAAATTTATGAATTAAATGCAAGAAATACCCAATTTTGAATTATGATAAGCGTACTCTGTTGGACAAATTATCGATTAATCATCGATGGAACTTCGATTAGCAGACCTACTATTGCCAATTCAAAATTCCTCCTTAAAATTTGAAATCAAATGCCAATTACCTTGAACCTGAGGCTTTGATACCACTGATGGGAGAACCTAATCTATTCAATTTACTCACACATACACATACACATGAAAGCTCTCACCATCTCTCCCAAAACCAAGTTCACACAATGATGGGTATTTTGACCTCCTTACTAGGAGTACTCAAATATGATAAATCTAAAGCATGGATATTGTTTGAGGAAATGATGGGTTGGCATGTTAAATCTGATACAAAATAGACCATTAGATGGAAGATTCTTTTAATAATATATGTTTATCTCTCTTAATACTTGTCATAAAATCTAACCCAAATGATTTTCTCATATTAAACTGATCATTTAATATGGGATAATAAATGGGAAAAAGGGTTAGAATATAGACATCTGCTTACGGATCTATCTCAACACGGGGCCAATGGTAAAGGGGTCCAAATGAGAGATGGTTTGTCAAAGAGCAAGGCTAGCTAATGGAGCTTAAAAGACCATAGGGTTAGCTTCATTAAAGACCTCCAATGGTTAGTGTTAAAGTAATTTGACCTTAGGCAAGCTAGGGATGAGCTTGAGGTGGGAACGCGACCTAAGCTTGAACTGCTTGTCGTGGTTACTGACTAAGGTGCTTGAGGTGCTTGTCGTGCTTGATGACTAAGGTGCTTGAGGTGCTTGATGTCTAAGGTGCTTGAGGTGCTTGTCATGCTTGATGAGGAAGGTGCTTGAGAAGCTTCCCATGCATGGGGTGCTTGAGTCAAAACAAGACCCTACAAAGGAGGGGGAAAGCCCCAAAGTTAGGGGAATTTTTGACTTAACCTCCCACTCACCCAAAGGGCACCCCCTTTTCTCACGAGGCATAGGGACACATGTCAGACTCTCCCTATGCTTAGCCACATGGTGTGCTTGAATGCTATTGGCTAGGCTAAAGAGGGGTCCAATGAGCTTCTAGTTCTATTCAACAAATATCTAGATATTTTCAAGCTCTCTCTCTCAAAGGGATAAGGAGGACACTTGTCCAAAGACTACCCATGTGCTTGAAATGCGTGTTGCATGTTGTGTGTTTAGTGTTAGTCATCGCCCAAGAAGCCCTCGTGGCCTTTCAATCATAGTAGAGAAGGGACGACAGGAACCATGGCTTTGCATGTACGATGAGATGTCATCGGATCAATCGCTTTTGACAAGTCATTGATTTGATTTTGAGACCACTCCAACTGCGGGATACACGTGGCCGTGGAGGATATGTGAGTTGAGGAAAGTGATGGATTGCATGACGACCACGGGTTCGTTGATATCCAGAAATTGAAATCTCTCCTCCATCGATGCCAACTTAACTACGCTCATGGAGAATTTCATAATACAGATTGCCAAGAATCGATCTCACAAAAACCCATTGTGGCCAATCAAGGGACTAATGGCAGACCACCACCATTTGAATCTCTTCTGGTAGGCATGAGAACCACAAAACGTCATCATGGATGAAGGACTCAAAAGCCGCCAATGTATAGAGGTGAAGACAAAGAGAGGATATAAAGATGTGATGAATACTGTTTTGTACTACCATCATCTCTATGCAACTCTAGATGTATTCCACTCTCTGAAACCGAGTTTAGAACTTAAAGACAAGGCCTACAAGTGGTGGATGTTACTGAATTCGGACAAAAAAACCTACAACCTGGATGTGAGTCCAAGTTATGTTCCAAAAGGAGGTCCTTCTTAGTAATAAATATGACATAAATTGGCAAGCTTGGGATGAGTGCTTCTCCATATTTATTGTTATCAAGAAGTGATCCTCAAGCTAGATAACCTTAATGCGTTTGAGGAGCCACTAATGAGCAAGCTGAGGGTATGGTAATATAAGAATGGAAATAAGCTTCTTTTAGAGTTAGTGGCAACCCGAAGAAGGGTAGGTGTATAGATAGGGTTTTATATTTGCTTCATTGGCCACTTGGGCCTTGGTAGGTGGCCAACCAATGGTCATGAGTGTTAAAAAAAGAGCATCACTTGATTTTATCAAAGTGTGAATGCAAGTATTTTGCTGTGGAGCAGCGTGCAAGGGACAAAATGTGGCAGCACCAAAAGAGTTGGGGGAGATTGTGACTGCCACCATGAGTGTCAGTTGTTGCAGATGTAGTAGAGTTGAAAAAGACTCCACACAATAGGGCAAACTAGTTGCTACCAATCTTGCAGCGATCTCACACTACGTATGTGTGAAGGCGTTAGTTCCCATGATCGTTGACGACGAGCTGATTTCTAGAATCTTCATCTTTTTGGTGATGCAACAACCCAAGCTTTCTCAATGTTGTCCAAACATGCAACATCCTCTTGAGCCCTTCAAAAACTCCTTCAAGGCACTTTGATGCCGAGTCGGAATCACCGCTTAGCCAATCTTCTACAAAGTCTACTTCTTCTCATGTCCTCGCACATCTGTCTTCACAAATCCAAGAAAATTTAGCAATTGCTTTCAAATAAATGCACGAAATACCCAATTTTGAATTATGATAAGCGTACTCTGTTGGAAAAATTATGGATAATTATCGATGGAACTTCAATCTGCAGATCTACTATCTGATGAGAATAGATACTACACTTGATCTTAGCCAAAAGGCCAAGAAAGGTATGAGCTCCCCATAGTGCCCCCTATGGATTTTATACATGCCCCGCCTTGCGCCTTGCCTTGTGGGATGATTGCTTCTCAGGTAGCACTTCTATTCTTTGCACGGCCGTGTTTACACTATGTTCGTGATGCCATTATAACCACGCAAGTCTATAGAACTCTCGACTAGCCCCGCCTCCGCCTCCCGCCTTGCCCTTTGTGTGTGATTTGGATTTCTAGTCTAAGGTACATGAATCGTGATCCAACTTCTTTTATAGAATTAGAACAAACTTATCAAACATATTCCTTAATGTATGTGGCAACTAACTCCATCAACACACGATGATATTGATTAGATTTTCCCTATTTCCTAGCACATCTTAAGAAAATATGGTTTTGCCTAAAGTTTTCTACGATTTTGGTAGTTTAGATTGGTGGTGTTTTGTCAACTTAACCTACTCTTAAGAACTTTATTGACAAAATGCAGTAAAATGAGCAAAACTTGAAAAAATGGCTGATGGGGGTGGAATGCACAACACTCTAAAAGCTATGAGAAATTGGAGATTGAACTGCTTTGTTTTACTTTCAATCACAACACTAGAGAGCGTGCTACTAAATGAAAGTGCAAGCTAGTCCTCAACTCCTAAACTCTATCAAGTGACAAAACCATGTTTCTGCTACCTAGTGAATTGGAATGGTTTTTAAGGTTTAGAAGAACACTAGTACAACTACAAGATCACTTGACCATCACAAGATCGAATCCCGATAGTGGTGCCAATGTTAGTAAATCGCCACAATGGATGTTTATAGCATACGTATTGGGCACTAAGTCACACAATGTCAATACTTAGGGAAGTGATCTAGATCGAACACAGAGATGCATTGAGTTTGTCCAAACTTCACAGAGTGCACCTATGTAGAAAGATGCACAAGAGCAGCCACAAATCAATAATCAACAATTGGTCTCGTCAGGCATAGTCAATCCTCAGATCGACTAATCACTCGATACTTTGAAGGTTTCTCGGGTAAACGAGCTCAAAACGCTACAAAATTCTAGGAGACTATAGAAAAGGGCTAATAGAACACATCCTAACATTGAAAATTTGATTCTAAGAGGTACACAAATTGCAATTCATTGACAACTAGGCCAACAAAAGTGAATAGAAGTGGTCTAACATCACCTCCTAATGTCTAGGAAAATGGCAGTGAATACACTCAAATGAAAGAGCAATGTATTTGATCAATAGCAATCCCTGTGCTAAATAGCATCTCTTGTATGGTCCTTAGTATAACACAAATGGTATTCAAGTGGCTCATCAAAAGTAGATGAAAAGGGTGTTTGATGTGCATGTCCCTGCCCAATATTTTTCTACAAACATCCTTCTTATTGGGAGAAACATATGACTCAAATTGCCAAAATGAATAAACTAGCTCCTTCAAATCCTCAAATATAGAACTATAATGTTGTTGCTTCTAGCATGCTGCTAATGAGAATAATCCAGAACCATGATCTGAGGTGGCTTGAACGTTGGACCTTGCCCAACACAAGGATGGCTTTCAGACCTACATGACCCTTGCCACCTTACCTATTGGGTTTTAAGCCTATTCTTACCCATGTGGGAAGCTCGCCTATCACAAACTAATAAAGACCACCCTTTAGTCTAGAGTTTTGCATGCTAAAAGGGGTAGTTAGCCAATTTACTTTAATTCTGTATATATGTAAATGGCTTTCAATAATCATAACATAGCATGCAAGTTTGGTCAATCTCTCTCTCTCTCTCTCTCTCTCTTTTGGGAATTGGTTTATATTTACATTATGATATGAAGTCTCTCTCTCTCTCTCTCTCTCTCTCTCTCTCTCTCTCTCTCTCTCTCTCTCTCTCTCCCTCTCCTAGCTTGCATCAGGTGGCACCCACCATAGCCCCGCCGTGTACCTAACAATGATATTAGAGCACAAGGAGGTCCCTGCTATGGCATTTTGAACATTGGTGTTTTTGTGGCACAAACTAAGTCAATGGCAATCTACTCTATGCAAGCATGGCATTTTGAAATGTCGTCCGATGGTGGGAAATTGGTAAGTGATGCTTGCAGTAGATGTAACACACAAGCATTTTAAAATGCTACCCTTGACAACGCTTGCACAAAGGTCGATCGATGATGCTAATTAGTAGTCCTACACCAATGTTCCAAAATGCTTGCTATAGAATGGCACTAGAGGAGGGATACGAGCTTGTAGCTTTTCAAAACATTGTGTAGGGGTGGTTGCAAATACAATATTGTAAGATTTTCACTCGAGGGATTCACCATGGAAAACTTACCTTACCGCATAAGTGCATGGGAGGGGGGTTTTTCACAAGTTACATAAGCGTATAAGTTAGGGGCAAGCGCCCAATAATTTATCTCCCAAGTTTAAAAATAAGGGAGGGGATATCACATTTATGGGTGGGAAGGGGGGGGGGGGGGGGGGGGGGGGGGGGGGGGGGGGGGGGGCGGAGGGGGGAGTGACCCGAGCTGATTACTTGTAACGGTTGGCCACCGGTGTGCACTAGAACTCAGACGAATTTTGGGGAAGTTTTTTATCAGCTCACACATTAAATTTTACATCAAGCAGGTCATAGATAAGGACTGATTTGGAGCAGGTCTAGGGTTGATTTATACCGGCTTTGGATGGGTCAAAATTGGACAAGTAGTCAGAGTGCAGGTTGATCGCGTACATAATTTGAAAGTCAAACTAAGACACATTGAGGGTACATCTAGTTATCAATAGAAATGGTTCCTTAGTACGTTGCCAGTCACTATGCTACACACTCTTTGACTACCTTTACTCAGTTAGATCATGTGAGAAATGGTTCCTTAGTATGTTGCCAGTCACTATGCTACACACTCTTTGACTACCTTTACTCAGTTAGATCATGTGAGACCTAAATTTTATATGTAAGATAGGGGTATGATATTTTTCTTCATTAATTGTCGTATAAGCATATAAAGGGGGGTCATATTCCCTAATATGAGTCATATATAGGGGTTTTATCAAAGTTGTCCGCTCGCAATGGCGTTCCATTTTGTATATAGGGTTAATCCCTCGGGGATTTTTAGCATTTCAAAATACAGTGAGTCAGCGAACCACTGGTCAATAGCCAAGCTTTTCCAACACTATCAAAATGCTATCTAGCAAAGGCAAAGCAGAGGTATTGAAGGGGCCCAAGAAGCGACGATTTCAGGCAAAGCCATAAGTCAACAATTTTAAAGGCTCGTGTGCCATTATGCTTGGTAAAGCTAGAGCCACTTGGTGGACAAACAATCTCAAAAGGTGACTTCTATCTTGGAGTAGCTATAAAGAGCATTCAATTTATCAAAAGTCCTCCGCATGAAGGTGTAGTGCTCATCAATATTCATCGTCATCAGGTTCTTTGAAGATTCAAATATGGCATCCAAAATCAACATTTGATGGATCTGGTTTTCACTCACACATGGCAAATCAAAGTTAAGGGATATCTAATGCAAAAAGACCTATGGAGTCTTGTCAAGCCTTTTTCAACAGACAAAGTGGATGCAAAGGCTGTAATTACTAGATCTTTATTGTCGAACAATAGAGGAAAGATGAGCATGAACTTGGTATTATTTTGACCTTTCTAGAAGCTGACTTTATTCAGTATCTATATGATATTACATCTTCAAGTGATGCTTGGATAGAATTAGAAAATATAGTAGGGCTAGCTAACAAGTTAAAGAGCATTAGAACCCAGCTAGTGTATAATGAAGCTCTAGTACCTGCAGAAGATCTTATTGTGCTATTTTACTGCATAGCTTACCTGTTGAGCTTTGTCAACTTGTGATTGTCTTAAAGGAGAAATATCCTCTACCTTCTTTGGATGGTATTGTTAATTGTTTCCAACCAGTTCAATTGGACCTTGTAGAACTGGTGCCATTCAAGCTAAAGTAAGTCCTCTCTTGATCTATTTTTAATTAGTCCTATCATAATTTGTGGGCTTGAAAGAGTAAGTGGATGTAGTGTAAATGCAATATCATTTAGCTCAAAGTGTTGCCTCAATGTATTGACCTTAATCTCCTACACACGATTCTCAAGTAGTAGCACGAGTTTGAGGGAAATATTTGGACCATAGATGGTGATATGCCAGCTCATTTCCTGTTGGGGCACAGCTACGCAGGTTGCCACTGTAGAGTTGCCATGGCTAGGACAAGTAGAGAAACGAGAACGAGAGAGAGGAGAAGGAGCTCGACACAACTGAGAAGCAACTAAAAAAGAACATGCTATAATTGATTATAGAAGCCTTACAATATAAATAACTTTGGACCTTGCAAACTGCATGATGCATGGAGAAAACCCAATAGGAGTTGATGATGATTTGCCAGATGCATATCTTTCCAACATAGAAATGGTTCCAAGATGGAGCGAGGATGTAATTCCTTTGCTGACTATCGGGTCATTGAATATGACAAGACAACCATCTACCATTGCACCATCCAGATCATTGGTAATGTTGGCAGGCAAGCTATACAAACAGGGATCGGATCAAATCCTTAGGCTTTGTGTTGAATCAAGTGAACGGGAATTGTACCTAAACCAAGCTCATGTACAAACAACGGGGATTCACAATGGGCATGCACAGATGTATCAAAGATTGATGAGAATGGGTGTGTATTGGCCAAAAATGCGACATAGTGTTCATATGCATATCACATCTTGCGTTAGATGCACGCTTCAAAAGCCAATAGAGCACGCGACTCTATTCAGATTATATGTAGCACCCCGATGGAGTAACTACATTGTTGAATACCTCACCACCAGGATACTGCCTGAAGGGATGAGTAGATCACGTATCAAAACGATCACGAAAGAGGCAGAAAACTATGTACTAATTGAGGACACTCTTTACAAGAGGGGAAAAGACAATCAATTAAGAATGTGCGCGACTAAAGAGGAATACATTCCTATCTTAGAGCAAGCACACGGCGGACAAGCTGGTGGACATTTCTCAGCTGACAAAACGACCAAAGCAATTCTTATTGCAGGCATATGGTGGCCTACACTATTCATGGACGCTGAAGAGTTTGTGAAACGATGCAACAATTTCCAGAAAACAAAAATTCCTAGAGCACGAGATGATATGCCCTTAAGGCCAATGATGGGGGCAAGAGTGTTTGCGAAATGGGGAATAGACTTTGTAGGACCGATAGCGCCTCCGGGATATAAAATGCACGCTTAATACATTATTGTGGCAACAGATTATCTAACAAAATGGGTGGAAGCTAAAGCAACAACCAGAAATGATGCAAAAATGATAGCACAGTTTTTGTATGAGAACATTTTCACCAGATATGGCTTACCAATTGAGCTAGTGAGCGATAGAGGAACTCCCTTCATCAATGAGGTGATTGAATTCCTATTGGATGAATTCATGGTAATTCACAGGAAGTCCGCTCCCTATCACCCACAAGCGAACGGCCAAGCAAAAAGTACGAATAAGATTTTGGTGACAATTCTCACCAAAATTGTTGGCGAATCGAGAGCTGTTGACTGGGATCAAAAGCTGCATTCAGCTTTATGGGCATATAGAGTAGCTTACAAAACGTCGATCGGAACGACTCCGTTCAACATGGTTTATGGAATTCAAGCGATTTTACCACTTGAATTCCTTATCCCCATGCTTCGGGTCGCTAAACAATTAGAATGGATGGGCCATGAATTATCCAATCAGGTAGATGTCCTGGTAAAACTGGATGAAACTAGATTGAGAGCCGTTGCATCAATCTACGCGCAAAAACGAAACATGAAATCATTCTTTGATCAACATGTTATTAGCAAGGAATTTGCTACTAGGGATTACTTCTTAATGTATACCCTGAAACAACATTCCCGGAAACTCAAAAAGCGAGGCAATGGACCCTATGTGATTCATGACATATCATCTAGCGGTGCCATTAAACTTGCAACATTAGAGGGAGAGGAAATTCCTAACTAGATTAGTGGTTGCAGACTAAAGAAATACAACATACTACTAACCACAGAGATGCTTGCCAAAATACACGCTGCGAAGGAGTGCAAGAACAAAGTCAAGGAGACAAAAGCTCAAGCACAGAAGGAGGCCAAAGTCGGGATTTTAAAACGAAAACAAACCTTACAACAACAAAGACTTCCTCAACCAACAGATATGACTCAAATTCCTTTGTCCATAATTCAAATTGATGAGCAATGGGAAACAGGAATCGATGTTCACATCAGTGTCAGACTTTCGCATGGCAGATATCAACGAGCATTGATTGACACAAGAGCAAGAGTAAATGTGGTCAATTTCTCCACTTACATGATGCTTATAGATGAACCCCTCGTGCAATCCACACGTAATCTACAAGCCACAAACGGTGCAACAATGTCAACATTGGGGATAGTAAACTTACCAATCAATATTGATGGAAATAGTTGTCCTCATCAATTTTTCGTAATGAAAGACGGAGAAATCAGAGAATCAATATGCTTGGGAGTTCCATGGATAAGAACGTACAATGCAGTCTCACTGAATGGTCAGAACATGTGTTAATGTACACATACGACTCTAACGTGTACATGACTCCATTCGCCAAAACAGATCACTCGTGGCCGAGTATCCCCATCGACAAAAAGCAACCGGCTAATCAGCCAAAAACACCACAAAAGGTTATTTGGAAAGTATGGATAAAGAAAGATTGATGACCAACAAACCGAGCAAGATATGGCTACCTAATGACAAACTCCAGACGGGATCAACATCATCTCAAAGACCTTTAGAAGTTACTCGAAAGTGGAAATGGCAACCAAAATTGGAGAAAACTAAAGATTCGGCGGACAGAGCTCGAAAGGAAACCCAAAACTCAAAACAAGAAGCCTGAACCTCCAAAATGGCACTGGAAACCTGTGAAAACTAAAGCAAAATCTATAAAGATGCAACAAACCACATACAAATGGGTTCCAAAAATAGTTGCCATCACAACACCAACAATCAGGGAAAGGGCAATTCAACTGCAAGCTCTTCTGTTCCATACACAATTACCCTCGCCATCAAAAGCCACTGAAAACTACATTCAGTCCCCGCATCTTGCACAGCACCTTGTTACCCAACGCATTGTCTCAAACATTAGAATAGGGCCACATTACAAGGCCATGCATAGACACAGATTCCAACACCCATGCACATGCACACAACCTTCGTCCGGGACGACTCAGACAAGGAAGGGGGGAGTAATTGATGAATCTAACAACAGTCAGGGCCATTAAGGGGTCTAACGTGTATATATGTACATAATGTGTGTGTTTTTTCATTATTTAGAGTTCAATTTCGAAAATATTCGATCAAAACCTAGCATTTTTAGCGTTTTTGTATCATCCGACCATCATAATAATGAGCTGTAATGACAAAATCCGGAGCATTGGGATGCTTCTAGAGAAATATATGCTTAGGGGTGAGTATAATAATTATGGCTAATTTTTGCCAGTTAATAAGTATTTTCAATTTATTCTGTTTGATTTTTGTTAATAAAACATCAAACATAAAAAAAATCTCACTCACAAGTGTCGGAATCAAGTTCTGGAAGCAAACGCCGAAGTATCATGATAAGGTTATCAAGCATGGAAGATATGAAGCTAATCTGAAGATGTCAAATTTCAGCCTTAATGATCATGACTACATTTCGCCAAAATCGCATCAAATGGTCATACGACGCCGGAATGACAAGCGGTTCGACCCACAGGTGGTATGCAGATTATATCGGCATCAAAGGTGAGGAAAATTAGCCCTGTGTCACGAAAATCTCGGGAAGATATAGGCCAGGTAGGCCAAATTCTAGCTCATTGTTCATTTTTACATTTTGAGAGAGAAGGAGAGAGTTTCTTGACCTAGAGCGAGCTGCCATGTTTCTACCCCATACGAACGGTCGGAGCCAGCATTTCACACCAGATTTCACAGGTATGTTCCTTATCAAGTACAGATCAAGTCTATTACGCATGCAAGCACAAATCATTGCACAAATGGGCGAAGGGATCAAATCAAAGTCGGATCGGGTCAAAGAGGTCAAGGGCCCTTAGAGGCATCCAAACAAAACTTTTTTCAGGCACAGAACACATCAATGTGCTCCCCACAAGGCCAGGAACAAAGCCATATGGTCAAATCACAATTTGGTGGTGGTACACCGATCGCGATCGGTGTACCTCACTGACAAAATTTGGGACAGAACATGCAAAACACCACCCCTTAGCCTCGCCTACCATCTGCTGGTGTCAAAATTTATTTTTGCCTCTATGGTACGATCGCGATCGGTGCCCCCAGATGCAGGTTTTGCAACTTTTAATTTGGCCCAGGCTTGGAACTCAATTAAAAGTACACTCTCTTGAATTTTCAAGGAAAATGCACAAATTTTGCTCATGGAATGGGCCTAATTTGTCAAACACAACCGAAAAGGGAAAATTTGACCTACAACTACCAAAATCCGGTTAAAAATAATGATGGATGGTTTGAAAGGTACACTTGTCCGACTAAGAGTCAGAACAGTTGTAGAAAACCTTGAATGGATCTCAGAATCTCCTACAAGTACAGATATAGTCATTTCAGTCTCGAATGATCACACAAAGATGGAATTGGAGCCGAGAGCCAATGCCAAAGACCTAAAGGTCACTTAGGGATGCTCAAGCATCACATGGATATCCAAGGAATGCCTGAAAAATGCACAAATCTGGAAAACCTCATAAGACAGGGTATAAAGTGCATGATCAAGTCAAAATCAGACAATGGAGTAGGCTGATGGTAGCAGAACCTCATGGAAGCAGTGGGAGCTCTAAAACTAACTTCAACTAACTCCAGGATCCAACCAAATTTCATCAGGAAAACCCAATATGGTTAGACTTAGTAAAATATGGTCAAACAATGGAAAATTGCTCTAATTTGTTCATTTTAAGTCCAAACTTGGAAATAAATCATCAGTGGGCTAGGCAGGCATATGGGTTCATGACCATCTAGTTTTCACCAAAAAAAGGCCCAGAACACCGATCGCGATCGGTGTACCTTAGCATCAAATTTTGACCAAAACCTATCAGATCCCTTGTATACATCTTGTTCAAGTCACCAACCAAGTTTCAAGCCATTTGGACATCAAAAAATCATAAAAAGACAAAGTCTGGTCCAAAACTCCCTTGTAACCCAGAATTGGGACCTGTAAACTCAAAGGTGGTTCAAATGAAACACAGAGTGGACCAAAATGACCCTCCAACTATCAGCAACCCACTCATGTGATCAAATCTAATTTTGGCCTCTGTACTACGATCGCGATCGGTGTACCTCAGCTCCAGAATTGACTCAGATTTTAATTAGTCATAGCTCTAGTCTTCCTAAGTCCCACTGGTGAAATATGGACAAGAATGGATGAAATGTGTTCAAGTTATGATCAGTTTTAACTTTTTGAACTGTTTTTTACTAAAAGTCTAAATGCGATTGATTGCGAAGGAAAAATCCCGACAGCTTGTAATTCTCCTGACACAGAATGCCTCGCCAAAAGAAAGAAAGGCAGTGGATAGCAGCACCATATGAAGTGGAGGAGCTCGCTACAAATGAAAAGGTTCACATCTCGGATGAAATACTTGCTCAAATCCCTGTCCACATATTCATCTCGAAGTTTAAGGATGTTGATGGTGACTTGGTAAAGACAGCTATTATGCCACGAGAGATATGGAACCTCCACCGAAGGCTAGAGGTAATAGAGGTAGTGCGAGCTGTACACTTGGAGCAATTTTTCAGATTACAGCCATCGAGAACAGATTACATGAGGGCCCACGAGCTCATGAGCTCGATACAATATGATGGGCAGGCAATGCTCACGGACAAGGATGGATCGAAGGTGAAAGTAAAGATCACGAAAGAAATCATCAAACAACGAAGCTTTGCATTTCCTCCCAGGGAAACACGATTTGCTGGCGAAGACAAAGTCACTGGATAATGAGAAGGCATTCGTCAAAGCAAAGGGAAACAAATACAAATACAGTGACATGATATACAGAGAGCTGGAATTGCCGATGAGATTGATCTCTCAGCATTTCAGAGTACAAAAGCCTCCTCGCTACACAGAGCCAATTCTGCACATTGTCGTGGTTATGGCTCTAGCGATAGCCGAAAATAGAACCATTCGCTGCGACTATGGTTCTTACATTTTGGAAAACCTGATCGAAGCAAATTTGAAAAGCTCAGCAAAAAACAAAAGCTACATGAACGCAGAGCCGATGCTAACCAGAATAGCATACCAGGCTTTGGGAATGATCGAAGATTTGCTAGCTGCTACGAGTTCTCAAACATCCCTGATCCAGAAAGCAAAGCTGGTTGCTCATTCCGTAAGGACGACCCCTGGCGCGACATCATCGCACTCAGCAAAGGCCACAAACAAAAGCTAGAGTGATGAAGAAAAAACGAAGATAGATGATGAAGGAAAATCTCAAGAGTCTAAAGACAAAGGGCCATTAGAGTTTGAAGAAAGCGAGGAGGAAGACTCCACAAAGCCGCTCGAGAGAAAAAGAAGGGAGAGAAGTGCAGTACCGCAGTCGGACCTGCTAAAAGCATATACGGAAGCTCAAAAAAGAGTCGAGGAAGAAGAACCAAGTTACGGGCTGACAGACAGGCTAGAGCGGCTGCACAAACACAATAAAGAAGATTTGAAAGGGAAAGGCAAGAAAGAATAGAAAATGCAACTCGCATACGCGCGGAGAAGCAAAGGTTAGAAGCAGAGCAAAAGGTCACGGAAGTGGATATTTCTTCGCAGTCCACTGAAGGAACGAAGGAGAAAGACGCGGCTGATGAAACAAACCAGGCAGAGCAGCTAAAGAAGATCCAAAGAGAAAGGAATGTGGAAGTGCAAAGGGCGGCGGATCTCACTCGCCAAAGAATCATCAGGATTCTAAAGAAAATAAAAGCGGAAGCATTTGCTTCGCAACAAGGGGAAGAGACTTCCAAAAGGAGGCATGTACGAGAAGAATCAAGCCCACCTCCTCCCTCGCCCAAATCACCTCCTCCCTCGCCTAAAAAATCGCCTTCTCCCTCGCCAAAATCTCCTCCTCCTCCCCCTTCTCCATCGAACAAAAAACAGCCAACTCCTCTTCCTTCAACCTCACAAAAGGAGTTTATACCTCCTACAGAAGCAATCAGATACCACGAAGCCTGCCAAGCAGTGGCTGGTTTTGATTACAAATAGACTCTAAGGGAATTAGAATGACAATTCCAGTGTCAGCACGTGGTGCTGAGTGAAAAGGAAAGGTAGGTACAGGAGGCCCAACAAAAGCAAGCATCTGGGCAAGAGGAGTTAGAAAGCCTGAGGGCACAACTAGAACGCACAACGGAGGAAAGAGACCTTGAGCAACAGCACGCTCAGTCTCTGATCAAAGACTTGGTGGACGTCAGGACAGACTTGACCACCAAAGAAAAGGAGCGCCAAGAATTGATGGCAAGAGTACAGAAAGCAACGGAGCAGCTTGCCTACAAGAGCGCAAGATTTTAGAGACTTAGCAGTTCATACAATACTGTCAAAGGCACTCTGACAACTTTGATGACGAATCAGGAATCTGTTGGGGCATTGGTCTCCACATCTGACGATGCCACAACAGTGAACACTATAGCAGCACTAAAAGCGGAGCTAGAGTAAGAAAAGCTTCAAAGACAACTGCTTGTATCAGGAATGGTGGCCCGGACGGCAGAAAATGAGCTAAAGCTAAAAGATCTGGAGCAGCAATTAGCTCAAACAAACACCGAATTACAGACTCAGAAGCAGATCGGTGACACGTTGCTAAAGGAAAAAGAAGATCTGCTTTTTCAACAACAAATCAAAGCAGACAAAGCCCAGAGTCAACCACAATTGTTGCCCGGACAACAAGTGCAAGATTTGCGTGGAACATCACACCAAGGGCAACAGGAGCCTGAATTTGAAGGGCCAGATCTGGATATAAGAGATGAGCTCAATGAGAGCATTCAAAACATGCCAAAGGGGCCAGCAAAGGAGTACATGCTCTATGAAAAGAAGATAATGGAGTCAGCAGCCCTGGCCTACTTACAGCCAGAAGAGCAGGTGGAAGGATTTGGCCATGAGTACCTCCTGTTTCCTCTGCTATGCCATGAAGCAATACTGTGGAAAGAAAAGATGCGGCCAGCCCTGCCACGAAACAAAGATGGGGGTTACGAAGGCATTGCACTAACAGTGGAAGAAGCTCAGATGCTTGTTGATGACCACCCAAAGTGGAGGCAGAAGTGGTTGGACAAACGGCCACAGGATCTAACCAATTACCACAATGCTCCTCAACATATACAAATAGATCCCACTTTCTGCCCAGTCCCTAGAAGACGCACATGGAAAGACTTTGCCACATGGAAAGGGTCAAGGCCGCAAAAACTGAATTACCCGGTCTTGACACCGCAGCAACCCCCTACAGTAGCCTACATGGTCAACACACTGAATTCGACAGTCACATTGCTGCGAGATGTCCCCGACTTGGCGTGTCAAATGCTAGTAAAAATATCCCGGATGATCGTCACCTGCATCCAGGTGTTTAAAGACACTGAAGGCGACGATCATTCGTGGAATCTGTTCTTGGAAGGACACAGAGGCATCTGCTGGAATCTATAGGATTCGCTACCACGACACATTTTCACAGGATTCTTCGAAATTGACTCACGGATTTTTCATCCCATGGTGAAGGACCTCAAGGCACGGTACGTAGCATACCAACACACGTTATCTGAAAATCCATTCAGACAGCATCAAGAAGCCCTGGAAGCTGTCCTTCGAACAAGAAGTTTTTCAATGACACTTGCTTCATTGGAGCCACATCAACGGCCAAAGCACTAAACATGCACGAGGGCGTGCAAGGATAAGGAAGGGGGGAGTGTTTGGCGGACGAAGCAACAAGCGTCCGTTTCCAGAGAAGGATCATATTTTTCTGAGAAACCATTGTAAAATTCTTTTGTAAGGAAGCATCTTTAAACCGAGAATTTGTCAAAGGATTTATGATTATTCTTATGGGAGTAATTGTATATTAGAGAGCCAGTTAGAAGTTTAGGAGCTTATGGTCGGACAAGCCATTTGTAAAGACCTAATCTATAAAGGTCATTTTTTGTAAGTTTGGAAGGATCTTTTTGATGGAAAACTCAGAAGACAGCGTACGTTTGAGAGCTCCTTCTTGTTCAAACTTGTAATCTTCGCCATTGTGGCTATGGTAATCCAAATTCAGATTTGTTTATTGCATTGTGTTCCTCGCATCTTGCTCTTCCATTCAAGTGTAATCATTTAAGATTCGGTGTAGGTTTTCAACTATGAGTTTGAGGCCTTAAATCGTTGTTTTGAGTGTCTATATGCGTGTTTTATGCTGTTTTGACCCTAGGAGGGGCTTTAGGGACCCTAAAACGACCCATTAGGATCATCTGTTCGCTGTTTTTGCTGGCTTTGGGACGAACGATCGCGATCTTTGTACCTCTCCAGAATGCTGTGACAGTGATAGGATATGTTCCTGATAATCCCCTGTACTTTCCCTTCAAGTTTCGTGCGATTCCGATATGATTTGCATGGTAAACGGGCGTGATGACTGTAGAGCTGTGTAGGAGGGCATAGGCAGATTACTTGGCGGTAATGCGTTTGATTTGCTTGTAGAGTTAGTAGTTGCATCTCTTCGAGTTCACTTCATTAGGAATGACACCCTAGTGATTTTCCATGCCTCATCCGAGTCGCTTCCCCTGTATTGATAAATATGTTGATGCTTGCGAGCTATGCTATGGACGTCCGTCGCGGCGACCCGCAAACAAACTCGTTCATCTTCAAAGTTTTATAGGTGGGTGGTAAGTATCACTCCATCACAGCGGCCTTGATGTCCTTCCATGACTGGGAAGATCCCTTGATATCCAAGTCCCTGCAATGTTGCTTCCACCATATCTTGGCATCGCAAGACAAGCGGAACATCGCAAGCATGGTTTGCTTCACGGGTTGGGTTCCCGCAGCTTTGAAATAGTCGTCCATTGCTTCCATCCATACTTCCGCATCTCTCTCCACATTAACCCCTTCGCCTTTAAAGGTTGGAGGCTGATCTTGCTTAAGGAGAAGCTTTTTCTCTTGAACGGAGGTATATAGCGCAATAGACGGTATCTATCCAATGGTATAAAACTCATTACTATAGCACTCTTCTCAAATGAACCTAGGCTTTTCCATACTCAAGAATAAATTTAACTTCTTGGGCTTAATCAGCCTACTTAATCTGTACAGCTATCACAAAGGATTTAACCATTTCACCATTAGTTTAAATTCCATTGAATACATCCAAAATTGTCCGATAAATAATGGTAAAAACTTTACTCGAGAGCTTTGATCCATACTTATAACTTGATGTGCATCAACAGGCTACCTACCCGCAGCACTAGTCGCACCAACGACTTCTCAAAAAGCATCATGTGGAGCCCACTGAATCCCAACAAGCTCAATGAGTAAAACTCTATAACATCACTCAGGAGACAATCCACTAGAAAAATCCAATGTCATTATTCTGGGAAACATCATGCTCAAGCTTTGAGTATGAGTTATCCTACTATCCCTTATTTTTTTTAAATTTCAAACAACATCATTTTCCAGTACGTAAACCTATAGCTCTGATACTAGGTGTGAAGTCCCCACCCCGCCGTATCAAACGGCGGATCTGATGGTGAACCTGGTGGGTGGCCACTAGATCTATAGCGGAAGCAAACAAAGTGGTTCAGGATTCAACTAGCAGACGATCTCTCATCACAAAGTGAGTCGACTTCGAGCCTACTAGTAATGAGATCTAGCTCCACCTCGCAGGGGAGGCGTACTTAACCTATCTAGGGATCCTAAGACCCACCTTCCAAGAGGAGAGAAATCTCGAGTGCCTTTTTTCCCATGTTTCAGAGGCACATACACTTGATACTTCACCAGTCTAGGGGCAATGAGTATTACTAGTGTCGATTTAAGCACTATGGGGACGGAGAGTTCCCGACCAATCGGGACCACCCTTCTCATAGGCATTGTCAACCTGAGCCACGCCCCCACTTTCCACCCCCACACTCACACTTCCTTGTGTGTCCTAATTACTACCACAATGGTTGTTCAACATATAAGTTCCTTGATTAGATTCCGATTCACAAGGTTCGTTAAGACAACCCTTCAATCAGTATTGCAAAGCGGCACCAAGACAGATTTCTAGTAAAAATTTTACTCAAACTTATTCATTAAAATTCCAATGTTCTGGAGGTACAACATCCCCCCTTCAGCGAGAGTTCACTCCTCCTGTTGTTGCCTAGCTGCCCATACAACTAGGTATGTCCACCGCATAGAAAGCACGACATGGACATTCCCACCACTTAACCAGCAGACGTGGGTTCCCACCGCTTAACCAGCAGACGTGGGTATCCACCACTTAACCGGTAGTCGTGGATTCAAGAGCCCTTAACCAGGAACTCTACCCCCTGTGATCAATAGGGGGATCTGGACTAATTCAACATTGGAAATAGAATGAACATGCCGAGCTAAATTTTCCCTAGCAGACATTCTTTCCTATTTCAAACAGTATATCCATCAACCATTCTTTCCTACTTAGACTTTAATATACAATTGAATTCAAATGCTGAAGTTTCCGTCGGATTTCTCCAACATGTTTAGGGATATGTTCTTTCCTAACTTATCGTATGCGATCTTAAATTAAACAACTTGAATGAAAATGTGACCTACCTCCTCCATTTCCTCGTCAATGGCTCGTGAGATGGCCAGTGCTTGGTCGTCCATGGGAGCTTTTCCTTTTCCATTCACATTGCTCATCCCCGCCTCGCGGTCGTTGGCACCACTGAAGCGAGTTCTCTTAACCGGGGCCATTTTATACTCACTACTTTAAAGGATAAACTTGGAGAAAAGAGCTAAAGTACGAGAGTAAATCCAAAAGATAGATTAGAATCATTGAACAATCCCCCTTATACAAGAGGGTTAGATTTTTCCTTCGAGACATAGTAATTTTATGGATAATACTTTACTTGTCCTATGGGAACCGGCTCTAAAGTTAATCACTTGGCTTAGATGATTAAGAATTTCAGAATTTTACTAGTTAAATTACAAGAGAGATTAATTAAGCAAGCTCAGTCACTTTCCTAATGCAATTAGAAAGATGCAGAATTATCGCATGCATAGGTGAGAGAAAATTCTCTTTTTAGTGGCTTAATGATGGATTAATTTTTCCTTAATCACATCTTAATGTATGAGAAAATTGAATCTAACTTAGTTACACCAATATTATGTGGTAAAAGAAGGAATTTCATCAAATCTACATCATTACCGGCTTGACAATTAATTACTATGCTGCCTAGAGAGAGAATTCTCTTCTAATCATGTATTAATCATTGATTAAGAGTGATGAATGGCTGCATAATTAGCTATTGGATGATGATTATGCAATGGAATATAGATGTGGAGAATTAGAGAGCAGCTATTGGGAATTATAGCTAGGATTAAGCATAGTAGATGAGGAATTAAGAGATTGATGATGAAGAGAATTACAGAAGAGCATAAATTAAATCATGATTACCGTGAATAGGGCCTGAAATCCTCTCAATTTTCTGATCCAAATGAGTTCTCAAGACGAGAATCCGGCACCACTTCCCTCCTTTGCTTCTCCCCCAAAAGCTATGTGTGTCGGAAGCACCTCCCCAAGGTGTGTGTGTAGATGTGTGTGTGTGAGCATGTGTGTGTAGGTGTGTGTACTGGGTGTGTGTGTAGGTGTGTGTGTGTGTGTACTGGGTGTGTGTG
Organism: Adiantum capillus-veneris; assembly: GCF_014529385.1. Taxonomy (NCBI): domain Eukaryota; kingdom Viridiplantae; phylum Streptophyta; class Polypodiopsida; order Polypodiales; family Pteridaceae; genus Adiantum; species Adiantum capillus-veneris. The sequence continues at coordinate 31,192,962 of NC_140945.1, forward strand.
TGAGCATGTGTGTGTGTGTGTGTGTGTGTGTGTGTGTGAGCACACTCTTAAATAGGCTCCTCCTGTTGGGGTATAAAGCCCAATGTCGTCGCCCAGGTAAGTGGGCGGGCCGCCAGGTATGTACACATACTCTTTTGTAAAAACCTAATCAGAACTCACTATGCTCTACACATTACAGTAGAGCGAGTTCACCATATCGTCGTGCTCTTCTTCTCGCACTCTCTCTCGCGTCGCACTTCTGCTCGTACTCCTTCAACTGGTATCAGAGCTCAGATCGAGGCTCGGGGCAGCACTGCAGGAGGCTAGAGTCACTAGCTCAGATTGGAGTGAAATTCGACAGGCGAAGACAAGGCCCCAAATCTCGTGGGACGGGCCGAAGGGCTTGGTGTTGTCAGAATTTCATTCTGAGGTCATCTCGGCCACCGTTCGGCTTCGACAAAGGTCTGCGCAGGCCATTTTCGACTACGTGGTCTCGACGGGTGCAGATCCGACTCTGCAAATTTGGGGTTTTTGGCCTACGACTGCAGGTGCTGAGGATATCGACACTCCCAGAGTGTTGATTTGTGGCTGTCTACACATCGAAGGATGGCTCACGGTTCTTGGAGATGTGTCACATACGACACGGGCGTATCTACACACAGACTGTAGGCGACATCCACTAGTTCATTAGGTAGCTTGTGTTTGTTGCTTGATATTCCAGATTTCATCCTAACATTGCAGGTACTTCACATGGGATGTATTGTCAGAGATGATGTATGTTTGTCAGAGGTGACTCACCACCAGCAAACCACCGCCGCAGCGATTACAACATACAGTGGGAAATTTGTGGATGTATGACTTTGTGGGAAGTCTATGTACTGTCAGATTTACTGCAGACTTTGTTGAGGGTTGAGTGAGGTTTTATTGAGCTGGGGGATTCTCGAATGTTGAGATCCTTTTGATGATACAGGTCTTGGAGCGATCCCTCGAGCACCCTTAGATAGGCAGCTAGGATGTATTGACTGTGAGTTAGACAGTTGGGATTGCATCTTTGCTTTACTGGCGTTGAGGCATTGTCACAGTCTATGCTTACAGGACAGTGACAGGATAGTGAGAGACAGTACAGGTGCAGGACAGGTTTACCCGCAGCTTACAGTGTAAGAGAGACAGTGTTTTTTGAGCTGTTTTTTGGTCTGTTTTTTGAGTACACCAGAGCCATTTTACAAAGGAGACTCTGCCGAAATTTATGCAGAATCTGAAGCTTTCTTGGTTCATTTTGACAGGTTGATATTGGTTCAGAGGTCAGTTTACAGGGGAAACTCTGCCGAATTTTTCCCAGGAAAGTAAACCACTGTGAAGCGTAGCTATGGCTGTTGGATCACAGGACACTGCTCTTTACAATATCAAGAAGCTGGATGGAACCAATTTCCCATTGTGGAAGAAGCAGATTGGGCACGTGTTGGTACAAAAGAAGGAGATAAAACCTATAAAGCTCAAGGGGATAAAACCAGAAGATATGGACGAAGATGAATGGAGCGAAATGGATGAATTGGCACTTTCTACCATTATGCTGACTTTGGCAGAAAGCGTTTACTTCAATGTAGCAGACGAGATGTCGGCTTATCAAGCATGGTTAAAGCTGAGTGATCTTTATGAGAAGCAGAGTGCAGCTTCACAGGTATACTAGCTTAAGAAGCTTGTTGACTTGAAGATGAAAGAAGGGACACCTATGTCCAATCATCTGAATGAATTCAACACGATCTATAGTCAGTTGTCAGCTCAAGGTGTCAAGTTTGATGAACCTGTTAGAGCTATGTTCCTGTTGATCACATTGCCGGAAAGTTGGGACACTTTTCGCACAGCTTTGAGTAATTCTGCACCTCCAGATGGTTTGAACATAGCAAGTGTAGAAGGAAGTCTGCTTCCTGAAGAAACCAATAGAAAGACAATGGACAAAGTCAAAGGAACAGCCTTAGTTGTCAGGGGAAGGACCAAAGAAAAGTACAAAGGTGGAAAGAGGAATCAGTCTCGTAGCAAGTCCCGCAGTGCTAAAGGCAAGAGTGACATAGAATGCTACCATTGTGGCAAGAAGGGTCACATGAAAAGAGACTGCAGAGAATGGAAAGCAGAAAAAGGCAAAGAGAAAGCTGAAGACCATGGTGAGAAGAACAAGTCCTCAGTGAAGATTCAAGAAATAAATGTGACAAACACTGTTGCAGAGGATGACAGTCTAGTGTCAGGAGACATCTACTTCTTGAAGAATACAATGGACTCAGCTCTTCTTACAGCATCTGATGGAAATGCACTGAGTGATTGGATTATAGACTCAGGGGCATCACTTCATGTGTCTTCAAACAAGGAGTGGTTTACTTCTTATGTGACCACTAAAGATAATGTTCGGCTAGGCAATGGGCAGACATGTGAGATCTTAGGTGTTGGAGATGTTCAATTGAAGTTTCAGAATGGCTCTTCTTTCACGCTAAAGAATGTGAGACATGTTCCCGCAATTACAAAGAGCTTGATCAGCACGGGTTTACTTGATGATGCTGGCTACGTCACCACTTTTGGACAGAACATGTGGAAGATATCCAAGGGTTCTATGACAGTAGCACATGGAGTAAAGTCTGGAGGACTTTACATGATTTATGTATCAAATGTCTCTAAAAATGTAATCAATGCAACCGAGCAGCCGAACGTTTCTTTGTGGCATAGCCGGTTAGGACATATGTCCAAGAAGGGAATGGAAATCTTGTCTCGTTCTGGTTATTTGCCTGGCTTTTCATTTAATGATTTTGAATTCTGTGAACATTGTCTGTATGGTAAGCAAACACAGCAGCCACATAAGCATAGAAGCAGTAGAAGAGATACACAGTTGGCACTTGTTCATAGTGATTTGTGTGGACCTATGCCTAACCTATCTCTAGGGGGAGCTTCTTACTTTATGACATTTATAGATGATTACTCGAGGAAAGTATGGGTTTACTTTCTCAAGCACAAGGATGAAGCGTTTAGTGTTTTCAAAACCTTTGTGACACTTGTGGAGAATCAGAGTGGCAAGAAGCTTAAATGCTTACGCACTGACAATGGTGGAGAGTATGTTTCAAAGGCCTTTCAGGACTTTTGTGAGTCAAAAGGTATAAAACGTGAACTTACTGCTCCTTACAATCCTCCTCAAAATGGTGTTGCTGAGAGGATGAATAGGACCATACAAGAGAAGGTCAGAAGTATGTTGTCTAATGCACAGCTGCCAAATGGGTTTTGGGCTGAAGCTGTATCAACAACTGTTCATCTTGTAAATAGATCTCCTAGAAAGGTTTTGCAGAAGGATTCAGTGCCAGAGATGGATTCAGTGCCAAAGATGGTATGGTCAGGCAAAATGCCCTCATACAAGCATCTCAGAGTCTTTGGCTGTGAGGCATATACTCACGTTCCAAAGGAATTTAGGAACAAACTTGAGCCAAAGAGTAGAAAGTGCATCTTTCTAGGCTATGGTAATTCTGGTGAGATAGGGTACAGACTTTGGGATCCCGAATCCAGAAAGGTTGTCCGCAGCAATGATGTTCACTTTAATGAATCCAAATATCATTCTAAACCAGAGAGGGTTGAGGAGATTAGAAGAGTTGTCTTCCAAGAAGATGGACCTGCACGTGCAAGACAAAATGTCAGGGCTCAAGAGGAGCAAGGGCAGGATAGAGTGGAACCACAGGTTGTGGCTGAGCCTGAGCCACCTATTGTGCGTAGATCTGAACGTGTCACGCGACCTCCTGATAGGTTTGTTCCATCTATGAACTATGTCATGTTGACTGATTGCAATGAGCCTTCATGTTACAAGGAAGCAGTGCAAATGAAGGACTCCGGGAATTGGCAAATGGCCATGCAGTCAGAGATGATAGCTCTGCATAAAAACAAGACATGGAAGCTAGTTAAATTACCACAGGGCAAAAAGTCTCTACCTTGTAAATGGGTTTACAGGTATAAGATCACCGCTCATGATAGTCAGCCAAAGTACAAAGCAAGGCTTGTTGCCAAGGGCTTTAAGCAAGAACAAGGCATTGACTTTGATGAAGTCTTCTCTCCGGTGGTCAAGATGACTACATTGAGATGCTTTCTTGCATTGGTTGCCATATTAGATTTGGTGTTGCACCAAATGGATGTCAAGATAGAGTTCTTGCATGGTGATTTAGATGTGGAAATTTACATGCAGCAGCCAGAAGGGTTTGTTGAGAAAGGCAAGGAAGATTGGGTATGCCAGTTGTTAAAGAGTCTTTATGGCTTAAAACAATCACCGAGGGCATGGTACCATAAATTCCACAAGTTTATGCTTTCTCAAGGCTACAAACGTAGTGAGTTCGATCACTTTCTATATACAAAGAAGGCTAAGGATGGTAGTTGGCTGATCCTTATTTTGTATGTGGATGACATGTTGATTGCTGGCAAGCACTTGGAAGAAATTTCAGCTTTGAAGTCAAAGATGGAAAAATCGTTTGACATGAAAGACATGGGTGAGGCAAGTCATATACTTGGTATGCGCATTGAGAGAGACATATCAAAGAAGTTGATTTGGTTATCTCAAACAGAGTATATTGACAAGGTTTTGCAACGTTTCAATATGGAGAAGGGAAAGGCACTGAGTGTTCCATTGCCACCATATGTGAAACTTAGCAAACAAGATTGTCCTGTGTTTGAGGAAGAACAGGCTGAAATGGATAAGATTCCATATGCGTCTGCAGTGGGTGGTTTGATGTATGCAATGATTGCTACTCGCCCAGACATTGCATTTGCAGTGGGAGTAGTAAGTCGATACATGTCAAACCCAGGCAAGAAACATTGGGAGGCAGTGAAAGGAATATTGAGATACCTGAAAGCTACAAAGAGTATGCGTATATGCTATGGGAGTCAAAAGATAAGTGTAAAGGGTTTTACAGACTCAGATTATGTAGGTGACTTAGACAACCGAAGGTCTACGTCAGGGTATGTCTTTACATTGGCTGGTGGAGCAGTATCATGGCGTTCTAGATTACAAGATTGTGTTACTCAGTCTACTACAGAGGCTGAATATGTTGCAGCATCAGAGGCATGCAAAGAATCAATTTGGCTTAATCGACTAGTAACAGATTTGGGAATCAAAGAAGAGATGCATGTGTTATATTGTGATAGTCAAAGTGCTATACAATTGGTTCGCAATCCAGTTTATCACTCAAAGACAAAGCATGTGGATGTGAAGTATCATTTCATCAGGGAAATGCTCGAGGATAAGCAACTTCAGCTTGTCAAAGTTCACACCACACAAAATCCTGCTGATCTACTTACAAAAGGACTTCCCTCAGAGAGCTTTGCGCATTTTCGCAAGCAGTTAGGTGTAGGGTAGTACATTACTTCTCTACATCTCTTGTATATTAGCTTGTATAGTAGCTTCTCTCACACTTAAAGTACCACATTGGACTTTGAGTGGGAGGTTGTTGGGGTATAAAGCCCAATGTGGTCGCCCAGGTAAGTGGGCGGGCCGCCAGGTATGTACACATATTCTTTTGTAAAAACCTAATAAGAACTCACTATGCTCTACACATTACAGTAGAGCGAGTTCACCATATCGTCGTATTCTTCTTCTTGCACTCTCTCTCGTGTCACACTTCCGCTCGTACTCCTTCACCTCCAAGCTGAAAATCGACCAGCCTTGCTATTTGCATCTGAGTGAGCTCTCACATCATGCATGGCAAGTTTAGTTTCCTGCCTACCAAGTGTCCGGTTAGCTAGTCTAACTGGCTCTCACACTCACTCTCAAGCTTGGAAACTCTCCCACAACTCCCGCAAGACAAGAGGGCGCCCCCTAGCTACTAAAGCAGGCTCTGAGTGGTCTGGGACATGTTCCCACACAGCCTCGAGTCCCGGTGCCTCCCCGCACAACTTTAGGAAAAATTGGTTTTATGCTAAAACGGCCCATACGAGTCGGAATTTAATGCCGTAAATTGCTATACTAAGCTCTAACTAAGGCGTACTGGCCCGAGTACCTGGCATATTTAGCAACCCCTCGGGTCCGAAAATGCATTTTTTTCAAATTCGGGGTACGGGTGCAGTTTTTCGAGATGGTCAAAACTAGACGGGTCGGGTGACCAAAAACTTACTATTTGTGGAATTTTTTCACAAAAAAATATTTTAATTCACATTTGGAAGCTTTATAACATTCTAAACAACATGGCACTGACAGAATTTGGAAAACTACTAAAAATAGTAACTTTTTCCATTATGTTCATTTCATGGTACAAGGGTGCTCTTTTTGGTCGGGGTCAGAGACCTTACAACTTTGATTTGATTGCCGAAATTAAACGCTTATGTACAGGTATATTGAGCAGCAAAGCAAGAAGTTGTGCGGAGACTGATCCTTTGCCAGGTGAGTGGTTGGATTTGTGATAAATTGCATTGATAAGTTTGATGAATTTAAGATCAGGAAGATACATTTTTAGAGACCAGAAGGTGGCAGGTGACCAAGGTAGCCTAGTGTCCACCAAGGAGAGTGTAACTAGGGCAAGGCTAGATCCACTAGCACCGATTATTGAGGAAGGTAGTGATACTGACACTTCGTCAGACAAATCTTTCTTCATGATGGGTAGTCAACAGCCAGGAGGTTTCACCTATGACGGACCAATGCCAGGAGGAAGCACCTCCCTAAATCCTTTGAATGATTCTAAGCTCACTGTGATCTTCTTCGAGGGAACAAACTCAAGGGGAGCCCTAGTCTATTCTGACTATCGAGGACGCAACTGCATTTGTATCGAAGAGAGGCCGGCTCAGAGATTGGAAATAATCCGAGTCTATGATGATGGAGATAGATTCCAAGACGAAAAGGGTAACCCTGAAGATTACAATAGATATGGAGATAATGTGGCAAAAGGGAAAATGGTTTCAGAAGCTCAAGAACCGCCACCAAACATTGATCGGCCCGAAGCTATTTTTATGTATGATAAGAAAACAACCAGGGTTCCAACTTATAATGAGAACGTCGGAATCTACAAGCATGAGAGTGAGGGTATAGTCGCTTACTTTCGTAGCAAAGAACCATACTTAAATGAATTAAGCAAAGACAAGGTTCTTTACTACTGCTATGGGGAAGGGTATAGTTTTTGTTGATAGATACGAGCGAGAATACCAACGTATTCTTCCAGAGGAGGTAGAAAAGGCAACAGGTCCAAGAGCATCAGCATATGCCCCTGAGGAAGTGCCAAGAGCCACCTACACCCCAAGCAAGTCGACAAATCCCTTTTCTGAAGAGTATGACGCTACTTCACATTCCACCCGACCGCAGGCATTCAACAACCAAAACCAACCAGCAACTCAACCATCATTGCAGGCATGGCTTCGACAGAGTGAAACATTGGAACAAGATCGAAACCGAGATGGTTATCAAGCCGCACGAGGGCTAAGGGATTTGCAAGAACCACCATTCTATTCAAGGTTTCAAGGAGAGAGTAAGCCAAAGACTCAAGGGTCAACAAAGCCTGGAGGACCACCCTTAGAACGAGTTCAAAGAGATGAACCATCTCTAGCGAGAATTGTTAGAAAATATGGCTTAAGAGCAACAGCCATATAGAACCAGCCTACTACAGAAGACCTGAGGAGGTATATCGATTAGGATGTGGAGATCCAATGATGAGGTTTGTAGACCATCGTAGAATTAGACCTTCTCAAGTGCAAAAATGGGTAAACAAGAAATACACAAGAAACAGAGACCCAAGAGATCATGTAGCAGCCTTTGTGCGTGTAATTAGAGCTGAAGAGGTGTTAGACTTCCCTACCCAATTTGCAGGATTTGGACTAACCCTAGAGGATGACACTGCTACTTGGTTTGACTCTGTAGAGCGGAGGGACTTTGAGTCTATGGAGGAAGTGTTTGATGAGTTTATCGAGGAAGTCTCACAAAGGAAGATAGCTCATAATACTGTTTCACAAATCCATAAATTCAAACAGAAAGATGGAAAATCTGTACGAAAGGCAGCCCTAAGACTAAGAAGATATGGTAAGTTCTGTCCTGTGGAAGAACTGCCAACTCACTCCAGACTTATGCTTATATTCATCCAAGGACTAAGGATGAGGATCTCCAGAAAGACTTACATATGAAGAGGAGCACGCCATTGAATGAGTTGACCAAGGAGGCTCTTTACCTTGTGGACAATTGTGCGGTCTACAAAGAGGGGGAGTTCAAGGACCTTGACGACGATTCATCTTCACAACAAAGTGGAAGCAAGTCTTCTAAGTCAGCACCAAAAGGAGAAGTAGCTGTAAACCAAGAGCTGCTTGTAGATGAAGTGCTAAAGAAGATTAACTTGTACGCCAAACCCCAGGCTAATCAGCCCAAGTGGTGTGCTATTGAACAAAAATGGACAAACCATGGGACCAAGGAATGCTATTATAACAAGGGATATGTGAGCGAGAGACCTTATCCCCAAGCTCCGGTAGCTTCTCCTCAAGTTCCACCGATGCGTAGGTATTAAGTAGGCAACCTACCAGGACCTGTAGGTGTAGAAAGACCACAACCGGTGTTGGGGCAACAACCACCCTTAACAGGATTACGACCAGTTGGTATAAGATACACACCAACCGTAACCGAATCAGAGGATAAGTCTTTGGTGCCTATGCATGCATATTATGAAGATCCCAATGGATATGCAACAAACTCTGTCTATTATCCACCAGAAGAACCCTTGACACCAGAACCATGGAGCATGATAGGAAGTACAATACCACCAACAGCTGCACAGGCAGCAGGAGAAGGGAGATATAGCTTAGATGAACGAACATTGTTGTTCATAGCCAATGGAGGCATGGGCGGACAGAGACATGCATACCAAAAAGGGGAGCTCACGGAGCACCTCAACAACCCAAGGGACCCTGCTACAAGTGTGGTGGAGACCATTGGCTAAGAGACTGTCCTCATGATGAAATCATTAGAGTCAACGCATATTGCACCGAGTGTGGAGTTACTCATTTGATTCCTGATTGCCCTAAAAACCCGAGCAAAGGAGCAAAAACCACCTTGAACATGCTAGAAACAGTACCTTCCAGTGGAGGGTCGGACAATGAAACAATCATACCTATTCAGGCGGTGACACGAGCCCAAGCTCAAAGAATGACGAACAAACCCATAGTTGAAGAGCCAAAAACCGATGCCCAAAGTTCAGAAACGAAAAATCAGAGAAGCACTTGGAAAGCTAGAAAGGCGTGTATGAAAGCCAGGAAAGAACGAGAGCAAACAACTCCATCCGAGGAGTTAAAACATACAAAGGATATATTAGAGCGGTTAGAGGATCTAGCTAGCTTAAGCTCACACACCACAGCAACCATAGCAGCCAAGGAAATAGCAGAGCCCAAAAGTGCAGGATCAGGAGGATCTGTACTGGCAGACAAGGTAAATGAGCAGTTGGATGCTCTTCTAAAAGCTTATGAAGCCAGACTCAAAAAGAACCAAACCCAGGAGCAAAGGTGGATGACTTATCCATATGCGGAAATAGAAAAACAAAGGTTGGAAATGTGTAAAAGGATGATTGAAACAGCTCAATCATTGATGGAAGACTCGCTGGGTAAACCTGCAAATTTGCATGAGGCACCAGCTCCAACCCCTATCCAACCAGCTTTAGAGGAACATGTAGAAACAAAGGAAAGACTCACTAATGCCTATGAGTCCAGAGGAGAACCTATCATAGTGCCAAATACAACAGATGAGGCAAGTGACGGGTTCCAGCCTAAAACATTGACAGAAATGGGTAAGGACTGTAACGGTCTAGACGATCTGTGGAAGCAAATCCGTGAGCCCAACGACGCTAACAGGATGAGTAACCACATGAATAGCACGAGAAAAGAGAAGAATGTGATCTTACCTCCTATTGAAGAATTTGAAGCAAGGTCACAAATGAACTTTGAGATACATTCACAAGGGGGAGACCAGGGATCAATTAGTTCGGGGCACAACCAACCAGACTCGCTGAAAACTTTACCCTCTTACCTAGGAGAGTATGAAGCCAAGTCTGAAGTGAGAGCAATCCCATCTCAAAAAATTTCTTCTAACAAAGTGATGGATTCACAAGGATTGATTGAGTTATTGTCCACCCCGGTGGCATGCACAGTCACATTAGCAGAACTCCTAAGGTTACGACCAAACATGTGGACCATAGTAGGTAAATGCCTAGAAAAATTTGGAGTGGAAGACCCCACCTTGAGGCTACAGGAAGGGATCAGAGAGTTGGACAGGCCTCAACTAAACACTAGGCCAGTACCATTAAACAAGGTTGGAGAGTATTGCGAGGGAGAAGATGGAAACACCATGCTACCAGTAGAATTCCAAGGAGTAGTTTCCAAAGCTATTCTTGACAGTGGAGCGGGAGTTGCTATCGCCACCAAGGAAATCTGGAAAAAATGGGAAAAACCAGCTTTAAGAGCTACCAGAATGAAATTGCAATTGGCAGATGGGTTCATGGAGAAGCCTCTAGGACTCTTAGAAAAACTGATTGTCAGTTCGTGCGGGATCGAGTATGAGCATACATTTGCAATAGTCGATTTTGACAAAAAGAACAATTATGAGATCATCTTGGGAAGACCATTCATGCGACAATTGAAAATGGTCCAAGATTGGGGTTACAACCACATATACCTCAGACATGGCGAGACAACGACTAAAATACACTTGAAAGACCATAGTTACAAAGATGTGAACCAAACACCTGTGGAAGAGATTGATTCAGCTACTACAGTAGCAGGATCAAAACTCCCAGCATGGTTAGGGCAACAAAAAGAGCTATGGATGTGAGGAGTTTCACATTGTGGAAGCTTAAGAAGGGAGGAATGCGTCTTAGAAAGAGCGATTGAGGACAAGGAGTATATTCCGGAACCTTTCCCTGAAGGTGCCTTGGAACCTCTAGAATGGGAACACATACTAGCAACATTGGATGCCTGTACCATTACAGATAGTCCTACAACAAAAATTTGTGATAAGGATGGCTATGATGTGCTACCCTACTACATGGTAAACATTATACCAGGAGAAGATGAGACGATAGAACCACCAGAACAAGAAGAGTTTTATAACTCCTCTGAACTTCTGGCAGTAAATGATGATGCAGATAATGAGTGTTCAGACACCTTAAGCGAGCGTGGAAGGGAAACCGAGAATATCAAGTTTTATGATTTTGCTAATCATCACCCTAGACGCCAGGAACGCTATAGGAGGAAACGAGTAGGAAACAAAGTGAGAGAGAACTTGATGCCCAGGATAAAAGATACAACTCACTATTTGATGCTTGTAAAAGCAGAGGATTTCGTAAAAGATCAAATATCAGGAAGATTCTCAAAAGATCGAAGGGAAAGAACGCGAGAGGAAATAAAACAGGAACGAAAAGCTAAAACAGAAACAAAATCACAAAAATCTTAAAAATAAAAAAAAGAAACAACAAAAGACCAAAAGTGGACCAAACTGGAGCGTAAACAGAAATACCAAGAATTGAAACGGTCTTTTCGAGAGATATGGACTACTAAAGAAGATAGTGATGGTAAAGGGGAGTCAGAGAAAGGAAACATGAATGTACCATCACGCTATCGGAAATTTACCATCCAGAACAAAAAAATAATCATGACACCACCAGTCAGGAAAAGAACCAACCAAGAATCTTACGATGGGCCAGAAAATGCAAAAAGGATAGACCTCACGGAATCAAGTGAAAAGCCTCAGCCAGTCTATATAGCAAACGATTTAGAGCCTGAAGAAGAAGAACGACTAACACAACTTCTCAAGAAATATAAAGATGTGTTTGCATGGTCCTATAAAGACCTCAAAGGAGTTGATCCATTGATATGCCAACATACAATTCCTTTGAAATCGGATGCAAAACCTAGCAAACAACGTCCTTATACATATAATGATACATTTGCTAAATGAATCAAAGACGAGATTGACAAGCTGATGGAAGATGAATTTATCTATGAAATTGAACATACAGATTGGGTGTCACCCATTGTGGTAGTTCCCAAAAAGAACGGAAAACTGCGAGTGTGTGTCAACCTCAAAAAGGTAAATGCAGCCACCATAAGGGATAATTATCCCTTGCCAATCAGAGAACATGTACTTGAGCGGGTGTCACCCATTGTGGTAGTTGCCAAAAAGAACGGAAAACTGCGAGTGTCTGTCAACCTCAAAAAGGTAAATGCAGCCACCATAAGGGATAATTATCCCTTGCCAATCAGAGAACATGTACTTGAGTGAATGGCCGAAAAACGGGCTTATTCCTTTCTGGACGAGTTTTCAGGATACAACCAACTGGCAATTGCAAGGGAGGATCAACACAAAACAACGTTTGCCACAGAATGGGGAATTTATGTGTATTGAGTTATGCCGTTTGGCTTAACTAATATCCCAGCTACCTTCCAAAGGTTAATGACGCACGCATTCAAAGAATACCTGAGAATATTCTTAGAAATATACATGGATGATCTTTGTGTACACTCCCTTCTACGAGAGGAACATATTGACCATTTGCAAAAGGTCTTTGAAAAATGCAGGACATATCGAATCTGCCTTAATCCGGAAAAGTGTATCTTTATGGTTAAGCAAGGCCGCATATTAGGACACATTGTCTCAAGAATTGGCATAACCGCGGACCTAGACAAAGTCAAAGTCATAGTAGACCTACCTAGGCCTACTAATGCTAAATAAGTGCAATCCTTCATAGGACACTGCGGATATTATCGAAGATTCATATACATGTATGCAGTCATTGCACAACCTCTGTATCGTTTGCTAGTCAATTTCGATTGGACCGAGGATTGTGAAACTTCATTCCAAAAGCTGAAGAAAAACCTTATATCAGCACCTGTGCTTAAAGCACCAGATTGGGAAAAGATATTCCATGTTCACATTGATGCTTCTACATATGCAATCGGAAGTATTCTGGCTCAACCTGGAGACGGAACAATGGATTTTCCAGTTTGTTATGCAAGCCGATCGTTGAACAGTGCGGAAAAGAACTACACAACCACCGAACGAGAAGGGTTAGGAATGATTTATGCTGTAAAGAAATTTTGGCATTATTTGCTCGCAAATAAATTTGTGTTCTTCACAGATCATCAATCTCTTTTGTATCTAATAAATAAACCATGCAATACAAGGAGAATTGTACGCTGGTTTATTATATTGCTAGATTTTGATTTCACAGTGGTGGTCAAAAAGGGTAAAACCCATCTACGAACGGACCATCTTTCAAGGATACACAACGGGAAAGCTCCTGAAGGAGTAGATGATGACATACCAGATGCTTATCTTTTCAATATTGAAATGATACCCAAATGGTCTCAGGAAATTGATAGCATTCTTTCCTTTGGAAGTAGGTTTGATAATATGGAATACAGATCCAAACAACAAACAATTCGATAAACAAAGAACTTCTAGTTGATAGCAGGACGGCTGTATCATTTAGGATTGGACCAAATCCTACGATTATGTATAAATCCGGAAGAATTCGAGTGCTACCTTGAAGAAGCCCATGTCCAGGATTGTGCATTTCATTGTTCAACAGTGAAAACACACCAGAGACTGAAACAATTAGGGGCTTATTGGCCAACTATGTATGAGGACACCCATTCTTATGTTACCAATTGTACTATATGTAGTGCCAAACAACCAGTGGATCACGCAACATTATTTCAGGTAAACATTGCACCTGCATGGAGTCAATATATCATTGATTTCTTAACCACCAGGACGTTTCCTGAGAACATAACAAGAGCACGAAAAAAAGCTATAGAGCTGGAAGCTCGTGACTTTCAGTTAATTGGGAACCAACTCTATAAGCGAGGACTCAAGGATAATCAACTTAGAATCTGTGCAAGTGAAAGAGAATACCTGCTGATTCTAGAACATGCACATAGCGGAATAAGTGGAGGCCATTTTTCGGGCGATAAGACGGAAAAAATTGTCTTAACCGCAGGTATATGGTGGCCTACATTGCACATGGATGCTGAAGAGTTTGTAAAGCGTTGTGACGCATGTCAGCACACCAAGGTGCCGATAAAGAAAGATGAGATGCCACTACGGCCAAAGATGGGAGCAAGAGCATTTGCAAAATGGGGCATTGATTTTGTGGGACCTATCTCACCCCCTGCATATCGAACCCATACCCAATATATCATTGTGGCTACGGACTATCTCACAAAATGGGCGGAAGACAAGGCAACGCAAAAAGAAGTTGCACGAACCACTGCACAATTTTTGTATGAGAATGTTTTTGTACGATACGGTTTACCAATAGAAATAGTTAGTGATCGTGGAACACATTTTCTTAATGAAGTCATTGAATATCTGCTAGAGGAATTCATGGTCATACACAGGAAATCTACTCCATACCATCCACAAGAAAATGGACAAGCTGAGGCCACAAATAAAACACTATGCACAGTTCTCACTAAAATTGTGTCAGAGTCAAGAACAGATTGGGATCAACAACTACACTCGACCCTATGGGCATACAGGGTAGCTTACAAAACATCGATAGGAACAACACCGTACAACATGGTGTTTGGCCTAAATGCTATACTACCCATAGAGTTTTTAATTCCAACTCTACGAGTAGCGAAACGCTTAGAATGGACAGGACATGAGCTCTCTTCAAGAATAGATGATCTTGAAAAGCTAGATGAACTCCGCTTGAGAGCTGTAGCTTCAATCTATGCTAAAAAGAGAAGACAAAAATAGTTTTTTGACAAGCATGTCGCACTAAAGAGTTCAAAACAGGTGATTATGTACTTGTTTATACTTTGAAGCAACATGCCAAGAAACTTAAAAAGCGAGGGATGGGACCGTTTCTGATTAGTGATCTATCACAAAGTGGAGCTGTCAAGCTTGCTACATTAGCAGGTGAAGAAATGCCGAACTAGATTAGTGGATGTTGACTGAAGAAATATCATTTACCACGCACACAGGATATGCTTCAACAAATTCATCAAGGAAAACAACGAATGAAGGAAAATCAGTGTTGACCACTGGGTCAACAACACAACATAACTCAAGTTTCGTACCAAAGTCTTATCTTTTGCGAGTTATGAAATGCTGCGGATTATGGATATAAACGTCATTTGTAATGAGTAGTTATTCTAGTTTCAGAAGCCGGGGTGCAATGGCACTTCCAGATTGTAAATACAAAGCCATTTGACCCTTTCAACCCCATTTTTGGTTAAACCTAAGGTAGCCTTAGTATATAAGGTACCTAGGTCATTTTGTAAAGAAGACTTTTAATCATAATCAAATTTCAGCGCTGCCGTCTATTGTGTGTGAGAGAGAAAGAGAGTGAGCGTGAGCTTCATCCTCTCGCTACGCCCGGCTCGCTCAACACATTGGAGATCCGACTGCACCATTGCTGTAGACTCGAGGAGAGCTACGCAACAACGCCAAGCATTCCAAGCGAGACGAAGCGCACACGCCGACGCATCTACGAGCTATTTGTGGCCGTAAGTGTATCAAACGATGTTCGTTTTCTGCGTGCTAGTAGTCTATAGAATCGTGGCGACATAAGCTACGCATAGGTACTCATAAATTTTAGTTTCGGGCACTTTCAAAATTCAGCTCTGTCATCCTACGGGTTTTCCGCAGATGGGTTTAGAGTGAGGATTTTGAGTGTAGAAGCTTAGGGACAGGTGTATCCTAGTGAGGGGATGGTGTTCCTTAAGTTTCCTACGAATCTGGCATGATTAGGTGAGTTACCTTCTGTATGTGTGTATGTGGCTAGGTGGTGTATTTGAGAGCAGTGAGGTTCTTGATTATGGTTTAGTTGGCCTTCCTGAGTGTTGTATGTGTAGGATGGTCTCAGCCTGACAAGCTTAAGAGATTTCCTCCGTGTGCCTATCGTGTCATCTGTGTCCTCGATTGACATTATGTTGATCTAGGTAGTGTTTGCATGCACTTCATGGGTGTGTGAGTCGCTTCCCGTCCAACATTGGCGCTGCTGTCAGGGACACAAGGACCTAAGTAGGTTTCCTACTAACACTCGTGTGATGGTTGCTCGATTTAGTTTCGGCTAAAGAAAGCGTTTTTCTTAAGTGGATCCGGAAGAGGATATTCCGCGATCAAGTGGATAGCCAGGAAGCGTGTGTCTTGCCGAGGGTCTGCGACTAGATAGGTTTAGTTAGGATCTGTGGATTAGAGTAGTTGTTGGTGGTCGAGTGATTTGTGAGGTGATACAAGCGTTTACTAGTCCGTGTGTGGCAGTGAAGCGTTTTTCTACTCATAGATGCAAAACCCCATATGATTTGTAGGAGTAGCTTTAGGTAAGTGATCCGATTCTGATCTAGAGCTATTCAACATTGAATTATTTGCTAAAGTGCTTGATTGCATTTGAAATCACGGAAGGGGTAAAAATGCATTAAACAAGCTTTTGTGGATGTTTTTTTGATTGACTGATGCTGTGCATATAAAAGAGCATTTGCAAGGGTTCTGTGAAGAAAACTTGCAATTCTGTAAACATAGACATCCTACGCGTAGGATGTCTCAAGGGGGTTCTGGAGACCAAATTTGAAAATTCTGACTACACTAGTGGGTTCAGAGGGTAGGTTTTACCCTAGTAACATATTGACTTGGGTGTTTTTCCTTATTTTCGTTGACCAAAAGCCAAAAGGCGGAGTCAGAAAACGTAAAATTTTAGAAAAGGCTTAAATTGAGTGACTGTTGCATGTTTTTGCAATTGTAAAGCATACTTGCACTTTCTGAGAGCATAAGGAAGCATCAGGGACACTTTAGTCTCAAAAAATCAGTAGTAGACATCCTACGCGTAGGATGTCTACAGGGTGATCTGGTGGAAATTTTGAAAATCTGAGGTTACCAATGTGTTTAGAAGGTAGGTTTTACCCTATTTTCACCTGGAAAGTGGAAATTTGACCAAATTTTGACAGATCAAAGCCAAAAGACGAGAATTGCCAGACATCCTACCCAAATTGTGTCCAAGGCATAATTTTTGAGACCAAGCCATAGGATGACTCCAAAGGCATGTTCTAAATGTTGTATTGAATGCATGTGAGAGTTTTCAGCTCATTTGGGTGAGAAAATTGGGTTCAAAGCGGACTTTAACACTTTTGACTGAAAAAGGCAAGAACAGCTAAAAATTGGGACTTTTGAAATCCAAACCAAAATCTAAGCATACCACTGGGTTACTGACATCAAGGGGAAGCTTTGGGACAAGTCTGAGGTCAAATAGGCCAAAAAGACATCCTACGCGTAGGATGTCATATGTGTGATTTTTGCACTCCAAACTTAATTCTGAGCATACCACAGTGATCAGCACCTTAAGGAGAGTCTGTGGTTCAAATTTGGATTCATTCTGAGCAAAAACACATCCTACGCGTAGGATGTCTATTGCATGATTTTGAGACCAAAATTCTACTGTGACCATACCATGCTGTCATATAGCCTTAGGCAAGCCTCCTAGTCAAATTTGGTCCAATTTGGAGTTGATTTGACTTAGGAATTCATCAGAACAGATATCAGGCTTTTGGAACAGATTCTTGATCATTTGACCAACCTATAGGTGTCAGAATCAAAAAGTAAAAATAGCTATGAGCTTAGCACATCAAGGGGAAGCTACAGTGCAAGTTTGAGCTGAAACAGAGCAAAAAGACATCCTACGCGTAGGATGTCTCTAGCTTGATTTAGGACTCCAAACCAACGTATGAGCACACCACTGTGATCAACACATCAAGGAGAAGCTGGGGTGAAAATTTCAAGTCATTCTGAGCAAAAAGACATACTACGCGTAGGATGTCTCAAGGCCATTTTTAAATCCAAATGAAATTCTGAGCATACCATGGTGTTGCTGGACTTAAGGGGAGTCTCTGGACCAAATTTTGTTAACTTCTGAGCATATAGACATACTACGCGTAGGATGTCTCTAGGCCAGTTTTAGGGTCCAACTGTACTTTTGACCATACAGAAGTGTTCACAGTGTCACAGAGATCCCAAATCTTCTTTTAAAATTGAATTTGGACTCATTTTGACCAGTCTAAACTGCATTTCACTATTTTGGCCATAACTTTCACAAACGGTATCGGATCGAAAAAGTTTTTATATCAAAACGTAGAGTGAGAGCGGCTCTACAGATCTTAGAGCAAAACTTGAACATCAATTTTGAAAAAAAAAACATCGTTTAAGCCCTCAAAATTCATCCGCAAGTTAGGGGTGTCTAAAAGCGACAATTTACGAGAATTGTGACGAAACGGTTGCGCTTTTGGACATAGTTTCGACTTTTCCCTAACCAAAGCACTTGAACAAAGTGGACTAAGTCTACTTGAACCAAGCAAAAGCTCTTAAGCCTAGAAATCATGTCTACCCTAGATTCAAACGCAGCTTACACAAGCTTGGAGAGCCCGACGATAGAGGAATATCCTCCCACAATGGATCTTCCAAACTTGCAATTGATAAAGACCCATCTTGTTGAGAGAGTTTGGATGATGGGTCATGAGAGTGAAGGACTATATAGATACATTGACGACAATGAGGTCAATCTTTATAGGTGCTTATATCCATACCTAGAAGAGATAACGGATTACAAGCTCTTATATGTCTACACATACGGAGTTGACTGTCAATGGAGATCTATAGTTGTCGACAAGTATGGACGCGAATACAGAGTTATAGAAAGCACAAATCCACAGACTGTACTAGAAAGAGGTGGATATTTGGTCAATGAAGGATCACCAATGCCTCCACCAAACACGAGAATTCCTATAGGAATTCCAGAAAGAGAGCCACCAGGATTCCCTTCAAGAGAGATAACGAGAGAAGGATTGGGAGAGTCTCTGGTTAGACTTGTCGACAATCGACGAGTTAGACCATCCCAAGTCCAGAAATGGGTAAACAGAAAATACTCCGGAGATAAAGATTCGAGAGATCATGTAGCGGCTTTTAGAAGAGTGATTAGAGCAGAGGAAGTTTCAGATTTTGCGACACAGTTTGCGGGATTTGGATTGACTCTAGAAGATGATGCAGCTACATGGTTTGACTCGGTGGAAAAATGGGATTTTGAGACCCTAGATGAGCTGTTTGAGGAGTTTATTGAAGAATTCTCGCCAAAAGGCATTGCTCACAACACGGTCTCGCAAATCCATAGATTCAAACAGAAAGAGAATGAATCAGTACGCAAAGCATCATTACGACTGAAGAGATATGTTAAGCTCTGTCCGAGAGCGGAATTACCTACGCAAGCACGACTGATGCTGATCTTTATCCAAGGAATGAGACATGCGGGCCTTCAGAAGGATCTGCATATGATAA
The DNA here is from genome assembly GCF_014529385.1 of Adiantum capillus-veneris. Lineage (NCBI taxonomy): Eukaryota > Viridiplantae > Streptophyta > Polypodiopsida > Polypodiales > Pteridaceae > Adiantum > Adiantum capillus-veneris. The sequence goes on from NC_140945.1 coordinate 31,212,232, forward strand.
GGAGGATGACGCTAAACGAGTTGATCAAAGAAGCTCTTTATCTAGTGGATAACTGTGAGGCATACAAAGAAAAGGACTTAAAGAGTGAAGGAGATGACACATCCTCTCAGCACAGTGTTTCGCAGATAAGTGAGTCCATTGCCAAGCCAACGACACCTATTGATCAAGAAAAGCTTATCGACGACTTGGTCAAGAGGTTGATTCCTCTTGTAAGGTCTGATTCGGGAGAGCCGAAGTGGTGTGAAATTGAGAGAAAATGGACGAACCATACGGGAGAAGAGTGCTATTATAGCATGGAAAATGCTAGGGAGAGGTATGTACAACCTGTTCCAGAAGCACCTACTTCACAATACATTACGGGGAATGCGCCAAGACCAGTAGGAGTTTTAAGGCCACAGCTTGTCTTAGGACAACAACCTCCGCTGCCAGGTGCTAGAATGCAGGTAGACATGAGATACATGCCAATGATGGAAGCATCAAATAAACCAACGCCAATACCAGCTACAATGTGGTATAGCAACCAAAGTGGGTACTACCCTTCGGAGCAACAAAATGTGAGAGCAACACATGGAGTGGTGAGGCCGGTACAACCTCCACCTCCTGGGTTTCAGTCGAAAGAAAGAAGGTATGAAATGGACAAAAGGACATTGCGATTCATTGCAAATAGCGGCTTATCTGGGTCAAAGCTTGCTTATAGCCAAGAGGAAATGCCTATTGTCTTGAGTGTGGCATCACTCACTTGATCCCCGATTGCCCGAAAAAACCAAACCAAATCAGGAAAATCACGACAAATGTATCAGAGATCGTTCAGCTACCTAGTAGCTCAGAAAATGAAAATGTTGTACCAGTTCAAGTGGTTACGAGAGCACAAGCCCAAAAGAAAGCTGATGAGAATCCAGAGACAAAGAACACAGAAGGTGACGTGAGTCCAGAGACAGATGATGGACCAAAGATAGACGCACCTAGTCAGAAAACCAAGAGCAAACAAAATAGTTGGAAAGCTAGAAAGACTAGGATGAAAGCACGCAGGGAACGAGAGCAAAAATCCCTAGCTGAGAAGCTTACCGAAGCTGAGGAGAAGATAAAAAAACATGAGGAAAAGGAGGCACCTTCTCTTACACAGATGTTTAAACCTCTAGAAGAACCATCCACGGATGAGAAACCGAGAAGTGCTAGTTCAGGAGGATCTGTGTTGGCAAAGAAGGTTAATGAGACATTAGATGCCCACTTGAAAGCCTATGATGCGAGGCTAAAAAACAACCAAACCCAAGAACACAGGTGGATGACATATCCCTATACGGAACTAGAAAAGCAAAGGTTTGAAATGTGCCATAAATGATTCAAACAGCCCAAGCTTTACTAGAACCACCAGGTGCAAAACCTGAGGATGTGATCCGTGTCATGCCTACACAAGTAATCCCACCAAACCAAGAACTAAAAGAGCCAGATTCTAGTCATGAGCACAGACCAAACCTCAAGGACCCAGCATTAGAACCAAGGATAGTACTGAATACCATGGATAACTCTTCCGAGGGATTTCACCAAGCTATACCTGAGGATTGTAAAGAGATAAATGGTCTTGACGAATTGTGGAAACAAGTCAGAGAGGCCAATGAAGCCGATGACCTAAGAAGACGAGTAGACAAGACTGGTGATGAACGAGGAGTGTTTCTACCACCAATAGAGGAATTTGAGACTGGATCTCAAATGAATCTAGACGTACAATCGAATTGGGGCGACAAAGGATCTGTACAATCTATGGATAGTCAACCCCATTTGCTAAGAACACTACCGTCCTACATGGGAGAGTACGAGACCAAGTCAGATGTGGTTGCAGTCCCATCAAAGAGACTGTCTCCCAACAAGGCCATTGATTCAAAGGGGCTAGTAGATATTCTATCTACCCTAGTCACCTGTACAATAATGTTAGCCGAGTTGCTCAGAATAAGACCAAACATGTGGGCTAATGTGGGTAAATTTCTAGAGAAATTTGGTGTAAAAACCCCAATGACTCAAATCGAGAAAGGCATCAAAGAGCTTGAAATGCCTCAACTAAATACTAGGCCAGTGCCATTAAACAAGGTAGGCGAGTATTACGAGGGAGAAGATGGAAACACCACCCTTCCTTTGGAATTCAATGGTGTAAAAACCATGACAATCCTTGACAGTGGAGCTGGTGTGGCCATTGCAACCAAAGAGGTTTGGAAAAAGTGGGGAAAACCTGCCTTGAGATCCACACGAATGACCCTGCAGCTTGCAGACGGACACAAGGAAAAGCCCCTAGGACTGCTAGAAAAAGTACTTGTTACTTCTTGTGGCATCGAATATGAACACACTTTTGCTGTTGTTGACTTTGGCAAGAAGAACAACTATGACCTCATTCTGGGAAGACCATTCATGCGACAATTGAAAATGGTCCAAGATTGGGGTTATGACCATATATACCTGAGACATATGGAAACCGTAACAAAGGTAAAACTTGAAGGACCATAGCTATAAGGATGTGACGAGAACACCGGTAAAGGAGTTTGATTCCGCCACAGTAGCAGGATCAGAACTTCCAGCTTGGTTAGGTAAGCCTAAAGAACTGTGGATGTGTGGAGCTTCACAATGTGGCAGCTTGAAATGTGAGGAATATATCCTAGAGCGAGTTATAGAGGATAAGGACTATATCCCAGAACCATTTCCTGAAGAAGAGTTAGAGCCTTTTGGATGGGAACACATCTTGGCTACTCTGGACGTGTGCGCCATGGAGGATGCTCCCACAACAACGTTTTGTGATGAAAATGGCTATGATGTCATTCCTTATTTTGCAGTGAGTGTAATCCAGGAAAACGAAGAGAACCAGACATCGACAAGCTCTCGAAATAAGGAGCAAACAAAGAAATGTGGAGAATCAAAAGATGAAGAAGACGATGAGTTCTATGACTCTGTAGAACACTTCGAGCTTCGAGAAGATCAACGACCCAAGAATCAATGTCATCGCTACACAAATAAAGTGCATCAAAAGTGGATTCCAAAGTCCTTGGTGAAGACACAGCCACCACAAGCATTCTCATACATGGCTCCTAATCAGCAGGCATAGACTCAGCTAGGAGGAATACGACCAGAGCAACGAGCTAACAATGCTCTAATCAATGGGCTAGAAAAGTCCTCCAAGAAACTACCACCTACGAGCAAACAGAAAGTAACTTTCCACTACCAGCCAAAAAATCAAGGGAAAGTACAAGAAGTCAACCTTGCTGAGGATAGTAGCGATAGTGATGAATCTTACGACATCCCCTATCATCAACTCAGACCATCACTATCACCAACCCCTTCAGCAACAACCATGACAGGTCAAAAGAACAGGACAACAAGTCAAAGCCAAAAAGCTCGACAAATCTGGATACCAAAAAGCCAGATCGGCCAAAAACAGATATGAATCAAGAAGACAAAGATCTCTAATGACAAATCACAAGATCCAACATCAAAACAAAAACAAGGAAAGCGTGCACAAGCGGGTAAGAATATCACAAAGTCGCAAGCTTTCACAACTCAGGTTTGGGCCCCAAAGAAGTTGATTCAAGCACGAAAAAGTCAGGAATTCATTTGGATTCCAAAACAACCACAGTATCAACTTTCAAAGCCTGAATCCCGTCGCCAACCAAGCGTACAAGGGTTGAAGCAAAGACCACTGGTGACTCACACAACAAAAAGGTGGATCCCAAAGAAGTCTCTTCAAACACAAACGAAGCACGGGCAAGTATGGGTTCCCAAACGAGAGCCAGCAACAAAACAACCAATAATCGCAAAGAAATGGGTCCCAAAGAAGAACAACAAAACTGCTGTCAGTGCATTGCCGCTTGAATTCTTACAATTCTTCCTACAATTACAGTACAGTTAGAAGAGAGCAAGTCGCTTCAATCAAAGCAACAATACAGGAGCTGCAAAGACCATTACATTGCTTAGAATAGGAAGCCTCGTCAACAAATGCCAATAAGAAAATTGCTTATACCCACATCTTGCACAACATAGATCTTTTCCATGCATTGACCGTGTATGCATAATAGGGCTACATTACAAGGCCTGCATAGGCACAACTTTTAATTGCCCAAGCACAACACATACCCTTTGCGATACCCTGTCGTAAAGGATGACTCCAAATAGGAAGGGGGGAGGCATTCTGAATGCGGACCTAATATTATGACTATTAGAGGGCAATGTTTTGTGAGATGCATTGAATTTTTGCATTTTATTGTGATAAAGTTTTTGACAAAATTTAGAGTATATGACCTCATAGTAGTGTTACAGAGAGTATGGGGACAAAATCCATATATGAGCCCCTAGGGACATGTTTATAGTGTACATAGCATTTAGATTTCTATTTGAATGATTTTTCTTTTGTTGAGTTCGTTTTAAGATTTTCTTTGTTTATTATTAAGAAAAAAATTTAAAAAAATCCATAATCCACATGAAGAAAAGACTAACGAGAGGCCTGAGCACTACAAAGAGAAGAAGGTACAGGAAAACGATGAAACTTCACGAAGTATGTCTCAGCAGCCACTACAACAGCCGAAGAACTTGTCACAAAGAAGTGTCAACATGCAACTGACAAGTCATACAAGTCAGAGTCGAGTAGCTACGCCACAAAATGAGTGAGGTGTTAGTCCCACAACTTTAAGTAATATTCTTTGTGGTCTAAGCATCTTAGCTATTCTAGGTACTGCTCAAGCTAGAAGAGTTGAGCATATTTACGTTGTGTCGCTCATGCTGGTATAGGTGAGCACAAGAGTCGAAGTCTAAGTACTTAAGTCTGGTGAAGTGAAGGAGAAGGTCCAAAAGACACTCACGTACTGAGCACAGTGAGATACGAGTGGAGAAACTTCTACATCGAAAACCCTTCTTGGAAAGGTGGAAGCTATTGAGACATCTTTTGATGTCACATGTGCTACATTTATTCCTCGAAACACCCATCATCTCCTTCTTTCACATTGCATGCTTTTGTTGACAAATTTCTCATATGCATATAGAGTGTCCCATAATTGGCACTTGCATCAGGCACTCTTTCCGTGTTTCACCCAAGCACTCACCTTTCATGAACATGTACTTCACGTTCAACTGCTCAACTCCAATAAGAGCGTATACCAAAGGCATTTTTTTCCCACCGGGTTTTTTTCCCTTTGGTCATCCAGGTTTTAGACCCTAAATATCCCCATCCTCTTGTACATATTCCTTCTACATCAACAATAAGGAAATGCTACTCAAATCAATTGACAAATGAATTGGAGCACCAATTTCAGATCATAGCATACTTCTCCTCAATGGCGAGTCGAAGAATGGCCTACAATGACAAAGCTGCAGACAACACTAACAACATGATTGCATAGGAACAAAGAAGTCCCCAATGAAGAAGAGCAGACATAAAAGTAATCAGAGTATCTCAAAAGATGAATGGTTATGATGATAGATGTCCGCTCTAATGGATCATAGTTCTTGTTGTGGTTCGACAAAGTTACAAGCAGTGCAACAGATGAAGCCAAACGACAGCAAAGACCACATCGCCATCGACAATCAGGTCATGTCGGGGACGACATGAGCGCGGAAGGGGGGAATGTTGACCGTTGGGTCAACAACACAACATAACTCAAGTTTCGTACCAAAGTCTTATCTTTTGCGAGTTATGAAATGCTGTGGATTATGGATATAAACGTCATTTGTAATGAGTAGTTATTCTAGTTTCAGAAGCCGGGATGCAATGGCACTTCCAGATTGTAAATACAAAGCCATTTGACCCTTTCAACCCCATTTTTGGTTAAACCTAAGGTAGCCTTAGTATATAAGGTACCTAGGTCATTTTGTAAAGAAGACTTTTAATCATAATCAAATTTCAGCGCTGCCGTCTACTGTGTGTGAGAGAGAAAGAGAGTGAGCGTGAGCTTCATCCTCTCGCTACTCCCGGCTCGCTCAACACATTGGAGATCCGACTGCACCATTGCTGTAGACTCGAGGAGAGCTACGCGACAACGCCAAGCATTCCACGCGAGACGAAGCGCACACGCCGACGCATCTACGAGCTATTTGTGGCCGTAAGTGTATCAAACGATGTCTGTTTTCTGCGTGCTAGTAGTCTATAGAATCGTGGCGACATAAGCTACGCATAGGTACTCATAAATTTCAGTTTCGGGCACTTTCAAAATTCAGCTCTGTCATCCTACGCGTTTTCCGCAGATGGGTTTAGAGTGAGGGTTTTGAGTGTAGAAGCTTAGGGACAGGTGTATCCTAGTGAGGGGATGGTGTTCCTTAAGTTTCCTACGAATTTGGCATGATTAGGTGAGTTACCTTTTGTATGTGTGTATGTGGCTAGGTGGTGTAGTTGAGAGCAGTGAGGTTCTTGATTGTGGTTTAGTTGGCCTTCCTGAGTGTTGTATGTGTAGGATGGTCTCAGCCTGACAAGCTTAAGAGATTTCCTTCGTGTGCCTATCGTGTCATCTGTGTCCTTGATTGACATTATGTTTATCTAGGTAGTGTTTGCATGCACTTCATGGGTGTGTGAGTCGCTTCCCGTCCAATAATAAGAGAGTACGAGAAGAAGCTCAAGCAGAAGCAAAAGAACGCATTGCAAAACGAATACTTCTGAGACAACAAAACCAAAGTGGAGCACCATTGCAAATCAATGCCATTCGACTAACGAAGTTAGATGAAAACACAGCGGAGCCAATAATTGCAGTCAAACTGGGTAGCAATAAAGTTGAATCAACGTCATTGCTTGTTTATGGAGCTCAAGAAAATTTGATCTCTTACGGATTATACCAACAGCTCAAATCCACAGGTCAACTTCATCCTACTCCTCAAGTGCTAGAAAGTAGTACATCACACTCGTTGAAAACATTGGGCTGGACTATATTGCATGTACAAGTACATCAATCTATTTACCTACACAAATTTTATGTAGTCGAGGATGAAAGCACACAACACCCAATGATGTTGGGACAACCTTGGCAAAAAGAGTACAATGTGCAGATAGATTGGAATGTGAATGCAGTCAAAATTCAGCAGGCATGAGAACAACAGGTGATAGCCTTTGCTCAGCAATACCGGAATAATCAGCTGCAAGCAATGCAATCACTGGAAAAAGAGCCAAAAGCAAGAATGCCACCAAAGAACAACATGATACCTAAGGCCAACAGACAAGTAAAAGCCAACCATGCTAACTACATACATACGAAGTCACCGACCCCGCAGTGCAAAGATCTAGGTTACCAAAACAAGGGAAACAAGTATGGATGCGGAAGGATAGAAATGACATGGCAGACAAACAACAATGCAACGAAAGAATTCAATCGAAGCAGATAGTTCAACCAAAAACCAAGGGCATAAAACAGATATGGATCCCAAGGAAAATGCTCAACAATAACCCAAAGTTACTCGCATTTGGATACCGAAACAAAATCAAAAGGAACTCCCTTCAGTACAAGCAACAACGGAAGGCAAACATATGCATTTGAAAAAGGACAACCGATTTATGTGCATGCCAATCTGCAACAAATAGTGGCAACCAAGGAAGTAGCAAAACACCTACAAAAACCGGCAAAAACAAGATACCAATGGAAAGCAAAAGAAATACGGTCTACGGCCATTCCGACCAAGCCAATCCATCCATAGAAACAACTACGGCTATATCAACAGTAGCGGCAAAGCAACTGCCTTTTACAAAAAAGACAATTGAATAGAGAGCAGTAGAGTTACAGCTGTTACTTGCAAAGAAAATAGGAAACCTCGACGGCGAATGCCTATAAGCATCTGGCTTATTCCCTTCTCTTGCACAACATTAATTTTTTCTATGCATTGACCGAGTATGCATAAATTAGGGCCACATTAATCGGCCAAGAATTAGCACAAATTTTTCAACCTATACACAACACATACTCCGAGGCGATACCTTGTCGTCCGGGAGGACTCCGGCTAGGAGGGGGGGAGGCATTCATCAAATGCGGAACCAATAGCAGAAAGAGCAAAAAAGGGCATGATTTTTGACTATTTTAAGGGTTGTTGTTTGATTGTGAATTTTTTTGGACTAACCAAGTACATATGCCCTCATACAGCATGTATCTATAGGTATATGGGGCCAAACGCCAAACCAAGCCCCTAGGTGCGTGCGTGTAAGTAGAAATAGCACTTTTTTGGAAAAAATATTGATAAAACGGAGAAATCCGGCCATAAAAATTGCATGTGAGTGTATATAATGTTTGGCAGTGATGTTGTGATTTATTATGATTTTTGGGGATTTTTTTGGGTTTGATTTGCTATTTTCCTTTTAATATTGCTAATTTTTAGCAGAAAAACTTCAAAAATACAAAAAGCAGGTGAAAAACGGTCATAATGAAAAAACAAAAAATAGGGGAATGATCAGTGACTATAGGATGACCTATGGTACAGTGGGGTTGCAATTATGAGACTGGAGCGGAAAGCGTGTTTTGGCCAAATTTTGACCGAAATGCCAGATTTCTGGTAAACAGGGCAAATGGAATGCAAATCAAGAAATTTTTCAGCCTAAACCGCATGTCGCAAGAAGTTGGGAGCACATGTCAAATTTCATGAAAAGTGGTTCGGGGTCCTCCATTATAACAAATTTTCACCTCATTTTCACTATTGACCTTTTGGAGAGAGCTTCTGCCACCTAGAGCGAACGGACCTTCCAGCAGCTTCTACGACGCGCACGACTACCCGAAGGGCTTCAAACATGAGAGGTAGGCTCACCACCATGAGATTTTCGCGCATGTTTTTCGTTTTGTCACGAAAACTAGCGTAGGGTTCACACACAAAGCGGGCAGTAGAGACCTACAAGTAGAGGCGGCCACCTAACGGCTAACCCAAAAGCAATGACACTTCATCGAAAGCTTACCCTAGCATAGGAGACCAGTCTTGGATGTCCAAAGGCAGTAGAAAACCATCGGGAAAAACCCTAATTCCTAGGAATCCCGCAAGAGGCCACCAAATGGGAAATCGGCGAAAAGGTACCCAAATGCTGCCAAAATTCATGGGTAGGAGCGTTTCGACATGCTCGACAAGACTATGTGGCCCACATGACCAGAAAGTGACCCGAAGTGGCTCTAAACTTCAGAAACAGCATCAAACACACAAAGCGTCAAATAGCTCTCGCGGCTAAACCGCATGCCCTTTTGCCACCAAACTTCACGAGCGGCTTTCCTAGACCATCAACAACCAAGTCCTATGGTGGTAGACCACCACAAATCATCGAAGATATGTAAACGCAACCACGGGTTCTTCTAGAGTGACAAATTGCCAAATGAAGCTCCGGTGAAGCCAAAGTCGACAAAAACCATACGGCAAGGATCCCCAAGGGATCGGGAAGCTATGGAGACCAACATCAAGAAATTTCATCTCGCCAAAAAGCACTCCAAAAGTCAGAAAACGGCTCGGAGCTCTGAAGTCCACACAGGGAGTTACTTTCTATCCATTTGGCTTTTTTGTTGAAATTAGGCTTAAAAGGGACTCAGGGGGCCAAGGGCAGGCACTAGTGGCACATTCCATAAAAAAATCATCAGGAGATATCCTACACGTAGGATATCTCAAGGGCATTTCTGGGCACAGATCCCAACATTTTTCATCACACACATTTTTTGAATGACCTTTACATGCTAGCCACCAAGTTTTATCACATTTGGACCAAAATTGACCTCATATGCATGACAAAACGCAAAGTTAGGGCATAGAGGCAATAATGGGCCATAGACCTACCAAATCTTGTCCAAATCACATGAAACTTGTACAACACATTCACAAGCACATAACCAATCCATCTGTGTACTCACCTGCAAAATTTGATGAAGTAGACATCCTACGCGTAGGATGTCTATTTGAAATTTTTGGCCTATAGAGGATGTTTGTCCATTCTAGATCCAATCACATCATCATCAAGAGCTAATATACCAATTTTGAAGCCATTCTAATCATTTTTGACCCCCAACACCTTCAAGATACACTTTTTGAGCCCAAAAACACTACACAGGCTCTTACAAGCATCTATCCTTGTTCAAATCCAAATCCAAGAGCATAGCAATGTTCCATAGGCCAAGGACTACCTACAGAAAAAATCCCATGCCATTTTGATGAAATAGACATCCTACGTGTAGGATGTCTCCAGCATAATTTAGACCTTTTGTGCAAAGAGTGACATCATGGAAGCCAATAACATGGTGCAATGAGCCCTTATATCAATTTTCAACCCATTTGGACGTCACTTGCTACTTGTTATGGACTTTCTACCCAATTTGTGACCTAAAGCCTGAATCAGCCCAAAAAATCCACTTTTTGATACCCAAATCCATATCCAAGCATATAGCCATGGTCCATAGTCCAAGGACTACCAGCATGTCAAGTATCACCCAATTCTGATGAAAAAGACATCCTACACGTAGGATGTGTAAATGGAAATTTTTGGCCAGAATTGCACTGGGAACACATGCACAGTTTCAAGAGTTCCTTTTAAGCTTTATTTTCAATTTTCAAGTCATTTGGATAGTTAAAACTCAATTTCTCAGCTAATATGGAAAAAACGCTAACTTCGGACTACTGAGTGCAACAGGATCTATGGCAGCCGCGGTGAAGTCACCGGCAAAGAAGAAAAGAATGACCATTAAGGATTACCTAGAAGAAGTGGAGCCCTTCGTCATACCAGAAGGAACACTAAAGCCCACCAGCACATGGATCCAAGAAAATCTGCTAGAGTCCAATGACCTAAAGATCTACCAAGGAGTGTTCAAAGACCCTGAAGGGAATGTGGTCGAGCTACCAATGCTACCGCAGGAACTCAATCAGTTCGTAAGACGCAAGATGACTGGGTACTTGGAGAAGATTGATCTCCACAACTATTTTGAAGCAGTGCCGGCGGGGGTTGGCATAAAGAGAGTATGGGAATTTTTGACAACAATAAAGGAAGATGGAGTGGCCAGAGTAACCGATCTGCAAGGCAGGCCAGAAATAGAAATAGTCATCACCGAGCAAGTTGTAGCAGATGCACTCGACCTCTCCAACAAGGGGGATAGTGTAACTAAAAGAAGAGATGATGTCAAGATGTACACTGAGAAGAAAGGTAACTACACTTTTGAAGATATTGCCAACCCAAAAGTGGCAATCATGAGTCAGTTGTACAACCAATACTTCCATATGTGTACGAAGTGGCCACAAAAGTACAGAGGGTTGCCACAAGAAGCAATTGCCATGACATTCACTTGGGCAATGATGAAGAGCACTCCAAGGCTAATCAATTATGCAGCATATATACATGACAACCTAGTGAAGATGGGTAACAAGAAACCCACATATATTGTGCCAGGAGAACTAATCACTAAGGTGATTTATGGGGCATTTCACGCAAAAGGGAGATGGCCTGACCCCCCATCACAAAATGACTGGCTGAGGCTCAAAGAAGACAAAGAAGACGAGCCACAAAAAGCACCAAGGGTTTCCACAAGATTGAAAAGATGGCTAGAGCCTGTTCAAGAAGAGCAGCCAGAGCAAAAGAAGGGAAATAACGAATTTGCCCAAGTGCTGGAAAAAGAGACAAAGTCATAAAAAGAGGCAAGAATAGAGCGGCTGATAGAGAGCTTCAGAGAAGAAAGGGCCCTTAACACTAGAATGGTAATAGGACACTTTTATGTCCTTGGACACTTTTGTGTCCTGTTAAGTGACCATTTTGCTTGAATTATTTGAAGAGTATGAGAATGGATTTCTAGGTGCTATATATCCACAAAGTTGCCTTATGAGCTGAAAAAAACTAAGCATTTTTTTTGGAGTATCGATCTCACCATTAACCTTACTCTTGCACAACATTTTTGAACCTAAACTGTGTGAAAAAACGGGTCCTGTTTTTGGCTTTTTTTTCAATTTTTGGCAACTATACCACTCTAAACTTCATGTTTGTAAGGTTTAGATGGCTAGAGGTTAGGCCTTCATATTTCTCAACATGTTTTGATGCTCATAGAGAGAGCTAAGTGTTAAAATTGAAAGTTATGACCAATTTACAGAATTGCATAATCCTGTTTTTTGGCCAAAATTAGCACTTTTATGATTTTTTTGGGGGCTTTCTTGATATCCAAATTCAATTTTGATTGTGTAAGTGTAATATATAACATAAAGCTAATCTTCCTTGAGTTTTGGGGGACCTAATATGCTATATAGCATAGTATATGATGATGGTTGAGTTTTTTGATGCTGAAGAATACGATACATTTTAGAGTAGCAAGTATAACTTTCTCAATATTGCTAGTTTCTTAGGCCAATTGTGTGTATTTTGTAGGTAGTAACCATATCTAATCATAGACTACAAACTTGGCTAGATATTGAGTAGTTTCTATGGGTTTCTAGAGGTCATAATGCTAAACCCAGTTTTTCATGTTTGCTGTATTTAGCACTTTATCATTGCCCCCAAGGTTCCAATTGTAAGAGATTCATTATCCTTTTGACATACTCCATGGCTCCTTTTGAATCCAAAGGCCCAAAGGGAACTAAGAAAACATGTATATAGTATCTGTATTGAGCGTGACTATAGAAACTTTGATGATAGGTCCGCAGAATGGCAAAAATGCAACTTTTTTGTACCTTTTTTTTTGCCCAAAAAAAAAATAGTGAGGTAAAAGCAACCATATGTTTCGGTCACCAACCCATTGAAGTTAACGGGGCATTTTATCTCATGTCCTACAAAAATCCCCACTCTTATTTATATGCAATCAAACGTAAGAAATTGCTGTTTTGGGCAAAATGCACTGGTCCATCAACTTTGGAGGCTTGTAGTGACCAAGGGATGAGAAAAATTACAAGTTTCTCATTTTTTCCATATGTAGTAGTTATTGAACTATAAGCTCATGAAAGGATTTTTCAAAATGAGTGGATCTAATATGGTTTTGGATTTTTTTCCCAAAACCCTGAAAGGACACTTTTATGTCCTGTTAGGTTACCATTCTAGTGTTAAAGACAATTTGAGTGAACTCTGGAAGACGTCTCTAGAAGCAATGTCGGGATCACCCTGAAGGGTACAAAGGGACAGATTCGAAGATTATATTAAAAAATTTGAGATTCTTGATGTTGCATCAGAAAATATCCCGCATGTACCTTTTACAGAAGAGGAAGTGGAGCAGGTACGATAGAAATTGCTAGATGAGCAGGAAAGCCAAGAGAGAGAAAGGAAGACAAAGGCAGACCGAGATTTAAAGAAAAAGCCTACATCTCTACCGGCCAACCCTGAGTCTAGCCCACCTCCCTCACCACCTCCTCGCAGCCCACCACAAGAAGATAAAGAAAAGGAAGATGACCACGAAGGCCAGGAAGAGGCCAAGAAAGAACAAAGCCAGGAGAGGGAAGAGGTTAAACCCGAGAGTGAGAAGCCAAAGCCAAATGAGTCATATAACAGATTTTTGGACCTGCTAGCTGCAGAATACACAAAAGAAGAGGCTGCCACAGTCTCATTCGACTTGGCAAGCACAGGGCCTAAGGATCAAATGCAAAGCATCGGGTTAGTAGAACTAAAGGAGATGGCCACAGATACAGTGGACCTGCACCCGCCCTCCAACGATTGGGATGTGGTGATGACGAAGTTAACCGGGTTAAGAGCACAGTCCATGGCCTCAAAAAGTGAGACGGCAACTCTCAAGGCCATTGAAGTGAAGATAAAGCTAGAAGTAGACTCTTTACAAAGGCAAAGTCAAAGGCAGAAAGAGAGAGAAGGGGAGCTACAGGCCAGTCTAGCAAAGGCATTGCAAAGATTCCAGGAAATCTAAAAAGAAAATCAGGGAGAGGAATGTTAGCAACTCAGCAAATCATTGATAGATGCAGAGAGGGAAAGGGATAACCTGACCCTACAGCTGGCTGAGGAGTCCAAAGAAGTTGAAGCAATGCGAAACGCCAAAGAAAAGGCGGAGATAGATCAAGATGCCAGCCAGGATGAGGTCCTTGAGATCAAGGACCATCTTAAAGTGAAAGATCAAACCATCTAGAGGCTACGGACATCTCCTACCAAAGTCACAGCTACTAGCTCGACTCACATCACTACGGAAAGCCAAATTTATGAAGAACAGATGCAAGAACTTTAGAAAGAGCTGACTCTAAAGAAAAAGCAACGACTGATGATGGCAGAAAGGTTAATTGTTATGCAAACACGAATGGAAGAAGAACAAAAAGCCATGCAAGAGGAATTAGAAAGTATCAAAAGAAAGCTCGAGGAGGCGGAGAAGATAAACGCCGAGTTGAATGACCTCCTCGTGAACATGGGAGAAGAGGCTGAAACAGAAAAACGGAAACTCCTAAAGCAGATTGAGGAGCTAAGAGGACAGCAAGACAGAGAGCAACAAGGCACAGGGCCAGCGGCCAATGAGGGCATAGATTTAGAAAATGTGGCAGATCCTGTGGACACACCTATGCAAGAGGAAATCCTAGAAGGATCCTCTCAAGAGCCACAAGATCTGACACAGGAAGAGGAAGAAAAGCTACGTAAAGCAATGGAGGTGGAGATCAGAGAGACGACTAAGGAAGCCTTGGAATGGGAGCAGAGGGTTTTCAAATCCATGACCATCCAGAAGATTGACGCCAGCAACCTCAGGTGCGAATGGCTTCAACCCTCTCTCCCATATCCTTTGCTAAAGTATGAAGCAGCCACCATCAATAAGAGGATTAGAGATGAGCCGACAGTGCCACTCTACAACGCAGATATCTCCCAGCCATAAGGGGTCAGGTTAATAGTTGACTCTCAGCCAAAATGGAGGAAGGCGTGGCTGACGAAGTACCCATAGTACCTAATCCATTTGGTAGAGGCACCCAAAAACATCAGAGACAACCTCAGCTTTTGTCCTCTACCAAGGATCAGGACGTGGAAGGTCTAGGAGATATTACAAAGGAGCCAACCCACTTGGCTGAATTATCCTAAGCTGCTGGGCTTGAAGGCAGGTGAGAGAATAAGTGTCCAATACATGGTGAAAACCCTAACGGGCGCCATCAAATTGTTCATTGGCTCACCTGACTTTACGAGCATCATGATGAAGAAAATCTGCAAAACTCTTTTAGCGGTATTTAAGACATTTAAGCATGGCCAGGTGACAGACAGTATCTTCTTCTTCCAAGATACTTACAGATGTGCCTATGATCTATCTGGTCAGCCTTCCAAGGAGGTGATACATGCGTTGTATCAAAGGATAATGTTTCTGCCATCCTATCACCTCCAGGACTTTGAAGAAGTGTTCTACACCGGCTTCTTCACCATAAACACTGATATTTTCAGCCCAACAATGATGAATCTACATGCAAGATATGAATCGCTGCTCAAGATGCGCGATATCATAAGATGAAGAAGCAGCTCAACAGCCATGTCGCGGACGACATGAGCAAGGAGGGGGGAGTGTTAGAAGCTAGACACACCCTACAGAAACTGACATCTCGACAGATTATCATTTTTTGTAATTATTCATTTATCGATAAAGCTCGACATTTCACCTTGTAAATATTGGGGCTTACAGAAGTTTCCAGATTATATCCCAGTTTTGATAGTTAGATTGAGTAGATGGTTGATTTGGAACTTTAGGGTTTGAGAATTGTAAGGTATATATACCACTTTCTAACCTTAATGAAAAACCTTTTGTCATTTTTAAAAAACAAGTTTTGAAGTCTGTGAGTGAGCGTACTGTGTACGAGAGAGAGTGTGAGCTTCATCTTGACGCTACATGTGCACCGGTGGTCAGAATCGAGTGCAGAGAAGTGCAACGTGTTGCCCTTGACGAGAGATATGCGTCGATACCTACATTGCGCGCGTACGGTCTGGTTTTGCGAACTTCTTCTATGAGCTTCGTCTGGTGATTTGGTGAGCATACGTTGTCCGATTTTGCATTGCAGCATATCCACACGTTCACATTGAGTAGAGCTACACATTAGGCACTTTAGATTTCGGAAACGAAGACCTGTAAATTTCGGCCAGACATCCTACGTGATTTTGCACCGGGTGTTTTGGGTTGGGATTTTGGTTCATAGACCTTGGGGAGAGCGACCTATTGGTGTTAGTAGGGTCTCCTTCAAGTTCTGTGGTGTTTCAAGATTGTTTGATGGGTGTTCGGCTCTAGAAAGCGTTGTAGGAAGTTTCCTCTTATACACTCTTGAAGGCTGTGACGTAGACATTGGGTAGAGACCTCTGTAGGAATTAGTTAGGAGTTGGTCGAGTGTAGGTTGACACCTTACGCTTTCTTCCACGCGCTTGCGGGTCGAGCTTCATCCTTAGCTGCCAAATCTTGTTAGGTGAGTTCTAGCTGTGCTGACGTCCGTCGCGGCGTATCCGTCCAACAACATTGCACCTGCATGGAGTCAATATATCATTGATTTCTTAACCACCAGGACGTATCCTGAGAACATAACAAGAGCACGAAAAAAAGCAATAGAGCTAGAATCTCGGGAATTTCAGTTAATTGGGAACCAACTCTATAAGCGAGGAAAGGACAATCAACTTAGAATCTGTACAAGTGAAAGTGAATACTTGCTGATTCTAGAACATGCACATAGCGGAATAAGTGGAGGCCATTTTTTGGGCGATAAGACGACAAGAATTGTCTTAACCGCAGGAATATGGTTGCCTACATTGCATATGGATGCTGACGAGTTTGTAAAGCGCTGTGACGCTTGTCAACGAACAAAGGTGCCAATAAAGAGAGATGAGATGCCACTACGGCCAATGATGGGAGCAAGGGCATTTGCAAAATGGATAATGGACTTTGTGGGACCTATTTCACCCCCTGCATATCGCACACATACCCAATATATCATTGTGGCTACGGACTATCTCACAAAATGGGCGGAAGCCAAGGCAACGCAAGAAGCAGATGCACGGACCACTGCACAATTTTTGTATGAGAATGTTTTTGTACGATACGGTTTACCAATAGAAATAGTCAGTGATCGTGGGACACATTTTCTTAATGAAGTCATTGAATATCTGCTAGAGGAATTCATGGTCATACATAGGAAATCTGCTCCATACCATCCACATGCAAATGGACAAGCTGAGGCCACAAATAAAAGACTATGCACGGTTCTCACTAAAATTGTGTCAGAGTCAAGAACAGATTGGGATCAGCAGCGACACTCAACACTATGGGCGTATAGGGTAGCTTACAAAACATCGATAGGAGCAACACCATACAACATGGTGTTTGGCCTAAATGCTATACTACCCATAGAGTTTTTAATTCCAACTCTACGAGTAGAGAAACGCTTAGAATGGACAGGGCATGAGCTCTCTTCAAGAATAGATGATCTTGAAAAGCTAGATGAACTCCGCTTGAGAGCTTCAATCTATGCTAAAAATAGTTTTTTGACAAGCATGTGCGCACTAAAGAGTTCAAAACAGGTGATTATGTACTTGTTTATACTTTGAAGCAACATGCCAAGAAACTTAAAAAGCGAGGGATGGGGCCCTTTGTGATTAGTGATCTATCAAGCGGAGCTGTCAAGCTTGCTACATTAGCAGGTGAAGAAATGTCCAATTGGATTAGTGGATGTCGATTGAAGAAATATTATTTACCACTCACACAGGAGATGCTTCAACAAATCCATGAAGGAAAACAACGAATGAAGGAGAAACAGAGAGTACGAGAAGAAGCTCAAGCGGAAGCCAAAGAACGCATTGCAAAACGAAGGCTTCTATGACAACAACAACAAGGTGAAGCACCATTGCGAATCAATGCCATTCGACTAACGACGTTGGATGAGGACGCAGTGGAGCCCATAATTGCAGTCAAAGTAGGGAGTAATAAAGTTGAATCGACGGCATTGCTTGATTTTGGAGCTCAAGCAAATTTGATCTCTTACGGATTATACCAACAGCTCAAGTCCACAGGTCAACTTCATCCTACTCCTCAAATGCTGGAAAGTAGTACATCACACTCGTTGAAAACATTGGGCTGGACTATATTGCATGTACAAGTACATCAATATATTTATCCACACAAATTTTATGTAGTCGAGGATGAATGCACACAACACCCAATGTTGTTGGGACAACCTTGGCAAAAAGAGTACAATGTGCAGATAGATTGGAACGCGAATGTAGTCAAAATTCAGCATGCACAAGAACAACAGGTAATAGCCTTTGCTTAGCAATACCAGACTAATCAGTTTGCCAGCAATGCAATCACAGGAAAAAGAGCCCAAAGCACGAGTGTCACTAAAGAACAACATGATACCCAAGGTTAACAAACAGGTAAAAGCCAACCATGCTAACTACATACATATGAAGTCACCGACCGCAGTGCAAAGATCTAGGTTACCAAAACACGGGAAACAAGTATGGATGCGGAAGGATAGAAATGCCATGGAAAACCAAAAACAATGCAACGAAAGAATTCAAGCGAAGCAGATAATTCAACCAAAAACCAAAGGCATAAAACAGATATGGATCCCAAAGAAAAGGCTCAACAATAACCCAAATTTTACTCACATTTGGATACCGAAACAAAAGCAAAAGGAACTCCCTTCAGTACAAGCAACAACGGAAGGCAGACAGCTACATTTGAAAAAGGAAAACCGATTTATGTGGATACCAATCCGCAACAACACAGTGGCAACAAAGGAAGTAGCAAAACACCTACACAAACCGGCAAAAACAAGCTACCCATGGAAAGCAAAAGAAATACGGTCCACGACCATTCCGACCAAGCCAATCCTCTCCATAAAAACAACTACGGCTATATCAACAGTAGCATCAAAGCAAAGGGCTTTTGAGCACAGGACGATCAAACAAAGAGCGGTGGAGTTACAACTCTTGCTGGCAAAGAAACTCTACCAAACAAATCAATAACAATTAGGAAACCTCGACGGCGAATGCGAATAAACATCTTGCTTATACCCTTCTCTTGCACAACATTAATTTTTCCATGCATTGACCGAGTATGCATTGTATAGGGCCACAGTAAACGGCCAAGCATTAGCACAATTTTTTCAACCTATGCACGGCACATACCCCGCGGCGATAACTTGTCGTCCGGGAGGACTCCGGCTAGGAGGGGGGGAGGCATTCTTAAATGCGGACTCAATGGCAGAAAAAGCAAAAAAGGGCATGATTTTTGACTATTTTAAGGGTTGTTGTTTGATTGCGAAACTTTCCGGACTAACCCAAGTACATATGCCCTTATACAACATGTACTATAGGTATATGGGGCCAAACGCCAAATCAAGCCCCTACGCGTGTGTATATAAGTAGAAATAGCCAGTTTTCGGGCAAAATATTGGTAAAACGGAGAAATCCGGCCATAAAAATTGCACGTGAGTGTATATAATATTTGGCGGTGATGTTTGTGATTTATTATGATTTTTGGGGATTTTATGGGTTTGATTTGCTATTTTTCTTTTAGTTTTGCTAATTTTCGGTAGAAAAACTTCAAAAATACAAAAACCAGGTGAAAAACGGTCGTAATGAAAAACAAAAAATATGGGGATGATCAGTGACTATAGGACAGCCTATGGTACAGTGGGGGTGCAATTATGAGACTGGAGCGGAAAGCGTGTTTTAGCCAGGTTTTGACCAAAATGCCAAATTTCTGGTAAACAGAGAAAATGGAGTCCAAATCAAGAAATTTTTGAGCCTAAAACGCATCTCGCAAGAAGTTGGGAGCACATGTCAAAATTCATGAAAAATGGTTCGGGGACCTCCATTATAAGAAATTTTCACCTCATTTTTAGCTCAGTTTCACTATTGACATTTGAGAGAGAGCTTCTGCCACCTAGAGCGAGCGGAACTTCCAGCAGCTTCTACGACGTGCACGACTACCCAACGGGCTTCAGACATGAGATGTAGGCTCACCACCTTGGGCTTTTCAGGCATGTTTGTCGTTTTGTCGCGAAAAGTAGCGTAGGGTTCACACACAAAGCAGGCAGTAGAGACCTACAAGTAGAAGCGGCCACCTAACGGCTACCCCAAAAGCAACGAGACATCATCCATATCTTACCCTAGCACAGGAGACCAATCTTGGATGCCCAAAGGTAGTAGAAAACCATCCGGAAAAACCCTAATTCCTAGAATCCCGCAAGAGGCCACCAAATGGGAAATCGGCGAAAAGGCGCCCAAATGCTGCCAAAATTCATGGGTAGGAGCATCTCGACATGCTCAACAAGTCTATGTGGCCCACATGACCAAAAAGTGACCCAAAGCGGCACTAAACTTTAGAAACGGCATCAGACACACAAAGTGTCAAATAGCTCTCACGGCCAAACCGCATGCCCATTTGCCACCAAACCTCACGAGCGACAAATTGCCAAAAGGAGCTCCAGTGAAGCCAAAGTAGACAAAAACCATACGGCAAGGATCCCCAAGGGATCGGGAAGCTATGAAGACCAATATCAAGAAATTTCATCGCCGAAAAGCAATTCAAAAGTCAGAAAACGGCTCGAAGGCTCTGAAGTCCACACAGGGAGTTACTTTCTATCCATTTGACTTTTTTTGTTGAAATTAGGCTTAATAGGGACTCAAGGGGACTAAGGGCAGGCACTAGTGGCACATTCCATGAGAAAAATCATCAGGAGACACGTGTAGGATGTCTCAAGGGCATTTTTGGGCACAGATCCCAACATTTTTCATCACACACATTTTCTGAATGACCTTTACATGCTAGCCACCAAGCTTCATCACATTTGGACTAAAATTGACCTCATATGCATGAAAAAACGCAAAGTTAGGGCATAGAGGCAATAATGGGCCATAGACCTACCAAATCTTGTCCAAATCACATGAAACTTACGCAACACATTCACAAGCACATAACCAATCCATCTGTGTACTCACCTGCAAAATTTGGTGAAGTAGACATCCTACACGTAGGATGTCTATTTGACATTTTTGGCCTACAGAGGATGTTTGTCCATTCTAGATCCAATCACATCATCTTCAAGAGCTCATATACCAATTTTAAAGCCATTTTAATCATTTTTTACCCCAACCCCTTCAAGATACACTTTTGGAGACCAAAAACACTACACAGGCTCTTACAAGCATCAATTCTTGTCCAAATCAAAATCCAAGAGCATGGCCATGTTCCATAGGCCAAGGACTACCCACAAAACAAATCCCATGCCATTTTGATGAAATAGACATCCTATGTGTAGGATGTTTCCAACATAATTTAGACCTTCTGTGCAAAGAGTGACATCATGGGAGCCAATGCCATGGTGCAATGAGCCCATATATCAATTTTTAACCCGTTTGGGCATCACTTGCTACCTGTTATAGACTTTCCACCAAATTTGTGACCTAAAGCTTGAATCAGCCCAAAAAAATCCACTTTTTGATGCCCAAATCCATATCCAAGCACATAGCCATGTTCCATAGGCCAAGAACTACCAGCATGTCAAGTATCACCCAATTCTGATGAAAAAGACATCCTATGCGTAGGATGTCTAAATAGAAATTTTTGGCCAGAATTACACTGTGAGCACATGCACAGTTTCAAGAGTTCCTTTTAAGCTTTATTTTCAATTTTCAAGTCATTTGGATAGTTAAAACTCAGTTTCTCAGCTAAAATGGAAAAAATGCTAACTTCGGACTACTGAGTGCAACGGGATCTATGGCAGCCGCAAAGTCACTGGCAAAGAAGAAAACAATGACCATTAAGGATTACCTAGAAGAAGTGGAGCCCTTCATCATACCAGAAGGAACACTAAAGCCCACCAGCACATGAATCCAAGAAGATCCGCTAGAGTCCAACGACCTAAAGATCTACCAAGGAGTGTTCAAAGACACTGAAGGGAATGTGATCGAGCTACCAATGCTACCGCGGGAACTCAATGAGTTTGTAAGAAGCAAGATGGCCGGGTACTTGGAGAAGATTGATCTCCACAACTATTTTGAAGCTGTACCTGCCGGAATTGACATAAAGAGAGTGTGGGAGTTTGTGACGACCATCAAAGAGAATGTTGTGGCCAAAGTTACAGATCTACAAGGCAGGCGAGACACAGAAATAGTCATCACCGAGAAAGTTGTAGCAGATGCGCTAGACCTCCCAAACAAGGGGGATAGTGTAACTAAAAGAAGAGATTATGTCAAGGTGTACACTGAGAACAAAGGTAACTACACTTTTGAAGATATTGCCAACCCAAAAGTGGAAATCATGAGTCAGTTGTAGAACCAATACTTCCATATGTGTACAAAGCGGCCACAAAATTACAGAATGCTGCCAGGAGCAATTGCCATGACATTCACTTGGGCAATGATGAAGAGCACTCCAAAGCTAATCAATTATATATACATGACAAACTAGTTAATAGTTGACTCTCAGCCAAAATGGAGGAAGGCGTGGCTGACGAAGTACCCACAGTACCTAATCCATTTGGTAGAGGCACCCAAAAACATCAGAGACAACCGAAGCTTTTGTCCTCTACCAAGGATCAGGATGTGGAAGGCCCAGGAGATATTACAAAGGAGCCAACCCACTTGGCTGAATTATTCTAAGTTGCCGGGCTTGAAGGCAGGTGACAGAATAAGTGTCCAATACATGGTGAAAACCCTAACGGGCGCCATCAAATTGTTCACTGGCTCACCTGACCTTACGTGCATCATGATGAAGAAAATCTGCAAAACTCTTTTAGCAGTATTTGAGACATTCAAGCAAGGCCAGGTGACAGATAGTATCTTCTTCTCCCAAGATACTTACAGATGTGCCTATGATCTGTCTAGTCAGCCTTCCAAGGAGGTGATACATGCGTTGTATCAAAGGATAATGTTTCTGCCATCCTATCACCTCCAGGCCTTTGAACAATCGTTCTACACCGGCTTCTTCACCGTAAACACTGATATTTTCGGCCCAACAATGATGAATCTACATGCAAGATATGAATCTCTGATCAAAATGCACGAAACCATACGATGAAGAAGCAGCTCAACGGCCATGTCGGGGACGACATGAGCAAGAAGGGGGGAGTGTTAGAAGCTGGACACACCCCACGAAAATTGACTACTCGTAAGATTATCATTTTTTGTAATTATTCATTTATTGAGGAAACCCGATTTTTCACCTTGTAAATATTGGGGCTTAATGGAAGTTTTTAGATTGTATCCCAATTTTGGTAGTTAGATTGAGTAGTTGGTTAATTTGGAACTTTAGGGTTTGAGATTTGTAAGGTATATATACCACTTTTTGACCTTAATGGAGGACCTTTTTGTCATTTTGAAAAATATATTGTCTGTGAGTGAGCGTATTGTGTACGAGAGAGAGTGAGATCTTCTTCTTGACGCTACGTGTGCACCAATGGTCGGAATCGAGTGCGGAGAAGTGCAACGTGTTGCTCCCGACGAGAGCTACGCACCAATACTTACATTGCGCGCGTACGGTTCGGTTTTGCGAGCTCCTCCTACGAGCTTCATCTGGTTATTTGGTGAGCATATGTTGTCCGATTTTGCATTGCAGTATGTCCACGCATTTACATTGAGTAGAGCTACACATTAGGCACTTTAGATTTCTAAAACAAAGACCTACAAATTTCGGCCATACATCCTATGTGATTTTGCACCGGGTGTTTTGGGTTGGAGTTTTGGTTCATAGACCTTAGGGAGAGCGACCTACTGGAGTGAGTTAGGGTCTCCTTCAAGTTCTGTGGTGTTTCGAGATTGTTTGATGGGTGTTAGGCTCTAGAAAGCGTTGTAGGAAGTTTCCTCTTATGCACTCTTGAAGGCTGTGACTTAGACATTGGGTAGAGACCTTTGTAGGAATTAGTTAGGAGTCGGTCGAGTGTAGGTTGACACCTTATACTTGCTTCCACGCACCTGCGGGTCGAGCTTCCTCCTGAGCTGACAAATCTTGTTAGGTGAGTTCTCGCTGTGCTGACGTCCGTTGCGGTGTATCCGTTCAACAAAAGGAGATCTTCTTGTGAGATGTGTAGAAATCGTTAATGTATTTGAGCATGTACTAGACCTAGCTTGAAGACAAACCATTGAATAATCACCATTGTCTTTCTTTCTCGAGAAGCTTCAATTTTTGGATTCGTTCTCATGCTTTTCTTTAGCATCACCATCCAAGGCTAGGGTGGTGACCAAAAAATTGAGAATTTGTAGCCGTGGATAATCACACTATGTGTGAACTCTAGCTTCCAAAGGAAAGTTTTAATCAAAACTTTGGTTTGTGTTTGTAAAACAGAAAATAAGGTTTTGCAGTAATCGACCGGCTCTTCTAAAGCACCGCGCACAACGCGGATGGCACCGTGAGCAGGGGTTTAGGCAGTAATGATATCCTAGCGAGTCTGAGACTGCACATGATTCTTCAAAACACCTCACTGGCTATGAGCAGCTCTTCTCCGCCCTTCCTGTGACGATTGTCTATCTGCCTGTAGCACATCAACAGTGCCAAGAGTTCCACTCCTCCTTACTTTGGTGGCCCACCCGGGCTCTGATACCAGATGATAGGTTGCAGCTATGGGGGATGCCGCCTTTGGGGTGCCATGGCTAGGAGCGAGGCTTGCAGAGAACGAGAGAGAGAGAGAGAGAGAGAGAGAGAGAGAGAGAGAGAGAGAGAGGAGAATTTGACACTCAAAACCGAAATCACGCTATTGTTGATTTGATATTATTCTTGTAAACCTTAAAACATATATAAAGCAAAAATTTTCATGCACAACTCGGACTCCAACTGACTCTTACACCTACATGCTATAAGGGAGTTTCCCATAGGCTAGATGCACAAGGGCTTGCATACCCAACAATATTAAGAGAGATCAATGCATATTACTAAGACATCCATCCAACTTATAGTCTATTTTGTGCCATGTTTAAAATTCCAAATCAAATTAGCTCCTCAAATAATATCCACGCTTTGGATTAATCACATTAGCATATTCCCCATAAGGAGGTAAAAATACCCATCTAATTCACCATCATCAAGTCAAAAATCAAGTGAAAACTTTAAGAGGATAGTAAGGTTTTGGAAAACACAAATTCTAATATCAATTAAAGACTTCATAATGACTTAAACCATAACCAATTCAAAATACTAGAGCCCAAAAGAATACCTACAATGGAAAAGCCCAAAAGAATACCTACAAGGTAGTGGCTGCCACCATGTCTCTTGTTTTGCCATTAGAATAGAACTATAATGTGCTAGAAATGAATGTGAGTGAAAGATAGAACTATGTGTTAAGTCCCAGTAAATAGGTCTACATACCCATTTAATTCACCATCATTACGTTAGGAGAGTTAGGAGTCTCATCCAAATTTTAGAACCACAGCAAGAATTCTAAATTATCAATTCTAGTATCATTTTAAAGACCATTATTTTTATGGTCAATCCAAAATACCATAATCATAAGGGGTAAACATTACATAATCATAATGACTTAAAACCATAGCCAATTCAAAATACTAGAGCAATAAGAGGTTAACAATGGAAAAGCCCAAAAGAATACCTACAAGGTAGTGGCTACCACCGTGTCTCTTGTTTTGCCATTATAATAGAACTATAATGTGCTAGAAACGAATGTGAGTGAAAGATAGAACTATGTGTTAAGTCCCAGTAAATAGGTCTACATACCCATTTAATTCACCATCATTAGGTTAGGAGAGTTAGGAGTCTCATCCAATTTTCAGAACCATAGCAAGAATTCTAAATGATCAATTCTAGTATCATTTTAAGAGTCTCAAATAATACTAAGAAGAACTGGTTTCCACCATCTCTCCTTGATTTTCTATAAGAACAAAACCATAGTGTGCTACAATTCCAATTGAGTGCAAGATAGAAGTATGTGTAGCACAAGGCTGAATGAGCATAGAATGCTCATATAAATATCCTCTATAATGGAAATGGCCTATGAACTTTGAGAATAGTGGAATTACGAGAATTAAAGAGAGCATTTTTGTGAGACTACTTTGAGAACATAGAGGGTGAACTTAATTAGCAGTAGCAACATATCCATTATACCTAATTAACTTGGCATGAACAATACTTTTGCACGAGAGAGAATTAGAGAACTTGACAACAGTTGAGGACCGGATTTATGTGGAGCCGATCCCCCCTCCAATAGAATTTTGTATTATAGATTCTCCCATAAAGAGAGACTTGGTACAATACAATCTTTGTGTTCCTTGTGACCTAGGTGATGCAATGAAGATGGAAAGCATCATGCATCACAATCATAACACAGACCTTGTAAAAAGCATTAACCATCCTTAGCCTCAGTCCCAAGTCCTCAAACACCTTTAAAGTTGGAGAGAGCTAGAGGGGAATGACGGTAGGGAAGAGAAAGAAGAAACATTTATAGGAGAAAGAAATAGTTTATAACTTATCATCACTCTTCTTGCTAGCATACATAATAGCATAGTAATGAAGATGGAAAAGATGAATCGCTTAAGCATTGAATCATGGCTCTTGGTTGGATTTGCATTCCATAGCCAAGAGTGTTGGTGTAGGCTCTCAACTTCTCAACAAGCTTGGAGAAGGAGATGGAGTTCTTGCACTTTCACCAAGTGAGAATGTGTGAAAAAATGAGTGTGTGAGAGGGTGTATACCCCCAAGCACACCCCTTTCTTGCCTTGGTCAACACCTCCTTGTAGCTCATTGGACCCCTCTAAGCCTAGCGAATCACATGCACAATGCATTTCAAGTAACATGGGTAGTCTTTGGACAAGTATCCTCCTCCTTACCCCTTTGAGAGAGAGAGAGAGCTTGAAAATATCTAGATGTTTGTTGAATTGAACTAAAAGCTTATTGGACCCCTCTTTAGCCCAGCCCAATAGGATTCAAGCACACCATGTGGCTAAGCATAGGGAGAGTCTGACATGCGTCAATGTGCCCCTTGAAAAAGGGGGTGCCCTCTGGGTGAGTGGGAGGTTAAGTCAAATATTTCCCTAACTTTGGGGCTTTCCCCCTTCTTTATAGGGTCTCTATTTGACTCAAGTCCCTCCTCTTTTTTATACAAGATTTTTGGCTTGAAAACGGAGAAGATAGATTACCCTATGGATACTTACTGCGGAGATGTGTCATGGACGAGATGCGGGTGAATCAGTGCAAGCTTTGCTAGTGCGTTGATGTAGCGCGTTCGGGGCCGACCAGGGCATGCCTTCGGCATCCTTTCTTGATTTGGTGTCGCCACTGCATGCATTTGGTCATCTTCTTTGTTGATGTCAAGTTCCTTCTTGGGTTTTTTTCCTTCTTGTGTGTGTGTATGGCGTGTTGTGTTGTTTGATTGTGTGCGTGCGCATGCCGTATACTCGTGTATGTATGTGCATATGCTCGTAAGTGCGTAAATGTGCGTGTGGGTGTATGTAACCGTGTGAGGGTGAAGGTGTTGTGAGTGTGTGTGCGTGTTGTATGTGGGTTTGTGTGTGGGTGTGTAAGTGTGTGTGTGTGTGTGTCGGTAAAGATATGTGTGGGAACAAGGGAAAAATAGATATTTATTATTAAACTATTTTTAATAATGTTTATGTGAAAGCTATACAGAACGAGGGGGGAGAGGGCATGAGTGAGGAGAACGAGAGGTTTGAGGGGGTGAAAGGGGATGGGGAGTGTGTGTGTGTGTGTGTGTGTGTACAAGTAGGAGTGTGTGTGTGTGTGTGTGTGTGTGTGTGTGTGTGTTGGCAAACGATAGAGAGAGAGAAAGAGATTCTGCGTTCGCTGGGCTGTTTCACCGACAAAGAGAGAGAGAGAGAGAGTCTCAAGATTGTGAGTGATGGCAAGTGTAGGAGCCGATATCAAGTTGCCTTCAGAACTAGCCATTCCATTTGGCCATTGGTGAGATTTTTGGGATATCCAAAAATTTGCAATAGGTCCGGATGATAGCCTGTTCCTTGGAATAGTGTGGGCTGATTAAATGGGAAGCCCATGGATTCCAAAACTTTATGCCAGTGTCCTCCTGGATCCCATGTAAAGAATAGGATTATTATCTGCAGTGTCTAAACAATAAAATTTGCATGCCAAATAGGACCAAATTTGTAATCACTAGTAGCAAGAGGAAAAATGAGCATGTGTTCTTCTACAAAGGTAGAACTGAAGATTATGATTCCCAAGAGTGTGCCAAGAATCCACCATATATGGCCACCTTGTTGGTGTGGTGAGCTCCAATTGCCTTCAAAATCTTGCTTACTGCCATGACTGGAAAAAACAATAAGCATATCATGCTCCTCTTGGGTGTGCTCAAACATGTCAGCTGTCTTTTCTGATGTTGATAGTAATCCGCATACCTTGCGGCTTAAATACAAGCGTAATCCACTCACCTCTCTCCAAAGAGAGGATGCACTATTTGTACAAATTTGCACCAAATTGGGGATGAGGCCTTCATTCTTGCATTTTATCAGCCATTTGTCTATCCATGGCCCCTTAACTTTTATCTCCATGCTGATCTTACCTCTATATGTTCTAGTGGTTGACCATAGCCATAGGTCCGATGCATCCCATGCAAACACAATGCTGCGTTGTGGAGGAGTCTGGAACATCCTGAAAAGGTTGGCAACATGCTGATCATCAAACTTACTCTGGGGCTTTCCCCCTTCTTTATAGGGTCTCTATTTGACTCAAGTCCCTCCTCTTTTTTATACAAGATTTTTGGCTTGAAAACGGAGAAGATAGATTACCCTATGGATACTTACTGCGGAGATGTGTCATGGACGAGATGCGGGTGAATCAGTGCAAGCTTTGCTAGTGCGTTGATGTAGCGCGTTCGGGGCCGACCAGGGCATGCCTTCGGCATCCTTTCTTGATTTGGTGTCGCCACTGCATGCATTTGGTCATCTTCTTTGTTGATGTCAAGTTCCTTCTTGGGTTTTTTTCCTTCTTGTGTGTGTGTATGGCGTGTTGTGTTGTTTGATTGTGTGCGTGCGCATGCCGTATACTCGTGTATGTATGTGCATATGCTCGTAAGTGCGTAAATGTGCGTGTGGGTGTATGTAACCGTGTGAGGGTGAAGGTGTTGTGAGTGTGTGTGCGTGTTGTATGTGGGTTTGTGTGTGGGTGTGTAAGTGTGTGTGTGTGTGTGTCGGTAAAGATATGTGTGGGAACAAGGGAAAAATAGATATTTATTATTAAACTATTTTTAATAATGTTTATGTGAAAGCTATACAGAACGAGGGGGGAGAGGGCATGAGTGAGGAGAACGAGAGGTTTGAGGGGGTGAAAGGGGATGGGGAGTGTGTGTGTGTGTGTGTGTGTGTACAAGTAGGAGTGTGTGTGTGTGTGTGTGTGTGTGTGTGTGTGTGTTGGCAAACGATAGAGAGAGAGAAAGAGATTCCATGCAAACACAATGCTGCGTTGTGGAGGAGTCTGGAACATCCTGAAAAGGTTGGCAACATGCTGATCATCAAACTTACTCTGGGGCTTTCCCCCTTCTTTATAGGGTCTCTATTTGACTCAAGTCCCTCCTCTTTTTTATACAAGATTTTTGGCTTGAAAACGGAGAAGATAGATTACCCTATGGATACTTACTGCGGAGATGTGTCATGGACGAGATGCGGGTGAATCAGTGCAAGCTTTGCTAGTGCGTTGATGTAGCGCGTTCGGGGCCGACCAGGGCATGCCTTCGGCATCCTTTCTTGATTTGGTGTCGCCACTGCATGCATTTGGTCATCTTCTTTGTTGATGTCAAGTTCCTTCTTGGGTTTTTTTCCTTCTTGTGTGTGTGTATGGCGTGTTGTGTTGTTTGATTGTGTGCGTGCGCATGCCGTATACTCGTGTATGTATGTGCATATGCTCGTAAGTGCGTAAATGTGCGTGTGGGTGTATGTAACCGTGTGAGGGTGAAGGTGTTGTGAGTGTGTGTGCGTGTTGTATGTGGGTTTGTGTGTGGGTGTGTAAGTGTGTGTGTGTGTGTGTCGGTAAAGATATGTGTGGGAACAAGGGAAAAATAGATATTTATTATTAAACTATTTTTAATAATGTTTATGTGAAAGCTATACAGAACGAGGGGGGAGAGGGCATGAGTGAGGAGAACGAGAGGTTTGAGGGGGTGAAAGGGGATGGGGAGTGTGTGTGTGTGTGTGTGTGTGTACAAGTAGGAGTGTGTGTGTGTGTGTGTGTGTGTGTGTGTGTGTGTTGGCAAACGATAGAGAGAGAGAAAGAGATTCTGCGTTCGCTGGGCTGTTTCACCGACAAAGAGAGAGAGAGAGAGAGTCTCAAGATTGTGAGTGATGGCAAGTGTAGGAGCCGATATCAAGTTGCCTTCAGAACTAGCCATTCCATTTGGCCATTGGTGAGATTTTTGGGATATCCAAAAATTTGCAATAGGTCCGGATGATAGCCTGTTCCTTGGAATAGTGTGGGCTGATTAAATGGGAAGCCCATGGATTCCAAAACTTTATGCCAGTGTCCTCCTGGATCCCATGTAAAGAATAGGATTATTATCTGCAGTGTCTAAACAATAAAATTTGCATGCCAAATAGGACCAAATTTGTAATCACTAGTAGCAAGAGGAAAAATGAGCATGTGTTCTTCTACAAAGGTAGAACTGAAGATTATGATTCCCAAGAGTGTGCCAAGAATCCACCATATATGGCCACCTTGTTGGTGTGGTGAGCTCCAATTGCCTTCAAAATCTTGCTTACTGCCATGACTGGAAAAAACAATAAGCATATCATGCTCCTCTTGGGTGTGCTCAAACATGTCAGCTGTCTTTTCTGATGTTGATAGTAATCCGCATACCTTGCGGCTTAAATACAAGCGTAATCCACTCACCTCTCTCCAAAGAGAGGATGCACTATTTGTACAAATTTGCACCAAATTGGGGATGAGGCCTTCATTCTTGCATTTTATCAGCCATTTGTCTATCCATGGCCCCTTAACTTTTATCTCCATGCTGATCTTACCTCTATATGTTCTAGTGGTTGACCATAGCCATAGGTCCGATGCATCCCATGCAAACACAATGCTGCGTTGTGGAGGAGTCTGGAACATCCTGAAAAGGTTGGCAACATGCTGATCATCAAACTTACTCTAAACACCCTCACATAAACTGGAGGCATTACCCATCTCCAAGTTTATAACACCTTTCAATAGACTAGATGCATTACCCATCTCCAAGTTTATGACACTACACAATAAAGTCTTGCTCGTCTGCCAAGCCTCTGGAACAATATCCATCTCCAAACCTTCATTGATACTTACCTCTTCGTTATGGTCCTATGGTGAAACTTCCTTGATACAGGATGCCTTCAGCTTGCTACACTGTTCTTGGTCCATGTTGGTGCACATGCTCCTGTTTTCAAAGCCCTCCCCTTTGCTTGATACGTTGTCCATCTTTTGCAAAGCCTTGCTCACAGGCTGGTCTTCCTCTTCTCTTGTATCTTCCATGCTCTTTGCATTCCTCTTACTCTGACAAGGCTTGATCAACACTTTACACCTTCTTACCCTTACTGCCCAATGTTGTCGATTGATCGCTTTGGTGTCTATTTCCTCCAAGGTTAGAGATGTACTAACATTTGTAACATGATTTTCTTGACCTACCTCCTTCACTGGGGTAGCACCCTTTGATTCTTTAACCTCTTGTTCCACTCCTTCAGTCCTTTGAACAAAATTCTCGCTTGACCCTTCTTCTGTTATCTTCATCTTGATCTCTTTTGCAAGACCAATGAAACTTAGTGTGCGACTGCCAATTGGTGGTGGACGTAAGATGAGTGTAAGTGGTGATTGTGACGGTGGTTGCATTGGTGGCTGTAGGACTTGAACTAGTGGGACTGGTTGTGGTTGCATGGCTGGTGGTGGGATTTGAACAAGTGGGATTGGTTGCCTGGGTGGCTGTGGCCTCGCCCTTGGTGGAGAGATCCGATTCTATCTTCCTCCTCTATTGAAGTTCTGCCTTCTTGGATGTGGGCAGTAATACATGTCATGGCCATCCTCCCCACAATTGTAGCAGTGGTATTATTGGTTTTGCCTTCATTTTCCTCTCTCTTGCTCTGGATTTTTGATAGGTGCATGCCCTTGTTGCACCAGATGCATGGATAGACTTTCAATCTCTGAGTAGTGATGCGACTCAATAGGTGTTGTTGCTCTTCTAATGCCTCTTGTGGTTGAGTTCTCTGAGTGATTGTTGCAGTCACATTGGGGTTAGTCAGACTGAGATCGATTTCGCTGACTCGTTGACTCTTGCTTGCATGTGCAACTTCTTGTCTTTAACGCGGGATACTCCATTGCCAACTCATACGTTGCAGAGAATCTCCCCTTCACCTTCTCTTTAAGTGGTGACCACACGCCAGCAATGAAACGGTCCTTCTTCACGAAATTAGGCGCTCCTTCACCTTCCTCCAGTGAGGCAACCCATCGCTCCCACAAATCCACAAACTTGGATTCGTATGTTTTGAGAAAACCCGCTATTTTTAGCTTTTAGGGGATTGCAAAAAGCAGGGTCAAATCCTTAACCTGCATGTTCCGAGGAAGCTATGGTTCAATTTTGTAAAAATCTGCTTTTCGAGTGCTTTTCACGCTATTTTTATCTTTTTGCGATTTTTAGTGCTTTTTAGTGAAAAGCGAGCCCGCTTTCTTATTCCAGTGGGTAAGGGGAACCTGTGGTTCAATTTTAGAAAAATTTTATTTTTTTGCTTTTTATGTTATTTTTAGCTTTTTTTGCTTTTCGGTGTTTTTGAAAAGCAATGTGCTTTTCAGAATGACCTAAACATATTTAGTCTTCGTCATATTTAAAAATGATCACCCGAAGAAGAACCGTGACTAAACATGATTTTTACAAGAATTATTTTTATAAAAAGAAATATCAGTAAATACGTCAAGGCAGTACAAAAAAGTCATAATTATGTCGGGACATCACGGTTGGGCATAGTCTAGTCAAGGTTTCATTAGCTGGCCGGATATTGTTCAATTGATCAATTTTACTGTAAAAATTGAATAGTAAGTGGGAGAGTTGACCACCAAAAGCCAAGCTATGTTTTTAGCAAAGTTTCTAAAAACTTGCAGCTATTCTGCTGGAAAACTAGCACCAGATTTTTGCTTGGGGCTCACTCCAACCTTGCCCAGTACCTATAAATTCACCTGCAGTGCGCAGTTTTCAGTGCCGTCTGTTGCGTCTACTACCGCAAGGCTATACGTACTTATTATATGGAGTGGTTCAAGCTCTTCATCACCATCTCCATAAGCTCTTCTCTTGCGTTTACAAGAAAAAGAAGAAGAAGAAGAAGGATACTCTCTCTTCTTACTTGCTTACTATCTCCTCTCTCATTTCACGGTGTACGCGCTCTCCAAAAGCTATCGTGGTGAACACCTCTACGTAGCTCTCATCACCACTCTCTTGCGGCAAAGCAAGAAGCTTTTTGATAGTCCCTAATCAATTCTAAAGCACGGTGAGAAGCTCTAAACTCCATAGCCATCATCATCTCTCTCTCTATGTCGTTTTTCTATGTAAACACCCTCTCGATGATTGTTTTTTCATATACGAGTATGCATGGATTTTTCGAGTGTGTATGAAGTTTCTCCATGATTATTTCATCATGTTTAACACGTTGATTTATGCACATGATGTGTTTATGATCACGTGTGTGCATAAAAAGCGCTTTTCGTTTCACGTCATAAGAGCGGTAGGAACACTGTTTTGGTAATAAATCACAAACCGTTATGAATCAACCCAAACCTTTAAACCAAAGATAAATCACATCATTTAGAATATTTTCTCTCTTTGGTGTCATGTGAAAATCATGCACGAGCTAAGATATATGGTCAAAGAACAGCTTTGTTGTCCACTACACGTCAAAATTTTGGATCCCAAGCTCCTTGGAGAACCACTATATAGATTCAACGGATGGGAAAACCCACTTAGCCGATTGAAAATCTTGATTGAACTTGATGATAAATTTATTTAGGTCTCCGTTATCACCTTGGGTATGCGATTTATTAGTCCGTCCACAACCGAGTTTACCTACACGTATAGGGGTGCTACCAAGGGGAGTACCATATGATGCCGTGAGTTAACCGAGCCATTTATGTATGATTTATGGTTTATTTTGGTGATTTGATTTCAAGTATTAGATGTCCATAAACTCATGTGAGGGTATATGGTTAGTCAACCCGAACCGCACAGGCAGATATGAACAACGCGACTTTCTTTTTGTGTTACCGTTTGTTGTGTGAGTATCATAGGGACAAAGTGATGTGATGGAGTGTTATTATATATTATGCAATTGAGATTTATGCATTGGTTTAAGGTGGGTTAATTTTATTTGCGAGTTAATCAATTCGTGTTTTTTTGCTAAAGGTGATGCTTTTTCGAGTTTATAGAAGCATGGATTTCACTCATATGTATGCTCTCTAAGGTGGCGTTGTGGTATGTTAAATAAGTACCGAGGGAAGGAGAGAGAATAAGGATTAGACGGACAGAGAAAAACATACTTGTGAAATAGAGATAGGATCGGGGTGTGAGAGTATCGACAACGAGAGCGAGAGAGAGAGAGAGAGAGAGAGAGAGAGAGAGAGAGAGAGAGTCTGAGAGTGGGAGATGAGGGGGAGGAGAGGGTGCTAGAGAAAAGATAGGTTCAAAATGAAAAAAGTCCGGCTCAAGTTTGGGCAAGAAGGTTCTCAAGCCGGTTCAAATTATTTCATTTCGTAACTTGGTATAGAATTGGTTATGTGTTGGTTTAATGTATATATTTTATAAATATCCCACATTTTAATTGAGATAAAAGTGGAGTTAAGTAAAAGTGGATTTTTGTTGTGAAGAAGGAGGTTGTGTGCACGTTTTCTACTCACACGTGTGTGTGTGTGTGTGTGTGTGTGTGTGTGTGTGTGTGTGTGTGTGTGAGAGAGAGAGAGAGAGAGAGAGAGAGAGAGAGAGAGAGTTTGCCTGTTCATATGCGTGTGAAAAGGTTCCAAAGCCAGGTCCACAAATAATGTTTTTCGAGCCCTTAGAGAGGCAGTTAGTGGTGGTTACTCATTGCACTATTATATGCTTATAGTATTCATAGGGGAATAATAATCATAGTGTTTCCCGAGCCCTTAGAGAGGCAGTTAGTGGTGTCTACTCATTGCACTATTAGATGCTTATAAAGTTTATAGGGGAATAATAATCGTAGTGAGAAATCATGCATATTTTATTGCACGTCCCACTTTAAAAGTTAGTGGTGGACTAGTAGACGATTATAATATTCATATTGACAAATCATGCATATATTATTGCACGCTCCAATTTAGCAGTTAGCATATGCTGCGTGGGAACCCTCATGTCACTAACACATGCCACTCTTCCACCACTATCAATGCTTTTTGAGAGCATGCTACTTTAGCCTATATAAATGTTACAAGGCAAGCAACATATGCTGCACAAGTGAATCGGAGGTGCTAATCAAGAGAGATTTTTTCATTTTCCTTGCACTTATACAATGCCTACAGGATATGCAACTAATGGTAATGAGGTAGTTGGAAAAATCCATGAAGAGCTTCACAAACTCCCCCCCCCCCCGATGGTCGTTCTCTTTTGAACCTTACACCCCATATTTTCCTCCTCTTAAAAATCCATGATCCTTGCCACCTCATCTAGCCTCCTCCTTCTAAAACTCCTTTACACCCGATAACCCTCCATTACTTTTTTTTGGTACACTCTTTATTAGCCTCCCTTTTTTTGTACATCCCTTACAAGCTCCCCCTCTTTATTGAGTACCTGCTAAAGGAATTAGGGAGTAACTCTCCTTCAATTGGCACCATCCTATTTTGACTACAGGGCTTTGTACAGATTTTTGAACCATGCCCCCCCTATTTATACTCCCCCCCTTCCACCTAAGTTTTGCACCACTGATGAGCTAATTCAAGCGAAACGCGTTTGGTGTAAAACTGGTGTTTTCAGATTCTTCCCCCCCCCCCCCCCCGAACACACACACACCCCTTTTTTTATCTCTATCTTTGCAAGATTCGCTCGCTATGATTTTCTCATTCTTTTATTGATAGGTCTATTTTAGAGCTTTCACCTTGAACTATTTTTTGGACTTTTTTCACAAAACTCCTTTGAAGACTTTTGTTCACAATGGTCTATGCTACAAGCTATAAAATTTTCTTTCCAAAAAGTCCTCAAGGGTACATGGATTGTGATTCATGTTCCACCACTTTTGGACTTGATCTTTGGTGTACTGATAGCTTATGATCTTTGTAGCTTGCTTCACAAAGAATTTCTGGATTTGGATTAGTCTTGCCCCACCAAAACTGACTTCTATAGCTTGCTATGACAGCTACCCATTGCTCAAATATCATCCAAAAATATCTATTCCACCACTTCTTTTTGAATTTGGACAAATTTTTTATAATCAAAAGTGAGTTTTTTTGTCTGCCCTGTGGTTTTTTAGTAGTTTCTATGTTTGACAATTTTGATAAACTTTTTAAATTTTTTTGACATTGTCCCTTTTGGCAAAGTTGTTCCACTAGTTATCAGGGATGTACTTGTCAAATATCAGTCCCAAATGTCATAAGGTACATGGATCACATTCCATGTTTGGCCACATTTTTTCATGAATTTTGTTTTGTTGGTTCTCTATGCCATGTAGAAGCCAAATCTCACCCCTTTTTGAATTTGAATCCCAAAAACTTAAAAAACCCCAAATTTTGTGTCTGAAATGCCTGTTTTGCTAGCTTTGCTCAGCAACCAATTTTGATGTGATTTTTGAGTTTTTCTTTCAAGTAAAATTGATCAGAGCAATATCCCACTGATGCTCATTGTCACTCATCAATTTTTTGCAAAATTGGTCTCTAGGGTACATGGATCGCAATCCATGTTCCTCCATAGATTGTGACCAAACTTTCCAGATTGCTTCTAGAGAGTCTGCTAATGCTTTTGATTCACAAATTTTTGAATTTGGATCATGTTTAAAGTCTCTACCATCAAATTTTTAAAATTTCAGAGTTATGGTCATTTCGGCCAAAATATGGTTTTTACTCTTTTTTCCCTCAATCTTTTATTCCAAATTTGATGGTGGTAGTTTCTATTTATCCTAGTGTAAGTACTAAAATGAAATCTGAAACAAAAACAAAAAAACAGTAAAAAATAAAGTCAAAACAAAAGACAAAACAACACTCTAAAAGCATAGAGAAATTGAACAATGAAATGCTTTTGGCTATCTCACTCACAACCCTCTTTACCTCTCGAGAATAGACCTAGTAAGTCCTCGACTTCTAGACTCTACCAAGCAACAAACGCATTCGCAATGTGAGAACCGGAGAGGGAGTAGGAAGCACAAGAAGGATACAAGTGAGCGTCGTTAGCTCACGCTATGTATTTCTTATCCAAAAACTTACAAAAATTGGCTTTTATACCTTAGCCAAGGTTTTTGGGTGGTGAAAACTAGTAATCTGGATTTCTACCAAAGCTGAGAAATGACTGGCTGATAGAATCTGGAAGCTTGTAGCCCCGGCTCATTAATTACAAAGTTTATTCGAGAAAATAGGAGTTATAATATTCCTAATTTATCAAAATAATAATTGTTTTACAAGGAGAACTCCGAAAAACAGTGTCCGTGTTAGCTTGCTGCTAACATTCCCCCCTCCTCGCCTGTGTCGTCCCTTGACACATCTTTGTGGGCTGAAGTAGTCTCCGGGTTGACGGCGGGCGAGGCGGTCTTTAAGTGCTTCTAGTGCCTTCTGGTATCTTATACTTTGTTCTTTGTCAGG
This sequence comes from Adiantum capillus-veneris, assembly GCF_014529385.1. Lineage (NCBI taxonomy): Eukaryota > Viridiplantae > Streptophyta > Polypodiopsida > Polypodiales > Pteridaceae > Adiantum > Adiantum capillus-veneris. The sequence goes on from NC_140945.1 coordinate 31,249,806, forward strand.
CACTTGCAGAAATTGCATGGTGACTTGATTCTTCAGCTCCACCGCTAAGTAGCCTACAAACCTGGATGTTAGGTTTCTTATCATCGATGCAAATATCTTTGTTTGCCAGATGAAGAATCCAGTGTAGAATGCTTCTTCAAAGGCTAGCATATTATTCGAGGGCAGGAACATGCATCTGGCATAGAATCCGTAAAGGATTTCTTTTGAAGGTTTCCCACTCAGATCGTAGCATAAGCCGTTGTTTCCTTCCAAGAATGAGAGCCATGGGGCTCCTGTCTACTCAGGGTCATTGAAAACTTGTATGCATGTGAGTAGCATCCTACAGATCTTATATAACATTTCATAGGAGAGATCTGGAAGACTCTTGAAGTATGACATGGCGCCCGTTACGATTTTCACCATGTATTCCTCCGTTGCTTGGCCTCTCTCTGGAGCTAGCAGCCTGGGGAAGTTGAGCCAAGTTGGCCTCTTCTTCTACAGTACTTCATGCGCTTGCTATGTCCTTACTCTGGGTACAGAACAGAATGTTGGATCTCTTTGTAGGGCTGCAGGTGCTCTTGTGAACAGAATCAGGTATCTTGGATTCTTGTTCAGCCAGCTTAACCTCCACTTTGGGTGGTGTTTATCTGTGCCATCTTCTTGCATATCCTTGTACAGCCTTTCTTTTACCTGTAACAGTTCTACTTTGATGAGAGGGTACGACAAGGCTTGTTGGTGCTATGGAGCGTTGATCTGATTGGGAGTGAGTTGAGTGCCGTTGACAGAGTGTAAAACTCTCAACTTCCAATCCATAGCGGCCTTCCACTGCTCATCCACTGCTCATCCACCACTGCTCATCAACTTCCAATCCATAGAGGCCTTCCACTGTATCTACATCTGTGATGTGAATCTCAAAATCTTCATCACCACTCGGCTCTGTTGTAAACTACATCTCAAACTCAGCAAATGATACCGAGGGAATGTCTATTTGTGGTGGCTCTGAAGTGCCTGCCTCCTCCGGCGTGTCCGGCTTTCCATGTTTGAGGAGTTGATTTATCTACTTTAGGAGCTCCTCCTCTCTTTGAGCCCGCATCAGTGCCAGGTCTCTGCACTGTGATTGTTCAAGCTTTAATTCCAATTCTAAATCCTTGTTTTTCTTTTCAAGTGCCTTGTACACTTCATCAGTTCCCTTGATCGAGGCCACGGCTGGGTTTTCTCTGATTTTCCGTAAGAAAATGGCATGATCATTGATTCTCTGTTCAAAATATTGCAAGGAAGCATTGGCAACATCTAATTGCACTTGAATTTTCTGAGCTATCAGTGAGGTGGTAAGAAGTTCATTCGTGACTTCTATTAGCTGCTCATCTATAACCTTGCGGGCATCAGATAATTTGGTGAGGAGGTCACCTAACTCCTCCATTTCTTTTTGTTGTTTATCCCTGGATATTTGATGCTGATCCGCTTTTGCCTTCAGCTGTTGCACTTGCCTTTGGAGATCAGTGATGGCAATCATCCTGCCTTCGAGCTCTCCTTGAAGAGCGTCGATCACCATTTCCAGTTCCTTGGCCTTTGTGTTGCGGTTCAAAGCTGCTGAACGGAGTCTCTACATCATTTCCTGCATCTTGTGTGCATATTCATTGACCTGTATTATAACTTCATCGTTTGTTTTCCACTCCGTCTGTCTTGCCAGTTGGGATGTGCATGCAGCCTCGTGTGTTGCTTCTTACTACGTCGTAATTGTTGGTGGTTCTTGTGTGTAGGTAGATGGTCGGTCTTCTTCTTGGCCATCCTGTGGCTTTGATACCTCCGCAGTTTCTAGCTGAGTAGAAGTGGATGGTGTTGTATCAACCCTTGCTGTCTCTTCAGGTGCTGGCCTTTCTTCCTTCTCTGGCTCGAGCTCCATCTCATGTGTAGTGGTAGGCTCTTTTTTTGTATCTGCTTCCTTATCAGTTTCTTCTTCCGGCTTTTGAGTCTCTTCTACAGCCTGCTCCGATTCTGGCTCGACTGCTTTATCCTTTTGTCCATCGGGGTGGACAGCTTCTTGTGTAGATTTTGTTCGTTGTGTGGACTCAAAATCTTTCTCTTTTTCAGTCTCTGCTTCTTCATTGGTACCTTTGCCTGCTGGTGATGGTGGTGGGCTAGGCATGGGATGGTCTTGTTGTTCCAGAGGCAGTGAGGCGGGTCGGGGAGATCCATGGCTTTGCTCTTGTGTAGCCCTTTCCTCAACTTTCTTTGCAGGTTCTTCTTCCTCTTTCAGCTTTAGGCCTCTGGCCTCTTGGTACATTCTTTCTAAATATTCTGTTGGATCATCTGCCTCTTTTTTGGTATGATGCTTTGTTCGAGGTCCTTTCAGTCCTGTGGGTACCCACTTTTCTGGGTCCTTCCCTTGTGCTTGCCTACTGCACTGGTAAGCCTGTTTTTCTCTTTCAAAACGCGCTTTTTTTTTAGCTGGCTCCTCTTGGTGTGTAGCCACAACTTTCCTTTTCATCTCTTCTCTTTGAGCTCTCTTTTCTTTGTTGTCAGAGCTCTTGCTGTTGTGCCGTTTTGGTGAGCTATTAGCACCTGACTCATCATCTGATTTCTGTGACCTTTTACCTGACCTTGTAGCTCGTAGAGAGGGTTTTGCTGCCAAAATCCATGTATTTGGATCAGGGGCACATGCGGTAGGTTGTCAGCCATGCCGATGGCATCATTCACTATTCTAGTCAACATCTTTGGCGTGCCCAAGTATGTGATTTTACCTTCCTTCTTGGTGCCCTTCAAGGTTGTTAAGACGTACTGCGTGTGGTCCACAGGCTGCTTTGTTGTTGACTTAAGAACCTGAGTGAAGGTGGTGGCCACCGCGTGATTTGGTGTAGTGTACCTTGGTGGACTTTTTGCTAGAAAATGGAAGTGGATGGTACAAACAGGCTGGCTCTTCCACCTGTTTGTGGATAAGATCGGCGAATGTAGCCGCAGCTATCTCCTTGGTAACTGTGTCTACGGTTTTCCTGTCTCTTGCCCGCATGGTCATTCCTTCAGTGGGCAATATGAGTGCCTCTGCCACTATCTCTTTTGTGATTACTAACTTGATCTTGTTTCCTTGGGTGTCGGATATTTGTGCGGTTCCATCCTCTTTGATGGTGGATAGAAGCTCATAATCTTTCTGAAAGTCCACTCCGCAAGGCTCTTGTTCGTAGAAATGCCTGAGCCCCAACCTGCGGTTAGCCTCTTTTGTCTCTGGCTTGGCAGCTACATCATAGACCTCTTTAGGCAGCAGCTGCAACTCCACCTGATGCCCTTCTTCACTCTTGAACCTGCCAGTGAAGACCATGGTGTGGTGTTCTTGCAGCTGTTCTCTAGAAAGGTTAGATATCTTTGCTGCTTTGATCGACTCGGGGTCTAGTTGATACGCAGGTAGTTCTTGTAGTTTCTCTTTCTGGTTTACCTTCTTCTCATCCCTCTCCGTTTCTTGCATTGCTCTTGTTCAGTGAGAATAGAGTGCAAAGTTAGCAGATTTGTCGGATTTTTCTCTGGAATGTCCTTTTAGACTGAAATGCTGACAATTTGGTCCAAATTGCTTCAAATCAATTTTTGAGCAAGCAAAGATGCATAAAATCATGCAAGGAACAAAATCGTATGGTCAAAACAAAAATTTGCAACCAAAGTAAATAATCGCGATTATCTACAGCAGAGAAAAATTTCCAACTTTTTGCAAACTTGGATTTATAGGCTTGAAGTATATACCCAATACATGCTCTGAGTGAATTATGGGCTCATTTGGATACACACGTGGAAAATGGGAGCAGATTTTGGCTTTAGATCTCTGAAATAGTAGGTATAAAGGAAATTTGAGATTTTGAACTCCAAATTGATTCAAATTTGGCTAGTGGGCTTATCACAACATGTACTTTAAATGTATGATGGCAAAATATCAAAATTTCCCAAATTTGACCGAAAAGTAAATAATTGTGATGATTAACTTTTCTTTCAAAATTGACATTTTTTGGTACAAACTGGTTCTAGGCATGGTATAGACCTTGGGTATAAGATATGAGGTGATTTGGATCAAGAAAAGTTGTTCATAACCCCAATTTTGGCTTGCAAATATTCCTTTGTGTTTTTTGGCAATTTACAAGTAATGGGTGGTCATTTTGGCTCATACTTGATTTTTGGGATGTAATAGGTGTGTACACATGATAGGTGAGGTGATTTGACAATTTCCAAGCAAAACTGATGCAAAAGTAGATAATCACGATTATTAACTTCAACGACAAAAACTTTGCAAAACCCACAAATTTTGACCTAGACATGTTTCATACACCTAATACAAATCCTAAATTGAATTTGGTCAAGTTTGGTCATGTCGGCATCACTTTGTGCTCTGTCGACTCTAAAATCATCATTTTTTGTGATTACTCTGTCTCTTGGGTTGGTCAGTCAACTTTGAGGCTTTGGACTTGTCCGTAACATATTCGTGAAGCAACCTGTCCAATTCTGGTTCATTTGGAGTCAGCTTGGCTTCGTATGTCGAATTTGACATTTTATAACCTTCGAGCCATTTTGTGCTTTTCGAGGGCTTTGCTTGATGGATTTCACCAAACCAATCATATACATTGTATATGGACCTCATTAGCGAGCCATCTGTGGAGTCAGGTCGAAATTCTGGCATTTGCCAAAAACCTAACTTTTGTACTGGGGACCCCCTTGACCCCAGTCGAATGGTCATCTGATGGTATAGAAAGATTCTATTATGTTAGGGCATGCTATGGTTCAAATTCCATCCAATTTGGTCAAGCTAGCAGGCCGCTATGGTCAGTTTTAGGTTGTAGGTCTTCGTGCACTGCTCGGTTTCTAGGGTTTTTCTAAGGCTTTAGACTAGCTACCGGCTGTACAAAATGGATCATTATCAAGTAAAGAACTTACCCGTCATGTCTCATGTGAGACGGCGCTAAAAATGGTCAACTATGGGCTCCGTAAATGTCGCGCGAAAGAGGCCGAAATCTCTCTTTGCAAAGGCTCCAAGTGGAAATGAGGTGGTTTTAGCCTACCATGGATATCTATACCTGTACTTCCCGAGCCAAATTTCCCCAGATTCCCCCGTTAGTCCTACTAAGCCGTGAAATCTATGTTAGACTCAAAAATATGCCTGATCGGATTCCTGTAGCTCATTCTGCAAGAATTTTGCAAAAGTAGGCATGGCCACCTAATTTAGGCTTCCCGCTTCCGTCTTCTGATTTCATTAAAATCTTTTGCGCTTGTCCGCCTTGTCTTTCTGATCACCATTGTGTCTTCCATTTTTCCATCTGCGCTTCCCTGCTATTTATTATTAATTTTGACCTGTTTATTTGAAAAAATCAAAGAAAATAGCAAAATGCTCTAAAAAAGGGAAAAATCCAATATTAAGAAAATCCCTTGAAAAACACAGCTTTATTGTTTTTTGTTGGATTTCTTTTTAAGCCTCCTTATCAACAAAAATGATGAAAAATACCCAAAAAAGGACTATTTTTAATGATTTTCTGATAGTATATACACTATTTACACTCATCGGGAAGATATTATCAGCGAATTTTTCCTTGATGATGAATTATAAGGGCATTATTAGGTAATTTTGTAAAAATTTACGCGTTAACATAGGAAATTCTTCCTCCCTCTTCAAACATTGCGCTTAATTACGTAGTACTTAGTGCGCTTCCACCCCTCCTAGATGGCGTACTCCGGGACGATTCTGTGCATGGGTTGAACAATTGTGTCTATGCATAGCCGTGATTGGCTCTACCATGATATGAAGATCAATGCAATTCAAACCAATATGTTGTGCAAGAGCTGCATCTTGAGTAATTAACTCAAGGGTTTCCAATGTTGAGGTTTACTGGGCTGATGTCTTCCAAAGAGCAATCTTGTAGGTTTTGTGCTCTTTGTATAATTGTACCTTCAGGGTGCTCTAGCACTCTGATTGCTTGAGCTGTTGGTAGCACTTTTGACTGTTGTCAAGCTTTTTCTCTCCATTGGTAGCTCAGTTGGCTTGGTGCTGCATGGTGTGGTGGAGTCTGCTGAGACTTAACTCGCCATTGCTTGATTGGTTTTGCGGGTTGTGGAGAAGATAAGTGCTCTTTTTTCTTCCACACCATTTTCATGTTAGGTTCCTTGCTCGGAGATGCTCGATTCTGTGTTCAAACCCTTGGAACCTTCTTTTGTTTCTTCGTGAAGTTTTAGGCACCCAGATCCGATTCGGTTTATCCTCCGTAAGCTGTGCTTTTGGTACCCAAATTTGCCTAACTCATTTGCATGCTACATGTAGCATTTGATTGTTGAGGGGATGGAGAAGATTGGCTTCGTGGATTGGTGTGCTGATTGTTTCTTTTCCATTCCTCCTTGCTTTGTGTTGGAACAATGAGTTGCCCTCCTTTAGGTGATAGCTTTAGTTGATTCATATCCCAATCTGGTACTGCTTTATATGTACGCATCCAGGGAATTCCAAGAATCATCGCCTCATTCATGTGTTCATCTGGCAAGCATACAAACTGATGAGGACATGAACATCCATGTACTATCACGTTCAAGTTGACTACTCCCAATGTTGGAGTTGGATTCTTGTTGCATCCTTTGATTGTCGCTATTCTTGTTGTCAATGCTTGACTTGTTGCCTTCCTGTATGTGGAATAACTGACTGCATTCACTCTAGCTCATGTGTCTACCAAAGCATTGGTGCTATGATTGTTGAGCTCTACTTTGATGCGCGGGTCCATTCCATCTAACCAGTCATCATTTGTTGAAACTGCGTCTTTAGGTAATTCCCATTTTCGATCATCTATTTCCAAAGTGTTGATGGGAATCGGTATCAGTTGATTCTTGAGAGTAGTTGTACGCTTGAGTACCCAAAGTCTAGCTTCCTCTTGGGCTTCATCAATAACCTGTTTTCGCTTGATCTCCCTTTGTTTGGTTGCATGCATTCTCTCTAGCAATTCATTGGTTAGTGGAAAATTGTATTTCTTCCACTAATCCAATTAGCCATTGGTTCACCATCTAGGGTTGACAATTTTACTGCTCCACTTGGAGATACATCTTCAATGATAAATGGTCTGTTTCCCTTTTTCTTAAACTTTGGAATGTGTTGCTTAAGGGAATAGATTAGAACTAAGTCCCCTTTCTTGAAGATTTTTGTGATTAAGTGGGAATCAAAAAACTGTTTTTGTTTCCGCTTTTGTGCATAGATATGAGCTACAGCAGTTAGCCTTTGCTCGTCTAGCTTTTCCAAATCTTCAAATATTTCTGACAATTCATGTCTAGTCCACTCAAGATTCTGTGCTACCCTTAATGTCGGCAATAGAAACTCTATTGGCAGTATGGAATCAAGACCATAAACAAGGTTAAAGGGTGTCACATTTAGAACTGTTTTGAATGAAACTCGATAAGCCCATAGAGCAGCATGGAGATTCATTTCCTAGTCTGTCCTTCCTTAACTAACCACTTTAGTCAGCACCGAGCTAAGAATTTTATTCATATGCTCAGCTTGTCCATTTGCTTGTGGGTGATAGGGAGCTGATTTGTTATGGGTGACCATACACTCATTAAGAAAATACTCTATTACCTCATTGAGGAAATGAGTTCCCTGATCACTGACAATCTCTATTGACAGTCTATATCTCGTGAATACATACTCATATGAGAATGCAGCAGTGGTTCTGGCATCATTCTTTTGGGTTGCTTTAGCCCTCATTCCACTTTGTCAAATAGTCCGTAGCTAAAATGATATATTGAGCTTGGGTTCTATAAGCAGGTGGCTGTATCGGTCCAACAGGAAATGTTGTCTACTCGTGTTGGCATTTTTGCTCGTTGACAAGCATCACACCTTCGAACATATTCTTTGGCATCTGCAAAAAGTGTTGGCCACCATATACCTGCCATCAAGATCGCTCTTGCGGTGGTCTCACTAGAAAAGTGACCTCCAGCTAATCCAGCATGTGTTTGTTCTATAATCTGAATATACTTGTTTTCATTTGCACAAAGACGCAAATGTTGATCTTTACCTCTCCGATACAATTGGTTTCCAATAAGAGCATATTCTCTTGCTTCAGTTTCAATTGCTGTTTGACGGTGTTTACTCATATCCTCAGGAAATGTTCGTTTCGATAAGTAAGTAACCAGATAATTACTCCACTTAGGAACAGGTGACATTTGAAACAATGTTACATGAGGAATGGGTGTTTGTTTTTTACATTAAGGGCAATCTTCTACAAAAGATCTAACATCTCTCCTCATAGTCTACCAAAATACTCCAAGTCTCAAGATTCATTGCATAGCTTGGTCTTTCGCAAAGTGAAGTCCTACTATGGTAACATGTACTTGACTTAGGTATTGTTCTTTCTCTTCAGGGTTAATGCATAAAAGCAATAGCCTGTCACAATTTCTTTTGGATAGCCTTCCAGCTAGTAATTGATACATAGCCGATTGCTCGATTAAACTGATAGTGATAGGAAGTGGTATTTGTGAATCTATTTGAGCTATTGTCATCAATGACACAATGTTTTCTGACCATCTAGATATCATTTCCACGGAGAGCAAATAGGCATCTGGTAGATCATCGTCTACCCCTTTAGGTAATTCCCCTAAAAAAATCCTTGACAAATGATCTGCTCGTTGATGTGTAGTGCCTTTTTTTACAACCATAGCGAAATCAAATTCGAGAAGAATGATGAACCATCTCACTATTCTCCCTGTGCTGGCTTATTGACCAAATACAACAAAGCTTGGTGGTCCACAAAGAACACAAACTTGTTGGCTAACAGGTAATGTCTATACTTTTTAACGGCATAGATCATTCCTAGTCCTTCTCTTTTGATGGTGGTGTAATTCTTTTCTGCCATGTTCAATTGTCGGCTAGCATAAGAAATAGGAAAGTCATTTTTCCCATCTCTTGGTTGAGCTAGTATACAACCAATAGCAAAGTTTGAAGCATCTACATGTACGTGGAATACCTTATCCCAATCTGGTGCTTTCAATATTGGAGCTGAGGTGAGAGCTTGCTTAAGCTTCATGAAGGATTCTTCACATGCCTCGATCCATTCAAAGTGCGTAATCAAGCTATATATGGGTTTTGCAATTATAGCATACATGTAGATGAACCGTCGATAATATCCACAATGTTCCATGAAGGCTTGTACCCCCTTGACTGTTGTTGGTCTAGAAAAATCAGCAATGACATGAATCTTCTCAATATCAATAGCTATGCCATTTTTAGACACTATATGTCCAAGAATTTTTCCTTTTCTTCCCATGAATGTGCACTTTTCAGGATTTAAGCAAATCCTATAAAGTCTACATTTCTCGAATAACTTTTTGAGGTGTTCAAAATGATCAACCCAGATTGATGAATGTACGCATAGATTATCCATATATACTTCTAAGAATTTTAAAAGATACTCTTTGAAAGCATGGCTCATCAACCTCTGAAACGTGGCTGGAGCATTAGTTAACCCAAACGGCATAAACCGATAGGCAAATATACCTCATTCTGTTGCAAAATCAGTTTTATGCTAATCTTTTGGGTCAACCAAAAGATGATTGTATCCCGAAAAGCCGTCTAAGAAGCTGTAACCTTCTTTTCTTGCAGCTCGTTCTAAAACATGCTCAGTTATCGGAAGAGGAAAGTTATCTCTAATGGTAGCTGCATTCACCTTTTTGAGATTAACACACGCTCGTAATGTCCCATTCTTCTGAGGTTCTGGGTTGATTGGATAACCACCTCTATTGATATTTGGTCTTGGTATGGTATCTTGAGGGAATCTAGGTGGATAGAATTGGCATTTCCACTCTCCTTATCCCATCTGATTGATATCTGATTTTTTATTGTTCTTCTTCAAAGGGATTGGTTGTTCTATTGGAGATTGGTCCATTAGGGAGATTCACTCAAGGAGGCATGTCCACCATCTCTGTGATCATTTCATCTCTTGTTATCGTTCTAGAAGGGAATCCAGTATGGCTCTGAGCACCTATAAAGGTTGACCTCATTGTCGTCAATGTATCTATACAGTCCTTCACTCTCATGATCTTTCATCCAAACTCTCTCAAACACATTGGGCTTTGTAATGGAAATGGCCTATGAACTTGAGAGTAGCGAAATCAGGAAAATTAGAGAAAACATTTTTATAAGATTACTTTGTGAGCATAGAGGGTGAACTTAATTGCTGGTAGCAACATAAAAATAGTACTTAGGTAACTGGCATGAACAATATTTTTGCAAGAGAGAGAGTTTAGAGAGTGAACTTGATTGATGGTAGCAACATAAACATAATAATTAGGTAACTTGGCATAAACAATACTTTTGCAAGAGAGAGAGTTTAGAGAACATGACAACAATTGAGGACCGGATATATGTGGAGCTCGTCTCCCCTCCAATAGGCATTTGTATTATAGTTTCTCCCATCAAGAGAGACTTGGTACAATATAATCTTTGTGTTCCTTGTGACCTAAGTGACGCTATGAATATGGAAAGCTTCATGCATCATGAGCATAACATGAAATTTGCAAAAAGAATCAAGTATCCCAAGCCTCAGTCCCAAGGCCTCAAACACCTTCAAAGGTGGAGAGAGCTAGCGGGGAATGAGGACAGGGAAGAGGAAGAAGAAACACTCCATAGGAGCAAGAAATAGTTCTTCACTTATCACCACTCTTCTTGCTAGCATACATAATAGCATAGTAATGAATATGGAGAATATGGCAAGCTTAAGCATTGAAACATGGATCTTGGTTGGATTTGCACTCCATAGCCAAGAGTGTTGGTGTAGGCTCTCAACTTCTCTACTAGCTTGGAGAAGGAGATGGAGCTCTTGCACTTTGCACTTCACACAATCAGAGTGTGTGTGTGGGAGAGTATACCCCCCAAGCTAGCCCCCTTCTTGCTTTGGTCAACCCCCCCCCCCCCCTTGTAGATCAAGAAGCTCATTGGACCCCTGCAAGCTGGCCAATCACATGCAGTATGCATTACAAGAAACAAGGGTAGTCTTGGAACAAGTGTCCCCCTTTCCCCTTTGAGATAGAGGACTTGATAAATGCAAAAATAATTAATTAAATCTACTAAATTATCATTGGACCCCTTGGGAGGCTAATCAATAGGATTTAGGAACACCATGAGGGCAACATGAGGAGGAACTTGACAAGTATCCTATATGCTTTCTTTGGACCAAGCTTGCCTTGTGTGAGGCTGTGTGTGTTCTCTCTCTAGCCCCCTCTTGTAGGGCTTGCCCCCTCCTTGTAGGGATAGTTGTTGAGTTTTTGAAACACCTTACCCTCAAGCACCCAAGCATGACAAAGCACCTCAAGCTTGGGTAATGTTCCCATAAGCATCTCAAGCTCCCTAGTCAGTAAGCACAAAAAGCACCTCAAGCACCTTAGTCAACAAGCACGACAAGCACCTCAAACACTTTAATCATCAAGCACGACAAACACCTCAAGCACCTTAGTCAGCAAGCACAACAAGCACCTGAAGCTTGGGCTAGGCTCCCACCTCAAGCTCAACCCTAGCTTACCTAAGGTCGAAGGACTTATAGCAATAATCTTTGAAAGGTCTTTAATGAAGCTAACCCTAAGGTTTGTAAGCTCCATTAGCTAACCTCGCTCTTTGACAGATCCCCTCTCATTTGGGTCCCTTTACCATTGGCCCCGTATCGAGATAGACCCAAAAGGACATGTCTATATTCTATCCCTTGTTCCCGTCTATTCTCCTACATTAAATGATCACTTTAATATGAGAAAATCATTTGGGCTGGCTAGATATGGATTTTTGTGACACTTTTTATCCTTAGAAGATCCATTACGGGCAGATGTTCCTCTATTCTTGGGATCCCGAAGCTTGTATAAGCTGAGTGTGTGTCATAAAATCTAATATCTAACCAACCAAAATGATTTTCTCATATTAAACTGATCATTTAATGTGGGAGAATAAATGGTAACAAGGGTTAGAATATAGATATGTGCTTATGGATTTGTCTCAACACAAGGCCAAGGTTAAAGGGTCCAAATGAGAGATGATATGTCAAAGATCAAGGGTAGCTAATGGATCTTAGGGTTAACTTCAATAAAGACCTTTAATAGTTAGTGTGAAAAGCCTTGGACCTTAGGTAATCTAGGGTTGTACTTGAGGTGGGAACTCGGCCCAAGCTTGAGGTGCTTGTCGTGATTGATGATTGAGAAACTTGAGGTGCTAGATGATTAAGATACTTGATGTGCTTGTCATGCTTGAGATGCTAGGGTTGTACTTGAGGGGGGAACTCGGTCTAAGCTTGAGGGGCTTAAGGGCCGAGCTTGTGGTGGGAACCGGGCCCAAGGTTGAGGGGCTTGAGGTGTCACAAAAGTCAACAAGGATCCCTACAAGGAGGGGACGAGCCCTACAAGTAGGGGCATGAGAGAGAACACACACACCCTCACACAAGGCAAGCCTAGACCAAGGAGGCAACAAGGACACATGTCAAGCTCCTCTCCATGTTGCCCTCAAAAGGTGCTCGAGACTATTGGTTGGCCTCTCAAGGGGTCCAATGGATAATTAGTTTATTTAATTGATTTTTAAATCATTATATAAGCCCTCTCTCTCAAAGGGTAAGAAGGACACTTGTCCTAATGCTGCCCTTGCTGCTTGATATGCACTAAGCATGTGATTGACAAGGCTCGAGGAGGTCCAATTAGGTGAAGGCTAGTGCTAGTGCTAGTGCTCTCTCTCTCTCTCTCTCTCTCTCTCTCTCTCTCTCTCTCTCTCTCTCTCTCTCTCTCTCTCTCTCATTGTGAGATGAAAAGTGCAAGAGCTCCATTTCCTACTCCAAGCTTGTAGAGAAGTTGAGAGCCTACACCAACACTCTTGGCTATGGAATGCAAATCCAACCAAGAGCCATGTTCCAATGCTTACGCTTGCCATATTCTTCATCTTCATTACTATGCTATTTTGTATGGTAAGCAAGAAGAGTGATGATAAGTGAGGAACTATTTATTTCTCCTACGAATGTTTCTTCTTCCTCTTCCCTATCCTCATTTCCCGCTAGCTCTCTCCACCTTTGAAGGTGTTTGAGGCCTTGGGACTGCGGCCGGGGATAGTGAATTCTTTTTACAAATTCTATTTTATGCTCATGATGCATGAAGCTTTCCATCTTCACTGCATCACCTAGGTCACAAAGAACACAAAGATTGTATTGTACTTAGTCTCTCTTGATAGGAGAAGCTGTTATACAAAAGCCTATTGGAGGGGGACCGGCTCCACGTAAATCCGGTCCTCAAATGTTGTCAAGTTCTCTAAACTCTCTCTCTTGCAAAAGTGTTGTTCATGCCAAGTTAATTAAGTACTATGGTTATTTTGGTACTGTTAATTAAGTTCATCCTCTATGTTCTCAAAGTAGTCTCACAAAAATGCTCACTCTAATTCTCTTAATTCCACTATTCTCAAAGTTCATAGGCCATTTTCATTACATTGGTATGAGAGCTATTGGTTTCTCTTTTCTTGCTTAAGAAGAGAGGTCCTTAAGTTGTCCATGAAAGGTTGGGTCCGTTTATTGCAATAGGGTAATTGGGATAGGGATCTATTATCTTGATTGAGAAGGACTTAGTTTGAGGTACACCGTCGAGAACTGTAGCCTTAATAATGGTCAAAAAATAGCTTGCTGTACCCACTGCACTGTCAAAATTTTGGATCCCAGGCTCCTTAGAGAATAACTATATAGATTCACCAGATGGGCAAACCCACTTAGCCAATTGAAAATATTGATTAAACTTGATGATAAATATATTTAGGTCTCCGTTATCACCTTGGGTATACGAGTTATAAATCCGTCCATAATCGAGTTTACCTACACATGTAGGGGTGCTACCAAGGGGGAGTACCATATGATGTAGTAAGTTAACCGAGACGTTTATATATGATTTATGTATTTTGGTGAGGTTATTTCAAATATTAGATATCCATAAACTCATGTGAGCGTATATAGTTAGTCAATCCGAACCGCACAGACAGATATAAACAAAGCAGCTTTCTTTTGTGTTATCGTTTGTTGTGTGAGTATCATACGTGCAAATTGATGTGATGGAGTGTTATTCTATATTATGGATATGAGATTGATGCATTGGTTTGAGGTCAAACACTTTCATTTGCATGTTATGCATGCTCCCAAAAATGGCAAAAAGTTGTTTTTTTGCATATGTGTGAAGTTATGGTTTATGGTGGACCTAAGGTTCAGAGCTATTTTGCATCATGTTTATGGTGATTGAATGATATTATATGATGTATGGAACCTCATGTATAGATGTGAATGCCTCACGTACATGGGTATGATTGCTTTCTACCTTTCTAGGTCAAAACTAGCTCTATGTACTAGAGAGGTGAAATACAAATATGTTGCATCAACTTTGCATGACTAGATGTTGTCAAAATTGGAGTTTTATATCATTTTTAGTTGCTTGTTGGACTTATTTAATGCATGAGAAGCTCATATCTTAAGAGTCATGTGTGTGGTCTTTGATTGACTACAATGAATATGTCAAACTCCAAGTGTGGGAGTTGGTTCAGTGAGAATATGATTTGTGGATAAGGGCTGAGATTCCCTCATGGATTATGGTTGTGATTTTATAGTGGAAGCCGGTGTGGCTCTTTGTTTTTTATCTAGATACGGTTATGCTGTCAAAATGCTACCGAATTTTTTGCAGCCATGTTATGTTTTAAAGTGGTTATACAGGATTGGTTGTGCCTCATCTGAGTTGGGTGGAGTGCTCACCCATGCGATGTGATTAGATTATGGTTTATGGTTTTGGAATTGGATCATTGAGTGATTTGTATGGTTTATGGTAGACGTGTAAGGGTAGAGACCCTATACAGTCTAACTGCTTGACAAAGATTGTTTGTCCATATGGAAAGTGGTATTATGATTGGACTCACGTGTTATGTTTCTCATGGTAGCGTCGCTACAAGACTAGGATCACCTACATCACTTTGCCTTAGATAAAAGGGTCATTGACCTGGGGCTTTGCTGGATCGGGGATATTGCTTAGATCTTCTTCTTTTTGTTAAGCTCATCTACACGGTTAGTGAGTCAGAGGTTGAATAACCTACACAAATAACGCGTCGGAGATTTTTCCTTGGCTTTGCCTAAACACCCCATGTTGGGCATCGAAAGGACGTGGCGCCTAAACTGGTATGGTTGGTGTTGATACCCTACCACTTAAGGCGACGGAAGAAGGGATGAAGAGGTTAGGGGGGATGGGTTGCAAAGGGGTGGACACAAGAGGCAGCGTCTCTCTCTCTCTCTTCCCGTGCTCGTATGAAACAAGTCCTTAGCGATGATTTATGTCACCCATCATATGACGTCTTAGATATGTCCGTTCCTAATTGCCTTCTCAATCTGCAGTTCCTAACTTAGGAGTTCTACTCAAAAAATAAAAAAATAGCCAATTTAGCAACAAGCAACCTTCTAGCACCTCTCATTAAATTCTAAGTTTAGTTGCTCCTTCAGAAATTCTCATATTTGGGATTCTTTGAATACTCCATAAGAGACTTAGCAAGTGCTTAACTCGCAATCTCTATCTGATATTTGCAAGCAATGGATCCTTGATTAAAGATTCTTCAAGTTGGTCATCCAACTGGATCTTTTTGTTATTGGAATCTCCATTGCCGTTGGGTTCTTTATCCCACAAAATTGTAGGTGGGATGACTTCCCATTCATGATCCGATTCTCTGTCACAATCCATAGTATTTCTCCGTAGAAGAAGAATCGATCGAAGCTATGACACCATTCCAACCGGCTTGGCACTAACAAGGCAACAATCTCACCACAACACACGAAAAAAAGTGAAAACTTGTAACACTTGCAACTTGAAAACAAGCAGTAGTCACTACACGAAGTGGCGGAGTTTCACTCCCAGTAAACTCGCCCTAAAATTTGACGCTCCTTTCGGTACTTCTTTTTAATATTTATGCATCGCAGAGTACAGCTTCCGGGGAGTCACGGTGTAATCTGCTACCAAGCTAATCTATCAAAGTGCTCCCAAGGCCTCACTTATAAAGGCCCCAAACCCAAAAACAACTATTACAAATTTTCGACGCTATTAAAAGCAACTGCTAAACATAACCGAAGCAAAAAACTTAGATGCCAAAAAGCTAGTGCCATATCAGCATACCGCACAGCCGTACAGCTACCACATCATCAATGCAAATCGCGGTGCTTTTTTCAGGTGACTTGTGACGTGCCACCGATCCTGTCTCTTGCTCTTCTTACTGTCAGCCGACGGCCAAGTCATCAATAACCGAGAAGACTACGAAGCCGGCAGTGGTTAGTTCTCCTCCTTAGTCAGACACTTGGCCAAAATATTGCCTCTTTCCCCAACATGAGTAGCACTTTCCCTGCTTGATCCATTCTTGCAAAAGCAAGAATGCGTGCCTCGTAAGAGGGTGTAACCAAAGGGAAGCCAAGTACATGGTGCCTGTCCATGAAATAAAGCACCATTGTTGTGCATTACTTTCAAAAAAAGAGGCAACATGAAATGAAGCACCATTGTTGTACATTACTATATACACATATTTGTGTCTCCCATCCTACCATGAATGCACGTAAGTAGTTCATTTTTCATGATTCCACAAAGTTAAGAAGAAGATCAAATCTTGCACAAGAGAAAAGATCAAATCTTGCACAAGATGATTCTTCATCCAAGGCACACAAATGCATCAACAAGAGTGGTAAACTATATGCCATTCTTAGTATTGAGAACAATTTTACTACTTCCTTTGATTGAATAAGAGACATGTTTGGCACGTGGTAGTATTCCCATAGAGATAGCCTCATGAGAAGCAAGCATATCATGATGATATGTAATGTGCTTTGTAGGACTAGAGTAAAAGTACCATACATGTGAGTCTTATAAGTCATGGACATACATTATTTTTTACTAGGAGGATCATGCTAAGATTGTGCACTAAACACCCATTTTGTATCCTACAAAATCTGCAATTGAAGAAGCATTTGCACCGGCTGTATTTGCCTCTTTCTTACGATCATGTTTATCCTTTAACCAGTCACTAGAGGTGGCAAAGTTAGTAGTATGATGGCTCAAGAAAGCAAGTGAAGTTTGAATCTCATAAGTGAACAAGATAGTTCTAAGTGTGAGCCTGATGATCAAGTAGAATCTTAAATTTAACTATCATGATTGCTGGACAAGGTAAGTGAGGTTGTAACAAACTTTGAGCACCGTGGTGGATACAAGGATAAAATTGAAGCTAAACTTAAGTGTGAACATCATGGACAAGATAGCTAAATAATGCTTAAAATTGATAGTTTATTGCCGAGATGGGTAAAAAAGAAGTGTGGCTGAAACTATCTCATGCTGTATAAAGCAGGTATTGAAGTTTAATGTCAACTTTAAGCCTTCTTTTCTTAATCACAACATGAGGTTTAATATCTCTGTGAGGTCCCATAGGGTATTCAACCAAGGAAACATTGAGAAGGTTGTTTACTAAAAATCTTCATAAAAGGATGGTAAAAGAAAATTTGTAGATATCCAAAAACATACAACTGGAGGGTGGACATTGATGTATTAATGTCAACTTTAAGCCTTGTTTTCTTAATCACAACATGAGGTTTAATATCTCTGTGAGGTCCCATAGGGTATTCAACCAAGAATTATTTTTATAAAAATTAATATCATAAATATGTAGGGGCAGTACGGGAAAGTCATAATTATGTGGAGGCATCACGGTGCGGCATAGTTTAGTCAAGGTTTCATTAGTTGGCCGGATACTGTCCAATTGATCAATTTTACTGTAAAAATTGAATAGTAAGTGGGAGAGTTGACCACCAAAAGTCAAGCCATGTTTTTAGCAAAGTGTCCAAAAGCTTGCAGCTATTCCTGGCTGAAAAACTAGTGCTAGACTTTGTCTTGGGGCTCACTCCAGCCTTACCCAGTGCCTATAAATTCACCTGCAGTGCTCAATTTCCAGTGCTGTCTGTTGCGTCTACTACCTCAAGGCTATACGGAAGCTTCTCAAGCACCTTAGTCAGCAAGCACGACAAGCAGCTCAAGCACCTTAGTCAGCAAGCATGACAAGCACCTCAAGCTTGGGTTGGGTTTCCACCTTAAGCTCAGCCCTAGCTTGCCTAAGGTCAAAGGACTTTTAACACTAACCATTGGAGGTCTTTAATGAAGCTCACCCTAAGGTCTTTAAGCTCCATTAGCTAGCCTTGCTCTTTGACATATCATCTCTCATTTGGACCCCTTTATCATTGGCTTCGTGTCGAGATACACCCGTAAGCACATGTCTATATTCTAACCCTTATTCCGTTTATTATCCCACATTAAATGATCAGTTTAATATAAGAAAATCATTTGGGTTGATTAGATATTAGATTTTATGACATCCTCAACCAAGAAGTCATTTGGTAATTATGTCTTAGCACCATCATATTGTAAAATGGTCATTCTACTACAAAGAAAGCATTGCAAGGAGCACAACCATCCCAATCAACACAGAGGTGCATAGAGCTCCATCATCATGGACCTTGCTTAGATACACAATGTTGAACGGGTCGTAAAGTGAGGGGGGAGTATGTAGCATCTTGTCATCTAAGATACTCAAAATACCAATTTCTCACAAGTTCCTAAACCAACTAGTAATATTAAGTTGCCCCTAACATCAAACGGCATATGGCTTTTTCTATAAATGAAACTTTGAAAGGTTTATGAGAGACTTACCCTTAGTGGATTAAGTCAAAAGGGATTGTTTTTTGTGTAAAGGACGACAACACCTAATTAATAGTAATATATCAATATTTTATCTACTATATACACATATTTGTGTCTCCCATCCTATCATGAATGCACGTAAGTAGTGCATTTTTCATGATTCCACGAAGTTAAGAAGAAGATCAAATCTTGCACAAGAGAAAAGACAAACAAGAGATGATTCTTCATCCAAGGCACACAAATGCATCAACAAGAGTGGTAAAATATATGCCATTCTTAGTATTGAGAAAAATTTTACTACTCCCTTTGATTGAATAGGAGACATGTTTGGCACGTGGTAGCATTCCCATAGAGATAGCCTCATGAGAAGTAAGCATATCATGATGATATGTAATGTGCTTTGTAGGACTAGAGTAAAAGTACCATACATGTGAGTCTTATAAGTCATGGGCATACATTATTTTTGACTAGGAGGATCATGCTAAGATTGTGCACTAAACACCCATTTTGTATCCTACAGAATCTGCAATTGAAGAAGCATTTGCACCGGCTGTATTTGCCTCTTTCTTACGATCATGTTTATCCTTTACCAGTCACTAGAGGTGGCAAAGTTAGTAGTATGATGGCTCAAGAAAGCAAGTGAAGTTTGAATCTCATAAGTGAACAAGATAGTTCTAAGTGTGAGCCTGATGATCAAGTAGAATCTTAAATTTAACTATCATGATTGCTGGACAAGGTAAGTGAGGTTGTAACAAACTTTGAGCACCGTGGTGGATACAAGGATAAAATTGAAGCTAAACTTAAGTGTGAACATCATGGACAAGATAGCTAAATAATGCTTAAAATTGATAGTTTATTGCCGAGATGGGTAAAAAAGAAGTGGGGCAAAAACTATCTCATGCTGTATAAAGCAGGTATTGAAGTTTAATGTCAACTTTAAGCCTTGTTTTCTTAATCACAACATGAGGTTTAATATCTCTGTGAGGTCCCATAGGGTATTCAACCAAGGAAACATTGAGAAGGTTGTTTACTAAAAATCTTCATAAAAGGATGGTAAAAGAAAATTTGTAGATATCCAAAAACATACAACTGGAGGGTGGACTTTGATGTATTAATGTCAACTTTAAGCCTTGTTTTCTTAATCACAACATGAGGTTTAATATCTCTGTGAGGTCCCATAGGGTATTCAACCAAGAATTGTTTTTATAAAAATTAATTAATAAATACGTAGGGGCAGTACGGGAAAGTCATAATTATGTGGAGGCATCACGGTGCGGCATAGTTTAGTCAAGGTTTCATTAGTTGGCCGGATACTGTCCAATTGATCAATTTTACTGTAAAAATTGAATAGTAAGTGGGAGAGTTGACCACCAAAAGTCAAGCCATGTTTTTAGCAAAGTGTCCAAAAGCTTGCAGCTATTCCTGGCTGAAAAACTAGCGCTAGACTTTGTCTTGGGGCTCACTCCAGCCTTACCCAGTGCCTATAAATTCACCTGCAGTGCTCAATTTCCAGTGCCGTCTGTTGCGTCTACTACCTCAAGGCTATACGGAAGCTTCTCAAGCACCTTAGTCAGCAAGCACAACAAGCACCTCAAGCTTGGGTTGGGTTTCCACCTTAAGCTCAGTCCTAGCTTGCCTAAGGTCAAAGGACTTTTAACACTAACCATTGGAGGTCTTTAATGAAGCTTGGGTAATGTTCCCATAAGCATCTCAAGCTTGGGTAATGTTCCCATAAGCATCTCAAGCTCCCTAGTCAGTAAGCACAAAAAGCGCCTCAAGCACCTTAGTCAGCAAGCACGACAAGCACCTCAAACACTTTAATCATTAAGCACGACAAACACCTAAAGCACCTTAGTCAGCAAGCACAACAAGCACCTGAAGCTTGGGCTAGGCTCCCACCTCAAGCTCAACCCTAGCTTACCTAAGGTCGAAGGACTTATAGCAATAATCTTTGAAAGGTCTTTAATGGTGCTAACCCTAAGGTTTGTAAGCTCCATTAGCTAACCTCGCTCTTTGACAGATCCCCTCTCATTTGGGTCCCTTTACCATTGGCCCCGTATCGAGATAGACCCAAAAGGACATGTCTATATTCTATCCCTTGTTCCCGTCTATTCTCCTACATTAAATGATCACTTTAATATGAGAAAATCATTTGGGCTGGCTAGATATGGATTTTTGTGACACTTTTTATCCTTAGAAGATCCATTACGGACAGATGTTCCTCTATTCTTGGGATCCCGAAGCTTGTATAAGCTGAGTGTGTGTCATAAAATCTAATATCTAACCAACCAAAATGATTTTCTCATATTAAACTGATCATTTAATGTGGGAGAATAAATGGTAACAAGGGTTAGAATATAGATATGTGCTTATGGATTTGTCTCAACACAAGGCCAAGGTTAAAGGGTCCAAATGAGAGATGATATGTCAAAGATCAAGGGTAGCTAATGGATCTTAGGGTTAACTTCAATAAAGACCTTTAATAGTTAGTGTGAAAAGCCTTGGACCTTAGGTAATCTAGGGTTGTACTTGAGGTGGGAACTCGGCCCAAGCTTGAGGTGCTTGCTGTGATTGATGATTGAGAAACTTGAGGTGCTAGATGATTAAGATGCTTGATGTGCTTGTCATGCTTGAGATGCTAGGGTTGTACTTGAGGGGGGAACTCGGTCTAAGCTTGAGGGGCTTAAGGGCCGAGCTTGTGGTGGGAACCGGGCCCAAGGTTGAGGGGCTTGAGGTGTCACAAAAGTCAACAAGGATCCCTACAAGGAGGGGACGAGCCCTACAAGTAGGGGCATGAGAGAGAACACACACACCCTCACACAAGGCAAGCATAGACCAAGGAGGCAACAAGGACCCATGTCAAGCTCCTCTCCATGTTGCCCTCATAAGGTACTAGAGACTATTGGTTGGCCTCTCAAGGGGTCCAATGGATAATTAGTTTATTTAATTGATTTTTAAATCATTATATAAGCCCTCTCTCTCAAAGGGTAAGAAGGACACTTGTCCTAATGCTGCCCTTGCTACTTGATATGCACTAAGCATGTGATTGACAAGGCTTGAGGAGGTCCAATTAGGTGAAGGCTAGTGCTAGAAGAGGGGGGTATACTCTCTCTCTCTCTCTCTCTCTCTCTCTCTCTCTCTCTCTCTCTCTCTCTCTCTCTCTCTCTCTCTCATTGCGAGATGAAAAGTGCAAGAGCTCCATTTCCTACTCCAAGCTTGTAGAGAAGTTGAGAGCCTACACCAACACTCTTGGCTATGGAATGCAAATCCAACCAAGAGCCATGTTCCAATGCTTAAGCTTGCCATATTCTTCATCTTCATTACTATGCTATTATGTATGGTAAGCAAGAAGAGTGATGATAAGTGAGGAACTATTTATTTCTCCTACGAATGTTTCTTCTTCCTCTTCCCTATCCTCATTTCCCGCTAGCTCTCTCCACCTTTGAAGGTGTTTGAGGCCTTGGGACTGAGGCCGGGGATAGTGAATTCTTTTTACAAATTCTATTTATGCTCATGATGCATGAAGCTTTCCATCTTCACTGCATCACCTAGGTTACAAGGAACACAAAGATTGTATTGTACTTAGTCTCTCTTGATAGGAGAAGCTGTTATACAAAAGCCTATTGGAGGGGGACCGGCTCCACGTAAATCCGGTCCTCAAATGTTGTCAAGTTCTCTAAACTCTCTCTCTTGCAAAAGTGTTGTTCATGCCAAGTTAATTAAGTACTATGGTTATTTTGGTACTGTTAATTAAGTTCATCCTCTATGTTCTCAAAGTAGTCTCACAAAAATGCTCACTCTAATTCTCTTAATTCCACTATTCTCAAAGTTCATAGGCCATTTTCATTACATTGGTATGAGAGCTATTGGTTTCTCTTTTCTTGCTTAAGAAGAGAGGTCCTTAAGTTGTCCATGAAAGGTTGGGTCCGTTTATTGCAATAGGGTAATTGGGATAGGGATCTATTATCTTGATTGAGAAGGACTTAGTTTGAGGTACACCGTCGAGAACTGTAGCCTTAATAATGGTCAAAAAATAGCTTGCTTTACCCACTGCACTATCAAAATTTTGGATCCCAGGCTCCTTAGAGAATAACTATATAGATTCACCAGATGGGCAAACCCACTTAGCCAATTGAAAATATTGATTAAACTTGATGATAAATATATTTAGGTCTCCGTTATCACCTTGGGTATGCGAGTTATTAATCCGTCCATAATCGAGTTTACCTACACATGTAGGGGTGCTACCAAGGGGGAGTACCATATGATGTAGTAAGTTAACCGAGACGTTTATATATGATTTATGTATTTTGGTGAGGTTATTTCAAATATTAGATATCCATAAACTCATGTGAGCGTATATAGTTAGTCAATCCGAACCGCACAGACAGATATAAACAAAGCAGCTTTCTTTTGTGTTATCGTTTGTTGTGTGAGTATCATACGTGCAAATTGATGTGATGGAGTGTTATTCTATATTATGGATATGAGATTGATGCATTGGTTTGAGGTCAAACACTTTCATTTGCATGTTATGCATGCTCCCAAAAATGGCAAAAAGTTGTTTTTTGCATATGTGTGAAGTTATGGTTTATGGTCAACCTAAGGTTCAGAGCTATTTTGCATCATGTTTATGGTGATTGAATGATATTATATGATGTATGGAACCTCATGTATAGATGTGAATGCCTCACGTACATGGGTATGATTGCTTTCTACCTTTCTAGGTCAAAACTAGCTCTATGTACTAGAGAGGTGAAATACAAATATGTTGCATCAACTTTGCATGACTAGATGTTGTCAAAATTGGAGTTTTATATCATTTTTAGTTGCTGGTTGGACTTATTTAATGCATGAGAAGCTCATATCTTAAGAGTCATGTGTGTGGTCTTTGATTGACTACAATGAATATGTCAAACTCCAAGTGTGGGAGTTGGTTCAGTGAGAATATGATTTGTGGATAAGGGCTGAGATTCCCTCATGGATTATGGTTGTGATTTTATAGTGGAAGCCGGTGTGGCTCTTTGTTTTTTTTCTAGATACAGTTATGCTGTCAAAATGCTACCAAATTTTTTGCAACCATGTTATGTTTTAAAGTGGTTATACAGGATTGGTTGTGCCTCATCCGAGTTGGGTGGAGTGCTCACCCATGCAATGTGATTAGATTATGGTTTATGGTTTTGGAATTGGATCATGGAGTGATTTGTATGGTTTATGGTAGACGTGTAAGGGTAGAGACCCTATACAGTCTAACTGCTTGACAAAGATTGTTTGTCCATATGGAAAGTGGTATTATGATTGGACTCACGTGTTATGTTTCTCATGGTAGCGTCGCTACAAGACTAGGATCACCTACATCACTTTGCCTTAGATAAAAGGGTCATTGACCTGGGGCTTTGCTGGATCGGGGATATTGCTTAGATCTTCTTCTTTTTGTTAAGCTCATCTACACGGTTAGTGAGTCGGAGGTTGAATAACCTACACAAATAACGCATCGGAGATTTTTCCTTGGCTTTGCCTAAACACCCCATGTTGGGCATCGAAAGGACATGGCGCCTAAACTGGTATGGTTGGTGTTGATACCCTACCACTTATTGGTACTTGGGACCCTTTCAGAGCTCGGGTTCATGGAGGAAGGTGAAGCGGCCTCAGCTTATGTCTGACTCAGGTAGGTTGGAGGTGTTCTCGCTCGCTCGCGGCGAAGTGAAATTCTCTCTATCCGTAGTAGAATGGGTTGACGGGTCTCTACTAGTTATTTTGTCATATTCTTTTTTATGTTATGGTATACTTAGACTTTTTGTCATTACATTAATACATGGTTGCCTGTTTCATTTAGATAGGAAATTTAGAGATTCTCTGTTGTCATTCTCTCATGTGTATGTGCACTCTATTTCACCCTCCACCATATTTCTCTCTCTCTCTCTCTCTCTCTCTCTCTCTCTCTCTCTCTCTCTCTCTCTCTCTCTCTCTTCGCAATGCGGTGTACACATATATTCACCCTCCACAATGTTATATTTCTTTGAGTACGCTTTCATTCATAACATCCATTTAGGGGTAGCACTAGTTGCTAGGTGCCTCTTGATGCAATCTGGCTCATGGCCTAAACTCCATGCTTGATTGGACGTTGAGAACTCCTCCCCTATGCAAACGCTTCTACAACTCTGATGTATATTGAAAATCGTATAAAGTTGTAAATTGTATATTTTGTGCATAGACCCTTGGGGAGGGGTATCTCTCATGTAGGCTCTCAACTTCTCAACACGCTTTGAGAAGGAGTTGGAGTTCTTGCACTTTCACCAAGTGAGAATGTAGGTGTATACCCCCAAGCACACCCCTTCCTTGCCTTGGTTGACCCCTCCTTGTAGCTCAAGCTTGAAGCTCATTGGACCCCTCTAAGCCTAGCCAATCACATGCAACATGGGTAGTCTTTGGCAAGTGTCCTCCTTACCTCTTTGAGAGAGAGAGAGCTTGAAAATATCTAGATATTTGTTGAATTGAACTAAAAGCTTATTGGACCCCACCCCTCTTTAGCTCAACCAATAGGATTCAAGCACACCATGTGGCTAAGCATAGGGAGAGCCTCACATGTGTCCATGTGCCCCTTGAGAAAGGGGGTTCCCTTTGGGTGAGTGGAAGGTTAAGTCAAAGATTCCCATAACTTTGGGGCTTTCCTCCTTCTTTGTAGGGTCTCTTTTTTACTCAATCCCCTCAAGCACCTTACCCCCCTATGCATGGGAAGCTTCTCTAGCACCTTAGTCAGCAAGCATGACAAGCACCTCAAGCTTGGGTTGGGTTTCCCTAATTGCTGTTTTTGTTCGATGCCTTAAGCAGGAAGAGTATTGTAGCGCGGCTGTCACAACCTCTACTACCTCCTTAATTGACCTTATTCGAGAAGGTATGTCTCAGGAACCATATTACATAAAAATCTAGTGTTTGTTGAACTTGAATAATCGCACATAGAAGCAAGAGAGGAAAATCAAAGGCTTCCACGTTGAAGGCGATGACCTTTACTTCAGTAACTGCCTTTGTATCCCAAATCAAGGTGGTATTAAACACCAGATACTACAGGAAGCTCATGATATACCTATAGCAAGACACCCAGGATACATTAAGACTTACTCTATGGTAAGGAAGAGTTTCTTTTGGCCAAGACTAAAGTGTGA
This sequence comes from Adiantum capillus-veneris, assembly GCF_014529385.1. Taxonomy (NCBI): domain Eukaryota; kingdom Viridiplantae; phylum Streptophyta; class Polypodiopsida; order Polypodiales; family Pteridaceae; genus Adiantum; species Adiantum capillus-veneris. The sequence continues at coordinate 31,275,632 of NC_140945.1, forward strand.
TGTGTTGAACTATGTTACAAGATTAAACACCAGATACTACAGGAAGCTCATGATATACCTATAGCAAGACACCCAGGATACATTAAGACTTACTCTATGGTAAGGAAGAGTTTCTTTTGGCCAAGACTAAAGTGTGATGTGTTGAACTATGTTACAAGATTTTTAACATGTCAATGTATTAAAGTTGAACGAGTTTGATACCCTGGAAAGCTTCAACCTATTGATGCACCACAAATGGAATGGGAATACATATCCATGGATTTTGTTACAGGACTTTCTACATCTCTGGGATATGACTCTATTTTTGTGGTTGTTGATATGCTTACAAAAATGACCCATTTGTTTCCAGTGACAACTTTTTCGGCTAAGGATATAGCTTAAGTCTTCATAAAAGGTGTCTTCATATATCATGGTTACCTCGACGTATAACTTCAAATCGCAATGCCAAGTTCACCTCAAACTTTTGGAAAGCCTTATTCTCAACTACAGGAACCTAGTTGGCCTTTAGTATTGCTTATCACCCTTAAAATGATGGACAAATAGAAAGGACCAATCAAACCATTGAATACATGTTAAGAACCTATTGTATGCATGAGCACATTATATGGACTAGATATTTGTATTTGGTAGAATTTGCGTATAATTCCTCATTCCAATGCTCAATTGGGATGTCTCCTTTCCAAGCATTGTATGAACAAGAGTTTCTTACTCCACTCAAATGGGCAGACCCTCTCATACGAGTTCAAACATCTAAAGAAATATTGGATGAAATGCAGGATATTAAGACTGCTCAAGATAGACAAAAGACTTATGCTAACCCTAAACGATCTATAAGACTTTTTGAAGAGGGTGATATGGTATTTCTCATAGGGAAACCCAAAAATAGTTCCTTATCAATGGGTAAGTGTAACAAGCCCAGTGCCAGATATTGTGGACCTTTTGTAATCACAGAGAGAATTAATGACGATCAAGCTTACAGACTCTTGTTGCCACCACACATAAAAGTACATGATGTTTTTCACGGCAGCTTACTCAAGAAGTATGTACCTGATCCACAACACGTTCGGTGAGAATATGATTTGTGGTGGCTAAGGGCTGAAATTCCCTCATGGATTATGGTTGGTTCGGTGAGAATATGATTTGTGGATAAGGGCTGAAATTCTCTCATGGATTATGGTTGTGATTTTATAGTGGAAGCCGGTGTGGCTCTTTAGTTTTTGTTTTGGATATGGTTATGGTGTCAAAATGCCTCATTCGAGCTAGGTGGAGTGATCACCCATGCGATGTGATTAGATTATGGTTTATGGTTTTGGAATTGGATCATGGAGTGATTTATATGGTTTATGGTAGACGTATAAGGGTAGAGACCCTATACAGTCTAACTGCTTGGAAAAATATTGTTTGTGCATATGGAAGGTGGTATTATGATTGGACTCACATGTTATGTTTCTCATTGTAGCGTCGCTACAAGACTAGGATCACCTACATCGCTTAGCTTTAGATAAAAGGGTCGTTGACCTGGGGCTTTGTTGGATCGGGGGTATTGCTTAGATCTTCTTCTTTTTGTTAAGCTCATCTACACAATTAGTGCGTCGGAGGTTGAATAACCTACACGGATAACACGTCGGAGATTTTGCCTTGGCTTTGCCTAAACACCCCATGTTGGGCATCGAAGACACGTGGAGCCTAAACTGGTATGGTTGGTGTTGATACCCTACCACTTACTGGTACTTGGGACCCTTTCAGAGCTCAGGTTCATGGAGGAAGGTGAAGCGGCCTCAGCTTATGTCTGACTCAGGTAGGTTGGAGGCGTTCTCGCTCGCTCCCAGCGAAGTGAAATTCTCTTTGTCCGTAGTAGAATGGGTTGACGGGTCTCTGCTAGTTATTTTTTCATATTCTTTTTTTTGTTATGGTATACTTAGATTTTTTGTCATTACATTAATACATGGTTGGCTGTTTCATTTAGATAGTAAATTTAAAGATTCTCTGTTGTCATTCTCTCATGTCTCTGTGCACTCTATTTCACCCTCCACTATATTCTCTCTCTCTCTCTCTCTCTCTCTCTCTCTCTCTCTCTCTCTCTCTCTCTCTCTCTTCGCAATGCGGTGTACACATATATTCACCCTCCACAATGTTATATTTCTTTGAGTACACTTTCATTCATAACATCCATTTAGGGGTAGCACTAGTTGCTAGGTGCCTCTTGATAAAGCCCGGCTCATTTCCTAAACTACATGCCTTGTCGGACGCTGAGAACTCCTCCCCTATGCAAATGCTTCTGCAACTCTGATGTATATTGAAAATCATATAAAGTTGTAAATTGTATATTTTGTGCATAGACCCTTGGGGAGGGGTATCTCTCATGTAGGCTCTCAACTTCTCAATAAGCTTTGAGAAGGAGTTGGAGTTCTTGCACTTTCACCAAGTGAGAATGTAGGTGTATACCCCAAAGCACACCCCTTCCTTGCCTTGGTTGACCCCTCCTTGTAGCTCAAGCTTGAAGCTCATTGGACCCCTCTAAACCTAGCCAATCACATGCACAATGCATTTCAAGCAACATGGGTAGTCTTTGGCAAGTGTCCTCCTTACCTCTTTGAGAGAGAGAGCTTGAAAATATCTAGATATTTGTTGAATTGAACTAAAAGCTTATTGGACCCCTCTTTAGCTCATCCAATAGGATTCAAGCACACCATGTGGCTAAGCATAGGGAGAGCCTGACATGTGTCCATGTGCCCCTTGAGAAAGGGGGTTCCCTTTGGGTGAGTGGAAGGTTAAGTCAAAGATTCCCATAACTTTGGGGATTTCCCCCTTCTTTGTAGGGTCTCTTTTTTACTCAATCCCCTCAAGCACCTTACCCCCCTATGCATGGGAAGCTTCTCAAGCACCTTAGTCAGCAAGCACGACAAGCAACTCAAGCACCTTAGTCAACAAGCACGACAAGCACCTCAAGCTTGGGTTGGGTTTCCACCTTAAGCTCAGCCCTAGCTTGCCTAAGGTCAAAGGACTTTTAACACTAACCATTGGAGGTCTTTAATGAAGCTCACCCTAAGGTCTTTAAGCTCCATTAGATAGCCTTGCTCTTTGACATATCATCTCTCATTTGGACCCCTTTATCATTGGCTTCGTGTTGAGATACACACGTAAGCACATGTCTATATTCTAACCCTTGTTGCGTTTATTATCCCACATTAAATGATCAGTTTAATATGAGAAAATCATTTGGGTTGATCAGATATTAGATTTTATGACATCCTCAACCAAGAAATCATTTGGTAATTATGTCTCAGCACCATCATATTGTAAAATGGTCATTCTACTACAAAGAAAGCATTGCAAGGAGCACAACCATCCCAATCAACACAGAGGTGCATAGAGCTCCATCATCATGGACCTTGCTTAGATACACAATGTTGAACGGGTCGTAAAGTGCGGGGGGAGTATGTAGCATCTTGTCATCTAAGATACTCAAAATACCAATTTCTCACAAGTTCCTAAACCGACTAGTAATATTAAGTTGCCCCTAACATCAAACGGCATATGGCTTTTTCTATAAATGATACTTTGAAAGGTTTATGGGAGACTTACCCTTAGTGGATTAAGTCGAAAGGGATTGTTTTTTGTGTAAAGGACGACAGCACCTAATTAATAGTAATATATCAATATTTTATCTACTATATACACATATTTGTGTCTCCCATCCTATCATGAATGCACGTAAGTAGTGCATTTTTCATGATTCCACAAAGTTAAGAAGAAGATCAAATCTTGCACAAGAGAAAAGACAAACAAGAGATGATTCTTCATCCAAGGCACACAAATGCATCAACAAGAGTGGTAAAATATATGCCATTCTTAGTATTGAGAGCAATTTTACTACTGCCTTTGATTGAATAAGAGACATGTTTGGCACGTGGTAGCATTCCCATAGAGATAGCCTCATGAGAAGTAAGCATATCATGATGATATGTAATGTGCTTTGTAGGACTAGAGTAAAAGTACCATACATGTGAGTCTTATAAGTGATGGGCATACATTATTTTTGACTAGGAGGATCATGCTAAGATTGTGCACTAAACACCCATTTTGTATCCTACAGAATCTGCAATTGAAGAAGCATTTGCACCGGCTGTATTTGCCTCTTTCTTACGATCATGTTTATCCTTTACCAGTCACTAGAGGTGGCAAAGTTAGTAGTATGATGGCTCAAGAAAGCAAGTGAAGTTTGAATCTCATAAGTGAACAAGATAGTTCTAAGTGTGAGCCTGATGATCAAGTAGAATCTTAAATTTAACTATCATGATTGCTGGACAAGGTAAGTGAGGTTGTAACAAACTTTGAGCACCGTGGTGGATACAAGGATAAAATTGAAGCTAAACTTAAGTGCGAACATCATGGACAAGATAGCTAAATAATGCTTAAAATTGATAGTTTATGGCGGAGATGGGTAAAAAAGAAGTGGGGCTGAAACTATCTCATGCTGTATAAAGCAGGTATTGAAGTTTAATGTCAACTTTAAGCCTTGTTTTCTTAATCACAACATGAGGTTTAATATCTCTGTGAGGTCCCATAGGGTATTCAACCAAGGAAACATTGGGAAGGTTGTTTACTAAAAATCTTCATAAAAGGATGGTAAAAGAAAATTTGTAGATATCCAAAAACATACAACTGGAGGGTGGACTTTGATGTATCCCTTTGTGTGGCATTATTTGGGAATCCATAAGTCAATGATTCACTTGTACCCACTCTTTGCATAAATAAACAATCTTTGCTATACAACATAGTAGCTCATCATTAGGCTCTTGAGGTTTCAAGTATATAAGAGCTATGGAGAAAATTCCAACCCTCCTTTCAGAAAATGAAAGATACATTCCGAACATGCGAGGCAAAAAAAAAGTGTGGATTGCATTGGCATAGGTGTCGTTCATTTAAGTGGAAGGAAAATTCCTCTTTCAGCAATCCATTTGAGACTTCACTCTACCACTCAATCATCTATTTGCACACTTTAATTGGAGCAAATGTCTACAAGCTTCAATGCGAGCTGTTAACATTTTCCAAATCTTCACCATCACAACATTTGCTAAGTTAGGTAGACCTTGGTAGCCCTACATGGAGTATGCAGAGAATCCCAAACATGAGAATTTCTAAAGGAGCAACTAATCTTAGAATTTAAAGAGAGGTGCCAGAAGCGTGCCACAAAAAGTCGAACCAGGTTCTCCGTAGAAGAAGAACCGGCTGAAGCTATGAGCTACCATTGCAACCGGCTTGGCATTAACAAGGCGACGATCTCACCACAACACACGAACAGAATTGAAAAGTTTTAATACTTGGAACTTGAAAACAAGCAAGTGCTAAACATAACTGAATGCAAAAACTCGGATGCCACAGCCGTACGACTACCACATCATCAATGCAAATCGCGACATGCCACCGATCCTGTCTCTTGCTCTTCTTTCTGTCGGCCAATGGCCAAGTCATGAATAACCGAGAAGACTACGAAGCCGGCGGTGGTTGGTTCTCCTGCGTAGTCGGACACTTGGCCAAAATATTGCGTCTTTCCCCGACATGTGTAGCACTTTCCCTGCTTGAGCCATTCTTGCAATGCGTGCCTCGTGAGAGGGTGTCGACCAAAGGGAAGCCAAGTACATGGTGCCTGTCCATGAAATGAAGCACCATTGCTGTGCATTACTTTCAAACTAATTTCCTGATCTTGGAGGCTTGCCCCTTTGAGGAAGTGGTGTCAAACTGCTGGATGAAAGCTAGTGCTTGCCTCTCATCCTGGTGGAATTCGCAAGGGTATCCAGGCATAGTGCCGTATGGGCATCCCTACTCCAAAAGCACATATGGCATATGGCCGAAAAGCAGCCGTACCAATGCAGTAAGGTCCAAAAGCACCTGCACTTGCTCCATAAGAACCGAATCGCCATCGGAGTGATATTTGAGAACGTTGGGCCCAAAAGGCCTGGAAAGGGTGGCATCTGCTGCCGCAAATCCTGCGGCGTATGACACGTCGTACATTTGCACAAGGAGAGGATTCTCTTTTTAGGTATTATCATGCATCTTGCTTTAACACCCTGTTGGATCTCAGCGTGTCGTATTCATGACTTCTCAACACCCAGTATTTATGAGCTCTCAAGCGCCAACATTGCGTTTCTTTTATGTTCTCTCGACAACTCAAGTACCCTTGTACACCAGAGGCAACCTCAAGTTCCACTCCTCTTATTCCTCAACGTCCAGCTCTCACGAGAGAAGTTTCTTGCACGATGGCAATTTGTAGCCTACTGAGGAATCTGGACCTCCTGTTTCAACTGTGAATTCGACCCCTCCCTCCATACCCCAATATCCAGGCTCTTGCCCTTTCATGTACCAAGCTTTGCCCTAAGCCTCTCAAAGATGGGTCGACATCTCCGGTGTTAAGGATCGTCACCGTGCTTTACACTTCCTGTAGGAATCTTTCCACAATGGATAGAAGTAGTACACTGAAGACTTAAAAGACTGCTCAAGTTGCTAGTTGCTGCCTGGATTGGTGGCGTCAAATTCGATACCTTCCCCGCTCCAACAGCAATTTGGTGTTTGTTGTTTACTGAAGATTTGAAGATTGGCAGCAGTTCAAATTTGCTCTTGCCAAGATGTAGTTGGTGGATTTGAACTCAACGCCCTTCATGTCATCATGCAACCTCTCCCTGCGCAGAAGCCTTGCCAAAGAACAATCAATGCTAAGAGTGCAATCAACCAGAGCTCACTTTTATATCTGTAGGGGCAGGGGCTGCGGGGCTGTCCATAGCCTTTGTGCACAGACTAAGAGTGCCATCAACTAGTTCACTTTTATATCTGCTGCAGGCGCTGTTGGACGTTTGGAAGGAGTATCTCCCCACAACAGCTACGATTGTGGATCAGAAGACCACGGGACAAATCGAAAACAAAAACAAAAACAATAGAGCATGCCTGGGTGACGGCCACAGAAGCAGATCACCGTCAGTGGGCGGGCAGAGAATCGATTATCAATTGAGATTGTGGGAGGGGGGTGCGCCAGGCCTCTGAGGCAGTGCAATACAGAGGCGACGCGCGCAGTCCCCGGGCAGCAAGCTGCCGGAAGGGGACTGCCCCCGTGAGAAAAATTAGGTTAATATCATGTGGCCCGATGGACCACGTATCAGATATTAAACTGATAAGAACAGATACTACACTTGATCTTAGCCAAAAGGCCGAGAAAGGTATGGGTTCCCCAGAGTGCCCGCATGGCTTTTATACCTGCCCCGCCTCGCGCCTTGCCTTCTGGGATAATTGCTTCTGCTATTCTTTGCAAGCCCGTGTTTACACTATCTAAGCATTTGTTCGTGATGCCACGCAAAGCTCTCGGCCCGCCCCGCCTCTCGCGCCTTGCCCTCTCAGATCATTGGCTCTCCGTCAAACTTTTCTACTTACTTCTATTTACAAGCACAGCTCCCGGAATAGCACACTATCTGAGCACCCATCCTTGAAGGTTTCTACGCTATTCACACGATGCCAACGGAGCTCTCGACTGTGCGCTTTTTTTGGCCTTGTAATAAGCACTTCCCTTTTGGCAGCTTGCTGCTTACTCTCTCTCAGCCGCCATAGTCTACGAGCTGTAAGAGATAAGCTCACTTTTGGTAGCTTAGTATCAGGCCATCTGTTTGTGCAGAAGCCAATCCATAACATAGGCCCTCTATTCTCTATACGCACGAGTCAAAAGAGGCAATCAAAAGTGTCACACACAAACAGGAACGAATCTACCCTGAGAATAGGCACCAATGTGCAGGTCATGAGGTTGAAGCTATGTCTTATTTTGTGTCCTTCATACAAAAGTCATCAGCGGCCACTCCCTCGATCTTTGATCCTTCCAATAACTAAGCTAAAGGCGAGGGAGTCTTCTTCGGTAGGTGAAGCTCTGAAAGGGAGAAGGAAAGGGTTGAAGGGATGATCGAAACAACAAAAAGGGACATTCTACACTGCATCGCAAGAGGATGCCTGATAAGTAGCACCGATGCTGTTAGAAACATGGCAGCTAAGTGGCACCAATGCTGTCCAATAGATATGCAACCTTGAGCCTGTTTCAAAAGCTCGACTACTGTGAAGAAAATGGATTGTACTATGCTTGATTCTCCAAAATGGATTGTAATTGAGTCCCAAAAACTCGCGACTTGTGTTTTGTTCAGTCGCACAGTGCTGTTCTAGTTCTGTCATGATTAAATTACAACATTTTGTGTGTGAACAAAGGTCCTAGCAAGTGGCCACAGCCTCACATGGACGAGGCACGGGGGCTCTCCCTAACCCAAGAGATATAAAGCTAGGGAGGAGTGTTAGTCGTCACCCAAGAAGCCCTCACGGCCTTTCGATGGTAGTAGAGAACGGACGACAGGAACCATGGCTTCGCATGTACGATGAGATGTCATCGGATCAATCGCTTTTGACAAGTCATTGATTTGATTTTGAGACCGCTCCAGCTGCGCGACGGATGTGTCCATGGAGGATATGCGGGTTGGACTACATGACGATCGCGGGTTCGTTTTGATATCCACGAATTGAAAGCTCTCCTCCATCGATGCCAACTTAACTACGCTCCTGGATCTAGTTAACAATTTCATAATACAGATTGCCAAGGATCGGTCTCACAAAAACCCATTGTGGCCAATCAAGGGACTAATGGCAGACCACCACCGTTTGAGTCTCTTCTGGTAGGGCACGAGAACCACAAAACTTCATCATGGATGAAGGACTTAAAAGCCGCCAGTGTATAGAGGTGAAGACAAGGAGAGGATATAAAGATGTGACGAATACGTTTTTGCACTACCATCGTCTCTGTGCAACTCTAGATGTATTCCGCTCTCTGGAAACGAGTTTAGAACTTAAAGACAAGGCCTACAAGTGGCGGATGTTACTAAATTCGAACAAAAAAACCTACAACCTGGATGTGAGTCCAAGTTGTGTTCCAAAAGGAGGTCCTTCTTGTTGAAGATGATGAAACAGGAAACAGAAGGAAGACAGCAACTCAGAGTAGGAAGAAGATGGAGAAGGAGAAGACACAGAGCTTGTGTACGAGATCTCTGTAGTCTGTCTCTCTGTATTGGAATAATAGAGTATATACAAACTCAGAGCTACAAAGCTTATATGAAACCCTAAGAGATAAGGTGTCCTTTCACACCGGATGTCCAGGGGGAAAAACCCAGTGGGAGAAAAGTGCCCCTGGTGAAGCGCGTATACACACTAACACTACTACATGTCTACACTTCTTACCAATAAATATGACATAAATTGGCAAGCTTGGGATGAGTGCTTCTCCATATTTATCATTATCAAGAAGTGATCCTCAAGCTAGATAACCTCAATGCGTTTGAGGAGCCACTAATGAGCAAGCTGAGGGTATGGTAATATAAGAATGGAAATAAGCTTGCTTTTAGAGCTAGTGGCAACCCGAAGAAGGGTACGTGTATAGATAGGGTTTCATATTTTCTTTGATTCAGGCTGGATTGTTGTTGTACTACTTTTGACATAAAAATATAGGGTTGCCCCCTACCTTCCTCCTCTGAATAATAAGGTGAGTCGGGATTCTTCATCCCTCACTTAGCCTCAATACAATTTTAGGTTTTTGTCATAATAATCAATATCTAATTCTCCTAAATGATTTTCTCATGTTAAACTGATCATTTAATATGGGGAAGTGCCAGGGGAGAAAAGGCTAGAATATTGATTAAGCTAGCACCAGTAGGGATCCAAAGGGGGGGCCATCTGCAAATGAGCAATGTGCAACAATGGACTTAAAAGACCCTAAGGTTCAACCCATTAAGACTTCCAAAATGCTAAGGTTCCAACATGCTAAGGTTCCAAAATTCAAAGGTTGTGTCCAAAGGCCAAACACCAGGGAAATTGGATGCTTAGTGTGTGTCACAAAAAGTCTTTGTGGATACCTACATAGGAGGGGGCGAGCCTTGCAAGTAGGGGATGAGAGAGAAACTCACACACACACACACACACACACACACACACACACACACACACAAGCTCCCTTTACACAAAGGGAATGAGGGACACATGTCAGCTCCCTAGCCCAGATGCCCACAAGGTGCACCCAATTCCTATTGGATGGCCTTGGAGGTGGACCAATGAGAATTAGGCTAGAGTAAATCTAGTTTAATTAATATTAAAACACTTAATAAAAGAACCAATAAGAATTAATCTCTCTAGAAGACTATTGGACAGTCTCCCAAGAGGACCAATGAATATTTAGCAGCCCAATGGCTTGCCTGATTCCTATTGGTCGGGAGCCAAAGGGGTCCAATGAGAGTTTAGCTGAATTAAATAATTACCTAAAGCTCTCACAAAAGGGGAAAGGGGGACACATGTCAGAAGGCTATCAGTTATGCTGCTTAATTACCATTGGCTAAGCTGGGGAGGTCCAATAGGATGCTAGCAAGAGCAAATAGCAAGAGGGGTCGACCAAGAGAGAGAGGGGGGGCTGATTTTTCAAAGGCATTATCACCTACACACTCACACTAGCTCATGTGTGAAGTAAAGAAGACTCTCTCTCCTTCTCAAGCTTTAATGGAAAGCTTATCACCTACTCCAAGCTTGTGAGAAGGAAGGCCTACACCAACAACTCTTGGTTTTGTGATGCAAATCCAACCAAGAGCCGAGCTTCATTGCATGCTCATCTCCTTTACCATGCTAATTACTAAGCTAAGCTATGCTAATATGAGTGATTATGTGAGGATATGTACATATTTCTCGTAAGAATACTCCTTCTTTCTCTCAATCTACTCTCATACCCCGCTAGCTCTCACCATCTTTGAAGGTGTGTGAGGTCTTGGGTCTGAGACCATGAGGGATGGGTATTTTGACATCCTTACTAGGAGTACTCAAATATGATAAATCTAAAGCATGGATATTGTTTGAGGAAATGATGGGTTGGCATGTTAAATCTGATACAAAATAGACCATCAGATGGAAGAGTCTTTTAATAATATATGTTTATCTCTCTTAATACTTGTCATAAAATCTAACCCAAATGATTTTCTCATATTAAACTAATCAGCTAATATGGGATAATAAACAGGACCAAGGGTTAGAATATAGACATCTGCTTACGGGTCTATCTCAACACAGGGCCAATGGTAAAGGGATCCAAATGAGAGATGGTTTGTCAAAGTGCAAGGCCAACTAATGGAGCTTAATAGTCCTTAGGGTTAGCTTCATTAAAGACCTCCAATGGTTAGTGCTAAAAGTACTTTGACCTTAGGCAAGCTAGGGCTGAGCTTGAGGTGGGAACCCAACCTAAGCTTGAAGTACTTGTCATGCTTACTGACTAAGGTGCTTGAGGTGCTTGGTGTGCTTGGTGACTAAGGTGCTTGAGGTGCTTGTCATGCTTGATGAGGAAGGTGCTTGAGAAGCTTCCCATGCATGGGGTGCTTGAGTCAAAAAGAGACCCTACAAAGGAGGGGGAAAGCCCCAAAGTTAGGGGAATCTTTGACTTAACCTCCCACTCACCACGGGGCACACTGACACATGTCAGACTCTCCCTATGCTTAACCACATGGTGTGCTTGAATGCTATTGACTGGGCTAAAGAGGGGTCCAATGAGCTTCTAGTTCTATTCAACAAATATTTGGATATTTGCAGGCTCTCTCTCCCAAAGGGATAAGGAGGACACTTGTTTAAAGACTACCCATGTGCTTGAAATGCATGTTGCATGTTGCATGTTTAGTGTTAGTCATCACCCACGAAGCCCTCATGGCCTTTCAATCGTAGTAGAGAAGGGACGACAGGAACCATAGCTTTGCATGTACGATGAGATGTCATCGGATCAATCGCTTTTGACAAGTCATTGATTTGATTTTGAGACCGCTCCAGCTGCGGGATGGACGTGGCCGTGGAGGATATGCGAGTTGAGGAAAGTGATGGATTGCATGACGACCGCGGGTTCGTTGATATCCAGAAATTGAAATCTCTCCTCCATCGATGCCAACTTAACTACGCTCATGGAGCTAGTTAAAAATTTCATAATACAGATTGCCAAGGATCGGTCTCACAAAAACCCATTGTGGCCAATCAAGGGACTAATGGCGGACCACCACCGTTTGAGTCTCTTCTGTTAGGGCACGAGAACCATAAAACTTCATCATGGATGAAGGACTCAAAAGCCGCCAATGTATAGAGTTGAAGACAAGGAGAGGATATAAAGATGTGATGAATACTTTTTTGTACTACCATCATCTCTGTGCAACTCTAGATGTATTCCGCTCTTTGAAAACGAGTTTAGAACTTAAAGACAAGGCCTACAAGTGGTGGATGTAACTAAATTCGGCAAAGAAACCTACAACCTGGATGTGAGTCCAAGGTTATGTTCCAAAAGGAGGTCCTTCTTAGTAATAGATAGGACATAAATTGGGAAGCTTGGGATGAGTGCTTCTCCATATTTATCGTTATCATGAAGTGATCCTCAAGCTAGATAACCTTAATGCGTTTGAGGAGCCACTAATGAGCAAGCTGAGGGTATGGTAATATAAGAATGGAAATAAGCTTGGTTTTAAAGCTAGTGGAAACCCGAACAAGGGTAGGTGTATAGATAGGGTTTTATATTTGCTTCATTGGACACTTGGGCCTTGGTAGGCGGCCGACCAATGGTCGTGAGTGTTAAAAAAAGAGCATCACTTGATTTTATCAGTGTGAATGCAAGTATTTTGTTGTGGAGCAGCGTGCAAGGGGCAAAATGTGGCAGCACCAAAAGAGTTGGGGGAGATGGTGACCGCCAGGGTCGTCAGTTGTTGCAGATGCAGTAGAGTTGAAAAAGACTCCACACAATGAGCAAACTAGTTTCTACCAATCTTGCAGCGATTGGTTGAGGTCGACCTCACACTACGTATGTGTAAAGGCGTTAGTTCACATGACCGTTGCCGACAAGCCGATTTCTAGAATCTTCATCTTTTTATAACCACACAAGTCTACAGAACTCTCGACTTGCCTCGCTTCCCACCTCGCCCTTTGTGTGTCATTTGGATTTCTAGTCTAAGGTACATGAATCGTGATCCAACTTCTTTCACAAAATTAGAACAAACTTATCAGACATATTCCTTAATGTATGTGGCAACTAACTCCATCAATACACTATGATATTGATTAAATTTGCCCTATTTCCTAGCACATCTTAAGATTTCAAAGACTTATGCCTTTCTGCCCAAAATATGGTTTTGGCTAAGGTTTTCTATTATTTTTGTAGTTTAGATTGGTGGTGTTTTGTCAACTTAACCTACTCTTAAGAACTTTATATGACAAAATGCAGTAAGATGAGCAAAACTTGAAAAAAAATGGCTAATGGGGGTGCAATGCACAACACTCTAAAAGCTATGAGAAATTGGAGATTGAACTGCTTTGTTTTACTCTCAATCACAACACTAAAGAGCGTGTTACTAAATGAAAGTGCAAGCTAGTCCTCAACTCCTAAACTCTATCAAGTGACAAAACCCTGTTTTGCCACTATGTTACCTAGTGAATTGGAATGGTTTTTAAGGTTTATAAGAACACTAGTACAACTACAAGATCACTTGACCATCATAAGATCAAATCCTCTATAGTGGTGCCAATGTTAGTACATCGCCGCAATGGACGTTTATAGCATACGTATTGGGCACTAAGATACACAATGTCAATACTTAGGGAAGCGATCTAGATGGGACACAGAGATGCATTGAGTTTGTCCAAACTTCACAAAGTGCACCTATTTAGAAAGATGCACAAGAGCAACCACAAATCAATAATCAACAATTGGTCTCGTCAGGCATAGTCAATCCTCACACCAACTAATCACTCAATGCTTTGAAGGTTTCTCAGGTAAACGAGCTCAAAATGCTACAAAATTCTAGGAGACTATAGAAACGGTCTAATAGAACACATCCTAACATTGAAAGTTTGATTCTAAGAGGTACACAAATTGCAATTCATTGACAACTAGGCCAACAGAAATGAATAGAAGTTGTCTAACATCACCTCCTAAGGTCTAGGAAATTGGCAGTGAATACACTCAAATGAAGAGAGCAATGTACTTGATCAATAGCAATCCCTGTGCTAAATAGCATCTCTTATATGGTCCTTAGTATAACACAGATGGTATTCATGTGGCTCATTAAAAAGTAGATGAATAGGGTGTTTGATGTGCATGTCCCTCCCCAATCTTTTTCTACAAACATCCTTCTTATTGGGAGAAACATATGACTCAAATTGCCAAAATGAATAAACTAGCTCCTTCAAATCCTCAAATATAGAACTATAACGTTGTTGTTTCCAGCATGCTGCTAATGAGAATAAGCCAGAACCATGATCTGAGGTGGCTTGGACACTGGACCTTGCCCAACACAAGGATGGCTTTCAGACCTACATAACCCTTGCCACATTACCTGTTGGGTTTTAGGCCTATTCTTACCCATGTGGGAAGCTACCCTATCACAAACTAATAAATACCACCCTTTAGTCTAGAGTTTTGCATGCTAAAAGGGGTAGTTAGCCTATTTACTTAAATTCTGTATATATGTAAATGGCTTTCAATAATCATGACATAGCATGCAAGTTTGGTCAAACTCTCTCTCTCTCTCTCTCTCTCTCTCTCTCTCTCTCTCTCTCTCTCTCCATAGCTTGCATCAAGTGGCACCCACCATAGCCCCGCCATGTACCTAACAGTGATATTAGAGCATCAGGAGGTCCCTGCTATGGCATTTTGAACATTGGTGTTTTTGTGGCACAAACTAAGTCAATGGCAATCTACTCTATGCAAGCATGGCATTTTAATGTCGTCCAATGGTGGGAAATTGGTAAGTGACGCTTGCAGTAGATGTAACACACAAGCATTTCAAAACTCTACCCTTGACAACGCTTGCACAAAGGTCATAATCGATGATGCTAATTAGTAGACCTACACCAATGTTCCAAAATGCTTGCTATAGAATGGTGCTAGAGGAGGAGAAACTATAATACAAATGCCTATTGGAGGGGGGACCAGCTCCATATGCATTCGGTCCTCAAATGTTGTCATGTTCTCTAAACTCTCTCTCTCTTGCAAAAGTATTGTTCAATGCCAAGTTAACTAAGTACCATGTTTATGTTGCTACCATCAATGAAGTTCACCCGCCATGCTCACAAAAGTGCTTTATCTAATTCCCTAATTCTGATGCTCTCAAATTTCATAGGCCATTTCCATTACATTGGTATCAGAGCATTTTGGTTTCTCTTTTCTTGCTTAAGAAAAGAGGTTTATAAGTAGCCTATTAATGGTTGATTTTGTTAATTATATTAGGGTAAGTGGGATTGGGATCTATTATCAATTTTTTTGAGCCCACTATGTGAAATATGGTGCACACCTCGGGACATTTGGTCTTAATAATGGAGTCTTTTTAGACTTGCCTACGGCTTTACCATTATTGAGCCATAAGAAGTCCAAAAGGAGCTATCCCTTGGTAACTCTACTATGTTAGACCCACTCCACTACTCTCTGTAATTAAACAATTCTAGCCGTGGGTGTAGATGCTTAAGTACTGATTTTAAAAGGCTAAGAGGAGTAGCAACTAAGGTTTTGAATTTCCAAAGCATACACTAAGTAAACACACAAATTTTGTTAACATGGCTGACAATAACCAAGAGAGTAGAATGAACATTGATAACTTTAATTTTGCACATAAAGGTGCTAATGATGATGCCCCCATGTTTGTTAATTATCTTGTTACTAGGTTGCAACAAGCTATGGGAAACCCCTCTTTGCAAGCCGAAGTTACTCAACAACTTCGTGCTTATGGGATTTCCTTCCCTCTCCAAGAGGAGAGAGAGCTTAGGAGGCCTCTTGATGAGACCCCAAAAAGAAGACTCTCTCCCATACGAGAGGAGGAATTCAAACAACAAGAAAGTAATGAATTCATAAGTTCCTCCGAAGATGTGGCTCCACGAAGACGGCGGACTAAACGATCGCCAACTCCTCCCAAGAGGAAACGGTTAACCCATAGTCCTCCTCCTCGTCACTCCAAAAGAGAAGAGAGGAAACAAAGGAAAAAGGGGCAAGAAAGAGGTCACCCTCTTCTCCTTCTTCTTCACCTTCCTCCTCTTTCGATGAAAGCTATGGCTATTCTCCTAGAGAATACAAGAGGGGAGGACATCACAAATCTTACCTTGCATGGCGAAGGTCCCAAAAGCTCAAGAAGTTCAAAGAGGGAAGAAAGAGTATCTCTCTTCTCACCTATGATGGCTCCTTTGGTGCTACCGACAAAGTATTGGCCTTCATCCAACAATTTGATGTGGCCTTTGGATACGAGGGCTTCACGGAGTCTTACAAGCTACGCCATGTAGCTATGCACTTCCAAAAATCTGCTTGACAATGGTGGGCTAGCCTTCGTGGCAACGACGAAGCCCCAAAGACATGGAAAACTCTACGAGTTTCCATCATGGTGCAATTCCTTACAAGAGATGCAAAGGACAAAGTGCTCACCGAATGGCGGAGTTTGAGGCTTCTCTCTCATGAGTCTATCCACAAATATGTGGACAAGTTTTAAGATTTACATCTCAAGGCTATTGTCTTTCAAAAGATAGACTTTGCCGAGCAAAAGCAACAATTCTTTGCGGGATTACCTGAAGAGATGGCCGAGTATGTCAACTCACAACGGCATGGTTCTATCATCGGAGTAATCCACCACACCATGGTTGCCTCGCGCTTCAATTTCCAACAAGGGGCTAGACAAAATGTCAAGCCCATGGAAAATAAAGACAAGAGTGATGCAAAGGGAAAAACCAATGCCCAAAATTGTTCTCAAGGCCATTCCAACAACAACAACAAAAATCGGTCCAAGGAGAAAGGAGTTTACAAAGGTAAAAATAAACTCTCTCCTGAAGATCTTGAAACTTTTTGCAAGGACCACAAATGTTTTAAGTGTGGGAAGCAAGGACATGGTTATCATTCTTGCCCCAAAAGAAATGCTCGCAATGAGACTCCTAGAGCTTCCACTATCGAAGCTCCAAAAGAGGATGCTCATTGCAAAGGATCATCTCTCTCCTATGCTTGGGGAAAGGTAAGGGAGCATGCTGCCTTCATCTTCTTTGACCCTAGCTCTACTCACAACTTCATATCAACGGAGTTGGCCACCAAGTTGGCATTCAAGCTTTTGAGATGGGAGATGCTGTAACTGCCGATGCCACTTTTAAGGGACAGCAAGCCTCTGTTACTCCCTTGATTAGGAAGTTGAGGCTTCATGTACAAAGCTATGTCGACAAAGAAGACTTCTTTTTCTCTCCTCTTCAACGTGAGGATGCTATCCTAGGGGCACCATGGTTCAACCGATGTCTACCAACATGAAGTTTCTTGAAAGGAGAATCTACTTCACCTATAGGGGAAAGAATATGTATATAGATACTAATGAGTCTGGTCATACTATACCACTTGTAAATCCTCTTGCTCTTGATAAGTCAATGAAGAGCTAAGTTTCTGCAATACATGATAAAGAGTCCCTAAAAGGTCCTAATGTTTCATCAAATGTAAATGGTAGGAATCAAGAAGAGTTAGACTTGTCTAACTTTCTAAAAGAATTCCAAGATGTGTTCATTAATGATATTCCTATGGACTCACCTCCAAAACAAGGAGATGATGACCATTGAATTAAGCTCCTATTAGGAATCTCACTGCCTAACAAGCCTCCTTATCGAGTTTCCCAAGCTCAACAAGAGAAAATCATGAGGCAAGTACAAGAATTGGTACACAAAGGGATGGTGAGGCCTAGCTCCTTTCCCTTTTGTTCTCCAGTCCTTTTAGTGCAAAAGAAAGATGGTACATACCGCATGTGTGTGGACTGTCATGTACTAAACCATATCACTATCGAAAACAGATTTCCCGTACCTCGAGTAGAAGATATGTTTGATAAGCTACAAGGCTCTACCTACTTCAGTAGGATTGCCCTTAAAAGTGGCTACCATCAAATAAGGATAGTGAACGAAGATATCCTAAAGACCGTGTTTCGTACAACGTTTTGCCTTTATGAATATCTAGTCCAGCCTTTTGGCTTGACTAATGCACTAGCCATGTTCAATCGATTAATAGAGACAAATTTTAGACCCTATCGCAAATTCATTGGAGTGTTCTTTGATGATATCATCATCTACTCCAAGTCCTTGGAGGAACACAAGCAACATCTCCAAGTGATTTTTCAAGCATTGAGGGAGAACAAGCTTTTTCTCAATAAAAAGAAAAACAATTTTTTTCTTCAAGAGATTCAATACTTAGGTCATATTATCTCTCAAGATGGTATCCGTATGGATCCATCAAAGTTGGAGGTAATAAAAGCATGGCCTAATCCAAGGAATCTACATGAGCTAAGAAGCTTTATTAGTATGTGTGCATACTATAGACGCTTCATGGAAAAATTCTCTCAAATAGCAAGACCATTACATGACTGAACAAAGAAGAACGTTAAGTATTCATGGACTGCTAAGGAGAAAAATGTTTTTAACAAGCTCAAGCTCAAAGAGAAGCTTACCTCTGAACCAGTCCTTATGCTTCCGGCTCTCTTAGAGCCATTTGAGATGCTTGTGGTGATTGCCTTGAAGCAGTCTTGCTTCAAGAAGGGCATGCCATAGCATATGAGAGCCGAAGGCTCAATACGGATGAACGGGTCTTAGGCATTTATGAGAAAGAGCTTTTAGCTGTTCTACATGCCCTAGACACATGGAAGCACTATCCATTGGGGACTCCATTCATTTTACAAACAGACCATCAAAGTCTCAAGTACTTCATGACGCAAACAAAGCTTTCTGACAAACAATTGAGGTGGGCAAACTTTCTTTCGCAAGTTAATTTTCATATTGCTCACATTGTTGGTAAGCACAATCAAGTGGCCGATGCACTTTCACGATGACCAAAAATTAATCTTGTGTCTATAGCAACTCACAATGATCTATCTTCTATGATAGATGAGTATGCTACTGACCTTGACTTTAAAGACATAATTTCAGCCCTTGCTTTGGGGAAGAAAGAGAAACCATTCATCTTGCAGGATGTTTATCTTCTCCATGGCAATAGGCTGTGTTACCCACTCCCTTCGTGAGAAAGTCATGTATGAATTCCATGCTCCTCCCGATACGGGACATAGAGGCATTCAACCTACTCTTGGAGCAATAAAGACGTACTTTTATTGGCCTACCATGAAAGTGGACATACAAGAGTATGTTTCAAAATGTGTGGTATGCCAAAAGACCAAGTATAATAGAGGGAAGCAACCTGGATTACTCCAGCCATTGCCAATCCCTAATTCACCATGGGAGAGTATTTTATCTTTGAATTACCTAAGTCTATCCATGGGATACGAGAATATGGACAATAGTCAACAGGTTTAGCAAGCAATCACACTTTATTCCTGTCAAGAAGACTAAGGCACACCAAATGGCAACTCTCTTCATATCCCAGATTTTCAAACACCATGGATTGCCAACATCCATTGTGTCAGATAGAGATCCTAGAATGACTAGTAATTTCTGGAAAGGTCTCTTTAAAAATCTAGGTACAAGATTAAATTTCTCTTCGTTCCATCACCCACAAACGGATGGCCAAAGTGAGATAGCCAATCTTACGATTCTTGATCTCCTAAAGACCTATGTTATAGAAGTAGATCAATGCTCACAATGGGAAAAGTACTCCCCTTTTGTAGAGTATGCGTACAATAATACTATCCATACTTCTACGGGAAAATCACCTTTTGAAATCATAGAGAGAAGACCTAAAAGTCCCTTGCTACTTAAAGTACATGGGAAGATCTTCGTTGTTGATGAGTATAGCCCTGACCTGCAATAATCTTTTCAAAAGATTAAGGAGTCTATATCCATCTCTCAACAAAGGCAAAAAGCTGTTGGTGTTCATAAGCACAGAAGGGCCTTAACGTTCAAAGAAAATGATTGGGTCTTACTTAAGTTTCCCAAGGCTCGATTAAGGCAAACGATTGGCAAAAATCCTACGGGCCATTAAAAGTATTATGCTAAACTAGCAAGAAGATACTATGGTCCTTTTCAAATTTTGAAGCCAATCAATGAGGTGGCTTATAACTCAAGTTGCCCAACCGTTGGATCATACACAATGCATTTCATGTGAGCCTACTTAAGCCCTACAAAGGAGAGCCACCAAGTGAACCAATTATTGAAGACCCTCCCGAAGTTGAAGACCAAGAAGAGATTCTACAACCCGAGCTATCCTTCGGCATGAAGACACGGTACAACGACATGGTAAGATTATTCGACATTATCTTATTAAGTTCCAAAATTATCCTTTCAAAGATTCTAGATGGATGTAAGGAATCCAACTTAAGGATAGTATGAACCTTGTCAATGCTTACAATACTACATTAGAGTAAGCAAATGCACATGTTTCTTTTGAATGATCAATGTTTTTGTCTAATAAGACTAATAATCTTTTTATTGTGCACAAATTTAAGTAGTATGCATACTTAGAATCATGTTTTTGATGACGACGTCTCTCAAACACCAAATATAATTTGTCACTCTATTTGGGAGAATGAAATGGAAAAAAGAGCAGACATGCTTGCGACAGCTATGTCTCCCAAGCACCAAATGGATTAGTCATCCATCTTGGAATGATGTCGTAGGGTGAAAAGGGATCCTCTACACGCTAAGAAAAATTGACTAATGGCTAAGGCTTTATCTCTTCTACCTCATAGTCGACGACTATGATTTCAAGAGAGAGGTAATGTCTTAAAATATAATATCTAACCAACCCAAATGATTTTATCATATTAAACTGATCATTTAATATGGGATAATAAACGAGAACAAGGGTTAGAATATAGACATGTGCTTACGGATCTATCTCAACACGGGGCCAATGGTAAACGGGTCCAAATGAGAGATGGTATGTCAAAGAGCAACGCTAGCTAATGGAGCTTAAAAGACCTTAGGGTTAGCCTCATTAAAGACCTCTAATGGTTAGTGTTAAAAGCCCTTTGACCTTAGGCAAGCTAGGGTTGAGCTTAAGGTGGGAACCCGACCTAAGCTTGAGGTGCTCGTCGTGCTTGATGACTAAGGTGATTGAGGTGCTTGTCGTGCTTGATGACTAAGGTGCTTGAGGTGCTTGTCGTGCTTGATGAGGAAGGTGCTTGAGAAGCTTCCCATGCATGGGGGATGAGGTGCTTGAGTCAAAAAGAGACCCTACAAAGGAGGGGGAAAGCCCCAAAGCTAGGGGAATCTTTGACTTAACCTCCCACTCACCCAAGGGCACCCCCTTTTCTCACGGGGCACATGGACACATGTCAGACTCTCCCTATGCTTAGCCACATGGTGTGCTTGAATTCTATTGGCTAGGCTAAAGAGGGGTCCAATGAGCTTCTAGTTCTATTCAACAAATATCTAGATATTTTCATGCTCTCTCTCTCTCTCTCTCTCAAAGGGATAGGAGGACACTTGTCCAAAGACTACCCATGTGCTTGAAATGAATGTTGCATGTGATTGGCTAGGAGGAGAGGGGTCCAATAAGCTTGAAGCTTGAGCAAAAAAAAAGGGGGAGGGGGGCTCGCCCAAAGCAAGCAAGGGGTATGCCTGGGGGGTATACACCTCTCACACACTCACTTTTTGAAAATTCTCACTTGTGAAAGTAGAGGAACTCCACCTTCTTCTCCAAGCTTGTTGAGAAGTGAAAGCCTACACCAACACTCTTGGCTATGGAATGCAAATCCAATCAAGAGCCATGCTTCAATGCTTAAGCTTTCCAACTCTCCATCTTCATTACTATGCTATTATGTATGCTAGCAAGAAGAGTGATGATAAGTGAGGAACTATTTCTTTCTCCTATGGAATGTTTCTCCTATTGACAACAACAGTTGAGGACCGGATTTGCATGGAGCCGGTCCCCCCTCCCGGTCCCCCCTCCAAAAGGCTTTGTATTATGGTTTCTCCCATCAAGAGAGACATTGTACAATACAATTCTTTGTGTTCCTTCAAGACTAGCTAGTGCAATGAAGATGAAAGCTTCATGCACTAAGCAAAACAGTTAGCAAACACAACATTAATTATCCCCGTTCTCAGACCCAAGACCTCACACACCTTCGAAGATGGTGAGAGCTAGCAGGGTATGAGAGTAGATTGAGAGGAAGAAGGAGTATCTTACGAGAAAGATGTACATCTCCTCACATAATCACTCATATTAGCATAGCTTAGCTTAGTAATTAGCATGGTAGAGGAGATGAGCATGCATTGAAGCTTGGCTCTTGGTTGGATTTGCATCCACATGCCAAGAGTGTGTCGATGTAGGCTTCTATCTCACAAGCTTGGAGTAGGTGATGAGCTCTCCATTAAAGCTTGGGAAGAGATAGTCTTTTTCTTGCTTCTCACATAGACTGTGTGAGAGTGTGTGTGTGATAATTCCTTGCAAAAATCAGCCCCCTCTCTCTCTTGGGCGAGCCCTCTTGCTAATTGCTCTTGGTATCCTCCCATTGGACCTCCCCAGGGCTAGCCAATGACTATTAAGTAGCATAAGTGATAGCTTTCTGACATGTGTCCCCCTTTCTCCTTTTGTGAGAGCTTTAGGTAATTTAATAATTCAACTAAACTCTCATTGGACCCCTTTGCCTCCTGGCCAATAGGAATCAGGCAAGCCATTGGGCTGTTGAATGCTCATTGGACCCATTGGGAGACTGTCCAATAGTCTTCTAGAGGACTCAATTCTCATTGGTTCTTTTCTTAAGTGTTTTTAAATTAATTAAACTAGATTTACTCTAGCCTAATTCGCATTGGTCCACCTCCAAGGCCATCCAATAGGAATTGGGTACACCTTGTGGGCATCTGGCCTAGGGAGCTGACATGTGTCCCTCATTCCCTTTGTGTAAAGGGAGCTTTGTGTGTGTGTGTGTATGGATTTCACTCTCATCCCCTACAAGCAAGGCTCGCCCCCTCCCAAGTAGGGATTGCAAAGACTTTTTTGTACACACACAAAGCATCCAATTCCCTCAAGGTTGACCTTTGGACACAACCTTTGAATTTTGGAACCTTAGCATTTTGGAAGTCTTAATGGGCTGAACCTTAGGGTCTTTTTAGCCCATTGTTGCACATGGATCTTTTGCAGATGGCCCCCCCTTTGGATCCCTATTTTTCCTCCTTTGGATCCCTATTGTGGTTGGTCTGCTAGCTTAACCAATATTCTAGCTTTTTCTCCCCTGGCACTTCCCCATATTAAATGATTAGTTTAACATGAGAAAATCATTTAGGAGAATTAGATATTGATTATTAAGCAATTACCTCTCTCTTGAAATCATAGTCGTCCTCGACTATGGTGTAGAGAAGGTAAAGCATATTCATGAGTCCTTTTCTTAGCGGGTAGAGGATCCCTATGTTACCCTACGACATCATTCCACAATGGATGACTAGTCCATTTGGCGCTTGAGAGCCTGAGGCTGCCCCAAGCATGTATGCACATTAGTCCTATTAGTCTTCCATAGTAGAGTGACAAGCTCTCCTTGGTGTTTGGGAGACGTCGTCTCCGCAAACTAGATCTAAGCATGCATACTACTTCATTTTTGTGCACAATAAAGAAAAGAGAGTCTTATAAGACAAAAACTTTGTTCATTTTTAACATTTTGTACATTTTCTTACTCTTGGGAAGCATTGTAAGCATTGACAAGGTTTAGGTTATCCTTTAATTGTATGCCATGCATCCATCTAGCATCTTCAAAAGGATAATTCTTAAAATTAATAAGATATCGTCGAATAGTCTTACCGCCTCTTAATACCTTGTCTTCATGTCGGAGAATGGACTTGGGCTGCAGCACCTCCTCTTGGTCCTCGATCTCCGGTGGGTCTTCAATAGTTGGTTCTTGAGGTGGCTCTCCTTTGTAAGGCTTTAATAGGCTCACATGGAAAGCATTGTGTATGAGCCAATGATTGGGAAACTTGAGTTGATAGGCCATCTCATTGATTGGCCTAAGAATCTGGAAGGGACCATAGTACCTTTTTGCTAGTTTAGCATAGTACTTTTGGTGTCCCGTAAGATTCTTGCCCGTCGTGTGCCTTAATCGAGCCTTGGGAAACTTTAATAAGACCCAATCATTTTCTTTGAAGGCTTGGGCTCTTCTATGCTTGTCAGCAGCAACCTTTTGCCTTTGCTGTGAGATAGAGATAGCATCCTTAATCTTTTGAAAAGATTCTTGTAGGTCTCGGCTATACTCATCTGCAGCGAAGATCTTCCCATGTACCTTAAGTAACAAGGGACTTTTTGATCTTCCCTCAATTACCTCGAAAGGTGATTTTTCCGTGGAAGTATGTATAGTGTTATTGTAAGCATACTCCACTAAGGGTAAGTACTTCTCCCATTGGGATCTTTGATCTACTTCCGTTACATAGGCTTTTAGTAGATCGAGAATGGTTAGGTTAGCTATTTCACTTTGGCCATCCGTTTGTGGATGATAGGCCGAAGAGAAAGTTTTGCCTTGTCCCTAAATTCTCAAAGAGACCCTTCCAGAGATTACTGGTCATTCTAGGATCTCTATCCGACACTATGGAAATTGGCAAGCCATGGTACTTGAAAATTTGTGAAATGAAGAGGGTTGCCATTTGATGGGCTTTGATAGTCTTTTTGACAGGTATAAAATGAGCTTGTTTACTGAACCTGTCAACTATCGTCCATATTCCCGTATTCCCATGGATAGACTTAGGCAATCCAAAGATAAAATCCATGGATATGCTCTCCCATGGTGAATTAGGGATTGGCAAGGGTTGAAGCAATCCAAGTTGCTTCCCTCTATCAAATTTTGTCTTTTGGCATACCACACATTTAGAAACATACTCTTGTATGTTCACTTTCATGGTAGACCAATAGAAATATTTTTCAATTCCCTTTAAGGTAGACTGAATCCCTCTATGCCCCACATAAGGTGGAGCATGAGATTCATACATTACTTTCTCACGTAGTGAGTTAGTAACACATAGTCTATTGCCGTAGAGAAGATAACCATCTTGTAAAGTAAATGGTTCTTCTTTCTTCCCTAATGCAAGGGCTAAAATCACATCTCTAAAATCGGGATCAATAGCGTACTCATCTATCATTGAAGATAGATCATTGTGAGTTGCTATGGAAACCGCATTCACTCTCGGTCGTCTTGAGAGTGCATCATCTACTTGATTATGCTTGCCAGCAATGTGAGCAATATGGAAATGAAATTGCGAAAGGAAATTTTCCCACGTCATTTGTTTGTCGGAGAGCTTGGTCTGCGTCATGAAGTACTTAAGACTTTGGTGATCCGTTCGCAGAATGAAAGGAGTCCCCAATAAATAGTGCTTCCATGAGTCCAAGGCATTGAAGCAAAACAGCTCCAAGGCAATCACCACAAGCATCACATTGGACCTCAAATGGTTTTGAGAGGTCCGGTAGTGTAAGCACACGTTGAGAGATAAGCTTTTCTTTAAGCTTTTCAAAAGCATTGTTCTCCTTAGCAGACCATGTATACCTAACGCTTTTCTTTGTTAGGTCATGTAATGGTCCCGCAATTTGTGAGAACTTTTCTATGAAGCATCTATAGTATGCACACATACCTATAAAGCTTCTTAGTTCATGAAGATTCTTTGGTTTAGGCCATCCTTTTATTACCTCCAACTTTGATGGATCCATTTGGATACCATCTTGAGAGACAATGTGACCTAAATACTGAATCTCTTGCAAGAAAAGTTCACTTTTCTTTCAATTAACATAAAGTTTATTCTCTCTTAAAACTTGAAATATTACCTGGAGGTGTTGCTTGTGTTCGTCTAATGAATTAGAGTAGATGATAATATCATCAAAGAACACTCCAGTGAAGGTTCGATGAGGTCTGAACAGCTTCTCCATCAAGCGGTTGAATGTGGCTGGTGCATTGGTCAAGCCAAAAGGCATGACAATGTATTCATAAAGACCAAATGTGGTGCGAAATGTTGTCTTTACAATGTCTTGATCAACTATCCTTATTTGATGATAGCCACTTTTTAGGTCAATCCTACTGAAGTAGGTCGATCCTTGTAGCTTATCAAATAGGTCTTCTACCGGTGGAATGGGAAACCTATTCTTGATAGTGATCCTATTTAGTGCTCTATAGTCGACACACATACAATATGTGTCGTCTTTCTTTTGCACTAATAGCACAGGTGAGCAAAATGGAGATGAGCTAGGCCTAACCATGCCCTTCTCAACTAACTCATGCCCTTGCCGCATAATCTCCTCTTGTTGAGCTTGCCCCTAGGATTACATCCTCATGCTTGAGAGGAGAGATAAAGAAGTCCTCTTTGTCCACATAGCCTTGGACATGAAGCCTCAATTTCCCGATTAAGGGAGTGACTGAAGCTTCTTGCCCCTTGAAGGCACTGTCTGCGGGTAGGACATCTCCCATCTCATAAGATTGTATGCCTAGCTTGGTGGCCAACTCTATAGATATAAAATTGTGAGTAGAACCAGGGTCAAAGAGAATAAAAGCATCATGTTCTCTTACCTTTCCCCAAGCATGGCATAGAGGAGATCCTTTGTGATGAGTTTGGTGAGTCTTCTGCTCTTGGATTTCAACCAAGGAAGCTCTAGGAGGATCTTGGCGGTTGTTCTTTTGGGGACAAGCGCGATACGCATGCCCTTGTTCGCCGCACTTGAAACACCGGTTATCCTTGCGATAACGCTCAAGCTCTTCAGGAGAGAGTTTGTTTTTACCTTTGTAAACTCCCTTCTCTTTAGCTTTGTTGGGGTTGCCCTTAGGAGACTTTTGGACATTGTCCGTCCCCTTAGGCTCGTTGGAACCCTTGTTTTCCGTGGGCTTATTATTTCTTTTAGCCCCCGTTTGGAAATTGATTCAAGAGGCCACCATAGTATGGTGTATTACCGCCGATATGGTACATGGCCTTTGGGAGTTGACATACTCCACCATTTCTTCCGTTAAGCCCGCACAAAATTGTTGCTTTTGCTCTCCAAAATCCAACTTTTTGAAGACAGTGGCTTTGAGTTATAAGTCCCAAAACTTGTCTACAGATTTGTGGATGGATTCATAGGGAGAGAGCTTTAAGCTTCGCCATTCAGTGAGTACTTTGTCTTTGGCATCGTGGCCAAAAACTGCTTCATAATGGAAGCTCTTAAAGCTTTCCATGTTCGTGGAGCTTCACCGTTGGCTCGTAGGCTAGACCACCATTGCCTGGCGGACTTTTGAAAGTGCATAGCTACATTGCGTAGCTTAGAGGACTCCGTGAAGCCCTCATCTCCAAACGTCGCATCAAACTGTTGGATAAAGGCCAAGACATTGTCCGTAGCACCAAAGGTGCCATCATAGGTAAGGAAAGAGATGCTCTTCCCTCCCTCTTTGAACTTCTTCAGCTTGGATGACCTCTTCCATGCGGCATAGGATTTCCTATGGCCTCTTCTTTTTGATGGTTCAAAGGTTGCACCATCAGTTTCTTCAGAAGGTGAAGAATTTGAAGAAGGTGGAGAAGAGGGTGACCTCTTTCTCACCTTTTTCTTGTCTTGATCTTCGTCGTCTTCACCACTTTCATAAGAGGAAGAGGATGAAAAAGATGGAGAAGAGGGTGTCCTCTTTCTCGCCTTTTTCTTCTCTTGATTTTTATCATCCCTCTTTGAATTATGGTGTGGAGAAGAGTGTGATGGTCTTCTCTCGCTTTGGTGGTGATGGAGAGCGTTTAGCCCGCCGTCTTCGTGGAGCCATCTCCACCGAGGTGGCGGGAGACTCACTTCTTTCTTGTTCCTTCGATGGAGGCTCTTGAGTTCTCCTTTGGGAAGGAGATGCATCATCAAGAAGTAAATTCTTGAGCCCTTCATATGGATTCTCTTCTTCTTTCCGAATCGGAGAGAGACCTCTTTTGGGAGTCTCACAAGGAGGCTTCCTAGGTGTTCTCTCGTCATGGTGATGAGCTTGGAGAATCCCGTGAGCACGGAGCTGCCGTTGCACTTCACTTTGGAGAGATGGATTGCCCATGGCTTGTTGAAGCCTAGAAACAAGATAGTTAACAAGCATCGGAGAATCATTAGTAGCTTGCTCATTAGCAAAATCATAGTTATCAACATTAATTTCACTCTCTTTACTATTGTCAGCCATTCTAACAACTTTTAGGTGTAAACTTTTTAGGTGTACTTTGGCACTTCAAGCCCTAGTTGCTACTCCTCTTTACCTCTTTAGAAAAAGCACTCAAGCTAGTACCCGTGGCTCGAATACCATTAATTGCAGGAATAGAAGAGAGGGTCTTTTCAACACCAAAACACATCGGCTCCTGTAAACATTAATGGCCTAATAACTTGTGTGTAGCGGAAATTAGCATGAACATAGTGGGCATTTCATTAGAATAGATTCCTAATGAGAATTACAAGAGTGCTTGGGTGGAGAGATCAACAAAAAGCATAACACCTAGTTAGATAGCATCAACAATACTTTCAAAAGAGAGAGAAATTAAGCTATTGACAACAGTTGAGGACCGATTTGCATGGAGCCGGTCCCCACTCCAAAAGGCTTTGTGTTATGGTTTCTCCATCAGAGAGACATTGTGTTAAGGCGGTTACGCCGCTAGCGGAAGCTAAATAGCGAGAACTCAACCAACAACAGAATTTGTCAGACGAGGACGAAGCTTGACCCGCAGGCGCATGGAAACAACTAGGTGGGTGTCAAATCACCTACTCGACCTTCTAATGACAATCACTACTAAGGAAATCAAATCTAAGTTCTAAAATACGCAAGTGACTGAAATCCGTACTACGAACAAATGCTATACGAAACAGGATCTAGAATCATCGAATCGATCTCAAACTCAAGGGAAGTCTATACACTAGGTAAGAACAACACCCTAAAGACTTGAACTGCAAAATCAACCTATAACCACTCCGTGCGGTAAACGCGTATGAAGACAGGCCGAAAAATACAGGTGACCGAAACTTGACCCCGATGGTACTAATGTGTAGCTCTACTCGTTGTGGTTCTATAGATATGCTGCACGCTCTATTCCGACACACGAGTTGGAAGAAAACTCACACCGAAGCTCGTAGGAACTTACCACACGTAGAAGCCGATAGCGTGCACTCTTGGTATCTGTGCGTAGCTCTCACCGTTGCTAACACAATGGCGGTGTCGCTTCTCCAATGGCGGCCCCGTAGCTCGCGTAGCAGGAAGATAAGACTCTCTCTCTCTCTCTCTCAGACACAGTCACGGCGCTCAAAACTCACTTTGATTAATAATTGAATCTTTTTTTAGGTTACAAAACTTTGGCTTATATACCTCAGCCTTGGAGGTGAGAACATCTCTAATTATTTACATCAGCAGGTGAAATTACTTCGGGATTACAAGCTGGAAACTCAATTGAGTCCCGTTACTTAATGAATGGCTCAAATCAAAATTAATGTCGGAAAGACATTTATTACAATCAATGGTTACAAAATGATGGGTGTGAGCAAAAATGTGGGTGTGATCCTCTGCTGGCTCAACACTCCCCCCCCTCCGCGTTCATGTCGTCCCTGACATGACTTTTAGGCTTGGTCAATAGAGTCCTGTCGTCTTGAGCATCTGCAAATGTGATTCGTAGCGTAGGTTGCCGATGGTCAAGGTTGGGCCGAATATTTTGCTTTCGTGAGTGAAAAAGCCGGTGTAGAAAGCTTCTTCGAATGTTTGCATGTGGAAGCTAGGCAAAAACATAATTCTTTGGTATAAGAGATGTAACACCTTTGGTGATGGCTGCAATGAAAGATCATACATCATATCCGTCACTGTGTCGGCCGTCGATAGTAGACTCGAGGTCGTGGCTTTATCTGGCGCGAACACTTCAATGCATGCTAAGAGAGTCCTGCAGATTTTCTTTAGCATCTGACACGAAAGGTCAGGAGAGCCAGTAAAAAGTTTGATGGTGCCCGTTAGGGTTTTCACCATATAGGCTTTACCTATTCTCTCTCCTGCCTTTGGTCCTGGCATCCTTGGGTAATTAAGCCAATTTGGCTTCTTTTCTGCAATCCTGCCATGCTCTTTCCAGCTTCTGACTCTTGGCACCGGGCAGAAGGTTGCATCCTCCCGAATCTCCTTTGGAGCCTCTACCAAGTAGATGAGGTAGGCTGGGTATTTGTTCAGCCAACCTTTCCTCCATCTAGGTTGAGAATCTACAATCTTCTTTGATTGTTCATCCTTTGTGATGTCGCCTTCGTAAAGAGCGACATACTGCTCCTCCTCTATTCTCTTTTTCGTCTTTATCACTTCAAATTTCATCAGAGGGAAAGGCAGGCTGGGTTGCATCCACTCTTCGTGGAGCACTTTTGTGTCTAAACCTTGAAGTCTAATGGAGATGAGGAGTCTCCTTTCCCATTCCATTTCCGCCTTGGCACTTTCCTCTGTTGACTTTTCTATTTGGTCCTGGAGCCTTTGTTCTTCTTCTTCAGAGATTCCTGAAGTCGAGGCCACTTCTTGAACTGGGGCTGGATCTTCAATTGTGGTTGCCTCTCCAGTTTCAGGTAGCTCTATGGCTGCTCCCCCTGCTTCTTCTTGTGGTGTCTCTGTTTCTCTTCTTTGTTGCTCTTGGATGTCTTGGAGCTGTTTGCGGAGGGCCTCATTTTCTGTCCTTAGTGTTTGGTTTTCTGATGTGAGCCTCTCCTCTGCAGCCAATGATCCCTCTGCCATGTGCAATCTTTGCACTTGCTCTAACCTCAGCTCTCTTTGCAGACTTCTTACCTGATCTTCCAGAGCTGGTACGAGGGCTCCCTCTTGTTCTGTTCCTGCTCTGCTAGCTCTAGGGGTGGTCCTGAGTCTCATGATTGATCTTTCTTGAAGTTCGACTCTTTCCCTTAGCTCAATGAGCTCATCCTTGGCTGCCTCCAACTCATCTTCTATTCGCTCCTTTGCTTCCTGTGAGCTTGTTACCTCTCTTGAATCTTCGGCTAGTTGGAGTATCAAGCCGTCCCTCTCGTTTTCTGCGTCGTAGAGTAATGCTTTATGACTTTCAGATTCAGTCATAGCATTCTCTAACTTCTTCTGCAACTCTGCTTCCTTTTGTTTTGCTGTCTCAAGTGCTACTTCCTTTGCTCTGGATCTTTCTTTAATCTTGCTGAGCAGTTCATGCACCATGTGCATGTCTTTTTTATCTTCATCTGTCAACTTGACAGCTCTTTCTGCCACCACCTCCAATGGCTTCGGCTCGTCCATTTTCCTTTCACTCTCCATGTACCCTTTGTCTTTTCTTTCGTCCCTTTCCGATCATCTTGTTTCCGTAGGGATATCCCATAAACTGCCTCCAGGGCCTCTTCTTCACTGTATCCGATTGCAACCAGATCCTCATAATCATCTTTCTTTTGCTGAACTGGATCTATCTCCTTTTCCTTGGTCCCGTCCTCCGGCTTTTCTATAACTTCTGTTTCTATTTCTATTGTGGTTTCCTCCACAATAATTTCCATCTTCTTCGGGCTTGGTACAACAGTAAAAGAGGGCTGATTGTCCTCAGTCATCTTGGCTTTCCCTTTGTTTGCTTGCCCGTCTTTCTCTTGAGGTTCAGTAGACTCATCTACTTTCTTCTTCCCCTTGTCGTCCTTTTGCAGCTCAGCTTTTAAAAGCTGTACTTCCTCTTCGGTATAAGGCTCTACAGGTTGTTGCTCCAGTATGGCCTCCGACTCCTCATAAGCTCTAATATATTGATCATATTGATCAACATGTGGCCTGGTTGAGCTGGTTCCGACTTTACTGGGGTCTGGCACCCACATTTCTTCAAAGTCCCCCTTTAGAGCTCTTTCCGCTCTAAACTGCTCCACCAGCCTTTCCATTCTTGTGGCTTTTTGACTTTTGGTTTGCTTGGGATCGGCCTTCTTCTTCACTTTCTTCTTGAGTGGCTCGTCCACGGCCTCTTCAGGTTCTGAAACTATTTCTAGTTTTCGGCGTGCTCTTGTGGACGCCCTCTTGGATACTTCTTGCTGTTCTTCCTCCTCATCGGCTTCTCTAAGCCACTCATTCTGGGAGGGAATCCGTGGCCCTTGATCCCTAGCTCCAATAGCTTCATAAGCTATTCTTGTTAGGATTTCTCCTCCTCCTATGTACTTTGGTTTCTGGTTGTGCATGGCGATTACTTGCTCGTGGATGTATTGAGCATAATTCACCTCTTTTGGCACGTTGCTCTTCAGTGCCCATGTGATGGTAGTCGCAATGGCATGGGGTGGTGTAGTATACTTCTGCGGTCTTTTACTGCACACATGGAAAAACTGGTTGTATAACCGGCAAAGGGTTGCCGCTCGTTGATCTGCCATATCTCCGTAGGTTGTATTTTGTTTCTTTGATCCATAGACCTCTATGGCCTCTCTTCTTTCTCTGACAGAACTCCCTTTGTTGTGCAGCTTCAGTGCATCTGCAATGAGCTGTGGAGTGATCTGTACTTCAACTGTTTCTCCATCCATGGCTGTCAACGTGGCTTTCCCATCCTTCTGAATGGATGTTGCCAACTCATACACTCTTCTTGTGTCTACACCTGATGGTCTCGAGGTGAAGAACCTGTGTAAGTCAGCCTTTTCCAGGTATCTGCTTATGTTCTCTGATCTGCTATAATCCACTAATTCTCGTGGGATCATAGGTACATCGATCGATTGCCCTTGAGGATCTCTGAAAGTCCCCTGGTAGATCTTTATTCCCTCTTTTTCTAGTACTGCTTCCTCCACCCAAGTCTTGGTTGGCTTGAGGGTTTCTGTTGGAATATCAAAAGGTTCTGCCTCTGCAAGAGCATCCTTGATGGTTGGTCTTTTTCTCTTAGTTGCCGATGACTTAGCAGAATCCATGGATCCTGTAACTCCAATTTCAGAAGTTAGCGTCTTTTTAGTACTGAAAGCCGAAATGAAGCTTTTAACTATTCAAATGACTTGAAAATTGAAACATGAGCTATTCAGGGCCTAAGGATGCAATGTAGGTGAAAAAATATGCAAACTGGGCTCAAAAACATGCTTGAGACATCATACGCGTATGATGTCTTTTGTGTCAGAATGACTTCATATTGGTTGTGCTTGTAGCTGATAGTGTATACATGAGTATCATATGCTTGGATTTGAGTTTGGATCCCATTTGGTCAAGTTTTGGCCAGTTTAGTCCAGTTCAGGCTCTTGGCAAAATTTTGAAAGGGAAATGGATTTTATGATCCAAATTGGGTAAAACTTGGTGGATTACTTTCAAATGGCATGTAGAACACTTCTGTTTGGTGGTTGAAGCCCTTAGATGCCAAAATCACATAGTGAGACATCATACGCGTATGATGTCTTTTGGTGCATTTTTGGACCAATTTTCTCTATAAGCTTGGATTTGGCTTTAGATAGGCTTATTCAGTGGATTTATGAAGTTTGGATAGATTTTGGACTAAAAATGGCTTTGGAGACATCATACGTGTATGATGTCTTTTTCATCAATTTTTCATGGGATTGGTTCTGTGGACTCTCCATGTGCTAGTGAAGGACTGTTTATACTCAAATCTTGGTTTGGACTTGAATATGTTGGATTTGGGACAAAAATAGGCTTTGTATGAAGGATTTTCTCTTAATTGGGCTAATGGGGTGATCCACTTGACCAAATGGTTCCAAACTTCATATGTAGCATGTATTAGATATATATAATGGATGTATGATGACAAGTGAGCATTTTTGGCTCTGTAAGTGCAAATAGACATCATACGCGTATGATGTCTTTTGTGTCAAAATGGTGCTTTTTGGTTCCAAATAGCTTGTAGATGTGTTAATCAACAATCCTACAAAGTTTCAATGAGTTTGGAGTTATTTTGACAAAATTAGGACCAAAAATCAATTTTATGGCCTACTTTGCGTCTTTTTGGTTTTCTTGGGTTTTCTAACTCCAATTCTCATGATACTTGGTTCATAGGATGTGATTAACATGTGGAATGAGGCTATGCACTCAAATGTTGAAATGGATGTGAAAATCATGCTGTGAGACATCATACGCGTATGATGTCTTTTCTTGAAATGTTGGTCTTTTTGTGCAAGGAATGCTTTGTGCTAGTGCCCTAAGCCCTGCTAACTAGTTTTCAACTTAAAAAGTCATCAGTTTAGCTAAAAAGCCCCCTTATAGGCATTTCAGTCTCCGAAGTCGTCTTTTTGCCTTGGAGTTGAATTTCTTCAACTTTTCTTCTTGAGAGTTGCATTTCCAGATCATTGGATATGTTGCGAAGCCATCCAGTTGGTTGGACTTGACTTTGGCTCCCCGTTCTCCATCTTTATCCATTTGGTTGCTCGAAAGCGTCTTTTTCACCATCGGTAAGTGAATCAGCTTTCTTTTGGGTTTTGCTTGCAAACATAAGTCATCCATGTATAATTGAAACTGCTTGTGAAGTTTCATGTCATTTGGTCGTCAATTTTAGCCGTTATGCCAAAATGACGCTTTGTGTGTCCACAGCCGAATCGGTTGTTCCGACCTACTTTTGGTGATCCAAACCTGGAGATACTCCATGGTTGCATTTCCCTCGATGTTGTTAAGCTTCCTGAGAAGTTTTGTGTCGTTCCGACAACTTTTTTCTGTTTGCCTCTTGCAGGCTCTGTTGACCTAGGGTTTTTCCAGTCGTTCTTTCTCGAGCTTTGAGTGCTAGAAACTCATCTTCTATGTTAGGGTAACCCACCTCTAAGTTCTTGTAAGGTTTGGTTAGGCGGTTGTGCCCCTACCTAGCGTTTTCCCCATTCCCCGTCTGCTCTTGTTTCTTGGTTTTGGTGAGTTTTCGCGACAAAAGTTAACGATAAGCATCAAAAGCTTATGGCAACGAGTCTACCTCTCATGTCTGGTGTCCTCTGAGCTCTCGTAGCAGTCGTAGAAGGCGGTAGAAGGTCGGATGCTCCTGTGTGCTCTTTGCTCTCTCCAAGAAGGTAATAGTGGAAATGAGCTTGATAGTGAAGTGAAAAATACTTAACTTCGGGCTTCCCGGATCACTTTGTTACCAAATTTGACATGTGCTCCTATCTCGTCGTGAAATACACTTTAGGATTTGAAATTTCTCAATTTGGACTCCATTTGACCTGTTTCTGAGAAATCTGTCCACTTTGCCAAAATTCTGTCATTTCGGGCTTTCCGCAACTTTTTCAGAATTGTACCCCATTTTTACCATGGGTTGCCCTTGTCATTAGGATCATCACCGTCTATTCTTTTCTTTTTCCGATCTCATTTCACCTGCTTTTTTATTTTTCTTTTATTTTTATTAAGAAAATCATAAAAAATAAAGGAAAATAGCAAATTGAAGCCAAAAAATTCCAAACATACACGATAAATATCTGGTAACCCTGTGTATATGAATATACACTTCTTTGTGATTTTTTGGACTTGGATTACCACTTTTTTCCACTTTTTAGCTCCAAAAACACTCTTATTTAGTGATATTTACACATCTAGAGACCCAAATTCATCATCTGATCTCTTCTTTGTTGCAAAACAAGGTATATAAGGGCATAAATATTATCAATATCCGCAATCAAACATAAAAAATTGCAAAATCATGTAAGACACTGCCCTTGTAATATAATTTTTGTTTTTCTTTGTTTTTTCCGCTTGTAGCTGCTTTGTAGCTCCTGTATACCTCCCCCCCTCCGAGTCTGAGTCCTCCCGGACGACTATGAAGTGTCTGTGGGTGAAGCATTGTAGTTGTTTTGGTCATCAGTTCCCAATGCAATT
The DNA here is from genome assembly GCF_014529385.1 of Adiantum capillus-veneris. Classification (NCBI taxonomy): domain Eukaryota; kingdom Viridiplantae; phylum Streptophyta; class Polypodiopsida; order Polypodiales; family Pteridaceae; genus Adiantum; species Adiantum capillus-veneris. Next base: position 31,311,268 of record NC_140945.1, read on the forward strand.
GTAGAGCGATGATACAACAGTCTTTCCAATAAAGCTGCTCTTTGTTTGATTGAAGGATTGGTGGTCGGGTTTTGGGTTGGTTTTGGCACTTCAGTAGTAGAATCAGTAGATGGATTCTTCATTACCTTGTTGTCTTTTTTCACAATCCAAATCTGCTTCCGCTTTGCTTGTGCTTGCCACAAACTCTTTGCGACCCAAACCTGCTTTGTTCTGTGTGTTGATTTCCTCGCTTTGAAATACCTAGGAGTTTCCGTTGATTGTATTGAAGGGAGTTCCTTTTTACAAATCTTTGGGATCCAAATTTGCTTGCTATAGCTTTGTGCCGTCATGAACTGCTTTGGAATCCAGATCTGTTTCACTGTCCTTGATTGTCGGGGATCACTCTGTTGTCTGGTATTGAAGACTCTGTTTGTTTTTTCTGGCACCACCTTTTTTGGTCTCCATACCAATGTTGACTCCGTTTTATCCCAAGGTTGAGCTGTTATATTATTGCTTGTCTTCCTTATCCAATGTTGAGAGTTCCTCGTCGACGAGCAATCCAGTTGTGTAGAAACTTTTGGTTTCCATTGCTTCTTCCTTTTCTCTGTTTGTTGTTTGACCTTGTCCGTGGAATCTTCCTTTGGAGTTGGCTCTGCTCCTTTGGTGAACTTAACTGATTGACTTTCACCTTCGTATTTGATAAGCACTGATTTAGAACTCCAGTCAATCATTGCATTGTATTGCTTCTGCCATGGTTGTCCTAGCAATAATGGATGTTGTGTAGCTTGGTCTTCAACCACGTAAAACATATGAGGATACACATATTGATTAATCTGTATATGTAAAACTGTGCATCCGACAGTTTTGATTGAATTCTCAGAGTAACTTTCTAACTCTTGCTTGGCAGTTTGTAATTTCGTGTCATTTGTCAATTGTCTATACAAACTGAGTGAAAGTAGGTTAGCTTGAGCTCCTGAATCCAATAGTGCTCTGGCTTTAATTTGGTTGGTCCCTACTTTGCATTCAATGATGGGTTCTTCTTTGTCATTCCCCATTTCTGTTATACTAACTGCGTTTATTCGTATTGCTCCTTCATTGCGCTGTTTCTGGCGCAGTAGTCTTCTTTTCTCCATTCTTTCCTTCGCCTCAGCTTGTGCTTCCTCCACAATCATTTTCTTTTTCTGGACACGCAGCTTTTCTTGATGTATTTTGAGAAGCATGTCTTGTGTTAGCGGCAACAGATACTTTTTCACTCTGCATCCACTAATCCAATTGGGCATTTCTTCTCCGTCTAATGTAGCAAGCTTGACGGCTCCACTTGGTGATAGATCTTTAATCACCAGAGGACCCATCCCTCGCTTTTTAAGCTTTTTAGCATGCTGTTTCAGAGTGTAAACTAGGACATAGTCCCCAACTTTAAACTCTTTAGTCCGCACATGCTTATCAAAAAATTCCTTTTGTCGCCTTTTTTGAGCGTAGATGGAAGCTACTGCTTTTAGGCGAAGCTCATCTAGCTTTTCCAGGTCATCTATTCTATCAGAGAGCTCGTGCCCTGTCCATTCTAGATCCTTAGCCACCCTTAAGGTTGAAATCAAGAATTCTATTGGCAAGATAGCATTTAGCCCAAAAACCATGTTATATGGGGTCGTTCCTATTGATGTTTTATATGCTACCCTATATGCCCATAATGTTGAATGCAACTTCTGGTCCCAGTCAGTTCTCGACTTAGATACAATCTTCGTAAGGACCGTGCATATGGTTTTGTTTGTTGCTTCAGCTTGTCCGTTTGCTTGTGGATGATACGGGCTGATTTCCTATGGATTACCATGAATTCATCTAGAAGGATCTCTATCACTTCATTTATGAAATGTGTGCCTCGATCACTCACAATTTCTATTGGCAATCCATATCGTACAAAGACGTATTCATATAGAAATTGTGCCGTGGTCCTGGCATCTGCTTTTTGAGTTGCCTTTGCTTCCACCCACTTTGTTAGATAGTCTGTAGCCACAACGATGTATTGTGCATGAGTCTTATATGCAGGAGGTGAAATGGGTCCGACATAATCAATCCCCCATTTTGCAAAAGCTCTTGCCCCCATCATTGGTCTAAGCGGCATATCATCTCTTTTAAGTGGTACTTTGGTCCGCTGACAGTCATCACACCGTTTAACGTATTCCTCAACGTCCATATGTAATGTTGGCCACCATATTCCTGCGGCTAAGACAAGTTTTGCTGTCTTATCACCTGAGAAATGGCCTCCACCTACTCCTCCATGAGATTGCTCTAGGATTATCACATACTCAGACTCTGATGCGCAAATCCTAAGCTGGTTGTCTTTACCTCTCTTATAGAGTTGATCTCCTATTAAAGCGTAATCTCTAGCTTCTGTCTCTACAGATTTCTGACGAGCTTTTGACGTTCCTTCTGGGAAAGTTCTATTTGTGAGATATTCAACAATATACTGACTCCATTCTGGAGCGATCATTATCTGATATAATGTTGAATACTCGGCTGGCGGTTTTGATGAACATACAATACATACTGTGACATATTCATGTACGCTTTCTTTCATTCCTGGCCAATAGACTCCCAATTGTAACAAATTCCTATATGTGTTCCTTCTTGAACAATGAAATGCACATTCCTGAACATGTGCTTCGCACAGATATATATTATATTCCTCAGGATTGATGCATAGTCGTAAAACATGATCATTTCCCAATTGATACAACCTTCCTGCAATCAATTGAAGATTCTTGGATTGCTGAATAGCAATATGTTTCAGGTTGTATTCGCTTCTATCAAACTCTCCTCCATAGGTTAATAGGTCAACGACATTTTGAGACCACTTAGGTATCATTTCTATGTTGAACAAGTACGCGTCTGGCATGTCGTCATCTACTCCTATAGGGTCTTCTCCATTCGTTAATCGCGAAAGATGATCAGCTCTAAGATGTGTTTTTCCTTTCTTTACTACTACCGTGAAGTCGAATTCCAGTAAGATAATGAACCATCTCACTATTCTCCCGGTATTACATGGTTTATTCACTAGGTAGAGCAAGGCTTGGTGATCCGTAAAAAACACAAACTTGTTGGCTAGAAGATAATGCCGAAATTTTTTCACAGCATAGATCATTCCTAATCCTTCTCGCTCTGTTGTGGTGTAATTCTTCTCTGCATGGTTGAGCTGTCGACTAGCGTAACAGATAGGAAAATCCATGTTTCCTTCTTCCGGCTGAGCCAGAATGCATCCTATTGCATATGCAGAAGCATCTATGTGCACATGGAATATCTTCTCCCAATCTGGTGATTTCAAGACTGGAGCAGTAATGAGTGCCTCTTTCAATTTCTTGAACGATTCCTCACACTCCTCTGTCCATTCAAAGTTCACTATTAGCCTGTAAAGTGGTTGGCCTATTATAGCGTACATGTAAATGAATCGTCTATAATATCCACAATGTCCCATAAAGCTCTGTACTTGTTTCGCATTGGTTGGTCTAGGCATATCCACTATAACTTTTATCTTCTCTAAATCCGTGGATATTCCGTTTTGTGAGACAATATGTCCCAGAATTCTGCCCTGTCGGACCATAAACACACATTTCTCAGGATTGAGACAAATGCGATATGTCCTACATTTCTCAAATACTTTTCTTAGGTGTTCTAGATGCTCATTTCTCAGTAGAGAATGTACACATAAGTCATCCATGTATATTTCGAGAAACAGCCTTAAGTATTCTTTGAAAGCATGCGTCATCAGCCTCTGGAAGGTTGCGGGAGCATTGGTTAGACCAAAAGGCATAACCCGATAAGCATAAATTCCCCACTCCGTTGCAAAAGCTGTTTTATGTTGATCTTCCAGTGCTATGGCTAGCTGGTTTATATCCTGAAAAACCATCAAGAAAGGAGTATGCTGTTTTTCCTGATACATGCTCTAGAACATGATCAGTTATCGGCAGGGGATAATTGTCCCTGATTGTTGCAGCATTCACTTTCTTTAGGTTGACACACACTCGGAGTTTTCCGTTCTTCTTAGGTACTACCACAATCGGAGATACCCAATCAGTGTGTTCAATCTCGTATATGAATTCAGCTTCCATTAGCTTATCTATCTCTTCTTTGATTCGCTTAGCAAAAGTATCATTATATGTGTATGGTCTCTGTCTGCTAGGCTTTGCGTCTTGTTTCAGTGGGATTGAGTGTTGGCATATCGATGGGTCAACTCCCTTTAAGTCCTTATAAGACCATGCAAACACATCCCTATACTCTCTGAGAAGACTCAAAAGTCTCTCTTCCTCGCTTGGAGACAAATCTGTGGCTATGTACACCGGTCTAGGCGTCTCACCTGGAGCTGCTAAATCAACTTTTTTTGCATCCTCCGGTCCGTCATAAGATTCGTTCTCCTTCCTCTCTCGAATAGGTGGGGTTAATATCACCTTCCTATCCTCTATTGTGAATTTCCTATAGTGAGAGGGAGCATCCATGTTTTCCTTGATTTTGACGTTTTCGTCCTCTCCACTCTCAATTTCTGTAGTCCAAACTTCTTTCAGAGTTTTCTTGAGCTCTCTGTACTTGTTTCTACGTTCTAACTTGGACTCCGTGTATTCTCTGTTGCGCTTGTTCTTTTCTGATTTTTCTGTTTTAGTTTTCGTTCCATTCTTTTGAACTTGATTTCTTGAGCCTCTTTTGTCTTTTCGTAAGCTCTTTTGATCACTGCCTCTCATTCTTCCAGAAATCTTATCCTTAACACAATCTTCAGCCTTTACTAGCATTAGGAATTGATTTTTTCCTCTTATTCTATGCATCGGATTGGTTCTAACCCCTTTTGTTTTTCTCTTTGCTCTATAGCGTTTCTGGCGTTGTTTAGTTTGGTTCGGAAAATCATAAAATCGGACATCCGTTATAGTTTCTTCGTTTCCGCTTGAATTGTCCGTTGACTCGTTGTCTGCTTCATTTCCCCACTCAGGATGATCTGTAATGTCGTGAAACACCTCCTCTCCATCTTCCTTTTCCAGTGTATCGTTCTTTTCAGTTTCTTTTTCGAGTACAGTTCTCAACATGAAGTAAGGAACCACATCGTACCCGTCCTTATCGCAAAATTTCGTTGTGGGACCCTCCGGAATTGCACAAACATCTAGGGTTGCTAGAATGTGTGTCCATTCTAATGGTTCAAACGTGTCCTCTGGAAAGGGTTCTCCTATATAAGTTTCGTCTTCGATAGCCCTTTCTAAAACACATTCTTCTCGTTTCAAACTTCCACATTTCGAAGCTCCACACATCCATAACTCCTTGGGTTTACCTAACCACGCTGGAAATTCGGATCCCGCGAAAGTAGCCGAATCAAATTCCTCTACCGGTGTTCGGTTTACATCTTTGTAGCTATGGTCTTTCAGGTTCACACGTGTAGTGGTTTCCATATTTCTCAAGTATATGTGATCGTAGCCCCAATCTTGGACCATTTTCAACTGTCTCATGAATGGTCTTCCCAATATGATATCATAGTTATTCTCCTTGGCAAAATCGACAATAGCAAAAGTATGTTCGTATTCAATGCCGCAAGAAGTCACTACAACTTTCTCTAATAACCCCATAGGTTTCTCCATGTGTCCATCTGCTAATTGGAGTTTCAACCTAGTCTTCCTTATTGCAGGTTTCCCCCATTTTTTCCAGATTCCTTTTGTAGCTATGGCTACCCCAGCTCCGCTGTCTAGTATTGCCATTGTGTGCACTCCTTGGAATTCAACTGGTAAGGTTGTATTCCCCTCTTCACCTTCGCAATACTCTCCGACCTTGTTTAAGGGTACAGGCTTAGCGTTCTTTTGTGGCTTGCTCAGCTCCTCAATGCTCTCTTGCAATCTCGATGTTGGATCTTTTATCCCGAATTTCTCCAAGCATTTTCCTACAGTGGTCCACATATGTGGTCTTAGCCTCAAAAGCTCAGCTAGAGTGATAGTGCATGTCACTGGTGTTGACAAAATCTCTATCAATCCTTGCGAGTCCATGACTTTTTTTGATGAGATTTTTTGTGAGGGAAGTGCTCTAATCTCGGATTTTGCTTCATACTCTCCTAAGTATGAAGGTAAGGTTTTCAGTGAATGAGGTTTGCTCTCCATTGTTCTAACAGAGCCCCCATCTCCCCAGTAAGATTGCAGATCCAAGTCCACTTGAGATCCTGCCTCAAATTCCACTATGGGAGGATTCCTGATGTCCTTTTCCCAATTTGTCTGATTAGCTTGGCAACTTAGCTCATTTGCAAAGTTTGCCTCTCTCACTTGTTTTCAAAATTCATTGTAATCATCATCTCTTTTGTAACTCCTCTGTATGACTGGATGAAAACTCTCTATCTCCTGATCGGTTGTGTTCAATACTATGCGGTCATCCTTTTGTGTATCTTCAGGCTTTTGTGCACTAGGAGTCTTTTCAGCTACCCGTGAAACGATAGTCTCTTGCTGAATTGGGTTTTCCTTTCCACAATTCATTGTTTCTTTTGGTGGTTCTAATAAGGCTTGTGCAGTCTCGATCATTCTCTGGCACATTTCAAGTCTCTGCTTTTCCAATTCCGCGTTTGGGTATGTCATCCACCTTTGTTCTTGTGTTTGGTTGTTCTTTAACCTAGCTTCGTAAGCTCTCATCAGTGCGTCCAATGGTTCGTGTACCTTGTCGACTAGCACTGATCCCCCTGAGCTTAAGCTCGTTGTTTCTTTGATACTCTTTTGTTTCATTCTTTCCGGGCTCATCTCTCGTTTCCCGTTTTGACTCTCAAGTTTTTCTAATCTAGCTTTAGTTTGCTTTAGTTCCTCAGCTAGAATAGCGTCTTCACGTTCTTTTCTCAACTTCATGCGTGCTTTTCTAGCTTTCCATGTGTTTTTCTGACTCCGCGGTCCTTGACTAACCACTTCAGTCGCTAACTTTCCATTCTCAGGTTCTCTAGTGGTTTTCTTAGCTTGAGCTCTAGTAACAACTTGCGTTGGTATCAGAGTTTCATTTTCAGACCCACTGCTGGTAGGAATAGTTTCTAGCATATTCAATGTCGTCTTTTGCACTTTGTTTGGATTCTTTGAACAATCCTCAATGAAGTGAGTAACCCCACACTCAGTGCAATAAGTGTTAATTCGAATGATTTCCGTATGTGGGCAAACATTCATCAGATGGTCACCTCCACACTTGTAACAGGGTCCTAGTGCTGGTCTTGGTCCCGCTTGATTCGTCCTTTGTGGGTAGGATGGTCTTTGTCCTGTTAACCCTCCATGAGCTATGAACATCAAGGTTCTTGCGTCCATATTGTATCTCTCTTCATCAGAAGCACTGGTAATTGTGGGTATTCCAACATTCCCCATCATGCCCCATGGTTCTGGTTGTTTTGGTTCTTCTGGTGGGTAATAAACTGTCGGAGACATGTGTGCACCCGATTCTTCGTAATAGGCTTGAACAGGCACTAAGGCTTGTTCTTCCTGATTCTCTAAGGTTGGTGCATATCTAATGCCCACTGGTCTTGCTCCTGGTAAAGGTGGTTGTTGCCCCAATACCGGTTGCGGTCTTTCTATCCCCATAGGTCCAGGTACATTTCCCGTTGGGTATCGAGGTACTGGATGTATCTGAGGTGGTGCTAATTGAGCAGGAGGTGCATACTGGCGCTCCCTTACATACCCTTTGTTGTAATAGCACTCCTCTGTTGGATGATTTGTCCATTTTTGTTCAATAGCACACCATTTCAGTGTTTTTGGCAATGGTTTTTGGTATGGTGCCATCCTTTTTAGAGCATCTTCTATCATTTGCTCTACATTTGGCATGGTTGTTGTTTGAACATTCTTTTTAGTGGTAGTCTCGCTCGCTACGGAGGAGGAGCTACTGGATGCAAAATCTGTATCCGCTGACACCTCTCCATAAACCGTACAGTTATCCACTAAGTACAATGCCTCTCTCGTTACTTGCTCGAAACTTGTACAAGCTTTCAAGTGCAAGTCCTTCTTGAGAGTGTCGTTCCTCAGTCCCTCAATAAAGAGAACAGATAGTCTGTCATCTTGTGGTCGTTCACGTACTGGACATCTCTCAATGTATTGTTTGAAGCGAAGTGACGCTTCCTTCACTTTTTCATGTTCTCTCTATTTAAAAGCATATATTTGTGAGACCGTATTGTGTTTAATCCCTCGTTTTGAGAATTCCTCAGCAAACTCTCTTAGCAAATGGTCAATGTCATGGAATCCCCCAATGTTCATTGGTTGAAACCATGTCAATGCGGTACCTTCTAGAGTAAGACCAAATCCCTCGTATTGTGTATGGAAATCTGTTATCTGCTCAGCTCTTAAAACTTGCTTAAAGAGTGACACATGTGCATACGGATCTCCTGAACCACCATACTTCTTGGGCATACACTTGGCTACTTGAGATGGTCTCATACGTCTATGATCTGCTACCAATCTCATTGCTCCTGTGTCTCGGCTAAAGCTTTCTCTAGCACCATGGACTTCATGGGTTACCCTTGTCGGTTCCTCTGCCCTGAATCTACTACTGGGAGGTAAATGTGATGGTTCCGCTTCAAACCTTGGACCTGGAGTGGTATAGGTGGGGATTGGAACAGCACTACCTCGATTCGTCTCCATTGACTCTCTGGAATGTAATGATCCCATTGGTCCGAGCTTCGAGTCCCAAGGTTGACTGAAAGAGTCAGCAACCTGAGTTCTTTGTCCTCCTGTTGTCATTGAGTTTTGCACTCCATTTGTTGGTGCAGGTCTATGTGAGCTAGAAGTAACATAATACTGATGTAGTGGTCCCCCAAAGTATGTATATCCTTCTAATTCTTTCTTGCCCATTGTTGAGTATTGCCTGCCATACTTATCGTAAGCGGCAATTTTCACTTCCGATCCCTCTGTGTAGGTAAAGACATAAAGTCTTTTTTGGTCTGTCAACTCTCCGGTGTAGGGTTCTTCACATCTATAATAGAGATCTTGCTCCCCATTATTATATTTGTACAGCCCCACATAGATGTTATCAGTGTTGATCCTTGTAGTTTCATTCTCTCTTCTTAACCTCGCATTAGGGAAGTTCATTATTGGTGCTTTCTCCTCGAGTTCTTCATCTATTTTGGCTTTGGTGCCCATCAATCCCCACTTGTCCACAATGTTAGGATTTAGGACTACCAAGTACATGGTACCCTCGTCATCTAGATATCTATCTCCGCTATAGCTCACAGGCACTAAGTCCTTGAACTCACTAGGTCTATCTTCTATCTTTACACAATAGCGGTCCATTCCATCTTTGTAGATCTTGGCACCTTGCTCATTGTCGTACTGGTATTTTATGAACAATAGTTTCATGGTGGCGGAAGGGTTTGATGATCCCGCTGCCATATTTTCTCTGTTGTTCAAGTTCAAGTGTTCGGTGAAAATCTCGTAAGACCTCTCCGAAGAAGTATCAGAAACACTTCCTTCAAAGATCGGCTCTAATGGTTGCACCCAACTTTGGTTTACACTTCCCTCGGTTGATATGACACTTGCTGGTTCCCCTTGTTTTGGTTGATTATTCCGGAGATTCCTGCCCGATCTCAAATTCATCAATTCCCCTAAAGGACTGTAACTTTTCCGTCTCGGCAATTTGTTTTCCCAGGTTTTTGTGGTCAGAATTGATCCAAACTGATTGATACTTGGTCAACTGTTTAATCTTGTCAGTTGGACAACTTCTGTTTCATCAAGTGAGAATTTTGTTACTGTTATGCTGAAAAAGACATTATACGCGTATGATGTCTTTTTTTCACAGATTTTGACTATTTTGGTTATGCTCACTCTCAGTGGCCCCTTTATGCTCTGTTCACTCACAAAATTCAGTTTGCACTCTGTTTGAGCAAGTTATGGCTAGTTCAGGCTTTTCTTGGCAATTTTCTGCTTTTGACTTGTTCTTTGGGTCAATTGTGATCCAATTGGGATGAAACTTGAAATATAACCTCTAGACAGCTATTACAATGGATCTGTGTTAGCAAAGTATCAAAATATGTCCAAAATTAGGTCAAAGACATCATACGCGTATGATGTCTTTTTCATCAATTTGGGTCCAAACTTGATATTTATGCTTCCAACAGTGTTTGTAACAATCTTGTCAGGTCAGATTTCAAAAATAAGTAGTGGATGTGCCAAAAGACATTATACGCGTATGATGTCTTTTTTCCCAGATTTTGACTATTTTTTGTTTTAAGCCTTCTCCAATGTTTATAATTGAGTTTCAAGTGTTTTTGTCAGGTTTGAATGTAAAAACAAGATTTGAATCCAAAATTTCCTATTCTTTGCGTTTCTTGGACTCCGACTTGTCTTTTTTGGGTTTCTTTGAGTGTTAATGCTCTTGTTTTAAGTTGATCTTAGGGTAAAACCCCCCTTCTAAACACTCTGGCAATGTCAAATTTTCAATTTTAGTCTCTGTTTAGGTCCTAAGACATCATACGCGTATGATGTCTAAAGTTGCAGATTTCCAATTTTTCAGCACAGAACTCTTCCAATAGCTCTTTTAAGTGCTCAGCAACAATCAGTTACACAGAAAATTTTTCTGAACTTTGTTTATTGCATATTTCACTACCAAAGAGACTTTTTCAGTGATCTAACATGCAATCAAACACATCAAGCAAATAGAACACCAATTGATAGCTCTAGATCAGGATCAAATCAGGCCCTACCTAAGCTACTTCTAATCATAAAATGGATTTTTTGCAATTGAAAATATAAAGAGATTTACTACCACACAAGGAGTAGCAAATGCTTTTTATGTCAACAACCACTTAAACACCATCAAAAACAATCTAATCTAAGCTAAACTAAAAATACTGTCAACACGGAAGACCCAGGAATACCCCACTTCCTAGTATCTCTCGAGACCTTCGGAGTCCACCACTCCTAGATCTTTTCTAACTAAAGTATACAAAGTAGTTTATACGACTCACCTCGTAGGATTAGTCTAAGGTCACCTACTTAGGGCTCTCGTCCCCGGCAGCGGCGCCAAATGTTAAGGCGGTTACGCCGCTAGCGGAAGCTAAATAGCGAGAACTCAACCAACAACAGAATTTGTCAGACGAGGACGAAGCTTGACCCGCAGGCGCATGGAAACAACTAGGTGGGTGTCAAATCACCTACTCGACCTTCTAATGACAATCACTACTAAGGAAATCAAATCTAAGTTCTAAAATACGCAAGTGACTGAAATCCGTACTACAAACAAATGCTATACGAAACAGGATCTAGAATCATCGAATCGATCTCAAACTCAAGGGGAAGTCTATACACTAGGTAAGAACAACACCCTAAAGACTTGAACTGCAAAATCAACCTATAACCACTCCGTGCGGTAAACGCGTATGAAAACAGGCCGAAAAATACAGGTGACCGAAACTTGACCCCGATGGTACTAATGTGTAGCTCTACTCGTTGTGGTTCTATAGATATGCTGCACGCTCTATTCCGACACACGAGTTGGAAGAAAACTCACACCGAAGCTCGTAGGAACTTACCACACGTAGAAGCCGATAGCGCGCACTCTTGGTATCTGTGCGTAGCTCTCACCGTTGCTAACACAATGGCGGTGTCGCTTCTCCAATGGCGGCCCCGTAGCTCGCGTAGCAGGAAGATAAGACTCTCTCTCTCTCTCTCTCTCAGACACAGTCACGGCGCTCAAAACTCACTTTGATTAATAATTGAATCTTTTTTTAGGTTACAAAACTTTGGCTTATATACCTCAGCCTTGGAGGTGAGAACATCTCTAATTATTTACATCAGCAGGTGAAATTACTTCGGGATTACAAGCTGGAAACTCAATTGAGTCCCGTTACTTAATGAATGGCTCAAATCAAAATTAATGTCGGAAAGACATTTATTACAATCAATGGTTACAAAATGATGGGTGTGAGCAAAAATGTGGGTGTGATCCTCTGCTGGCTCAACACATTGTACAATACAATTCTTTGTGTTCCTTCAAGACTAGCTAGTGCAATGAAGATGAAAGCTTCATGCACTAAGCAAAACACTTAGCAAACACAACTTTAATTATCCCCGTTCTCAGACCCAAGACCTCACACACCTTCGAAGATGGTGAGAGCTAGCAGGGTATGAGAGTAGATTGAGAGGAAGAAGGAGTATCTTACGAGAAAGATGTACATCTCCTCACATAATTACTCATATTAGCATAGCTTAGCTTAGTAATTAGCATGGTAGAGGAGATGAGCATGCATTGAAGCTTGGCTCTTGGTTGGATTTGCATCCACCTTCCATTGGGTTCTTGGTTGGCTCACCTGCCATTTGCATCCACCTGCCGTTGGGTTCTTTATCACACAAAATTGTAGGTGGGATGACTTCCATTCATGATCCGATTCTCTGTCACAATCCATAGTATTTCTCCGTAGAAGAAGAATTGATCGAAGCTATGACACCATTCCACCGGTTTTTGGCACTAACAAGGCAACAATCTCAAACAAACACACCAGAAGCAGATCACTGTCAGTGGGCGGGCAGAGAATCGATTATCAATTGAGATTGGGAGGGGGGTGCGCCAGGCCTGTGAGGCAGTGCAATACAGAGGCGACGTGCGCAGTCCCCGGGCAGCAAGCTTCCGGAAGGGGACTACCCCTGTGAGAAAATTAGGTTAATATCGTGTGGCCCGATGGACCACGTATCAGATATTAAACTGATAAGAACAGATACTACACTTGATCTTAGCCAAAAGGCCGAGAGGAATGAGTTCCCCAGAGTGCCTGCATGGCTTTTATACGTGCCCCGCCTCGCGCCTTGCCTTCTGGGATAATTGCTTCTTCTATTCTTTGCAAGCCCGTGTTTACACTATCTAAGCATTTGTTCGTGATGCCACGCAAAGCTCTCGGCCTGCCCCACTCGCGCGCCTTGCCCTCTCAGATCATTGCTTCTCCGTCAAACTTTTCTACTTCTATTTACACGCACAGCTCCCGGAATAGCACACTATCTGAGCACCCATCCTTGAAGGTTTCTACGCTATTCACATGATGCCAACGGAGCTCTCGACTGTGCGCTTTTTTGGCCTTGTAATAAGCACTTCCTTTTGGCAGCTTGCTGCTTACTCTCTCTCATCCGCCATAGTCTACGAGCTGTAAGAGATAAGCTCAGTTTTGGTAGCTTAATATCAGGCCATCTGTTTGTGCAGAAGCCAATCCATAACATAGGCCCTCTATTCTCTATACGCAAGAGTCAAAAGAGGCAATCAAAAGTGTCACACACAAATAGGAACGAATCTACCCTGAGAATAGGCACCAATGTGCAGGTCATGAGGTTGAAGCTATGTCTTATTTTGTGTCCTTCATACAAAAGCCATCAGTGGCCACTCCCTCAATCTTTGATCCTTCCAATAACTAAGCTAAAGGCTAGGGAGTCTTCTTCGGTAGGTGATGTTGAGTAGAAGCTCTGTAAGGGAGAAGGAAAGGGTTGAAGGGATCATCGAAACAACAAAACTGCAACTCAAAGTCGACCAATATATGTGGATGCTTTCAAGACCTCTAGCATACATCTGCTCTACCACAGCCTTTCAAGATCTTTGACATGCACGAACTCTAATGTAAGCTCATATCTCATGTCTACACACCTCTCCCACACGAGAAACCCACATAATTGACACATGGGTTGACATGATAGTGAGAAAGAGATTGAGAACATTTACTCAAACGCCGAAAAAGATATAGAGAATATCATGATGTCAATAGAATTAGCTTTAATTTAGGAGTGTACAATGATGGATCCCAAAAGAACACTCTCCTTGTTGTCGCTTCCGCCAAATCTGCGGTGGCATATTGTGAGCGAGAGAGCATGGCCGACTCCCCTTTTCTCTTGCTTGTAACACCTCAACCTACAAAGCTCTCCTTTTTTTAATCTTGAAGGGATTCCCCTCCAACCCTCAGCTCCCTTGCCTTGCTTGTAAAGCAGGCCCTTGGCGGCCTTTCTCATATAGCACAGCAAAAAAAAACTTGATGGGCCGTAGCCTCCTCCTGCAGGTGTCGGTCCTTGATGACCTCCTTTTCACGGCATCTCAGCCCCGAAGTGCTCCCCTTCAGACCCTATGGAGGCCTCCAATCGACCTTCCCTCATGCGCTATCATGCCCCAGCTCACGCCCCTCAGTTGGTCTCACTCCTCATGGCAGTCATCGTCAACACCCAGAGGCCCTCCTGCAAACGACGCCTCTGCCAAACCAAAACCTCCCTTTGCTTTGCTCTGGCCAATAGCGACCTTCCTATTGGTCCCCCCTCAACAAACTGGCCTCATCATGCAAAACTAGACCCTCTTTTATTTTGCATGGCCACCAGGTGTAAAGTGTGAGCTTTGTCCTAAAGTATGAGTCAAGGAGAAGAGAGTGGATTTATCCCACATGCTGTGGAGCAAGGTTGTAGAGCTACTTAGAGCTTTTCATGAATGAATAAAAACAACTCTATTTTGCCACATGCTTGTCTATGGTGAGCTTGTGCTAAGCTAAGTCAATACTGAAGATTGTGTTTATGAGTCCAAGCTAATTCTATCTTGGAACCTAATTCACTTGAGTGATAACCTTGCTTCCACACAAACTCACACATTGACGCTATGTTTCTCTTTCATCCACCATAGCTAACTCGATCCCGTCCCCAACATTTGGTATTAGAGCTTTAGGTTATGCTAGCTAGATTTGTCATTATGCGTTAGTGTGTGTTAATTATTAGCATCTCCATTAGATTGATTAGCATTTCATAATTATTGTTACGACCCATTGATTTTTCATAACTAGTTGCATCTCTCACTAATTAAGCACTAATCTAGCTATGTGTGGGCATGTCCTTGGCAGACCCAAGAGGCCACCACCCTCCATGGCTAGGTAGACTTGATTAGGGAGAGGATTAGCATCCTTTTGTATTGCATTTTAGATTGCCCTTTTGTGTCAATTTTGCGTCATTTGCCTCTTCAATTAATTATGTGTACTCATTTTCCTTTTCACATTGCTCACCTCATCCCGAAGTGCTCATCTCAAGCTTTTCATAGAGCTTTCAAGCACTCAAATCCGAGCTCGAGAACCCCTAAGCCTCATCCCTAAAACCTTACTAAAATAAGGTGTGTGTGTGTGTGGTGTGTATTTGTGGGAGAAGCCCTGCAGAACCGAGCATTGAAATATCCTCCTTTTGGCCTATTACTCACGTGGAGCCCAATGGGCCCCTTGGCTTAGCTTAAACACCATATTTGGTGTGGCTTTGGAGGGTTGTGGGTTCAACAAGGACTTCTTCAAGCGAGCAAGGCCGACAGATTCTTGGCAGGCGGTAAATTCCAATTCTTTTTTGAAGGCGAGTCCACCACCGGTCAGCTGCAAAGCCTAAACCCGACGGCTACGCGCGTCCATCCGACGGTCCTTACTGACTACTCACCAGCAACCGGCCGCAAGTGCCTGCCCCCCACCGTCCGATTGCGGACCTCAACCGAGGCTCCAAACAATCCTTTGATACCATTTTTGGGTCCGCCCTTCTCGGGCCCCCCTTCCCACACTGCTCTCGGGCCTCAAGAGCTCCAATCAAGCTCACCTTCCCATGGCCAACTTCCAGCTCCCTCAAGGGGCAGTCTCACAAGCTTGCTGCCTCAAGCCTCCGAGACCCTTTAAGGGCTTGCTCCCACCAAACTGCAGCAAAGCACTCTGCCAAGATTCAAGGGCTTCTCCAAGGCAAATAAACCAGAGCTTTCAAAGCCTCCAAAGGTATCCAAAGCCAACTTCAAAGGCTCATTCCAGTCATCAAAGAAGAACTCAAGGCTATGAAGGGTGACTTCACCTCGAGTGAAGAGGTACTTCACATTAAGAGAGTTTTATTAAGAAGACATTAAAATTGAATCTTGCAGCCAAGCACAATAACTTGCAAATAAATATCGCTTGTCTTTATTGGTGCACGTGTAAAGAGGAAGACACTGGCTAGGAGAGTCTCCTAAGCTAAGACCCCTCTATTAGCACAAATGGGGGACAAGGGAATAGAAAAATTCAACGGGGAAGGGTTTCACACCTGGCAAATGAAATTAAGAGGTTACCTTATGAAAAAATGTTTGTGGTTTGTCATCAGCACTACCTTAGAGCAACAAGCCGAACCCGATGGAGTGCACACTAGGGCGAGACTAGGGCATCTACACTCATAGTAAGTGCATAGAATTTGGTCAAAGACGAACAAGCATTAGGAATCATCATCACCTCCTTGCATGACAATTATGTGCACTTCATAGATGAATGTACACATGCACATGATGCGGGCATGTCCTAGAAAGTAATTTTGGAGCCTGGGCCAAAAGAAGCAAAGTTAGTCTTAAAAGACAGCTTTAAAAATTACTATGATTGAAGGGGAGGACATTGCTATCCTAATAAATAAGCTTAAGAGCATTGTCACGCAGCTCACTTACATCCAGGTTGAAGTACCAGAAGATGACAAAGTGGCCATACTATTAAGTGCACTTCCACCTTCTTATGACCACTTAGTCACAATTCTTGAAGAAAAAGAACCAGCACCACCACTCCAAGATGTCATCAACTCAATCCAAGCAGAAGAAAGAAAGCAAAGAGGTTCACTAACCTCATCAGGAGGAGTTTTTATTGCAACATCCTCAAGGGAAAGGCATTCGCCATCAACATCGACAAATGGAAGAAAGTGTTATGAATGTGGAAGAATGGGACACGTAGCGAAAGACTGCTACACAAACAAACCTTGCAACAAATGTGGTAGGAAGGGACACCCTCCTTCTCGGTGCTACTCAAATGGAGGCAGTAGCAGTGGAGAAAGCAGCAGCAGTAGAAGCAACAGCAGAAGCAACGAAGGCAAGAGACCTGACAGAGGATCAGCTCACATAGTAGAAGACAAAAAGGATGAAGACGAGAGCAACATTGTTTTTATGAAGACCCATTTTTAAGATGCAGCCTTGTAGGGGAGGACTTTTTCCTGTGTGGATTTTATTATCCTGTGTGGATATCACCATCCTTTGTGGATTTTTCCTATGTGTGGATATCACCATCCTATGTGGATTTTGTTAGCCTGTGTGATATTACCCTCCTGTGTGGATAGCAACTTATCATCCTGTGTGGATCATGCATCTTCAGTATCTTGTCATAGTCCAAACCTCAAGGGGAGGATTGTAAAGTGTGAGCTTTGTCCTAAAGTATGAGTCAAGGAGAAGAGAGTGGATTTATCCCACATGCTATGGAGCAAGGTTGTAGAGCTACTTAAAGCTCATTTCATGAATGAATAAACACAACTCTATTTTGCACTACATGCTTGTCTATGGTGAGCTTGTACTAAGCTAAGTCAATACTCAAGATTATGTTTATGAGTCCAAGCTAATTCTATCTTGGAACCTAATTCACTTGAGTGATAACCTTGCTTACACACACACTCACACATTGATGCTATGTTTCTCTTTCATCCACCATAGCTAGCTCGATCCCATCCCAAACACCAGGTGGCGCCCCTTTCACAATGAACTGCAACCCACCACTCCCCCTATGCTCACGGCCTGCCAAACAGATGGCGCTCCATTTCCATGCATACTCCTAGTTCTCTTCCCTGCCCATGAAGGTAATCCCCCCAGTTAACTTGCAATAGCGCCGCCATTTCCTTGCAATAGCATTTTTTTTCCTTTTGTATTCCTCAGCTTGGCATTGTTCCCACGCGTCCGTCTGCCACCTTGAGCCATCTTTTTAAAAAGATTCAGCTTTACTCCACTTCATACTTTAGCTGGCCACCCCAAACTCCCACATTGACCCTTGATAATCACTGGTCACATAGTCGGCTGCTTTGCACGTTTTGTTCCATGCACTTTAAAGTATGCTTTCTCTGCAAGATCCATCGCCATGGTCAGCCAATGAGAAGAATCTAAGATATCGGTGGCCCTTGGGTAAAAGAAACCCGTTGAGAGCACTCCGACATTCATGAGACTTGAGCTGCACTCAGTTGCATTAGCTCTCAATGGACATGTTGTAGCATACATACCCTGGCAAGTAGAGCATCCTACAGACACTTCGATCAAAATCCCATATCATAGACTCCATAGCACCTGCATACCTGATATAAGCATTTCCTCCTGTCCCCTATGATAGGAAGAAACAATTGCAGTTTTCATTAGCAAGTGTTCCATCTCGGTGTACCTTTCTCTTAGCTCCATCAAATACCTGCCCAATGTCCCTGTCACTTGCCTGCAAACTGCCATGCCTAGGCTTCTTGCACTTCCATAGGTCGACACAGTTTGGCTACACCAACGTGGCCATGGAGGATATGCGGGTTGGATTGCATGACGATTGCGGGTTCGTTGATATCCAGGAATTGAAAGCTCTCCTCCATCGATGCCAACTTAACTACGCTCATGCAGCTAGTTAACAATTTCATAATACAGATTGCCAAGGATCGGTCTCACGAAAACCCATTGTGGCCAATAAAGGGACTAATGGCAGACCACCACCGTTTGAATCTCTTCTCGTAGGGCACGGGAACCACAAAACTTCATCATGGATGAAGGACTTAAAAGCCGCCAGTGTATAGAGGTGAAGACAAGGAGAGGATATAAAGATTTGATGAATACTTTTTTGCACTACCATCATCTCTGTGCAACTCTAGATGTATTCCCCTCTCCAAAGTACGAGTTTAGAACTTAAAGACAAGGCCTACAAGTGGTGGATGTTATTGAATTCGCACAAAAAAACCTACAACCTGGATGTGAGTCCAAGCTATGTTCCAAAAGGAGGTCCTTCTTACCAATAAATATGACATAAATTGGCAAGCTTGGGATGAGTGATTTGCCATATTTATCGTTATCAAGAAGTGATCCTCAAGCTAGATAACCTTAATGTGTCTGAGGAGCCACTAATGAGCAAGCTGAGGGTATGGTAATATAAGAATGGAATAAGCTTGCTTTTAGACCTAGTGGCAACCAAAGAAGGGTAGGTGTATAGATAGGGTTTTATATTTGCATCATTGTCCACTTGGGGCTTGGCAGGCGGTTGACCAATGGTCGTGAGTGTTAAAAAAAGAGCATCACTTGATTTTATCAAAGTGTGAATGCAAGGGTTTTTGTTGTGGAGCAGCGTGCAAGGGACAAAATGTGGCACCACCAAAAGAGTTGGGGGAGATGGTGACCGCCATGGTTGTGAGTTGCAGATGTAGTAGAGTTGAAAAAGACTCCACACAATAGGGCAAACTAGTTGCAATCGATCTTGCAGGGGTTGGTTGAAGTCGACCTCACACTACGTATGTGTGAAGGCGTTAGTTCCCATGACCGTTGTCGAGACGAGCCGATTCCTAGAATCTTCATCTTTTTGGTGATGCAACAACCCAAGCTTTCTCAATGTTGTTCAAACATGCAACATCCTCTTGAGCCCTTCAAAACTCCTTCAAGGCACTTGATGCCGAGTTGGAATCACCGCTTAGCCAATCTTCTACAAAATCTACTTCTTCTCATGTCCTCGCACATCTGTCTTCACAAATCCAAGAAAATTTAGCAATTGCTTTGAAATAAATGCAGGAAATACCCAATTTTGAATTATGATAAGCGTACTTTGTTGGACAAATTATCGATAATTATCGATGGAACTTCAATCTGCAAATCTACTATCTGATGAGAACAGATACTACACTTGATCTTAGCCAAAAGGCCAAGAAAGGTATGAGCTCCCCACAGTGCCCCTATGGCTTTTATACATGCCCGCCTTGCGCCTTGCCTTGTGGGATGATTGCTTCTCCGTAGCACTCCTATTCTTTCCAAGCCCGTGTTTACACTATGTTCGTGATGCCATTATAACCACACAAGTCTATAGAACTCTCGACCTGCCCCGCCTCCGCCTCCCGCCTTGCCCTTTGTGTGTGATTTGGATTTCTAGTCTAAGGTACATGAATCGTGATCCAACTTCTTTTACAGAATTAGAACAAACTTATCAAACATTCCTTAATGTATGTGGCAACTAACTCCATCAACACATGATGATATTGATTAGATTTGCCCTATTTCCTAGCACATCTTAAGATTTCAAAAGACTTATGGCCTTTTTGCCCAAAATATGGTTTTGGCTAAAGTTTTCTACGATTTTGGTAGTTTAGATTGGTGGTGTTTTGTCAACTTAACCTACTCTTAAGAACTTTATTGACAAAATGCAGTAAAATGAGCAAAACTTGAAAAAATGGCTGATGGGGGTGGAATGCACAAAACTCTAAAAGCTATGAGAAATTGGAGATTGAACTGCTTTGTTTTACTTTCAATCACAACACTAGAGAGCGTGCTACTAAATGAAAGTGCAAGCTAGTCCTCAACTCCTAAACTCTATCAAGTGACAAAACCATGTTTCTGCTACCTAGTGAATTTGAATGGTTTTTAAGGTTTAGAAGAACACTAGTACAACTACAAGATCACTTGACCATCACAAGATCGAATCCCAATAGTGGTGCAATGTTAGTAAATCGCCACAATAGATGTTTATAGCATACGTATTGGGCACTAAGATACACAATGTCAATACTTAGGGAAGCGATCTAGATCGAACATAGAGATGCATTGAGTTTGTTCAAACTTCACAGAGTGCACCTATGTAGAAAGATGCACAAGAGCAACCACAAAATCAATAATCAACAATTGGTCTCGTCAAGCATAGTCAATCCTCAGATCGACTAATCACTCGATGCTTTGAAGGTTTCTCGGGTAAACGAGCTCAAAACACTACAAAATTCTAGGAGACTATAGAAAAGGGCTAATAGAACACATCCTAACATTGAAAATTTGATTCTAAGAGGTACACAAATTGCAATTCATTGACAACTAGGCCAACAAAAGTGAATAGAAGTGGTCTAACATCACCTCCTAATGTCTAGGAAATGGCAGTGAATACACTCAAATGAAAGAGCAATGTACTTGATCAATAGCAATCCCTGTGCTAAATAGCATCTCTTGTATAGTCCTTAGTATAACACAAATGGTATTCATGTGGCTCATCAAAAGTAGATGAAAAGGGTGTTTGATGTGCATGTCCCTGCCCAATCTTTTTCTACAAACATCCTTCTTATTGGGAGAAACATATTGACTCAAATTGCCAAAATGAATAAACTAGCTCCTTCAAATCCTCAAATATAGAACTATAATGTTGTTGCTTCCAGCATGCTGCTAATGAGAATAAGCCAGAACCATGATCTGAGGTGGCTTGGACACTGGACCTTGCCCAACACAAGGATGGCTTTCAGACCTACATACCCTTGCCACCTTACCTATTGGGTTTTAAGCCTATTCTTCCATGTGGGAAGCTCGCCTATCACAAACTAATAAAGACCACCCTTTAGTCTAGAGTTTTGCATGCTAAAAGGGTAGTTAGCCAATTTACTTTAATTTTGTATATATGTAAATGGCTTTCAATAATCATAACATAGCATGCAAGTTTGGTCAATCTCTCTCTCTCTCTCTCTCTCTCTCTCTCTCTCTCTCTCTCTCTCTCTCCCCCCCCCCCCCCCCTAGCTTGGATCAGGTGGCACCCACCATAGCCCGCCGTGTACCTAACAATGATATTAGAGCACCAGGAGATCCCTGCTATGGCAATTTGAACATTGGTGTTTTTGTGGCACAAACTAAGTGAATGGAAATCTACTCTATGGAAGCATGGCATTTTGAAATGTCGTCCGATGGTGGAAATTGGTAAGTGATGCTTGCAGTAGATGTAACACACAAGCATTTTAAAATGCTACCCTTGACAACGCTTGCACAAAGGTCAATCGATGATGCTAATTAGTAGTCCTACACAATGTTCCAAAATGCTTGCTATAGAATGGCGCTAGAGGAGGGCTACGAGCTTGTAGCTTTTCAAAACATTGTGTAGGGGTGGTGGCGGATACAATATTGTAAGATTTTCACCCGGGGGATTCACCATGGAAAACTTACCTCACCACGTAAGTGCATGGGAGGAGGTTTTCACAAGTTACATAAGCGTATTAGGGGCAAGCCCCAATAATTTATCTCCCAAGCTTAAAAATAAGGGAGGGGGTATCACATTTATGGGTGGGGGGGAGGGAGTGACCAGGGCTGATTACTTGTAACGATTGGTCACCGGTGTGCACTAGAACTCAGACAAATTTTGGGAAAGTTTTTTATCAGCTCACACATTAAATTTTACATCAAGCGGGTCATAGATAAGGACTAATTTGGAGCAGGTCTAGGGTTGATTTATACCGGCTTTGGATGGGTCAAAATTGGACAAGTAGTCAGAGTGCAGGTTGATCGTGTACATAATTTGAAAGTCAAACTAAGACACATTGGGTACATCTAGTTATCAATAGAAATGGTTCCTTAGTACGTTGCCAGTCACTATGCTACACACTCTTTGACTACCTTTACTCAGTTAGATCATGTGAGAAATGGTTCCTTAGTACGTTGTCAGTCACTATGCTACACACTCTTTGACTACCTTTACTCAGTTAGATCATGTGAGACCTAAATTTTATATGTAAGATAGGGTATGATATTTTTCTTCATTAATTGTCGTATAAGCGTAGAAAGGGGGGTCATATTCCCTAATATGAGTCGTATATAGGGGTTTTATCAAAGTTGGCGTTCCGTTTTGTATATAGGGTTAATCCCCGGGGGATTTTTAGCATTCAAAATACAGTGAGTCAGTGAACCACTGGTCAATAGCCAAGCTTTCTAAGACTATCAAAATGCTATCTAGCAAAGGCAAAGCAGAGGTATTGAAGGGGCACAAGAAGCGACGATTTCAGGCAAAGCCATAAGTCAAAGCCTTTTTCCAGGCAAAGCCTTTTCCCAGCATGCTGCTAATGAGAATAATCCAGAACCATGATCTGAGGTGGCTTGAACGTTGGACCTTGCCCGACACAAGGATGGCTTTCAGACCTACATAACCCTTGCCACCCTACCTATTGGGTTTTAAGCCTATTCTTACCCATGTGGGAAGCTCGCCTATCACAAACTAATAAATACCACCCTTTAGTCTAGAGTTTTGCATGCTAAAAGCGGTAGTTAGCCAATTTACTTTAATTCTGTATATATGTAAATGGCTTTCAATAATCATAACATAGAATGCAAGTTTGGTCAATCTCTCTCTCTCTCTCTCTCTCTCTAGCTTGCATCAGGTGGCACCTACCATAGCCCCGCCGGGTACCTAACAATGATATTAGAGCACCAGGAGGTCCCTGCTATGGCATTTTGAACATTGGTGTTTTTGTGGCACAAACTAAGTCAATGGCAATCTACTCTATTGAAGCATGGCATTTTGAAATGTCGTCCGATGGTGGGAAATTGGTAAGTGATGCTTGCAGTAGATGTAACACACAAGCATTTTAAAATGCTACCCTTGACAACGCTTGCACAAAGGTCGATCGATGATGCTAATTAGTAGTCCTACACCAATGTTCCAAAATGCTTGCTATAGAATGGCGCTAGAGAAGGGCTACGAGCTTGTAGCTTTTCAAAACATTGTGTAGGGGTGGTCGCGGATACAATATTGTAAGATTTTCACCCGGGGGATTCACCATGGAAAACTTACCTCACCACATAAGTGCATGGGAGGGGGGGTTTTCACAAGTTACATAAGCGTATAAGTTAGGGGCAAGCCCCCAATAATTTATCTCCCGAGTTTTAAAAATAAGGGAGGGGGTATCACATTTATGGGTGGGGGGCGCAGGGGGGGGGGGGGGAGTGACCCGGGCTGATTACTTGTAACGGTTGGTCACCGGTGTGCACTAGAACTCAGACGAATTTTGGGGAAGTTTTTATCAGCTCACACATTAAATTTTACATCAAGCGGGTCATAGATAAGGACTGATTTGGAGCAGGTCTAGGGTTGATTTATACCGGCTTTGATGGGTCAAAATTGGACAAGTAGTCAGAGTCCGGTTGATCGCGTACATAATTTGAAAGTCAAACTAAGACACATTGAGGGTACATCTAGTTATCAATAGAAATGGTTCCTTAGTACGTTGCCAATCACTATGCTACACACTCTTTGACTACCTTTACTCAATTAGATCATGTGAGAAATGGTTCCTTAGTATGTTGCCAGTCACTATGCTACACACTCTTTGACTACCTTTACTCAGCTAGATCATGTGAGACCTAAATTTTATATGTAAGATAGGGGTATGATATTTTCTTCATTAATTGTTGTATAAACGTAGAAAGGGGGGTCATATTCCCTAATATGAGTCATATATAGGGGTTTTATCAAAGTTGTCCGCTCGCAATGGCGTTCCGTTTTGTGTATAGGGTTAATCCCCCGGGGATTTTCAGCATTTCAAAATACAGTGAGTCAGCGAACCACTGGTCAATAGCCAAGCTTTTCCAAGACTATCAAAATGCTATCTAGCAAAGGCAAAGCAGAGGTATTGAAGGGGCCCAAGAAGCGACGATTTCAGGCAAAGCCATAAGTCAACAATTTTAAAGGCTCGTGTGCCATTATGCTTGGTAAAGCTAGAGCCACTTGGTGGACAAACAATCGGTGACTTCTATCTTGGAGTAGCTATAAAGAGAATTCAATTTATCAAAAGTCCTCCGCATGAAGGTGTAGTGCTCATCAATATTCATCGTCATCAGATTCTTTGAAGATTCAAATATGGCATCCAAAATCAACATTTGATGGATCTGGTTTTCACTCACACATGGCAAATCAAAGTTAAGGGATATCTAATGCAAAAAGTCCTCTGGAGTCTTGTCAAGCCTTTTTCAATAGACAAAGTGGATGCAAAGGCTGTAATTACTAGATCTTTATTGTCGAATAATAGAGGAAAGATGAGCATGAACTTGGTATTATTCTGACCTTTCTAGAAGATGGCTTTATTCAGTATCTATATGATATTACATCTTCAAGTGATGCTTGGATAGAATTAGAAAATATAGTAGGGCTAGCTAACAAGTTAAAGAGCATTAGAACCCAACTAGTGTATAATGAAGCTCTAGTACCTGTAGAAGATCTTATTGTGTTATTTTACTGCATAGCTTACCTGTTGAGCTTTGTCAACTTGTGATTGTCTTAAAGGAGAAATATCCTCTACCTTCTTTGGATGGTATTGTTAATTCCTTGTAGGAAGAGGAGAAAAGAGCATCTTGTGCTACTTCTTTTATGGTTCACATAGCATATCCAGTTAGTGGATGCGCTTCTATATTAACTTCCACCAAATCATCCACTAGCACTAGTTATATCTTGTACAATTTGTGGGCAAAAGAGTCATTAAACAAAGGATTGCTTTACAAAAAATCCTTGTGTACATTGTGGTAAGACAAACCATCCGTCCAAGAAGTGTTTCAAGAGGAACAACAATCAAATAAATATTGTTGATGTTGATGCTGATGCATAAATGGTTCTAGTTGAAAGTGATGTCCTTTAGTTTTTAGTCAGGCAATTGTGTTTTTTGATTTTTCTTTGGGAAGAGTTCCAATGCTCGAGCAAATCTTTTTGACCAATCTGATTATCAAGCGATACCACCAATTTTATATTGAATGGATTAGAAGAGCAAAGCAAATACTATGGAGGATGCAGCATAATGAAAAAAATTAGATTTCACAATAAAGCAAACCACTATCCTAGCCAATACTTTATTTGTAGGAAACAAGACACAACATTGCCATCCTCAAAATACCAGATTATGTAATATCTCACCTAAAAAATTGACACACTTACCCAGTTTGAGCATGTTAGCATTTTCTCTTCTTCCAATTCTTGACTTCCTTCAATGTAGAACATTACTTGAATTTGCAATAAAAACAACAACATAGTTTCTCAAAATAACATCTTCTTCATCCATGCAGTAGAGTCTATCAAATAATATCCGACTAATTGGACATTTGCAACATCACAAGCAAAACGATCACATGACAAAGAGAAATAACAAAATTAAAATTTTCTCAAGGGAAACAATTTACATTGTTTGATCTATAAGATCACAAGGCTTCTCACTAAAATAGACGATATACTACCGCAAAAAATATGTTAGCAACTTTAAACATCATTATGATAAGGCATAGATAGTGAAGTTAAGCGCGACAAACCAAGACACATAAAGGCCACATTCGAGTTTTGTGCTCCTAACTAAGGTTTGACACACCCTAGTTCCTCCCAATGCTTGGTACAATTCAACCTTTGTCCAAGCAACCTAATGAGATGAGGACTCAAGCCTAAGAATCTGAAAGAAAACATAATTAAGGTGCTTGCATGGAACATAGTTAGTTGTTTGCTCTCTTCAATGTTCTAAGAGTGAGTGTTGCTAGTATTGCCACAAAGTCACCTGCATGTGCACCACATGGAGGATATTTTCTTTGTCCCCAAAATCATGGAGAAGCAACATCTTGCTTAACAGTAGTAATCACAAAATCATTAATGAATAGATCACATCTTGTTCCTTAGCTTGTTAGCTTACCCAAACAAGTCATTTTCCTCCCCGGCTTAGTCCTTCATATAGCCAACACGGTCTTGGGAACACTATACTCAGGCCATGCCTCCTAATTTGCACTCACTCTAGGTGCCTCGGTATAATATACCAGGTGCCTTAGTATATTATCCAACCTGTGTCATAATAACTGTGAGAAGCTCGGGTCTATGACTATCCTCGTCAAAATTACATTAGGGTCTACCAGAATAGGACAAAAAAGCACCATACCCATCTTGCGCAACAACATCCCCCCCCCCAATGTGACACCGTGACATCCCACCATGACAACCATGTTTCTAGCCTTGGTATCTCACTCTCAACAAAATGTTCCACTCTCCAAAATTGATGCAACTTGCCTTTACAAACATCAGCTACATTCTCAATAGGGGCATGCATCCATTTGTAGCACAAAATTTTATGGTCCTCTTGTGAGGAGGGGAAAATAAATTTGACAGTATGTCTAACCATAATCTATTCCCAATGGAAAATGCATGACCTCTCCTTCTCTAGCATACACTTCTTTGCCCCTCCAAAATACAATGTAGTTTGCATTGGCCTCATTTTCCATAAGACCTCTAAACTCAAGTTTTTAAAATCCTTACGCCATGACCACGTTATTTAGCATGTTCCAGAACTCAATCTGTACATGTTTGTTCTCGACATTGAACTCACAAGACACCAAAATTTAAGTCAAAAGCTCATGCACAAAGGGGTCATAAACATGGGTTGACATTGTGGGCCATCCAACAAAACGATGCATGTGGTCAAAGTGAACCCACATGTCGTATAGATTTCCTCTTGGTGTTATACAATTGACCAAATCCACACCACTACCAGGGCCTTTAATCGGCATCTTGAAGACGTGAGGTTGTTGACCACCTCACAATTGTCCTAGAAATAAAATACTATACACAAATGTGTATTTGCATTTTCTCTTTAATTCAAGAATATGCTCCAATCCTTTTCATGACCCACACTTAGATCTCTTTTCAAAATATAAGCTTCTTTGCACAAGACACTGTTTGCAACATTACAATAATAAATTAATGCCTTACCAATCCCTTTGCTAGGGAATGAGATAGCCTTCCCTTCCATTGCATTTCATTAAAAAGTTTAGATCTTAAAAAGGATGGACAATCAATATTTTCACATCATATGTGCCAGAGCATCTACTAGATTGCACTATCCCTTTGAAATTGTCATTACTGCAAGTAACATATTCAACCCACATGTGATTGTCATATCTTCGTTCCATTCCACTCATTGCAGTTGTTTGACATGTAGTTGCCAGCTCAAAGGAAATATAATCATCATAGTATTTAGAAATATCACTCACTTTCACAACATCTTCTACCTTTTCAAGTGCAACCACCAAGGTACTATGAAGGGGCAAGGCCCTCATCTTTTCAATTACACTCTCAATTGCAAAGCTAGAAGCACCCTAAAAATCATCATAGATAAGGATTGAAGATTTTTTGAACTATTTATCTCTATAGATGTTTCCAACCAGTTCAATTGGACTTTGTAGAACTGATGCCATTCAAGCTAAAGTAAGTCCTCTCTTGATCTATTTTTAATTAGTCCTATTTTAATTTGTGGGCTTGAAAGAGTAAGTGGATGTAGTGTAAATGCAATATCATTTAGCTCAAAGTGTTGCCTCAATGTATTGACCTTAATCTCCTACACACGATTCTCAAGTAGTAGCACGAGTTTGAGGGAAATATTTGGACCATAGATGGTGATATGCCAGCTCATTTCGTGTTGGGGCACAGCTACGCAGGTTGCCACTGTGGAGTTTCCATGGCTAGGACAAGTAGAGAAACGAGAGCGAGAGAGAGGAGAAGGAGCTCGACACAGCTGAGAAGCAACTAAAAAAGAACATGCTATAATTGATTATAGAAGCCTTACAATATAAATAACTTTGGACCTTGCAAACTGCATGCAGACTTGACTTGCAACTAGACTAACCTGCATGCTATAAGGGTTTGTACCCACTAGCTTGTACCCACGAGCTAAGACGTTACTAGGCTTGAATACCCAACAACCCCCCCTCAAGCCCAAACCACTGACAATGGACTCGAGACAGACCATGGCAGGTTTCATTCACCTGAAACCATGAGTGGAAGCCCCCCCTTGACTATAACATAGGTGTGTGTGTGTACTTCCCCCAAACAACCATCAGTGAGACATACCAGAACTCGCCCAAACAACAAAGGGCGGTCTTACCATTTCATTTCTTGGCAGTGTCTATAACCCGTACAATTTCAACATGATGACAACTGACAACTGACAACTGATGATCTAAAAACAAGACTTTGGACAATGATGTTGACAATGGACAAAACCATAGATCTATGACACTAAACTGGTTTTAAAAAACTTGTACTGTAGTCACGAAGAAGATACTCATGTGAGATGTGTAGATGTATCGAGTGCTTGAAGTAGAACGTTCTTCACTTGCTTTCTTGATTGATGAACTTTGATTGTGGAGTCGCATATTTGTTCTTCTTTTAGTGACCTTGATTTCAGTATCCAGCATTGAACAATGCCAATATGCAGACCCTTTTGAAATCCTTAAGCTCTACAAAGCCGTCGAACCAATGACAGTGCCAGAAGATGCTTTCACTTCCAAAATACATTCGGCTCTGTGACTCCTCATAAATTCTCCTCCTACCTCATGCTGCAAATCGAATATTGAGCAGAGATTACCCAAGGGTGAATAGGGTGTGACCGTCCGCTTGCTTAGAGGGTAAATGTAGGTTGTTAATTTAAATTTGCCACTATTTCTAAAAATAGTGTGAACACAAAATGTAATTACAACCTCTCTGTGTAGAGATGGTGCCACAGACGACACTGAGGTTTGTTTGACTCGCAGTAGACTATGTACACCGATTCCGGATTTGTTGAATTGTCGAAAACTCAGCAAAAGGCCAGGGCAAAACCGTTGATGCATAAATTGCATGATTCCAAGCAGGTCGATAGCGCCTTTGTTCTTTGTCTAAGCGGCTGCTCCTGCCATCTCTACTCAAGCCGAGGCCTGGTTTCCAAAGCTCTGATACCATATGTTGGGGCACAGCTACGGAGGTTGCCACTGTGGAGTTGCCATGGCTAGGAGAAGCAGAGAAACAAGAGCGAGAGAGGAGAAGGAGCTCGACACAGCTGAGAAGCAACTAAAAAAGAACACGCTATAATTGATTATAGAAGCCTTACATTATAAATAACTTTGGACCTTGCAAACTGCATGCAGACTTGACTTGCAACTGGACTAACCTGCATGCTATAGGGGTTTGTACCCACTAGCTTGTACCCATGAGCTAAGACATTACTGGGCTTGAATACCCAACATTTCCATAGCTTCTACAAATTAAATGACTCTACTATTGGAATAGCTATAACTATTGAAATACTTTTGCTGTTGAGACAGCTTTGAATATAGAGATCTTTTGTTGATACTTATGTTCATAATATTATACAACTTTTCATTATTAAAAGAAACAAAATTCTTAATCATTGAACTCAATTAAGGTGCAGCCTTAATTTTCAAAAAGATGTTGGGCCTTACGAATCATGATTCGTGTTAGAATCATGACGATGGGAAATTAGGCGGCATGAAAAATTATTTGAAGTAATCATCTAAAAATTATTTGGGCAACATCACAAAAAGCCAAAAGATTTCCAAAATTTTGATTGAAAATAAATATTCTAAAAACCTTTAGTCAAAGCAATTTTTTGTAAAATCTTCACTTAAATCAAATATTCTCAAACATTATTAAATTTAATACTCTCAAATTCCGGACATATTGTAAAAATGAGGACTAAAATGGTTGAAAGGTTTGAAACACTGCTAAAATGTTCTAAAGGTTTTGAGTGTTAGTTGTTGTTTAATACAAAGGTACAATGTCTAAGGAGTTTCATGTTTGCATTGACAATTATACTTGAGAAAGCCTGAAGATGATCTCAAGAAAGAGGAGAAGAAAATTAGGAACGGTCTTGCTTGTAAATATGGAGATCAAAATGGGAAGATGAGTTCTGATCTAAATCTAGTTTTTTAAGATTTTCTTCTCTTGGTTGTTAGTGTAATTAGTTTTTGTCGTAGATTTTAAATATTGTGGAACCCCATCTTGGAAAAGAGTGGTTGGATCGCATTTGGGTCCTCAATTGGGAGCCACATAGTTGGGCTACTCTTGAGAAGCTCAACCTCATTGCCCTACACAATGGCTCCAAAGAGAATAAAGTTTTATGGTCTAGTCTATTGGAGGCAAATAAATTACTAGAGCTTCTTATGGATTGAAATGGGGAGATGACATATTTTGTGTGTAAGGCTCTCATGTGCACATATTTCTATAAGCTAACATATTTTTCATTCAAAGCTATAATGTTTATTATTCTTATAGTTGGCTTCGCCATCCGGGCTTGCTTCATAGAATTCTAGATTAAGCCATTCGATTGTTAGTTGATTATGTCAATGTGCCAAGAGGTGTCGTTGTGCTTCTGATTGCACAATTGATATGCATTTGGTGGAGATGAAGTTGGAAGAAAGGGTACACCTCTTTCCCTTGGAGATCTCTCTCTTGAATTAAAGACAAAGGATGTTGACATTCAAACGTTAAAATGAGCTGATGCTTTGTGAATGGCAGCTTAATGTGTTATCTCTAGGTGTATATCATGATATCTTTGATTTTGTGCTATATTTTCTTGATCATTTATATTTTTTGACAATTACCTCTCTCATTTGAAATTTCAAGGTCACATTCTCACCATCCCTATTATGGAAAAACAATGGGTGGCTATTGCAAGTGGAGAAGGATGCATGTGGCCTCTTGCTACGCATCAACTCTCAAAGTGGGAGTTGGTTCATTGTCTTGGGTGGGTGGACATGGTGCATGGGCATGTCGTGACCCGCGTGAGAGAGATGCATGATGTACAAAAGAAGGGGTCAAGGTCCAATAATCCTCCACATGTGCATCAATCCCATGAATAGATGCGAATAGGTGGATATGGTTTAAAACTACAATCTTGGATTGTATAAATGTATTATGATTATTTTTGCAATGTCTTGTTCTAGGGGATGTGTGCTTTGTAAGCACATAAGGGAATAATATCAATGAGGAGATGTTGGAGGACGCTTTACCATTACATGATTGTCCTTTTTTTACTTTAATTGTCTTTTTGGCACTTTGTCTCATGATGCAAATTTTAATTCATATTCTGAATCTTTATTTGAAATTAACTTTTTGTGAGTGTTGATGTAGAGAGAGGTGGCACCAAGAGACTAAAGAAAGTGCTTTCTTATGTGTATGCTATGGAGATTAGTTTTGGTTCTTTGGCTTCTTTGGGAGATGGAAGGTGTATAGCAGTGGCTAAGGTTTACATAGCTATCATAGGTGATTTTCACGCAGGTACACATAACCCTGTATGGGTATCTATCCATGAGCAGATGCTCAAGGCACGTGCACATGATATGCTCTACACTAGATGTGGACGTATTGAGGCATGGGCAACAAATTTCATTTTCTTGGACTTTCCCTTTGGAGGTTTGCATCATCCATCGGGCACACAACCACCATGGGATTTTTGTAGGGAGGAGCATGTTCGTACTAGTGTTCATTTGGCTCATAATGCACTTGCAGACTTAGGATGGTTACTTGTTATGGCTTCAAGTGCATGTATGTTTTTTTTGTTTCCAATAGTTTGTTGTTTAATTTATTTGTTTTTCCACTAATTGTGAGTTTGGTTTTTAATATTGATTTTGTTGATTTTTCATTCTCATAAAATTTTGCTGGTTTTCTTTTAGGAGATATTCTTCGATGGGTTGACAGGTTATGTGGAGGAGCTGATATACATGTGATCGTTGCTTTATTATTATGCACCATGATTTGTATGGTTGCATAGAGAGCTACACACACACACACACACACACACACACACACACACACACACACACACACACACACACACACACACACACACACACACACACACACACACACAGAGTTGAGGTAACATCTTTTGAAACTTGCTTTAGGTGATATATGGTTTCACTATGTGACGCTTACTTTTATGTACATGTATGAAAGTTCTACTCTATTTTTGATTCAGAAGAGGGCCGTCCATCCACCATGTTTCATTATAAAGAGCGTGCCAATGTTTCACATCTTGGGTATGAAGCCACCAACATATTCGCCAATAACACGTTATCTCCTCAATGATTCTCAAGCTTCATCTTCGTCGAAAGAGCCATGGCATGGTGGATTGCAGAGGAGCCGTGGACTATTGGCAAGCTTTGTGGAGATGTTGTGTAGGCCCAAGAGTATCTGTTTGGAATTTCGGTGTGGGACTGCTCCTATTCTTACTGCTTGTTCAACCACACAACACGCTTGTGCTTCCATTGATAGTGATATCTGATTGCATCATTTGTGTAGCCTTTGCTCCTCTCAAAAAAGCAAAATGGAAAGGAGGCTTCTACCTCCATGGATGTAGATGATGAGGGGACAAATTTTTAGGTGGTAAACAGATTGACGATTTGTGAGTCTTTCACCCTCTAGAAGAACATTGTTTATGATTTGTGAGGCTCCCACCGTCTAGGAGGACATCATTCATGGTTTCAATAGATTTTGGAGTACTTTTCTATGTGGCCCACATGACCAAAAAGTGACCCTAAGCGGCACTAAACTTCAGAAATGGCATCAGACACACAAAGCGTCAAATAGCTCTCGCGGCCAAACCGCATGCCCGTTTGCCACCAAACCTCACGAGCAGCTTTCCTATACCATCAACAACCAAGTCCTATGGTGGTAGACCACCACAAATCATCGAAGATATGTAAACGCAACCACGGGTGCTTCTAGAGCGACAAATTGCCAAAAGGAGCTCCCGTGAAGCCAAAGTCGACAAAAATCATACGGCAAGGATCCCCAAGGGATCGGGAAGCTATGAAGACCAATATCAAGAAATTTCATCGCCGAAAAGCACTTCAAAAGTCAGAAAACGGCTCGAAGGCTCTAAAGTCCACATAGGGAGTTACTTTCTATCCATTTGACTTTTTTGTTGAAATTAGGCTTAAAAGGGACTCAAGGGGACTAAGGGCAGGCACTAGTGGCACATTCCATAAGAAAAATCATCAGGAGACATCCTACGCGTAGGATGTCTCAAGGGCATTTTTGGGCACAGATCCCAACATTTTTCATCACACACATTTTCTGAATGACCTTTACATGCTAGCCACCAAGCTTCATCGCATTTGGACTAAAATTGACCTCATATGCATGAAAAAATGCAAAGTTAGGGCATAGAGGCAATAATGGGCCCTAGACCTACCAAATCTTGTCCAAATCACATGAAACTTGCACAACACATTCACAAGCACATAACCAATCCATCTGTGTACTCACCTGCAAAATTTGGTGAAGTAGACATCCTACACGTAGGATGTCTATTTGACATTTTTTGCCTACAGAGGATGTTTGTCCATTCTAGATCCAATCACATCATCTTCAAGAGCTCATATACCAATTTTGAAGCCATTTTAATCATTTTTAACCCCAACCCCTTCAAGATACACTTTTGGAGACCAAAAACACTACACAGGCTCTTACAAGCATCAATTCTTGTCCAAATCAAAATCCAAGAGCATGGCCATGTTCCATAGGCCAAGAACTACCCACAGAACAAATCCCATGCCATTTTGATGAAATAGACATCCTACGCGTAGGATCTCTCCAGCATAATTTAGACCTTCTGTGCAAAGAGTGACATCATGGGAGCCAATACCATGGTGCAATGAGCCCATATATCAATTTTCAACCCATTTGGACATCGCTTGCTACCTGTTATAGACTTTCTACCCAATTTGTGACCTAAAGCCTGAATCAGCCCAAAAAAATCCACTTTTTGATGCCCAAATCCATGTCCAAGCACATAGCCATGTTCCATAGGCCAAGAACTACCAGCATGTCAAGTATCACCCAATTCTGATGAAAAAGACATCCTACGCGTAGGATGTTTAAATAGAAATTTTTGGCCAGAATTACACTGTGAGCACATGCACAGTTTCAAGAGTTCCTTTTAAGCTTTATTTTCAATTTTCAAGTCATTTGGATAGTTAAAACTCAGTTTCTCAGCTAAAATGGAAAAAACGCTAACTTCGGACTACTGAGTGCAACAGGATCTATGGCAGCCGCAAAGTCACCAGCAAAGAAGAAAAGAACGACCATTAAGGATTACCTAGAAGAAGTGGAGCCCTTCACCATACCAGAAGGAACACTAAAGCCCACCAACACATGGATCCAAGAAGATCTGCTAGAGTCCAACGACCTAAAGATCTACCAAGGAGTGTTCAAAGACACTGAAGGGAATGTGATCGAGCTACCAATGCTATCGTGGGAACTCAATGAGTTCGTAAGAAGCAAGATGGCCGTGTACTTGGAGAAGATTGATCTCCACAACTATTTTGAAGCTATACCTGCCGGAATTGACATAAAGAGAGTGTGGCAGTTTGTGACGACCATCAAAGAGAATGGCGTGGCCAAAGTTACAGATATGCAAGGCAGGCCAGACACAATAATAGTCATCATCGAGAAAGTTGTAGCAGATGCACTAGACCTCCCAAACAAGGGGGATAGTGTAACTAAAAGAAGAGATGATGTCAAGGTGTACACTGAGAAGAAAGGTAACTACACTTTTGAAGATATTGCCAACCCAAAAGTGGCAATCATGAGTCAATTGTACAACCAATACTTCCATATGTGTACAAAGCGGCCACAAAAGTACAGAATGCCGCCAGGAGCAATTGCCACGACATTCACTCGAGCAATGATGAAGAGCACTCCAAAGCTAATCAATTATATATACATGACAAACTAGTTAATAGTTGACTCTCGGCCAAAATGGAGGAAGGCATGGCTGACGAAGTACCCACAGTACCTAATCCATTTGGTAGAGGCACCCAAAAACATCAGAGACAACCGAAGCTTTTGTCCTCTACCAAGGATCAGGACGTGGAAGGCCCAGGAGATATTACAAAGGAGCCAACCCACTTGTTTGAATTATCCTAAGTTGCCGGGCTTGAAGGCAGGTGAGAGAATAAGTGTCCAATACATGGTGAAAACCCTAACGGGCGCCATCAAATTGTTCACTGGCTCACCTGACCTTACGTGCATCACGATGAAGAAAATCTGCAAAACTCTTTTAGCAGTATTTGAGACATTCAAGCAAGGCCAGGTGACAGATAGTATCTTCTTCTTCCAAGATACTTACAAATGTGCCTATGATCTCTCTGGTCAGGCTTCCAAGGAAGTGATACATGCGTTTTATCAAAGGATAATGTTTCTGCCATCCTATCATCTCCAGGACTTTGAAGAAGCGTTCTACACCGGCTTCTTCACCGTAAACACTGATATTTTCGGCCCAACAATGATGAATCTACATGCAAGATATGAATCTCTGATCAAAATGCACGAAACCATACGATGAAGAAGCAGCTCAACGGCCATGTCGGGGACGACATGAGCAAGAAGGGGGGAGTGTTAGAAGCTAGACACACCCCACGGAAACTGACTACTCGGAAGATTATCATTTTTTGTAATTATTCATTTATTGAGGAAACCCGGTTTTTCACCTTGTAAATATTGGGGCTTAATGGAAGTTTCCAGATTGTATCCCAATTTTGGTAGTTAGATTGAGTAGTTGGTTAATTTGGAACTTTAGGGTTTGAGAATTGTAAGGTATATATACCACTTTTTGACCTTAATGGAGGACCTTTTTGTCATTTTGAAAAATATACTATCTGTGAGTGAGCGTACTGTGTACGAGAGAGAGAGAGATCTTCTTCTTGATGCTACGTGTGCACCGGTGGTCGGAATCGAGTGCGGAGAAGTGCAACGTGTTGCTCCCGACGAGAGCTACCCACCAATACTTACATTGCGCGAGTACGGTCCGGTTTTGCGAGCTCCTCCTACGAGCTTCATCTGGTTATTTGGTGAGCATATTTTGTCCGATTTTGCATTGCAGCATGTCCACGCGTTTACATTGAGTAGAGCTACACATTAGGCACTTTAGATTTCGAAAACAAAGACCTAAAAATTTCGGCCAGACATCCTATGTGATTTTGCACCGGGTGTTTTGGGTTGGATTTTTGGTTCATAGACCTTAGGGAGAGCGATCTACTGGAGTGAGTAGGGTCTCCTTCAAGTTCTGTGGTGTTTCGAGATTGTTTGATGGGTGTTAGGCTCTAGAAAGCGTTGTAGGAAGTTTCCTCTTATGCACTCTTGAAGGCTGTGACTTAGACATTGGGTAGAGACCTTTGTAGGAATTAGTTAGGAGTTGGTCGAGTGTAGGTTGACACCTTATACTTGCTTCCACGCACCTGCGGGTCGAGCTTCCTCCTGAGCTGACAAATCTTGTTAGGTCAGTTCTCGCTGTGCTGACATCCATCGCGGCTTATCTGTTCCACAAAAGGAGATCTTGTGAGATGTGTAGAATTCGTTAATGTATTTGAGCATGTCCTAGACCTAGCTTGAAGATAAACCATTGAATAATCACCATTGTCTTTCTTTCTCGAGAAGCTTCAATTTTTGGAGTCATTCTCATGCTTTTCTTTAGCATCACCATCCAAGGCTAATTTGAGAATTTGTAGCCGTGGATAATCACACTATGTGTGAACTCTAGCTTCCAAAGGAAAGTTTTAATCAAAACTTTGGTTTGTGTTTGTAAAACAGAAAATAAGGTTCTGCAGTAATCAACCGGCTCTTCTGAAGCACCGCGCACAACGCGGATGGCACCGTGAGCAGGGGTTTAGGCAGTAATGATATCCTAGAGAGTCTGAGACTGCACATGATTCTTCAAAACACCTCACTGGCTATGAGTAGCTCTTCTGCGCCCTTCCTGTGAGACGATTGCCTATCCGCCTGTACCACATCAACAGTGCCAAGAGTTCCACTCCTGCTTACTTTGGTGGCCCACCCGGGCTCTGATACTAGATGATAGGCTGAAGCTATGGGGGATGCCGCCTTTGGGGTGCCATGGCTAGGAGCGAGGCTTGCAGAGAACGAGAGAGAGAGAGAGAGAGAGAGAGAGAGAGAGAGAGAGAGAGGAGAATTTGACACTCAAAACCGAAATCACGCTATTGTTGATTTGATATTATTCTTGTAAACCTTAAAACATATGTAAAGCAAAATTTTTCATGCACAACTCGGACTCCAACTGACTCCTACACCTACATGCTATAAGGGAGTTTCCCATAGGCTAGACGCACAAGGGCTTGCATACCCAACAGTATTAAGAGAGATCAATGCATATTACCAAGACATCCATCCAACTTATGGTCTATTTTGTGCCATGTTTAAAATTCCAAATCAAATTAGCTCCTCAAATAATATCCACGCTTTTGATTAATCACATTAGCATATTCCCCATAAGGAGGTAAAAATACCCATCTAATTCACCATCATCAAGTCAAAAATCAAGTGAAAACTTTAAGAGGATAGTAAGGTTTTGGAAAGCACAAATTCTAATATCAATTAAAGACTTCATAATGACTTAAAACCATAGCCAATTCAAAATACTAGAGCAATAAGAGGTTAACAATGGAAAAGCCCAAAAGAATACCTACAAGGTAGTGGCTGCCACCGTGTCTCTTGTTTTGCCATTATAATAGAACTATAATGTGCTAGAAACGAATGTGAGTGAAAGATAGAACTATGTGTTAAGTCCCAGTAAATAGGTCTACATACCCATTTAATTCACCATCATTAGGTTAGGAGAGTTAGGAGTCTCATCCAATTTTCAGAACCATAGCAAGAATTCTAAATGATCAATTCTAGTATCATTTTAAGAGTCTCAAATAATACTAAGAAGAACTGGTTTCCACCATCTCTCCTTGATTTTCTATAAGAACAAAACCATAGTGTGCTACAATTCCAATTGAGTGCAAGATAGAAGTATGTGTAGCACAAGGCTGAATGAGCATAGAATGCTCATATAAATAATCCTCTATAATGGAAATGGCCTATGAACTTTGAGAATAGTGGAATTACGAGAATTAAAGAGAGCATTTTTGTGAGACTACTTTGAGATCATAGAGGGTGAACTTAATTAGTAGTAGCAACATATCCATTATACCTGTTGGGGTATAAAGCCCAATGTGGTTGCTCAGGTAAGTGGGCGGGCCGCCAGGTATGTACACATATTCTTTTGTAAAAACCTAATAAGAACTCACTATGCTCTACACATTACAGTAGAGCGAGTTCACCATATCGTCGTGCTCTTCTTCTCGCACTCTCTCTCGCGTCGCACTTCCGCTCGTACTCCTTCAACTGGTATCAGAGCTCAGATCGAGGCTCGGGGCAGCACTGCAGGAGGCTAGAGTTACCAACTCAGATTGGAGTGAAATTCGACAGGCGAAGACACGGCCCCAAATCTTGTGGGAGAGACCATAGGGCTTGGTGTGCTCAGAATTTCATTCTGAGGTCATCTCGGTCACCGTTCGGCTTCGACAAAGTTCTGCGCTGGCCATTTTCGACTACGTGGTCTCGATGGGTGCAGATCCGACTCTGCAAATTTGGGGTTTTCGGCCTACGACTGCAGGTGCTGAGGATATCGACACTCCCAGAGTGTTGATTTGTGGCTGTCTACACATCGAAGGACGGCTCACAGTTCTTGGAGGCGTGTCACATACGACACGGGCGCATCTACACACAGATTGTAGGCGACATCCACTAGTTCATCAGGTAGCTTGTGTTTGCTGCTTGATATTCCAGATTTCATCTTGACATTGCAGGTACTTCCACATGGGATGTATTGTCAGAGATGATGTATGTCTGTTGAGGGTTTTCTGGCTGTGAGTCACGCACCAAACAAACGACGCAGCGGTTACAGCATACAGTGGGAAATTTGTGGATGTATGACTTTGTGGGAAGTCTATGTACTGTCAGATTTACTGCAGCCTTTGTTGAGGGTCGAGTGAGGTTTTATTGAGCTGGGGGATTCTCGAATGTTGAGATCCTTTCGGTGATACAGGTCTTGGAGCGATCCCTCGAGCACCCTTAGATAGACAGCTAGGATGTATTAACTGTGAGTTAGACAGTTGGGATTGCATCTTTGCTTTACTGTCGTTGAGGCATTGTCACAGTCTATGCTTACAGGACAGTGACAGGACAGTGAGAGACAGTACAGGTGCAGGACAGGTTTACCCGCAGCTTACAGTGTCAGAGAGACAGTGTTTTTGAGCTATTTTTTGGTATGTTTTTTGAGTACACCAGAGCCATTTTACAAAGGAGACTCTGCCAAAATTTATGCAGAATCTGAAGCTTTCTTGGTTCATTTGACAGGTTGATATTGGTTCAGAGGTCAGTTTACAGGGGAAACTCTGCCGAATTTTTCCCAGGAAAGTAAACCACTGTGAAGCGTAGCTATGGCTGGATCACAGTACAGTGCTCTTTACAATATCAAGAAGCTGGATGGAACCAATTTCCCATTGTGGAAGAAGCAGATTTGACACGTGTTGGTATAAAAGAAGCAGATAAAACCAATAAAGCTCAAGGGGATAAAACCAGAAGATATGGACGAAGATGAATGGAGCGAAATGGATGAATTGGCACTTTTTACCATTATGCTGACTTTGGCAGAAAGCGTTTATTTCAATGTAGCAGACGAGATGTCGGCTTATCAAGCATGGTTAAAGCTGAGTGATCTTTATGAGAAGCAGAGTGTAGCTTCACAGGTATACTGGCTTAAGAAGCTTGTTGACTTGAAGATGAAAGAAGGGACACCTATGTCCAATCATCTGAATGAATTCAACACAATCTATAGTCAGTTGTCAGCTCAAGGTGTCAAGTTTGATGAACCTGTTAGAGCTATGTTCCTGTTGATCACATTGCCGGAAAGTTGGGACACTTTTCGCACAGCTTTGAGTAATTCTGCACCTCCAGATGGTTTGAACATAGCAGGTGAAGAAGGAAGTCTGCTTACTGAAGAAACCAATAGAAAGACAATGGACAAAGGTAAAGGAACAGCCTTAGTTGTCAGGGGAAGGACCAAAGAAAAGTACAAAGGTGGAAAGAGGAATCAGTCTCGTAGCAAGTCCCGCAGTGCTAAAGGCAAGAGTGACATAGAATGCTACCATTGTGGCAAGAAGGGTCACATGAAAAGAGACTGCAGAGAATGGAAAGCAGAAAAAGACAAAGAGAAAGCTGAAGACCATGGTGAGAAGAACAAGTCCTCAGTGAAGATTCAAGAAATAAATGTGACAAACACTGTTGCAGAGGATGACAGTCTAGTGTCAGGAGACATCTACTTCTTGAAGAATACAATGGACTCAGCTCTTCTTACAGCATCTGATGGAAATGCACTGAGTGACTGGATTATAGACTCAGGGGCATCACTTCATGTGTCTCCAAACAAGGAGTGGTTTACTTCTTATGTGACCACTAAAGATCATGTTCGGCTAGGCAATGGGCAGACATGTGAGATCTTAGGTGTTGGAGATGTTCAATTGAAGTTTCAGAATGGCTCTTCTTTCACGCTGAAGAATGTGAGACATGTTCCCGCAATTACAAAGAGCTTGATCAGCACATGTTTACTTGATGATGCTGGCTACGTCACCACTTTTGGACAGAACATGTGGAAGATATCCAAGGGTTCTATGACAGTAGCACATGGAGTAAAGTCTGGAGGACTTTACATGATTTATGTATCAAATGTCTCTAAAAATGTAATCAATGTAACCGAGCAGCCAAACGTTTCTTTGTGGCATAGCCGGTTAGGACATATGTCCAAGAAGGGAATGGAAATCTTGTCTCGTTCTGGTTATTTGCCTGGCTTTTCATTTAATGATTTTGAATTTTGTGAACATTGTCTGTATGGTAAGAAAACACAACAGCCACATAAGCATAGAAGCAATAGAAGAGATACACAGTTGGCACTTGTTCATAGTGATTTGTGTGGACCTATGCCTAGCCCATCTCTAGGGGGAGCTTCTTACTTTATGACATTTATAGATGATTACTCGAGGAAAGTATGGGTTTACTTTCTCAAGCACAAGGATGAAGCGTTTAGTGTTTTCAAAACGTTTGTGACACTTGTGGAGAATCAGAGTGGCAAGAAGCTTAAATGCTTACGCACTGACAATGGTGGAGAGTATGTTTCAAAGGCCTTTCAGGACTTTTGTGAGTCAAAAGGTATAAAACGTGAACTTACTGCTCCTTACAATCCTCCTCAAAATGGTGTTGTTGAGAGGATGAATAGGACCATACAAGAGAAGGTCAGAAGTATGTTGTCTAATGCACAGCTACCAAATGGGTTTTGGGCTGAAGCTGTATCAACAGCTGTTCATCTTGTAAATAGATCTCCTAGCAAGGTTTTGCAGAAGGATTCAGTGCCAGAGATGGTATGGTCAGGCAAAATGCCCTCATACAAGCATCTCAGAGTCTTTGGCTGTGAGGCATATACTCACGTTCCAAAGGAATTTAGGAACAAACTTGAGCCAAAGAGTAGAAAGTGCATCTTTCTAGGCTATGGTAATTCTGGTGAGATGGGGTACAGACTTTGGGATCCCGAATCCAGAAAGGTTGTCCGTAGCAATGATGTTCACTTTAATGAATCCAAATATCATTCTAAACCAGAGAGGGTTGAGGAGATTAGAAGAGTTGTCTTCCAAGAAGATGGACCTGCACGTGCAAGACAAAATGTCAGGGCTCAAGAGGAGCAAGGACAGGATAGAATGGAACCACAGGTTGTGGCTGAGCCTGAGCCACCTATTGTGCGTAGATCTGGACGTGTCACGCGACCTCCTGATAGGTTTGTTCCATCTATGAACTATGTCATCTTGATTGATTGCAATGAGCCTTCATGTTACAAGGAAGCAGTGCAAATGAAGGACTCCGGGAATTGGCAATTGGCCATGCAGTCAGAGATGACAGCTCTGCATAAAAACCAGACATGGAAGCTAGTTAAATTACCACAGGGTAAAAAGGCTCTACCTTGTAAATGGGTTTACAGGTATAAGATCACCGCTCATGATAGTCAGCCAAAGTACAAAGCAAGGCTTGTTGCCAAGGGCTTTAAGCAAGAACAAGGCATTGACTTTGATGAAGTCTTCTCTCCTGTGGTCAAGATGACTACATTGAGATGCTTTCTTGCATTGGTTGCCATATTAGATTTGGTGTTGCACCAAATGGATGTCAAGACAACGTTCTTGCATGGTGATTTAGATGTGGAAATTTACATGCAGCAGCCAGAAGGGTTTGTTGAGAAAGGCAAGGAAGATTGGGTATGCCAGTTGTTAAAGAGTCTTTATGGCTTAAAACAATCACCGAGGGTATGGTACCATAAATTCCACAAGTTTATGCTTTCTCAAGGCTACAAACGTAGTGAGTTCGATCACTGT
Organism: Adiantum capillus-veneris; assembly: GCF_014529385.1. Lineage (NCBI taxonomy): Eukaryota > Viridiplantae > Streptophyta > Polypodiopsida > Polypodiales > Pteridaceae > Adiantum > Adiantum capillus-veneris. The sequence continues at coordinate 31,354,006 of NC_140945.1, forward strand.
CTATATACAAAGAAGGCTAAGGATGGTAGTTGGCTGATCCTTATTTTGTATGTGGATGACATGTTGATTGCTGGCAAGCACTTGGAAGAAATTTCAGCTTTGAAGTCAAAGATGGCAAAATCGTTTGACATGAAAGACATGGGTGAGGCAAGTCATATACTTGGTATGCGCATTGAGAGAGACAGATCAAAGAAGTTGATTTGGTTATCTCAAACAGAGTATATTGACAAGGTTTTGCAACGTTTCAATATGGAGAAGGGAAAGGCACTAAGTGTTCCATTGCCACCATATGTGAAACTTAGCAAACAAGATTGTCCTATGTCTGAGGAAGAACAGGCTGAAATGGATAAGATTCCATATGCGTCTGCAGTGGGTAGTTTGATGTATGCAATGACTGTTACTCGCCCAGACATTGCATTTGCAGTGGGAGTAGTAAGTCGATACATGTCAAACCCAGGCAAGAAACATTGGGAGGCAGTGAAAGGAATATTGAGATACCTGAAAGCTACAAAGAGTATGCGTATATGCTATGGGAGTCACGAGCTAAGTGTAAAGGGTTTTACAGACTCAGATTATGCAGGTGACTTAGACAACCGAAGGTCTACGTCAGGGTATGTCTTTACATTGGCTGGTGGAGCAGTATCATGGAGTTCTAGATTACAAGATTGTGTTACTCAATCTACTACAGAGGCTGAATATGTTGCAGCATCAGAGGCATGCAAAGAATCAATTTGGCTTAATCGACTAGTAACAGATTTGGGAATCAAAGAAGAGATGCCTATGTTATATTGTGATAGTCAAAGTGCTATACAATTGGCTCGCAATCCAGTTTATCACTCAAAGACAAAGCATGTGGATGTGAAGTATTATTTCATCAGGGAAATGCTCAAGGATAAGCAACTTCAGCTTGTCAAAGTTCACACCACAGAAAATCCTGTTGATCTACTTACAAAAGGACTTCCCTCAGAGAGCTTTGCGCATTTTCGCAAGCAGTTAGGTGTAGGGTAGTACATCACTTCTCTACATCTCTTGTATATTAGCTTGTATTGTAGCTTCTCTCACACTTAAAGTACCACATTGGACTTTAAGTGGGAGGTTGTTGGGGTATAAAGCCCAATGTGGTCGCCCAGGTAAGTGGGCGGGCCGCCAGGTATGTACACATATTCTTTTGTAAAAACCTAATAAGAACTCACTATGCTCTACACATTACAGTAGAGCGAGTTCACCATATCATCGTGCTCTTCTTCTCGCACTCTCTCTCGCGTCGCACTTCCGCTCGTACTCCTTCAATACCTAATTAACTTGGCATGAACAATACTTTTGCACGAGAGAGAATTAGAGAACTTGACAACAGTTGAGGACCGGATTTATGTGGAGCCGATCCCCCCTCCAATAGAATTTTGTATTATAGATTCTCCCATAAAGAGAGACTTGGTACAATAAATCTTTGTGTTCCTTGTGACCTAGGTGATGCAATGAAGATGGAAAGCATCATGCATCACAATCATAACATAGAACTTGTAAAAAGCATTAACCATCCTCAGCCTCAGTCCCAAGTCCTCAAACACCTTTAAAGGTGGAGAGAGCTAGAGGGGAATGACGGTAGGGAAGAGAAAGAAGAAACATTTATAGGAGAAAGAAATAGTTTCTAACTTATCGTCACTCTTCTTGCTAGCATACATAATAGCATAGTAATGAAGATGGAAAATATGAAACGCTTAAGCATTGAATCATGGCTCTTGGTTGGATTTGCATTCCATAGCCAAGAGTGTTGGTGTAGGCTCTCAACTTCTCAACAAGCTTGGAGAAGGAGATGGAGTTCTTGCACTTTCACCAAGTGAGAATGTGTGAAAAAATGAGTGTGTGAGATGGTGTATACCCCCAAGCACACCCCTTTCTTGCCTTGGTCAACACCTCCTTGTAGCTCAAGCTTGAAGCTCATTGGACCCCTCTAAGCCTAGCCAATCACATGCACAATGCATTTCAAGCAACATGGGTAGTCTTTGGACAAGTATCCTCCTCCTTACCCCTTTGAGAGAGAGAGCTTGAAAATATCTAGATGTTTGTTGAATTGAACTAAAAGCTTATTGGACCCCTATTTAGCCCAGCCAATAGGATTCAAGCACACCATGTGGCTAAGCATAGGGAGAGTCTGACATGCATCAATGTGCCCCTTGAAAAAGGGGGTGCCCTCTGGGTGAGTGGGAGGTTAAGTCAAATATTTCCCTAACTTTGGGGCTTTCCCCCTTCTTTATAGGGTCTCTATTTGACTCAAGTCCCTCAAGCACCTTACCCCCCCCCTCCCCCAATGCATGTAAAGCTTCTCAAGAACCTTACTCATCAAGCATGAAAGCACCTTAGTCAGCAAGCACGACAAGCACCTGAAGCACCTTAGTCAGCAAGCATGACAAGCACCTTAGTCAACAAGCACGACAAGCACCTCAAGCACCTTAATCAGCAAGAACAACAAGAACCTCAAGCTTGGGTCGGGTTCACACCTCAAGCTCCGCCCTAGCTTGCCTAAGGTCTTGCCTAATGTCAAAGGACTTCTAACTCTAACCATTGGAGGTCATTAATGAATCTAACCCTAAGGTCTTTAAGCTCCATTAGCTAGCCTTGCTCTTTGACACAAATAATCTCTCACTTGGACCCCTTTATCATTGGCCCCGTGTTGAGATAGACCCGTAAGCACATGTCTATATTCTAACCCTTGTTCCCGTTTATTATCCAACATTAAATGACCAGTTTACTATGAGAAAATCATTTGGGCTGGTTAGATATTAGATTTTATGACATTACCTCTCTCTTGAAATCATAGTCGTCCTGGACTATGAGGTAGAAGAGATAAAGCCTTAGTCATTAGTCAATGTTTCTTAGCGGGTAGAGGATCCCTTTTTACCCTATGACATCATTCAAAGATGGATGACTAATCCATTTGGTGCTTGGGAGATGTAGCTTCCGCAAGCATGTCGGCTCTTTAGTCCATTTCATTCTCCCAAAGAAGAGTGACAAATTCTACTTGGTGTTTGTTGCGAGACGTCATCATCACAAACATAATTGAAAGCATGCATACTATTTGAATGTATGCACAATAAAAAGAGAATTAGTCTGATAAGACAAAAGCATTTATTATTTAAAAGAAACATGCACATTTGCTTACTCGAATGTAGCATTGTAAGCATTGACAAGGTTCATATTATCCTTAAGATGTGTTCCTTGCATCCATCTAGCATCTTCAAAAGGATAATTTTTGAACTTAATAACATACCACCGGATAATGTTACCATGCCGTAGTACCTTGTCCTCATGCCAAAGGATAGCTTCGGGTTGTAGCACCTCTTCTTGGTCTTCGATTTCAGGAGGGTGTTCAATAATTGGTTCCCTTGGTGGCTCTCCTTTGTAGGGCTTAAGTAGGCTGACATGAAAACCATTGTGTACGAGCCAATGGTTGGGAAAATTAAGTTGATAAGCCATCTCATTGATTGGCTTCAAGATTTGAAAAGGACCATAGTATCTTTTTGCTAGTTTAGCATAATACTTTTGATGGCCCGTAGGATTTTTGCCCATCGTTTGCCTCGATCGAGCCTTAGGAAACTTAAGTAAGACCCAATCATTTTCTTTGAACATTAAGGTTGGGATATGAAGAGATATGAAGAGATATGAAGAGAGTTGCCATTTGGGATTAAGTTTTAAAGTTTGGGATATGAAGAGAGTTGCCATTTGGTGTGCCTTAATAGTCTTTTTGACAAGAATAAAGTGTGCTTGCTTGCTAAACCTGTCAACTATTGTCCATATTCCCGTATTCCCATGGATAGACTTGGGTAATCCAAAGATAAATTCTATGGATATACTTTCCCATGGTGAATTAGGGATTGGCAATCGAGGCTGATTCCCTCTATCATACTTAGTATTTTGGCATACCACACATTTTGAAACATACTCTTGTATGTCCACTTCAACATGGTAGGCCAATAGAGGTATGTCTCTACTCCTCGAAGAGTAGGTTGAATGCCTCTATGACCCGCATAGGGAGGAGCATGGGATTCATACATGAATTTCTCATGAAGGGAGTGGATAGCACACAGCCTGTTTCCATGGATAAGATAACCATCCTGCAAGGTGAATGGTTCCTCTTTCTTCCCCAAAGCAAGGGCTGAAATTATGTCTTTAAAGTCGGGGTCAATAGCATACTCATCTATCATACAAGATAGATCATTGTGAGTTGCTATAGACACTGCACTAACTTTTGGTCTTCATGAAAGTGCATCGGCCACTTGACTGTGTTTACTAGCAATGTGAGCAATATGAAAATAAAACTGCAAAAGGAAATTTTCCCACCTCATTTGTTTGTTGGAAATCTTGGTTTGTGTCATGAATTGCTTGAGACTTTGGTGGTTTGTTCATAAAATAAATGGAGTCCCCAATAAATAGTGCTTCCATGTGTCTAGGGCATGTAGGACAACTAAAATCTCTTTTTTGTATATTCCCAAGACTCGCTCATTGGTACTTAGCCTTCGTCTCTCATATGCTATGGCATGCCTTTCTTGAAGCAAGACTGCTGCAAGACAATCACCACAAGCATCACATTGGACCTCAAATGGCTTTGAGAGATTTGGAAGCATAAGCACTGGTTGGGAGGTAAGCTTCCCTTTGAGATTGTCTCCAAAGGCCACATCAAATTGTTGGATGAAGGCCAATACTTTTTTGGTAGCACCAAAGGTGCCATCATTGATGAGAAAAGAAATACTCTTTCCTCCCTCTTTGAACTTCTTGAGCTTTTGGGACCTTTGCCATCCAGAGTAAGATTTGCAATGTCCTCATCTCTTGTATTCTCTACGAGAATAGCTATTGCTTTTGTCGGAAGAGGAGGAAGATGAAGAAGAGGGAGCAGAGGGTGACCTCTTTCTTATGCTTTTCTTCCTTTGTTTCCTCTCTTCCCTTTCGGAGTGATGAGGAGAAGGACTGTGGGTTGACCGTTTCCTCTTGGGAGGAGTTGGCGATCGTCTAGACTGCCGTCTTTGTGGAGCCACATCTTCAGAGGAACTTGGGGATTCATTACCTTCTGGTTCTTTGGATTCCTCCTCTCGTATGGGGGAGAATCTTCTTTTGGGGGTCTCATCAAGAGGCCTCCTAAGCTCTCTCTCCTCTTGGACAGAAAGGGAAATCCCATAAGCACGAAGTTGTTGAGTAACTTCGGCTTGCAAAGCAGGGTTGCCCATAGCTTGCTGCAACCTAGTAACAAGATAATTGACAAACATGGGGGCATCATAATTAGCACATTCATGTGCAAAATCAAAGTTATCAATGTTCATTCTAGTCTCTTGGTTATTGTCGTCCATGCTAATTAAACTTATGTATAAAATTACTTTGTGCTTTGGTACCCTCAAAAACCTTAGTCGCTACTCTTCTTTACCTTTGAAAATCCGTTGTCAAGCAGCAACACCCGTGGTTTAGACACTGTTGATTGCAAGACTAGTGGAGAGGGTCTTACATTTCTCGGTTGATTATAGTTCCTATTGACCTTGCTAGTAGCTCAATAATGGTTAAGCCAAGAAGGCAAGCTGCGAGAGACTCCATTATTAAGACTATAGTTCCCAATGATGTACTGACAAGCGCAAAGCGCAAAATGGACCCCAACGGCCTCAACGCCAGGACCGCATACGTCGAGCTCATCACGAGAAATGAACAGGGGGCACCACCTAGCTTTGAGCGGCTAGGATGCGAACATCGATAATTTAAAATAGCACAAATACTGCGCGCGCGCACACACACACACACACACACACACACACACACACACACACACACACACAGAGAGAGAGAGAGAGAGAGAGAGAGAGAGAGAGAGAGAGAGAGAGAGAGAGAGAGAGAGAGAGAGAGAGAGACGTAGGTGATGAAAACCCATCAAGATGTGAGGGAAACTTGATTCAAAGCAATATTTACATAAACCTTAGTTTCAATGAGATGGCGAGTGTGGTGATAGAGAGAGATAGTGAGAGATAGAGGGCCTATAGTGCGCTCTCTAGCGGAAATTTCATATACACAAAGATTCTACTCATGTGTGTGGCGACCCTTGGAGTCATGGTGTATGCATGGCTTCCTTCTCAAGCGCTGACTCCCAAGTGCCCCCCTGATAGTGACCTCTCGGTGCTCTTTTATAGGTGCAGACTGCATTAGTTTAGGATAACCTGATTAGGTTAGGGCCCTAATCAGGAGAGGCAAAGCAAGGAGTTGGGTCCCAGATGGTTGACCCTTGCTTTGTCTTAGGAGAATGTTTAAAATGATATCTCCTAGGTGGGCCTTTGTGACCATCACCTAGAGAGAGGTGGCAATATACAATTGGTTTTTTATACAAGATTTTTGGCTTGAAAATGGAGAAGATAGATTACCCTATGGATACTTACTGCAGAGATGTGTCATGGACGAGATGCGGGTGAATGAGTGCGAGCTTTGGTAGTGCGTTGATGTAGCGCATTCGGGGCCAGCCGGGGCATGCCTTCGGCGTCCTGTCTTGATTTGGTGTCCCCACTGCGTGCATTTGGTCATCTTGTTTGTTGATGTCAAGTTCCTTCTTGGGTTTATTTCCTTCTTGTGTGTGTGTATGGCGTGTTGTGTTGTTTGATTGTGTGCGTGCGCATGCCGTCTACTCGTGTATGTATGTGCATATGCTCGTGAGTGCGTAAATGCGCGTGTGGGTGTATGTAGCCGTGTGAGGGTGTAGGTGATGTGAGTGTGTGTGCGTGTTGTATGTGGGGTTGTGTGTGGGTGTGTAAGTGTGTGTGTGTGTGTGTGTGTGTGTGTGTGTGTGTGTGTGTGCATGTGTGTGTCGGTAAAGATGTGTGTGGGAACAAGGGAAAGAGAGATATTTATTATTAAATTATTTTTAATAATGTTTACGTGCAAGCTATAGAGAACGAGGGGGGAGAGGGCGTGAGTGAGGAGAACGAGAGGTTTGAGTGGGTGAAAGGGGATGGGGAGTGTGTGGGTGTGTGTGTGTGTGTGTGTGTGTGTACAAGTAGGAGTGTGTGTGTGTGTTGGCAAACGATAGAGAGAGAGAAAGAGATTCTGCACTCGCTGGGCTGTTTCACCGAGAGCGAGAGAGAGAGTCTCAAGATCGTGAGTGATGGCAAGAGAGTGAGGGGGTGTGTGTGGGGTTTGTGTGTGTGAGAGAGAGAGCTTTGATAATGGATGGGAGAGAGAGAGAGGTTGACCAAGCAAGGGAGAGGCTTCCCGCTGTGACTGCTGACGAACAAGAGAGAGAGGGAGCTTGGCCACTTGCAGTGATAATGGAGGAGAGATAGAGGAGGTGGCACCATGCTGAGAGGCGGCCCACTACATGCAAGCATGGAAGGAGTGGAGGTGCAAGTAAATAAAAATGTTTTTTTTAATCATTTTAATCCCGGTTGGGGTTGGTTCTCGCAGCCAGGCTCTGAAAGTCGGGCATCACATCTTCGTTGAGGGGCATAGGAAAGAGTTTTTTTTTTCGTTGTTTTACAAAAAATGGCTATCATTAACCTCCCCTTTTGGCTAGAGGCATTCATGTCTCTAGTGCTACCTTTGATTCTTCTTCAATCGATCTGTAGGAGCCGATATCAAGTTGCCTTCAGAACTAGCCATTCCATTTGGCCATTGGTGAGATTTTTGGGATATCCAAAAATTTGCAATAGGTCCGGATGATAGCCTGTTCCTTGGAATAGTGTGGGCTGATTAAATGGGAAGCCCATGGCTTCCAAAACTTTATGCCAGTGTCCTCCTGGATCCCAGGTAAAGAATAGGATTATTATCTGCAGTGTCTGAACAATAAAATTTGCATGCCAAATAGGACCAAATTTGTAATCACTAGTAGCAAGAGGAAAAATGATCATGTGTTCTTCTACAAAGGTAGAACTGAAGATTATGATTCCCAAGAGTGTGCCAAGAATCCACCATATATGGCCACCTTGTTGGTGTGGTGAGCTCCAGTTGTCTTCAAAATCTTGCTTACTGCCACGACTGGAAAAAACAGCAAGCATATCATGCTCCTCTTGGGTGTGCTCAAACATGTCAGCTGTCTTTTCTGATGTTGATAGTAAGCCACATACCTTGCGGCTTAAATACAAGTGTAATCCACTCACCTCTCTCCAAAGAGAGGATGAACTATTTGTACAAATTTGCACCAAATTGGGGATGAGGCCTTCATTCTTGCATTCTATCCGCCATTTGTCTATCCATGGCCCCTTAACTTTTATCTCCATGTTGATCTTACCTCTATATGTTCTAGTGGTTGACCATAGCCATAGGTCTGATGCATCCCATGCAAACACAATGCTGCGTTGTGGAGGAGTCTGGAACATCCTGAAAAGGTTGGCAACATGTTGATCATCAAACTTACTCTAAACACCCTCACATAAACTGGAGGCATTACCCATCTCCAAGTTTATAACACCTTTCAATAGACTAGAGGCATTAACCATCTCTAAGTTTATGACACTACACAATAAAGTCTTGCTCGTCTGCCAAGCCTCTGGAACAATATCCAACTCCAAACCTTCATTGATACTTACCTCTTCGTTATGGTCCTATGGTGAAACTTCCTTGATGCAGGATGCCTTCAACTTGCTACACTGTTCTTGGTCCATGTTGGTGCACATGCTCCTGTTTTCAAAGCCCTCCCCTTTGCTTGATACGTTGTCCATCTTCTGCAAAGCCTTGCTCACAGGCTGGTCTTCCTCTTCTCTTGTATCTTCCATGCTCTTTGCATTCCTCTTACTCTGACAAGGCTTGATCAACACTTTACACCTTCTTACCCTTACTGCCCAATGCTGTCGATTGATCGCTTTGGTGTCTATTTCCTCCAAGGTTAGAGATGTACTAACATTTGTAACATGATTTTCTTGACCTACCTCCTTCACTGGGGTAGCACCCTTTGATTCTTTAACCTCTTGTTCCACTCCTTCAGTCCTTTGAACAAACTTCTCGCTTGACCCTTCTTCTGTTATCTTCATCTTGATCTCTTTTGCAAGACCAATGAAACTTAGTGTGCGACTGCCAATTGGTGGTGGACGTAAGATGAGTGTAAGTGGTGATTGTGACGGTGGTTGCATTGGTGGCTATAGGACTTGAACTGGTGGGACTGGTTGTGGTTGCATGGCTAGTGGTGGGATTTGAACAAGTGGGATTGGTTGCCTGGGTGGCTGTGGCCTCGCCCTTGGTGGAGAGATCCAATTCTGTCTTCCTCCCCTATTGAAGTTCTGCCTTCTTGGATGTGGGCAGTAATACATGTCATGGCCATCCTCCCCACAATTGTAGCAATGGTATTCTTGGTTTTGCCTTCGTTTTCCTCTCTCTTGATCTGGATTTTTGATAGGTGCATGCCCTTGTTGCACCAGATGCATGGATAGACTTTCAAGCTGTGAGTAGTGATGCGACTCAATAGGTATTGCTGCTCTTCTAATGCCTCTTGTGGTTGAGTTCTCTGAGTGATTGTTGCAGTCACACTGGGGTTAGTCAGACTGAGCTCGATTCCGTTGACTCTTGCTTGCATGTGCAACTTCTTGTCTTTAAGGCAGGCTACTCCATTACCAACTCATACGGAGAATCTCCCATTCACCTTCTCTTTAAGCGGTGCCCACACGCCAGCAATGAAACGGTACTTCTTCAGGAAATTAGGCGCTCCTTCACCTTCCTCCAGTGAGGCAACCCATCGCTCCCACAAATCCACAAACTTGGATTTGTATGTTTTGAGAAAACCCGCTATTTTTAGCTTTTAGGGGATTGCAAAAAGCAGGGTCAAATCCTTAACCTATGTGTTCCAGGGAAGCTATGGTTCAATTTTGTAAAAATCTTCTTTTCGAGTGCTTTTCACGCTATTTTTATCTTTTTGCGATTTTTAGTGCTTTTTAGTGAAAAGCAAGCCCGCTTTCTTATTCCAGTGGGTAAGGGAACCCGTGGTTCAATTTTAGAGAAAACTTCTTTTTTTGCTTTTTATGCTATTTTTAGCTTTTTTTGCTTTTCGGTGTTTTTGAAAAGCAATGTGCTTTACAGGATGACTTAAACATATTTAGTCTTCGTCATATTTAAAAATGATCACCCGGAGAAAAACCGCGACTAAACAGGATTTTTACAAGAATTATTTTTATAAAAAGAAATAACAGTAAATATGCCGAGGCAGTACAAAAAAGTCATAATTATGTCGGGACATCACGGTTGGGCATAGTCTAGTCAAGGTCTCATTAGCTAGCCGGATATTGTTCAATCGATCAATTTTACTGTAAAAATTGAATAGTAAGTGGGAGAGATGACCACCAAAAGCCAAGCTATGTTTTTAGAAAAGTGTCTAAAAACTTGCAGCTATTCTTGGCTGGAAAACTAGCACCAGATTTTTGCTTGGGGCTCACTCCAGCCTTGCCCAATACCTATAAATTCACCTGCAGTGCTCAGTTTTCAGTGCCGTCTGTTGCGTCTACTACCGCAAGGCTATACGTACTTATTATATGGAGTGGTGCATATATGGAGTGGTTCAAGCTCTTCATCACCATATCCATAAGCTCTTCTCTTGCGTTTACAAGAAAAAGAAGAAGAAGAAGAAGGATACTCTCTCTTCTTACTTGCTTACTATCTCCTCTCTCATTTCACGGTGTACGCGCTCTCCAAAAGCTATCGTGGTGAACACCTCTACGTAGCTCTCATCACCACTCTCTTGAGGCAAAGTAAGAAGCTTTTTGATAGTCCCTAATCAATTCTAAAGCACGGAGAGAAGCTCTAAACTCCATAGCCATCATCATCTCTCTCTCCATCTCGTTTTTCTATGTAAACACCCTCTCGATGATTGTTTTTTCATATACGAGTGTATGTATGGATTTTTCGAGTGTGTATGAAGTTTCTCCATGATTATTTCATCATGTTTAACACGTTGATTTATGCACATGATGTGTTTATGATCACGTGTGTGCATAAAAAGCGCTTTTCGTTTCACGTCATAGGAGCGATAGGAACACTGTTTTGGTCATAAATCACAAACCGTTATGAATCAACCCAAACCTTTAAACCAAAGATAAAACACATCATTTAGAATATTTTCTCTCTTTGGTGTCATGTGAAAATCATGCACGAGCTAAGATATATGGTCAAAGAACAGCTTTGTTGTCCACTACACGTCAAAATTTTGGACCCCAAGCTCCTTGGAGAACCACTATATAGATTCACCGGATGGGCAAACCCACTTAGCCGATTGAAAATCTTGATTGAACTTGATGATAAATTTATTTAGGTCTCCGTTATCACCTTGGTTATGCGATTTATTAGTCCGTCCACAACCGAGTTTACCTACACGTATAGGGGTGCTACCAAGGGGAGTACCATATGATGCCGTGAGTTAACCGAGCCATTTATGTATGATTTATGGTTTCTTTTGGTGATTTGATTTCAAGTATTAGATGTCCATAAACTCATGTGAGGGTATATGGTTAGTCAACCTGAACCGCACAGGCAGATATGAACAACGCGACTTTCTTTTTGTGTTACCGTTTGTTGTGTGAGTATCATAGGGACAAAGTGATGTGATGGAGTGTTATTATATATTATGCAACTGAGATTTATGCATTGGTTTAAGGTGGGTTAATTTTATTTGCGAGTTAATCAATTCGTGTTTTTTTGCTAAAGGTGATGCTTTTTTGAGTTTATAGAAGCATGGATTTCACTCATATGTATGCTCTCTAAGGTGACATTGTGGTATGTTAAATAAGTACCGAGGGAAGGAGAGAGAAGAAGGATTAGACGGAGAGAGAAAAACATACTTGCAAAATAGAGATAGGATCGGGGTGTGAGAGTACCGACAACGAGAGAGAGAGAGAGAGAGAGAGAGAGAGAGGGAGATGACGGGGAGAGAGGGTGCTAGAGAAAAGATAGGTTCAAAATGAAAAAAGTCCGGCTCAAGTTTGGGCAAGAAGGTTCTCAAGCTGGTTCAAATTATTTCATTTAGTAACTTGGTATAGAATTGTTTATGTGTTGGTTTAATGTATATATTTTATAAATATCCCACATTTTAATTGAGATGAAAGTGGAGTTAAGTAAAAGTGGAGTTTTGTTGTGAGCACGTTTTCTACTCACACACGTGTGTGTGTGAGTGTGCGTGTGTGTGTGTGTGTGTGTGTGTGTGTGTGAGAGAGAGAGAGAGAGAGAGAGAGAGAGAGAGAGAGAGAGAGAGAGAGAGAGAGAGAGAGAGAGAGAGAGAGAGAGTTTGCCTGTTCATATGCGTGTGAAAAGGTTCCAAAGCTGGGTCCACAAATAATGTTTTCCGAGCCCTTAGAGAGGCAGTTAGTGGTGGTTACTCATTGCACTATTATATGCTTATAGTATTCATGGGGGAATAATAATCATATTGTTTCCCGAGCCCTTAGAGAGGCAGTTAGTGGTGTCTACTCATTGCACTATTAGATGCTTATAAATTTTATAGGGGAATAATAATCGTAGTGACAAATCATGCATATTTTATTGCACGCCCCACTTTAAAAGTTAGTGGTGGACTAGTAGACGATTATAATATTCATAGAGGCATAATATTCATATTGACAAATAATGCGTATATTATTGCACGCTCCAATTTAGCAGTTAGCATATGATGCGTGGGACCCCTCATGTCACTAACACATGCCACTCTTCCATCACTATCAATGCTTTTTGAGAGCATGCTGCTTTAGCCTATATAAATGTTACAAGGCAAGCAGCATATGCTGCACAAGTGAATTGGAGGTGCTAATCAAGAGAGATTTTTTCATTTTCCTTGTACTTATACAATGCCTATAGGATATGAAACTACTGGTAATGAGGTAGTTGGAAAAATCCATGAAGAGCTTCACAAACTCCCCCCCAACGCACCCCTTGAAGAAAAGAAGATGTTTACACAGAGAGAGCATGACACAAACAAGGCGATCCGGATGTTCAACCACCTTAATCGCTCTCGCAACACCGGAGACCAGGGACTCAATGATGGCTTTGAGACAATGCAAGAAGCTCTGGGCAAGTGGGAGACATGGGGGTACATAGGACAGCTCTTGAAGGGCCACTTTACAGGCGGAGATTGACCATTTTCTTGTCTGCAAACACACAATCAACCTGGTCGACATCTCTGGCTCTAATGTGGTAGAAGATTGAGGCAAGATTTAAATAATTATGCACTACTTTATATATTTAAATAAATATGCACTAGCACATGATAAAATTGTACTAGTGTGATGCAAGTTGTATTGTGTGTGTGTGTGTGTGTGCAGGTTTGATTCCCTACCTAATCATGTAAACAAATTATTTTAATTATATGATGCTTATTTTAACTATATGATGGTGTTCCACTCTTCAGTGCCTTGGCAAGAATAATTCATATGTCTCTGTCTGACTTATTATTATTGAAGTAGCTGTGATACTTTTAATCGGCCTGGTCTACTAACACATCTTCAAGATCTGTCATTGTTTAGGGTATTGTTGATATCTTGTAGCTAAACTGAACCGCCAAATGTAACTACAAGCTGTTTGAAAGCCAAACGTAAAGAAAATCTATGTGAGTTTTTTATATAATGCAAGAAAAAGATGAGCATGCCTTTAGTATTTACCCTACTTTTAGTAGAATGTTGTTTCCTGTCCATGTAGGTGTTGTTGCAAACAAGGATGAATGCCTAATAAGCCAATTTGAAACTAGGAATCTAAAAAATATTGATGGTTGTACTTGTTTGGGCAGAGACCTCAAAGTAATGATACACGCATAGACTCTTGCATATAAAATAGTAATTAAGAACACTTTACTGAGTTGAAGAACTGCATACATACATAAAACACACATATAAATAACTATATATATTGTATAAACAAGTACTTAAAAACAGAACTGCTTACGTACATAAACACACATATAAATAAATAAATAAAAAGATATTATATATATATATAATATAAATATGATATAAAAAACTATATATATTCTTAGACCGACAGTGTAAATAAATACTGACAAGCAATCAAAATTTTGACAGCATAACAACGTGAAAAAAAAAAAAAAACCCATTCCATACTTGCTTCCGTGAAAGCTTGCCTAACTTTCGTTAAGCTTTCCCATTCTATACTTGCTTCTGTGAAGCTCTGCCTAACTTTTGTGTATACATGAAACCATGATTATGTTTATAAACATGAACAAAAAGCATGATTATATTCACAAGCAATCAAAATTTCGACAACATAACGGCGCGAAAATTCAAACAAAAAAATTCCCCATTCCATACTTGCTTCCGTGAAGCTTGCCTAACTTTTCTGTATACATGAAACCATGATTACGTTTCTAAACATGAACAGAAAGCATGATTATATTCACAAGAAATCGAAATTTCGGCAGCATAACGGCGCGAAAATTCAAACAAAAAAATCCCCATTCCATAATTGCTTCCGTGCAGTGGCACATGCTCACGGGAAGAAGAAATAATACGCAAAAAAAAAAAGCATGTGTTGGTATATTACTTTGGTAAATCCAAAGCTCTCAACTAACTTCTATCTAGCATAATAAATATGAAATCATGGCTGAATTGATAAGGACGATCAACACCAACAACATGTCTTCAGTAATACCAAAAAAATGGCACCCAAACACCATGGTCACACGTCGTTCATAAAAATCACAAACTAGAAAAAACGATAGATAATACCAATGTTGATGTCAATCAAGCGCAATGTGATCCGGGCTCATATTGTTGCCAATCAGTCTCCTCATCGCTATCTGCATCAACTGCTGAAATAGCACGTACACATGGAGCCTTGAAGCATGAAAGATGTTGATGGAAGACCTCTGGATCACTATCTATGGAGAGACAGTGTCTAGACAACTCAATGCAAACATTGCCCAAGCCACCACATCCAAAAAACATATCAACAATGTAGGTGTGTTCCGCAGTAAATGTCCGCACAAGCCAGCTAAAAAAAGAAAAAAATATGCGTATTTTTACTTTATGTAGCATAGTCCAATAACGCATAGCAGGAAGCATATATTCTTACCAAAAGAAGTCAAGGCTACGCTCGGCGGCACCTCTAAGAGCGTGTCCTCCAATGTACTCTCCGTCGCGCGCTCCACCAGTATTCCGGACTTGGCATCGAAAGAGTTGTTGTCCACACTCTCTCCATCTCGTCGATCGTAGATAGGACGTTGACCCTTATGATAAAACAATCCTAGCAATAGTGTTTCCACCTACAAATTACAATTAGAATGTGATCTAATTGAAGAAAACTACGAGCATGCTTTTCAATCAACAAATAAATTTACTTACTTTCTCAATCTCAATGGTCTTTCACACATAACCATCGGGGATCAAAATAAGGATGGTGTGCATCATTTTGAATCCCATCTCGATGGCATGGTTAGACACAATGCCAAAGTGATCAGTGGAGCTTAAGGTGCTGTACCACCCATTGTCTGCCACATACTTTGAAGCTATTATGGCCACTTTCTTACTTAATTTTTGAGAGAATTGATTCCATGGAGGGACTTGCATAATACGCATTGTTAATTTAATTAAAGTTCCAAACTATCATAGACTGTCCATTGTGGTTTTGAAGGATGCATACCTTGTTCTCCGAAAAATTTTCAACTTTAAAGTTTGTTGAAAAATCCGCAAACAAAAGAGAGGACACTTCATTGCTCTTTTCCCCATCAACATGGGCTGAATGAAGAAAATCCAATATCCTGCATACGATCAAATACATGTATTTCAAACATTCACAACACACACCACACATAGTTAGTCTTTCTTTTCACATGTGTTTACCATTTCTCATCATAGAGAGAATTTGTAAACATCTAGCATGTTGCCAATAACGGTCACATCACAATCTATGGAAGGCACTGCATAATCAGAAAATTAAATATTTCATCAATAATTGTTGAGTAGAAAGAAAGTGACAGCTAGATATCTTTACAAGCAAGTTTACCTGTGGAGCCTTGAGCACCTTTTTGGTTCTTTTTGGGAGACTTCTTGGGCTTCTTGGATCTAACAAAATCCAATCGTTTCTTTATAGAGGAGATTGTACTATTGTTTACTCTTTTCGAAGAGGTGGCTTTCTTGGAAGCTGAGCCAATCTCCTCAATAGCATTTTCATTTCTTTCAAGAACGTGCTCTAAAGCAAACAAAAATATATTTTCTCAAACATAATCTAAATAGTATGAGCACTTTAACAATTTTGTAGTTTTTATAAATGCCAAAAATAACCTTTATATAAGTTCCCTTCATCACGTGGGTAGGTGCCTCGTGTGTAATCTAGCCACCAAGGGCAATACTCAATTTCCCAAGCAATCAAACCATAATCTCTCATCCATAGTGGATACATACACTCTTCACAAGAGAGGTCCCTCCAACTTTCAACAGCAATTGGAAACTTCTCCAACAACGTTTGATCGTAAAGCTGAATTAGCCATCTACATAAAATGCAGTTAACTTTATTTGAGCTCCTTTCCTAAGTGACTTATTTATTATACAAACTCTAAGTAAAAAATAGAATAACAACCATAAAGATATCAATTGTATTACCTGAATAATACTCTCCTCGAAGATTCCAGAAGCTCTCAAATTTTTTCATCTGACTCTTTTGTGTTGAGCTTACTCCAAAGCTCCACAAAAGCTTTATCAATGTGGTCCCTCAATTGGTGATGAAACCATGCTTCAAAGCCCTCCGGCATTTCTTCAATCATTTTCCCTTTGATCCTCAAGCATTGCTTCAAGATACTTTCCCAATACCACTCTTTATGCAAGTACATTCTAAATTTCATTGCACTAATATAACGCTCAGAAGTAACATCATCTACACGGCAATGCATCAAAGAGTGCAATATTTCCTTTTTCCTATAGAGCAAACAATAAACAAACGATAAATGCATTGATTCATTTGATGATTTCATGTGTATTTTTTATCCTAAAATTATTACCTCTCTGGTGATATTTTAGAAGTTGCCAAAAGTGGAACTTGTCTCTTGTAAGGCCCACTTGATCCTTTTCTCTTCCAATTGAAGTTAATCTTTTGCTTGAGAGAATATGTCCAACATGAAAGTAACAATAACTTGGAAGGTTGGTGGTCAGATAGTCAACCGCGACATTCAGTTTTGAAGGGAAACTCATTGTTGCTTAGTGCTTACTATTTGCAGAGTTTGCTGCTTCCATCTTGCCATTTTCAGTCACTATCTGCTCTTATTGAAAGTGCTTGTGGCCTAACAAAAGTGTTACTGCAACCACAGTGGGATATCGAAGGTCATCAATATTTCTTAATAGATGGATCTTTTTCGAGCTTGTTTGAGCTGCTTCATTCAGACACATTTATACAGGTATCTGACAATGAGAAAGGAAATGACAAAGAGATATCTGAAGATGCTTTAAGCATTGTGCATCTTGAAAGTAGTGGTGACGATATAGGACAGCTCAAAACTCAGTCAATCTTCATTTGGATTCAACAAAATCCAGGGGCAAAAAAGTTAAATGATCCGTTAACATTATGTGGAGCTCCTTTGCAAGCTGCTGAACTTCCACAACATTATGATGGAAATTTGTGTTTTGAGTTATCTGCGACTTAGGATAAAACAAAACGAATGACAGGGATGGAACAACGCTTTGATGGTCACTTGTGGACTCGCCTATCTGTGACAACCATGGCAATAGCATGCACAATTCGTCTAAGCCACTGTTTGGGATGCATGCAGTGCAATTATTCAACGTGTCCTCATTATATTAAGGAACAAGAATTTAATAGTAGAGATTTTCATGGATATTTGGACAGACAGGTCAAAAAGGACTACCTTGCAATGGAAGAGAATACAACAATAACTTGTCATTATTGTCAGAAGGTTGTTACTTGTGTTGCTGCTTGTCCCTGCAAAATCTATTATGTTTTGCCTCGAGATGGTACAATGTCGCGACTGGCAATACATGTTGGTAAACATTGTCATAATGTTAAGGCAGGAACCTCTATGCCTGCTATTTCAAGAGTGCGGAAACTGGTAGGTGCAGTACTAAAAATAGAAAAGGGTGGCCCAAGAAAAATTCAAATGTTGGTGGCTCAGCAACTTGTGCTTCACTCCTTGATTGGTGAGGAATCTGAAGTTACATCCGATGTACAATTCAATGATTTTTTGGAAGAAATGATGCCATTGGTTCAAACCAAAGGGTAAGAGAAACTCAATTTTGTTCCTTGAATTTGTTAATTTTTTAACTATTATAAATTTAGCTTTCTTTTGATGCATTGTGTAGGTTTTCTTCAATTGTTTCAAAGGAGAGGAAGAGTCAAGGTGTTGTTATTGGGGATGGATATGATAATATTTTATCGCTTCAAAAAAAGTGCATGTTTCCTTTTTTCCATGGGAGTAGATTTCCTGGACAAGGTGAATGGACCAGGTTCTGGGATTGATCTAGTAAATCGGATGAAAAGAACTGAAACTGGTGACTTAAGAAATGAGTGGGTACATTTTGATTTTACCCATAGAATAGATGGATGGGCAACAATGTCATGCTCAATTTATGATCCAAGGTAATCTTTAAGTATTTAAATATCTCGTATTTTTTATCATTAAATAAAAGAAGATGTGTGAAAATGTTTATGTTGAATATCTTGTAGCATACGATCACTACAAATAATTGCTATATGTGAAACTAAAGAGAAGGATGCAAAGACTCAAGTTATTTTTTGGGAGAACCTTAATTCAACAATGGAAAAGTACGGACATGGTGCAGCTGACTTTGCAGGTTTTATGTCTGATGAGGCTGGTGCAAATTGGAATGCTATTCGAACGGTCTTCAATGGTGGGCCAGATAATATCATGGAGGGACGTGAACGGTCATGCCTATTTCATTGGGAGCAGAGTCTCCACAAATATGCTAAAAAGTGGATACCTCAACATCTAACAAATCAACACATTGATATGTGTGAGGAATGGAGAGCTTGTAAGACCATTGTGCTTGCATCTCAAAAGACACTTTCAAATCAAAAATGGTGGAGACAACATCTATCTACAGAGAGCATCACAAGAGTGAGCAGATGATTTAAATGGTGGGAGCAACGAATTTCACACTGGGGAGGAATTGGAACAGATGTAAGTACCTTTATGACAATTTATATTTTTAGAAAAATTTATAAGCTTTTCATACATGAAATTTATAAATTTTAATTCATGTTTTTTTGAATTTCATAGGGTGGTCTAAGTCCGTGGGAGCGCGCACAAATTCCCAATGTTAATTTATCAGAAAGTGTACATGCCAGTTGGTTAGCGGGTGAAGGTGGAAAGAGAAAAATATCCTTGTATGATGCATGTGTAACAGATGTTATAAACTCATATATTCAATGTGCAAAGCATTTGGGATATACTATTGGGCGTTATATAGGAACGGGTCCTACAATGGAGACCTTGCTTTCTCTAGTTGAATCTCAGCAAACTCCAACTCCAACCAACGTGGCCCATCTATTACACGAGGCTGTTGCAGAGACTCCCATGTATGCGCAGCCAATTTTGCATGGAGACAAAGAAACAGTACAACGCAAAAAGAGGGACAGAAAAGGAACAAGTAGCTCCCATCGGCCGGAATATGTTATGGAATCTAAGCAACGAAACCATCGCGGTCGACCCAAAAAAATCAAGCTTGATACCCAAGGACCAGGTATTTCTAACATTCCGCTGCAAATTAGTGGTGACAGTGATGATGATATTGGATCTCAAAAAGAAACAACCACACCTTTGTCATCTCAAAGAAACAATGTGTTTGAGAGCGATGTGCCACGCACTCCGTGGGCCCTCAGGAGAATGTCCATTCAAAGTCAAAGAAAATGTTTTGGAATAGTAGGGAGAAAAATTGTGACAATATCTTGCATAGTCGCTCAATTGGTCTTGTTGCTTCATGTATATGGTCCAAAAGAATGTTCAAGGGTAAAAAAATTGAGCAATGGTTATGGTTTTGTAATCATGATATTTTGCATACTCAATCAATCAAAAGACAAGTCAAAGATTTACCTCCTGCTCCAAATGTTTGGCCAGTAGCAAGAGGGACATATATCTCCACACAAGAACTTGTCGCGCTGCATCAAAGTGGATTTCGGACAGAGAATTCAATGGTAAATCCACAACCTCTTGCTGGCGACTGCAATGAAGGTGGTGGCAGCTCGAGGAAGAAAAAGTGGAGGCATGGAATCTCTAAAGAGGCCATGAAGAAATTCGAAGCATGTAATAGTATGACAATTATATTTTTGGATGAAGTGAAAAGGTCTCAAGAGCATGTAGTTTTCCGAGTTCTCACTGAAAATAGTTATGAGATTCATATAAAACAGTGTCCGGATTTTCAAAAGCGAGAGAATACCAACAAATCCTTTTTGGCATGCAAACATATGTACTATGTGTACACAAAAGTGCTCGGACTTGAACCTAAGGAGCACATGATTATTCATCAGCCAACCCTCTCACCAATGGACATCGCCTTTATTCTTGGACAACCAAGGAGGATTTCTCCCTCCATTTAATTACAGCTGGTTTGGTATGCATCTTTCACTCAACTAGAATATTGATCTATGATATTAAAGTGTTTTTCTGTATTTATTTTGGTTTATTACACGTGATTATTTATCTTGAAAAAACATTGTTTATGCAGCAAAGGATTTCAAATTTCAAGCAAAAGACATGGAGCAACTTGCAAGCTGTTTGGGAGCAAATTACTTGCCTTTTAGAGTGACCATTACATTTATGGCGACTATCCTTTTTTGTACTCTAATTTTGATCTTATCCTGTGGTAGTTTAGCGAATGTACTTACATCTTCAAACTTACGTTGTTTTAAAAAGCTCAAGCTTGGGAAAAATAGTATTGTCGCTATTTGGCATGATTTTTGACTTCATCACATTTATATATGCTGTGGATTATTTAACTCTGAAAATAGTGTTGTCTCTATTTTGCATGATTTTTTACTTTATCGCATGTTTATATGCTATGGATTATTTGACTCTAATCACATGCGCTGCGAGCATATTTGACTCTAATGGCATGAGTTGTGAAATGACGATTTTATTTGTTTACATTTTCACGTTGTTATGTCCTCTCTCTCTCTCTCTCTCTCTCTCTCTCTCTCTCTCTCTCCGTGTAGTGATATACAACTCTATGATTTTACTTTCTCTCTCTAGAAGAGAAGTCACTCTCTCTCTCAAGGATTTATGATCTCTTCTTCCAATGGTAACGCGCATAAATACTATCTCTCTAGAATTTATACTTTCTCTCTCCGTCAACCACACATATATGGAGTCTTATGATGATTGAAAATTACATTAAATAGATACTTTATGTTATGACACATATTTGGTTAAAAAAACTCTAAAGATTGCTAAAATTGTCAAAAAAACTTGAAATGAAAAACTCGCAAATGTTAAATCCCCGTTTAAGGTCAAACACTTTCATTTTCATGTTATGCATGCTCTCGAAAATGGAAAAAAGTTTTTTTTTGCATATATGTGAAGTTATGGTTTATGGTTGGCCTAAGGGTCGCGGAGTTGTTTTGCATCATGTTTATGGTGATTGAATGATGTCATATGATGTATGGAACCTCATGGATAGATGTGGATGCGTCATGTGTATGGGTATGATCGCTATCCACCTTTCTAGATCAAAACTAGCTCTATGTGCTAGAGAGGTGAAGTGCAGATATGATGCATCAACTTTGCATGATTAGATTTTGTCAAAATTGGATTTCTATATCATTTTTAGTTGTTGGTTGGACTTATTTTATGCATGAGAAGCTCTTATCTTAAGAGTCATGTGTGTGGACTCCGATTGACTGTAATGGATATTCCAAACTCCAAGTGTCGAAGTTGGTTTAGTGAGAATATGATTTGTGGATAAGGGCTGCAATTCCCTCATGGATTATGGTTGTGATTTTATGGTGGAAGCTAGTATGGCTCTTGGTTTTTATTCTGGATGTGGTTATGTTGCCAAAATTTTTGCATCCATGTTATGTTTTAAAGTGGCTTTGTAGGATTGGTTGTGCCTCACCCAAGTTGGATGGAGTGCTCACCCGTGCAATGTGATTCGATTATGGGTTATGGTTTTGGAATTGGATCATAGAGTGATTTGGATGGTTTATGGTAAACGTGTAAGGGTAGAGACCGTGTACAATCTAACTGCTTTGAAAAGATTGTTTGTGCATATGGAAGGTGCTATTGTGATTGGACTCACGTGTTATGTTTCTCATGGCAACATCGCTACAAGACTAGGATCATGTACATCACTTAGCCTTAGATAAAAGGGTCATTGACCTGGGGCTTTGCTGGATCGGGGGTGTTGCCTAGGTTTTCTTCTTTTTATTAGGCTCATCTACACGGTTAGTGCGTTGGGGGTTGAACGACCTACACGGCTAGCACGTCTGGGATTTTTCCTTGGCTTTTCCTAAACACTCGATACTCGGACGAACACTTACGTAGCATAGGAGTTGTATGTTGAAGCCCAACCTGAACATCATATACAAGTGCTTGATAGGTTTATGATCGATCCACAGTTTTGGGTCAAGGAAAAGATCCAAGAAGGCCACATCAAAGTACAGGGATATGTTCTTTACCTTAACTTGTGTTCGCTTTTGGATATACCAAGTCAAGAGATCATTCTTAGTAAGAAGTCCCTCATGCTAAACCAAAGATACGGCTTCTGTGGAAAGGTCATAATTAGAATTTGGAAGAAGTCAAATGACGAAAACCGATTCTATTATGTACCCAGGATTGGTTCAATAGAGTCTATAGACCCATTCTCAAATACCACTATTACCATTGATGACTACGATAAGCCCAGATGCATTAATGACTTTACTCAAGCTCATCCAATGGCAGTGAACGCGAGTAGATATTTCTACAGAGATGATGTAAATGAACGGCACGCTCATGTAAATTGCTTTAATGCAATACTGCCCATGGATGTATCACGAGGAGAAGAATGGTACGAAAACAAAGACATGAATTTTGATGTGCAAGTTGAAGTTCTAAACTTTGAAACTCGAGATGTAAACAAATACAAGGGTAGAACCTCATTTGTAGGATCCAAGAATTGGTTCATAGGGTCCTTTCATATTCATGTATCTTGCTAAAGACACTATGTATCTTTTTGACTTTTATGGTTATAAAAAATTAATTTTGATATGACTCATATTGTTTTGAGATCATAATAATTGAGTTTGGATCTTGGTTTAATCATTCTAACTAACTTGAGTAATGGGGTGTGTGTGTAGATGACTGGCATTTTACCTCGAGGGATATGGGTGAATATACTCCCCCACCTTATGGTGGAGGAACATCTTCAGACAAGAGTGGAAGTGCAACGGCTGGCCACTACCACGCATAATGGAAAAGAGAAGAAAAGGTTATTGTCCATGGATTGTATTGTACCTGATACATTCCAAACTTGGTACCATTACGTTGCAGCGACCCCGAGTTTAGACCACCCGGACATAAACCCTCGCCCATTGGAAGTATCGAATGGATCCAATCCAAGCTAAGAAAGGAGATCATTGTAGCTAGCCAACTGTTGTACATAAACTTTTATGAACTTACCTTGAGACCGACAAAGGAAACATGGATAGCTAGAAACATACTTCCCTTAGTTATGGCTACGGGATGTTTCAACATTGTCATGTTCAATGTATGGGGCCGTCAATGCAATACCAATGACCAACATTCCTTTAGCCCGGTACATTGGGAGTTGTTCTGTGATTTTTTTGGAAAGTCCCTAATCCACAATCCTCACCATGTAAAAGTTTTATACAATGTCTATAACAGACCCCAGTGCCTTGCAGATCGTGTAAATATATACAACTCTGATGGATGGGACATACCGGATGTGTTTCCAAAAGAATCTGCTTACTTTGACGACTACTTCGGGTACAAGAAGGCAATAGTTCATAGCAAAACGGGAGTACCTGTAACTTATTGATCTCTTATCCAACAGTGGTATGATTCACACACTGATGAATAAATGTTTCAACCAAAGATTAAAAAGGATTATTGGGATCACCCGTCCGATATGCTCAAAGAATGGGATAACTATGCTCCATTGGTGGAAGGATGTCACAATGGCTACTACCTGGTGCATTATGTCAGAGCTATTAAGATTTAGTAAAAACTTTCAAGACACTTTGTAGAATTTTTGGAACCGTCTATTTTATTTGACTTAAAGGACTTTGAGAGGTCCGTAATATTGTACTAAGTGTGACCTTGATTGATATGGTGCAGTAAGTCACCATGCCTCCTAGAGGAAATGCGACTGTTGCTAATGTAAATGCGTCTATTGCTCCTCAACACACCATCATTGATAGAGACGTCAATGCTATGCTTCGCAAGTCTCAACCTAGAAACTTTAGCGGGGAATGCAAAGATATAGTCAAAGTTCTTGAAGATTGGATTGAAGAGAGGAAGAAGGGAGTAGGAGATAGGAGGACTTTAGGGAAGGGATGGTGGTTTCTAGAGGAGGAGCTGGAGGAAGGGAAGGTGGTTAGAGGAGTAGATGGAGAGAGGAGGTGGAGGAAAGGAAAGATTTTGGAGGAGGAGGCTGAGGAGGAGGAGGAAGGGAAGAGGAGGAAGCACATGGGTGGCAAGAGGAGGAAGGGGAGGTAGAGAGGGTGGCACTCCAAAACAAAATAAAAAATCTCGCACCAAAGCTCGCTCAAAGACCTAACTCGATTGAGTGCATGGATGACTACTTTGATTTGGCCCATTTATCTGCAGTAAACAAAGCTGACATTGCTAAGTTCAAACTAGAGAAAATAGCCAAGAATTGGTGGAGAGACCATTGGACAAAAAACAATGTTGATCCTAATGCAGCAACTTGGGATTATCTTAAAACCCAGCTCAATAGGAACTATTAGAACAACGTTTATAATTCAGATTGTATGAATGAGTTTCTTAATTGTACTCAAGGAACTAGAGATCTTGAATCATACTATCAATATTTCTTGACCCTTATCAAGTATGCTCAAGCAAGGATGAGTCCAGAGGTCAAGGTAGCTTGATTCGTGTCAGGGTCACATAATCCTATGAAGACTAAACTCCAAAGTCTTTGTCTTACCAGCTTTGTAGATGTCCTTGATGCAGGAAAACCCATTGAGCTAGAGTTATCCAATAACGGAAAGAGAAAACCAGAACCAGCTCCTGTTTGTGAAATCAAAAGGCCTTGTCCCAAGGAGGAACAAAGGTCTAGAAATCCACAGCAAAGAAAGAAAGATTATTATGTATGAAGGCCAGACAAGATCACTTGTGTTCACTTGTCTTGATCATGACCATCAGTCCAGAGATTGTCCATTTAACAATTCAAACTTTGCAAGATTGGTGGACAATTATGAACCTAAGAACTTAAACCTGAATTGTAATTTCAAAAATGTTAGACCTTGATCATCTACAATTCAGAGGAACTTCAATCAGCATAACTTTAATCAAAGTCAGAGATAACCTCAAAACCAAGGGAACTTTAGACCAAGCAATCCACCTTTTGTCTCAGATGGACCACCTGCCAACAATAACAACAATGGAAATGTTAATCATCAATGTTTTCCAAGAGGAGGAGGAAATCAAAGGCCTCAAGGAAGACCTCAAGTTAACAGAGCTCAAGGTACTAGAGGTGAAGGAAATCAAGAAAATGCATATGTTCATGCTGCAATTGAACATGAGGAAGTGAATTAACAATTTTTTGTAATTCAAACCCCAACAGAGTATCAAGGTAACAATTTTACCTTATTGAATGATTGAGGGAGTACACATTCTTTCATATCTCCTAGGTACATTAGAAGTCTCATTCTGTCTGACCTTACAGAGGAACTAGCTACGGGTAGGAAGGTTAAGTCTTCTACTTCAGGGGATGGTCACAATACTTCTGCAAACTTCAGAGTCTTATCCATAGGAGTCTATGATAGAATCCTAGGAATGGATTGGCTTAATACCAATGATACTCACATACATTGTAAAGATGCTTCATTGGCTTTTGAAAATGACCAAAACTCCAAGGTTACAGTTACAAGGAAATGGGGAAAGTCTAAATTCAAACTAACGAACTTTACTAAACTTATGAAGAGTCATACGAAGAATGAAAGAATTTACGCAGTAAAGCTTAACCCTAAGGAAAAGAAGTTAGATTCACCTGAACCCGAATGGATAACAAGATTTGATGATGTATTTCTTGAAGAACTTTCAAAGTTATCACCCACGCATGATGTTGATCATGCAATAGAGCTTACTCCAAGATCTTAACCAATTGATCATAGACCATACAAAATGTCAGTACCTGAATCTGCAAAACTCAAGGAGCAACTAACTCAACTTCTTGAACAAGGATTCATTCGACCCAGCGTGTCTCCATGGAGTACTCCTATTCTCTTTAATCTGAAGAAGGATGGTACTCTACGTCTTTGTATTCATTACCATGGATTGAATCAGGTAATGGTCAAGAATAAGTACGCAATACCAAGGATTGATGAGTTGCTTGACCAATTACACGGAGCGTCTATCTTTACAAAAACTGATCTTAAGTCAAGGTATTACCAAATTCAAATCAAAGAGGAGGACATGCCAAAGACAAGATTTAATACTCATTTTGGACATTATGAATTTATAGTTATGCCTTTTGGACTTACCAATGCTCCTGCAACTTTTAATCGTCTCATGACCACTGTGTTTCGAGAGCATCTTGATGATTTTGTTCTTGTCTTCTTTGATGATATCCTAGTTTACTCAAGAGACAGAGAAGAACACGAACAGCATGTGCAACGAGTACTTGAACTTCTTCGTCAAAGTCAACTTTATGCTAAACGTAGCAGATGGACCTTCTTCACCGACAAGGTAGAATATTCGAGATTTATTGTATCCAAGGATAGTGTCTCCACTGATCCAATTAATATCAAAGCTATTATAGCTTGGCCTACACCAAAATCAATATAATAAGTACATGACTTTCTTGGTTTAACAGGATGGTATCATACATTTATTCAAGGCTACGCTAAGATTACATCTCCATTGAGACTAATACACTTAAGAAGGCTAAATTGTTTACCTGCTCAAGTTAGTTTTGGGAAACTCAAAGAAGCTTTGGTGAATGCTCCAATACTACAACTTCTAGACTTCTCAAAGACATTCACTGTGCTCACCGATGCAAGTGGACAAGCAATCGGTGGAGTTCTATCTCAAGAAGGAAAACCAATAGCTTATGAATCTCGTAAGTTACGTACACATGAGTTGAATAATCCTACACATGGCTTGGAATTATTGGCCATTGTGCATGCTCTTAAAGTATGGCGACATTACCTTCTTGGAAGGATATTTGAACTACATAATCGATTATGAAATCCTTAACTAGATCTACATCCAACCTGACCTTAATATGCGGCAACAAAGATGGATGGAGTTGTTGTACAAATATGCCGATGTCTTAAGCAAGAAGAGTATTGTAGCACCTGTCACAACCTCTGCTATCTCCTTAATTGACCTTATTCGAGAAGGTATGTCTCAGGAACCATATTATATAAAAATCTAGTGTTTGATGAACTTGAATAATCGCACAGAGAAGCAAGAGAGGAAAATCAAAGGCTTCCACGCTGAAGGCGATGACCTTTACTTCAGTAACTGCCTTTGTATCCCAAATCAAGGTGGGATCAAACACCAACTACTACAGGAAGCTCATGATATACCTATAGCAAGACATCTAGGATACATTAAGACTTACTCTATGGTAAGGAAGACTTTCTTAAGGCCAAGACTAAAGCGTGATTTGTTGAACGATGTTACAAGATGTTTAACATGTCAATGTATTAAAGTTGAACGAGTTTGATACCCTGGTAAGCTTCAACCTATTGATGCACCACAAATGAAATGGGAATACATATCCATGGATTTTATTATAGGACTTCCTACATCTTTGAGATATGACTCTATTTTTGTGATGTTTGATATGCTTACAAAAATGACCCATTTGTTTCCAGTCAAGACAACTTTTACGGCTAAGGATATAGCTCAAGTCTTCATGAAAGGTGTCTTCATGTATCATGGTTTACCTCGGCGTATAACTTCAGATCGCGATGCCAAAGCTCACCTCAAACTTTTGGAAAGCCTTATTTTTAGTTGAAGGAACCTAGTTGGCCTTTAGTACTGCTTATCACCCTCAAAATGATGGACAAATTGAAAGGACCAATCAAATTATTGAATACATGTTAAGAACTTATTGTATGCATGAGCAGAGTAAATGGACTAGATATTTGTATTTGGTAGAATTCAATGCGTATAATTCCTCATTTCAATGCTCAATTGGGATGTCTCCTTTTTAAGCATTGTATGAACAAGAGTGTCTTACTCCACTCAAATGGGCAAACCCTCTCATATGAGTTCAAACATCCAAAGAAATGTTGGATGAAATGCAGGATATTAAGATTGCTCAAGATAGACAAAAGAGTTATGCTGACCCTAAACAATCTATAAATTTTTTTGAAGAGGGGGATATGGTATTTCTCAGAGGGAAACCCAAACATAGTTCCTTATCAATGGGTAAGTGTAAGAAGCTCAGTGCCAGATATTATGGACCTTTTGTAATCACAGAGATGATGAATGATGATCAAGCTTACAGACTCTTGTTGCCACCGCACATAAAAGTACATGATGTTTTCCACGTCAGCTTACTCAAGAAGTATGTACCTCATCCACAACACATTCTTGATGATTCTCTAATATCTACCTCTACCGATGGGACTTTTGAAGTATATCCCAAAGTGATACTTCAAAGTAAAACTATATCTCTACGTAGTCGGAACATTATTGAACACCTTGTTAAATGGTCAACACACCTTGAATTTTTCAAGTGTGTGAGGATGTAAGATCCCCAAATTTTGGGACTCTTTTGAAAATAAGAAAAATTAGATTATAATGTTTGTTTTGTCAAATTTTGATTTAAGATGATTGATTGATAGTATTGTAAAGTTCTTAAGTAAAAATCAAGGTCGTTTCCATGTTCCAGTAGATTAAACGGGTCAGATCCTTAAACTACGTGTTTCGAGGAAGCTATGGTTCAATTTTGTAAAAATCTGCTTTTCAAGTGTTTTTCACACTATTTTTAGCTTTTAGTGAAAAGCGAGTCCACTTTCTTATTCCAATGGACAAGGAAAACCCGTGGTTTAAATTTAGAAAATTTTACTTTTTTTTCTTTTTACGATATTTTTAGCTTTTCGTGCTTTTTGGCATTTTTCAAAAGTAATGTGCTTTTTAGGATGACGTAAACATAATAATATTAATTTTAGTCTCCTTTGGATTTAAAAAATGATCACCCGAAGAAAAAACAGCACTAAATGGGATTTTTACAAGAATTATTTTTATAAAAATAAATATCGTAAATACATCGGGGCAGTACGTGAAAGTCATAATTATGTGGGGACATCATGGTGTGGCATAGTCCAGTCAAGGTTTCATTAGTTGGTTGGATATTGGTCATTTGGTCAATTTTACTGTAAAAATTGAATAGTAAGTGGGAGAGTTGACCACTAAAAGTCAAGCCATGTTTATAGCAAAGTGTCCAAAAGCTTCTTTCAACAATAATCAATAGCTTCAACAACAACAACAGTAAGAGTCCATGAAGCTTCTCAAATCCATGCGGAGAATAAATCACCAACCATTGCGGAAAAAAATAAAGCAAAGGTAAACATTGAAGTATATCAACCTTGCAAGACGACTTTACCTTCAACGAACCTCGTTCAAACTTCTCGCAAAGCTTCTACATCAAAGCCAAACCATTGACAATGTAATGGAGACCAAAGAAAAAAGTCTATCAACCAAAGTTCCCATCACAAAAAAGCATCTAGAAGAATTCGAAAAGAATAAACCAAGTATTAGCACCCAAGGAGTACATCAACGTTAACAATCGAGTTTGGATACATCTAAAGCACGAGTTCAACCTCAACAACAGAAGGTGACAGGATGGGTAGTATTAAATGAGTACATCACTACTCAAGGCTACTCCCAAGGAAACACTAGTGTTTGAGCCAAAAATCCTAAAGTAATAGCCTTGATCTACTCACCTCAAGAGAGAAGTTCTACAGGGAGCAAGCTGAGCCATCAACAAAATACCAACAACTCAAGAAAGAGTAAAACAAACTGCAAAGGCATCAAAAGAGACGTTTAAAGCCACCATCAATGCAACAAGTGTCGTTATCAAAGTCAGATGCTAGTCAAGCTACCCAAGAAAGATAGATGAAGCATCAGATGATTCTAGTCTAGCTACTCAAAGCACAAGGACTTTATGAAGGTAACACTCAAATATGGTTACCAAAAATTGTAACTCAATCTAGAACAACCAAGAGAAATTATGCAAGCACAAGCTTCTTCCCAAAGGCCATCAGTAACAACCAAGAGCCCACAAAAGCCAATCACAATCAAGGGTGCTAGACTCCTAGAAGGATACCTCGTCTTCAACTACAAAATGAAGGCTTCTACAACGGGAATCATCAAATCTGGCTACCAAAGCCTAGTATCCATCAAGTCATCGAGCAAAAGAAGCAAATGCAAAAGACAGTCACACAAGGACCGAAGACAAGGTGGGTTCCAAAATTGCTAGTGGAAACAAGAACCCACATCTATCAACAACCGCTTCTCATGGGAATTAATGCAAAGGCAATATTTGTCTCTAAAAAACCGAAGGACTTGTTTCACAAAGCAGTGACAACATACGACAAGAAAGTCAAGAGGAGCCAAAATATGCCAGCCTACTAGACAGAATGGTGGCATCCATAAACCAACATAATGAAAGAGGCCTAATTTTCTAGAACTTTTGAAAGTGGGTAATGGCCTTGTCCAGGTGTGTCCAGGTAAGTCCAAGTCACCATTAAACATGCATGGCATAAAAGTGAGATGTCGGCAGCTAACCCGCTAAATGACCGAAGCGTTAGTCCCAAACCTTCATGTAATATTCTCTGGGTCTAAGCATCTTAGTCATTTTAGGTATTTCTCAAGCTCAAACAGTTGAGGATAACTATGTTGTGTTGCTGATGTTGGTATAGGTGAGCATAAGAGTCGAAGTCTATGTAAATTATGTGTGGTAAAGTGAAAGAGGAAGTTCAAAAGGTACTCACGCACTAAGCACAATGAGGTATGAGTAGAGAAGCTTCTACATCAAAAACCCTTCTTGGAAACGTGGAAGCTATTGAGATGGCCTTTGATGTCACATGTGCTACATTTGTTCTTTGAAGCACCCCTCAACTCCATCTCTTACACTGCATGCTTTTGTTTGATAAATTTCTCATATGCATATAGAGTGTCACATAATTGGCACTTGCATTAGGCACTATTTCTTTGTTTCACCCAAGCACTCACCTTGCATGATAGGTACTTCGAGTTCAACTGCTCAACTCCAATAAGATCATAACCCAAAGCATTTTCTTTCCATCGTGTTTTTTCCCTTTGGTCATCTAGGTTTTAGACCCTAATCTAGAGACCATCTTTTTGTATATATTCCTTCTACATCAGCAATAAGAAAATGGCTACCCAAATCAATCATCAATGACTTGGAGCTACAATTGCAGATCCTAACATACTTATCAAGAGAAAATACTACATTCAAGGACAACAACCGAGCTTCATCAAACACGGGCAAAACAAAGAATGGCCTACAAGACAATGAAAAAACAATGACAATGTCAGCAAGAGATCTCTCAATTAAAAAAACATAAAAAGGTCAATAATGCTAAAGCTAGTGAAGTATTGCAAGTCAGCGACAAAGGCAAACACATCAAAAGAAATCTTTACGGCCAAAAGTCACACCGAAAATAATAATGAGTAACAAGATGCAAAATTGCCTCGACAATTGAAGTCCAACATATGTATCAACCAGAACACATGAGATCTGAAGCACTCAAGGAAGGAGGGAGCATCATCAACAACAAGTACTTCCCAAGCTAAAGACCAACCTTGAAGACAAAGTTGAAGACAATCTTGATGACAAGATTGCACATGGTCGTGTCAAGGGACGACATGAGATAGGAAGGGGGGAATATTAGTGGGTTGGTTGAACAGGCACCCACCTAGTCGGACACGTAATCGAACACCACATTTGTAGTCTATTATTTTTTCGAGCTAGTGTAGTGATACTCTGTGTAAATCCTAATTCTACAGTAGCAGGTCAATTCCTTGCGATATAATTCTGTCATGACATTTGTACAAGTCCATGTGAGTCAGCCACTGGCCATTTAGAAAGCCTAGGTATAAATATCAATAACTCTAATGTGAACTAGAGGCTTATCTATGAAAGAAGAAATGAGCTTTGAAACGTACACTCAAGCTACGAAGTTGCTCCAACTTGTAATCAACTTTTGTAATGATTGGGTAATCCAATTTTGATTCCAAAACTTGTATTGTGTTCCCCTCTCTCTTTTCTTTTTCATTCAAGTGTAAGAATTGTCAATTTTGTTATGTTTTGTGACTACGTGTCTGTGAGCCTTAATTGCAAATTTGAGTGCTTAAATCATTGCTTTTAGTTGTTTTGACCATAGGAGAGTGTTCTTAGACCATAGGGAGGCATTTCTGGTATGTGTTGTTGCAGTTTTCAAGACCTTTTTCATGATGGATCGTGGTACCTTGTTGCATTGCAACCAGACTTGGTAGGATAGTGCCCCTATGTTTCCTTGACCTCCTCCTAAAGTTTTGTTGCATTCAAGTCCGTTCAAATGCCGAAATGGTGTGAAGCAGTGAGAAAGGACATAGGCAGATTTCCCCGATCATTAAGTGGTGGTTTGCTTGTTGAGCTGGTTTGTTTTCTTGTTAGGTCCACTTGTTGAGATTGACAATCTCAAAGTGTCTCTTTGCCCCATTTGAGTCACTTCCTTGAGTATTGACATTGTGTTAGTGTTAGATACCTATGCTATAGACGTCCATCGCGGCGATCCACTAACACTCTTATAGTTGTTGCATTCAACTTTTTGAGATTAATACGCACTCTTAACTT
Source organism: Adiantum capillus-veneris (assembly GCF_014529385.1). Taxonomy (NCBI): domain Eukaryota; kingdom Viridiplantae; phylum Streptophyta; class Polypodiopsida; order Polypodiales; family Pteridaceae; genus Adiantum; species Adiantum capillus-veneris. Next base: position 31,386,966 of record NC_140945.1, read on the forward strand.
ACCATTTATATTTGGTACCACCACTACTGGGGACATTCAATGAGTGTGCTTAGTTTCATAGAGAATTTTTCTTCTTTGAGTTTTTCAATCTCTTCCTTGATATTTTTTGTGAAAGTCTCATTATAGGTATAGGGTCTCTCTCTGCTTGGATTGGCATCATCTCATATGGGTATAGTATATTGATAGATATCAAGATCCACTCCCTTTTGATATCTTTATAAGACCATGCAAATATATTCCTATATTCTTTTAAGGTTCTAATGAGGATATCCTCTTCTTACCAAGATAGATCAGTGGCTATATATCCAGGTTTTGGTTCCTCCCCTAGGTTTTGCTAGGTCAGTCTTCTTGGCATGTTCTAGCCCTTTGTAAGATTTTCATGGTTCCCTAGGTTGTCTCATGGGTTGTTCAACAATGATTCTTTGATTATGCAAAGTGTATTTCTTGTAATGCAATGGAACACTCATAGTCTCTTGTTTGACATTTTTTTATTCCATCTCAGTAAAGTGGTCCAAAAAAATTTTCAAGGTTCGTTTTAGTTCTCGATATTTGACACTTGTTTTTGTTTCAATTATGGTAGGTTCTTTTTGTTTTTCTTGGTTTTCTGTTTTGTTTTAGTGTGTCATTTCAAGTTTTTCTCTTTTTTTGAGTTGGGGTATGTGCGGATGATTTTGTCCTTGATGCAATTTTTTACCTCGATCATCATGAGACATTGTGTCTTGACCATAATTTTGGACACGAATTTGTTTCTTCTGAATTTACTCTTTCATTTTTTCCTATATATGTCTTGTCGCCTTCAATACTTGTTGGAAAATCAAAGAAATTTTCCTCTCCTCCTTGTAGCAATAGTTTTGCTCTTATGTGCTCCTTTTTTGGTAGTCATATCCATATCGCAACGATCTTTATTTGGTAAGACCACTCTAGAAGCACAATGTCCACCAAGAATATAGACAAATTCAATGGCTTTCAATAGATCAAAGTGAAGGGGGTACTCATGAATATTTTTTCTTCATGAGCATTGTGAAATTGCCTCTTTGAGATTTTGCTCAAATTACAAGGAAAACTCTACCACGGTTTGTACTCTTTGCCATATGTGTTGAAGCTAGGAACTTACCTATGCACTATGTGCAAGCCTGTAAAGGTTGCAAACACAGAACTAGAAGAGCCTAGCAAGCTTAAAGGGACAGGTGTCACTCATCGCTCAATGCTTCCATCGTGAAGGATAATGTGCTGCAAAGAAGAAGGAGCCGTCGTCGATGCCGCACTCAACCGCCTCGCAGGCGTCAATGTTGCCGCAGTGCTCTATCACTCTCTCTCTCTCTCTCTCTCTCTCTCTCTCTCTCTCTCTCTCTCTCTCTCTCTCTCTCTCTCTCTCTCTCTCTCTCTCTCTCTCGCGCGCGCTACACACACACTTGTGAGCACACGAAGGAGAAGGAGATGGAGCAAGAGCGCTTCTTAGCTTACACCTCAGAGAATGAGGATTTTTAGGTCAAATGGACATTTTATAAGAGTTTAGGCCATTCACACATGGGCACACACAGTGGCCGATCATTGCATAACTACTGTAAAAATAAGATAAGTGGTGTGTCTCTCATCGGCAATCACCTACACACCTATTGGATCGACAAGCCCGATCCATGACTCGATCAAATAAATAATATGCGTCCATTGAAGGTGATAGCCCGTCCGTGAGGGTCGTCCTCAAAAGCTATTGAGATGAAGCCCGTTCATCGAGGTGGAAGAGCATCCAAGATTGAATGTCCTTAGCCTTCTTCAATCACTGCAAAATCAGCCAAAATTGTCACAGTAACTTCAATCTCATATACAATTAAAAAGCATCTGCTGTTGTAGGTAGACAAATTGATTAGTAACACAATATTAAACAATTTGACAGCAATAAACATCAAAACTATAATATAATCAAACGCATAAATAGCTGTAAAGGTCAAAAAGTAAACAAGTCTAGGGTCGCTAATTTAACGGTCAAAAGCCACTAGGGGTCAACTATTAATACCATGGGCAAGCTTCTCAATTTTCTCTGGTCAATTAAGCTGTTTAATCTCGAGAGCCAAGTATTTCATGTCTGAGGGCTAACTAGAGGCTATACCTAGAAGACCTTGTAGTTAAGCTACGATAAAAGGAATTGCTCATGAAATCATCACCTGGCTTATTTCCTTTTCTTTGACCCCCCAAAGTGTTTTCACATTGATTTAATTTTGATGTGTGTGCTTATTTTGCATGCTTTGGGTTTTTTTCTTTTCAAGGAAAGCACCCACACTGGGAACCTCTAGGGCTCTAGTACCATAGGCAATACATGTAAGTGAAGTACCAAATTAAGCTAGGATTTCTCTTCCACCTTAATATTTTACAATGTGGCACTTTTGATTTTTTTGTTTGTTCGTTTTCATCATTTTAATTTTGTAACTTTGGGGGATCATATAAGATTGTTATCCTCCCCAGGCTCATCACACTAGTAAACTCCCTTTATAATACTTAAGCTAAAGGTCAATACGAACTAAGCCCACTAGAAAGTCCTAGTACATTGCACACAATGCTTCCTAAATCGGATTAAGAACCTAAAGTAACCATTGATTATTAGGAAGGCATTCCCCATGGTATTAAGAGAAGATCTCTAACTCCTAACTTAGTCAAACTAGCTTAGTCAGACTGCTTGATTCTGAAACCTAAACAAGGGATTTATGAAAGAAAATTATATAGAATCTTTAATCTAAGCAAATGTGCAGAATATTGTTCTACCAATCACATATAAAGCAGACAAACATGGATGCAAAAACAAATACAAGGGGCAATGCGACTGGTCAATAAATACCTATTTGCGTTGATGATCATGCTTGATTTGAAGAGTGAATCGAGAGAAAGATTTCATCAAGTCTCCTAACAACAACAACACGTTCTTGTACACACTAGGTAACACAAAGAATACCTCTAGGAGGCACATCAGTGAGAAGAGGCACCAACCCTTACTGAATAAAATTAAACATCATAAGGAACCCTAACCTAATTATTTGCACTCCCCCTAGAGAGTCAAGGGAACAAGATATTGTAGAGGTTGGGAGGTAACCCTAAGGCTAAACCCCTATCCTCGTCATCATGAAGAAAAACAAAGTCATCATCCATGAGACCATATGTTCCATCTGTGTAGTCATGTAACTCTTTCTCATCATTAGAGCACAAATGTTCACTAAGAATGTCACTAGACGTCTATAGTCATCTTGGTCAAGAGGGTAAGTTTGTGCAATCAGAGAGACGTCCTCTACTAAGTATGGATCAGTCGTAGTCAAGAGACATATCTACCATTCTAACTCCTCAAAATTACACGCTAGTGTATCTACCAAATCCCATTCACATGCAAGCACCGGGTAGACTATGTAAAGCACTTGTGCAAAGTAAATAGGGTACTATGCATATCTGTACACACATATAGATAATGGTTAAAGTGAAAATATTATAAGGGTCATGTCAAAAGGTTGTGTCCTTGTGTATAATGTGTTTTTATGATTTTGGGTCATGTACTAGAACTCATAAGTCTCCAGATTTTTGTCTTGTGGCCCTTGCTCTTTTACTTTTTTTCTTTTTTTTTTGTGAGTATAAGTATGTTCCCTAAGATTGGAAGATTGAGAGGTCACGGAAGAAGGTTAAGAGGAGAGTAAGTGAATGATGAATGCAACAAACACTCCCCCCTTCCTTGGGTAGATCATACCTTTTGGAATGATGTCATCACATTTTGAAACCAATTGTTCCAAGTTGTCTTGGGTGAAGACTTTGACCAATAGTTTTTGACCGCCCTAGGCATTTCATCTAGTTGCAAGGGTGGTAAGGTACTCTCCCACGATTTTATTTGCAACATTGTTGTAGGTGGTTAAGCTGAGAAAAACAAGCCTTTCTCGCTTGCGAACCCATACTAGCTCCGGATCCGGTGTATAGTGTTCTGTGATTTTTCCTTTCCCACAATCTTCCATCGCCTTTATCGTCACAGGATTTGACTCGCATGGGTTAGGTGACAGGTAAGAACACAATTTACGTTTTGGCATCCATATTTGATCATTTCCTTGATAGTAGCCTTGGGCTTCCAATAATCGTTTAGGAATCCAATGCAATTTTTTCTTATATTTTCAGGAGCGAGTGGAGTGTTTCTTAAAAGGCTCCTGTTTTTTAGCATCAGCCATGGTCGCTAAAGAAGCTTTAGGGACCCACTTGTATGTTTTCTTTGCTATATTAGGATGTATCTTGTGTGTCTCAAGTTTTGTTTCAACTACAAAAGTTGAAGCTCTAGAGAGTTGGGCTATAAGGACATATGGTTCAACCTCCTGGACATGCATTGTTTTTTGTTTTATTTCCTCAAGAGGTCATATCTCAGGGACTATGGCTTGAGTGACAGGGCTAAGAGGTTGTTTCTACGTTGTGACACTCCCTGACCCCCAATCAATAGTGCATTTGGTCGTTATCATCCACGTGCATCCTAGGTTTATATGACCTTCCAGAGTTCGAACAGGCATGACCAAAAAGTCTTGAGCTACAACCCCGTTGTCATAACTAACAGAAGTGTTCCAGATACCAAAAATTGCAGTTTTTTTCTTGTTGACACCCTTGACTTGGATAGTACTCTCAGATAGGGTTGGATTTCCCAACTAGCACCACACCCATATGACAATAGATTATATTTAGCATCCGTGTCTAGCAAGGTGTTATATAGCACTTTCCCATAGGCACTATGTAGTTCAATAGGGTATCCTAGAGGTGTGTCAGAGTTCAACCAACCATCCTCTATTTCAATCTGGAATGCATGTGTAGCTCCAAGGTTGGCCTCGTGTTTGCGTCTTATGGATTGTTGTCGCTCCTTAGCTTGATCTTGAGCTTGTATCTTCTTCAATTATGTTTGTGCCTTGGCTGCCTTTCTTTGATGGATGACACGTAGCTCCTCTTGGCTTAAAGGATCATAGTATCTTTTAACTTTGCTCCCATTGAGGAATCCAATGTTTTCAACTCCATCAAAAGACTCCACACGAATGATACCTTGTGGGTTGATTTCACATACTCTATATGGTCCTTTTCCCGCATATTTCAACTTTTTCTTCTTGTTTTGCACTCCATACATAAGGACTTTATCACCAACATTGATATCTTCGTTCTTTAGATGACGATCAAACCATTTCTTCCTCCTATCTTTCTCCACAAGTGCATTTTGCACAGCCAATTGTCCTTATTCATTTAATCTCTCAAGGATATATAAGCGCTCAACTAAAGGGTTACCATCATAACCTTCTTGTGAAGCTACACGCAGACTAGGAATTACAAACTCCCATGGCATAACTGCTTCTTGGCCATATACCATTTTGAATGGTGTACAATCAATAGCAACTTTGTAAGAAGTACGGTAAGCCCATAGAGCTGATGTCAACTTCAAATCCCAATCTGTGCGATGAGCTTTGGCTGTTTTGGTCAAGATAGAAATTAAGGTCTTGTTAGTGCTCTCTGCTTGGCCATTTGCTTATGGATAATAAGACGTGGACTTATGTGAGCTATCATGAAGTTTTTTATGAGTTCCTTTATCACTCCATTTATAAAATGAGTACCATTGTCACTCACAATTTCAAAGGGACAACCAAACCTTGTAATAATGTTCTCAAAGAGAAACTTGGCAGTTGACCTTGCATCAGCCTTATATGTTACCCTGGCTTTCGTCCACTTTGTCACATAGTCAATGGCAATGATAATATATCAAGATTGAGTGTTATGAGCTGCCGGACTGATTGGGCCTACAAAGTCTAAACCCCACTTTTCAAATGGTTAAGTCACTTTAACAGGATGCAAGGGCATCTTATCCTTTCATTGTGTGATCTTGTAATGTTGGCATTCATCACATCCTTTTGCAAAAAGTGATGCATTCTTGAATAAGGTAGTAGGCCACCAATAGGCTGATTGCAACACCTTTCTACCAGTTAGTTCCCCTGAGAAATGTCCTCCGGCTATACCCATGTGGGCTTCTTATAGTATGTATAAATACTCATCTTCACGGGCACAACGTCTAAGAATATCATCCTTCCCTAGCTTGTAGAGAGTTCTTGCAATGAGAGAATAAGGTTCACAATCTTTTAACAGTTTTCGAGCTATATCCTTAGGAAGCTCTTTGGGTGGAAAATCGTTAACTAAAAAGTTCACAATCTTCTCACTCCATTCAGACATGGTCTCGACTAGGAATAGGAAAGTATCGAGGAATTCATCATCGACTCTAATAGGGACTTCACCATTGGGTATGCAAGACAAATGATCCGCCATGACATGTCTTTTACCAGGTCTTACCACAACAATAAAATCAAACTCAAGAAGAATCAACAACCATCGTGTAATTCTTCCCGTGGAACAAGGTTTATTTACTAGATACAACAAGGCTATGATCCACATAGAAAACAAACTTGTTGGCAAGAAGGTAGTAGCAAAATTTCTTCACTGTATAAATCGTAGCTAAACCTTCCCGCTCTGTAGTGGTGCAGTTTCTCTCAGCATCATTCAATTGACAACTTGCAAAGCTAATGGGGTAGTCCAGTTTATGTTCTCCTAGTTGAGCTAGAACACACTCAATAGAAAAGTTCAATGCATCAATATGCACATGGAAAATTAGATTCCAATCCGGCACTCGTAGAATAGGAGCGCTAGTCAAGGTCTTTTTTAATAACTCATAAGCATAGTCACACTCCGCGGTCCAAAGGAACTCAATAAGAAGCTTGTACAAAGGACGAACTATCTTGGTAAAGTTTAAAATAAACTTTCAGTAATAACCAGCATGGCCCATGAACCTGTGAAGTCCTTTATAGTTTGTAGGTGGTGACAATTCAGCAATGGCTTTAATTTTTCCATTCTCTGTGGAAATCCATTTTTGGACACTATATGCCCTAAAATGACCCCATGTTTAACCCAAAATTGGTATTTGAAAGGGTTTAAGAAGATGCAATACAATCTACACTTCTCAAACACTTTCGTAAACATGATAGATGTTATTTCCAAAAAGAATAAACACAAAGGTCATCTAAGAAAGCTTCGCAAACTCCCTCAAATATTCTCTAAAAGCGGTGTTTATTAATCTTCAGAAGGTAGCAGGAGCATTGGTTAAGCCAAAAGCCATGACACGAAATGTGAACACTTTGAATTTGGTTATAAAAATTGTTTTAGCTTGGTTCTCTAGTGCAATTGTGATTTGATTGTATCCAGAGTACCCATCTAAAAGCTATAAGCTTCCTTTCCTGCAACTCTTTCAAGCACATGTTTTGAATATGGCAAGGGGTAATGTTCCCTCCTAGTGGCGGCATTGACCTTCTTGAGATCCACACACACTCTTATTTTCCCATTCTTTTTTGGCACAATCACTATTGGAGACACCCATTCTCAGTGCTCAATAGGGTAAATGAATCCACATTTGACAAGCTTTTCAATCTCTTCTTGAACAATCTTTGCATACTTAAGATTCATTGGGTAGGGTCATTGTTGGACTGGTTTTGCCATGCTATTCATGGAAATCATGTGTTGCACCATGGAAGGTGGAACGCCTTTCATATCATGATATGTCCAAGCAAATATATCCTTGAATTCCTTGAGAGGTTCTTTCAGTACATACTCCTCAGTCTCTGTCAGATCTTGGGCAATGAAAATATGTTTGGACTCTTCTCCTGGGTCTACTAACTCTATCTCCTTAACTATCATTGGACCTTCATAGACTACATTGCTTCCATCAATAGTTTTTCTTTGAGCCTTTGTATATACAACCTTACGCTCCTCTGTGGTGTAGGATTTGAAATGATCGGGTGCAGGGTGTAAGTCTGTGGGGTCTTGTTGTTCTGTGGACTGTGATTTCACTTTCGCTTCCTTTTGTTATTGAGCTAACTCTTGATTTTGTCGTTTCCTTATGGTACGGCTCAACTTTGGCTTCTCCGTATCCTCTAGCTGTTCGATGTCAATGGGTTGTGGACTACACCACATAATGCTGTAAAGGTATTAACCCAGTTATCTACCAACTTCTGATGAGCATCATATGCCCCTATATAATTAACCCATTCTGCAGTAGATTTCTTTTCATTTATTCTAGCACACACATTTGCTCGATAATGTCGCCTCTTATATCTCTTATTATTCTTGTCTAATTTTTTATTACGGCTGATCTCTAGTGAAGAATCACTACTTGTGTCTTTTGCTCTCTTGGATAGATTGTCATCTAGGGTACCACTAGGCCCTCAATGGTTTGTCCCCACATTTTCACTCAGATTTAACTCAGATTCTTCGTCCTAAGAGTCAATTTCAATTGATGATTCTAACTCCAACTTGTGTGGGCTATAGTCTTGTGAGACGCTACTATTTCCAATGTCAATCAAGCCTTCATCTTGTACCTCATTAGAAGCTATATGCATTTCTTCTATCATATTTAAGGGTACGAGTTGTGGCATTTCATCCCCCTCAGGTGTTACCCAGGTCGTCCCCCTATTTCGCCAAGTGTCTATGGTTGCTGCTAGGTGGACTCAATCCACATTTTCAGACTCAGTTATCCCAGGTAGAACATCCATATAAGGAGAATCTTCCCCAACATCAATGTCCATTTTACATGTGTAGCAATAGTGCAATGGGGCCAAGTGAACTCTGGTTTCATATCTATGATCGATTATAAATCTATTTCCTAGAGGATGTGCTCGACAAGTTACAAGATCCACTCGAATGACAGAATCTTGGAACTGCAAGTAGACATGGTTTTTAGACCATGAACCATTTATGCTTCCTTCATGAAAGGACATCCTAATATCATCTCTCAAATGACATACTGTGCTTGGACAAATCTATAACAATGAAGGTATTTCTTATTTTGTGTCCAAAGACCCTGATCTTGAGATCTTCTAGCATCCCAATAGGTTTACAATAGACCCATTAGTCACCTTTACTACTATGGTTGTGGTCCCAAGGTGAGATCTTCGCATAGTTTCCCATAAATTTTTAGTTACAATGCTAACCCAGTGCCACCATCAAGGATTCCCTTCACAATTAATCCCTTGGTAGTGATTGGTATGGTCGTATTAGATTCATCGCCTTCAAAGTATTGTCCCAACTTGTTAACAGGTATTTCTACAACAGAGTTCTCATCTAAGTTGGGTTGTGGATCTAAGTATTCCTCCTCTATTGGAATCTCTCTCTCCCTATCTCCATCGATATGTGCAAATTGTGGTAGCCCACCAACTTTCAGTTCTCCATTGAGGAAAGCTCGAAGAGCTAAGAATAGCTCGGGGTCTCCATATAGTTTGGACATGATGGTGGTTATAACTTTTGAAGCCATAAAATCCATCAATTTGGCAATGTTTAACGGCATCCTTTGGGCTTTAGTCCCTTGACGTTGGGAAGATGGGATCTCCATTTCTTTGATAGGGTCAGGTAGTCCCTCTATAAACATTCTCTCCAACAAGAAGTGAGTATGCCCACTTTCCCATGACTTTAAGTCACTTTCTTCTTGGATGACACTAGGTATGGCTAGGGGTCTATGGACCTTGCGAGGTTGTTATTGCATAGGGAACACTATGTCTGTAATCTAGATCTACCTAGGTGCCTTTGGGTCTCTTCTACCAAACTCCTTAATTGCTTGACTCACTCAATCTCCTTTGTAGGGTTTGGGTAAGTTCCTATCTTCTTCTTGGGTCCTGGCCATTGTGGCTCATGACAATCTTCCTTGTTGGTTTCTTTCCTCGTTTTCATTTTAGTCTCCATGGTTTCACCTGAATCAGAATCCTCTTCAGCGTCGTTGATATATACGGGGTCGTCACTAGTCCCTATATTGGTCTTTGAATTGGGGTCTGACTTCGCTGCTTTTTGCGATCTCTTTCTTCCTATTTTCTTCTTCTTTTGAGATTGGGCAATCGATGCCGTGTCTCTTTCTTCAAAAATATAATTTTTCTTTTGGAGCATCGATCGTGTGAGTACATTTACTAGTACCACATGTGTACTTTGTGATAGCTCCTCGGTAACCTCAATCAAGTTTAATGGTGTGATCTTCGGTGCATTTGGATTATTTGGACATTGGGCAATTAAATGATCAATGCCATATCTATTACAAATGAGTATCGGCATTTTAGTGTGCTCGCTTGATTGGTTTGCATTAGTGTAGCATTCTTTTGTAGCCTACTAGGACAGTCAGCTACATGATGTGGACCTCCACACTCATAGCATTGAAGAGGTGGTCTCTTGGCAATGTAATTGATATTTTGGCCTCTTGCAGCAAGAGCATCTACTTGATAGTAGACAAGTTTGACTTGTCCCCAATAGTCCTCCATGTAGTATTGTGGATTTTCTTCAAGTGCATCAATCACATAGGCAATATTAGGGTCTATATCTTGCTCACAGCCTTCCAAACAAGCAATAGATGACTCACAACCCATTTGATTCACAGAAGTGATTCTCGGATGTGGTGGTTGCGGTCCTAGCACTGGAGGTGGTAAGGGTGTTGTTTGAACAACATTTTGGGCCCTAGGGACCATGTGTTGTGATGTTTGCTCAAGAGGTGGGGCTGGCATCAATGCAGGCACTCAAGGTGTGTCTGTCCATGCTAAGGTTGGTCTATTGGCCATCGCACTCTTAAATACTATGAAATCCTTAGCCTGATGACCATACCTCCCTTAGGCATTGCAATTCCCATTAAATTTTACTCTAAATGTAGGGCATTCACTTGTATTACATGGACCATAGCAAACCGAGCACCATTGTTGCTCCCTTCTTGGATACATATGATTTTTTTGTGGAGCACGATTGTCTCTAAGACTCTCTTCAATGGCCTTGGTGAGATCATCTACAGGTCATGTCAGATATCTTTGGCTCCGTAACAATAGGCTTTAGGGTCATTGGTTGATGCCCTGATGCTTGCGAGCTAGTAGATTTAGGCTCAACGGACACTCTTTCTTCTTGCATCATTAAATTATCCTCCAATTGGATTGCATTGGTGGTGACTGCTTCCCAAGTGGTGATACCTCTAATGACTAGGCCATTGTAGATATCCTCATGTTTTAATCCCTTAATGAATCTATCAAGCAATTGGTTATTATTGAAGTGCTCATTTGGATTACAACGAGAATTCAAATGCTTCAAGCGACTAATAAAGTCTCTCACCGACTCTCCTTCCTCTCGTTGGGCTTTCTGGATCTGAGATGCTACAGCCCAAAGCACTCCCTCTCGTATGTATTCTTTCAAGAACAGTGTCCTAAGAGTAGGGTAAGTTGTTTTTTCTTCCACCCTTAGGCTTCTATACCAAACCCCAACCTTCTCACTTAAGGTTAGGCTTAAAGCATTACTCTTATGTAGGTCATTGTGTTCTCCTAGGGAATCGCATAGTTGTTCAAACACTTCGATATGCTTTCTCACATCTCCATCTCCACTAAATTTTTGTGTGAGGTTGGCTATTTGTATTGCCTTACTTCTAGGCTCTCTATCATGCATGTTACGCATATTCTCAGCAATAGATCGACCGATAGCTTGAGCAAATGTTGCCAAGTCACCTAAGTGAGCAGGCACCATGGGTGAAGGCGCTCCAGAGACTACATGTGGAGTAGGTATTGGCATTGGTCTTGGTGTGTAGGAAGCCCTTGGGTTCCAAGTTTGGTACGGTGTTGTGCCATGTGGTGGCCCAAAGTTCATATGTATGGCCCAAAGCTCATATGTGTGGCCCTAGGCATAGTAGATGTCGAATGTGACATGCTAATGCTAGCCAGTATGGTCCCATTGACATAAGAGCTTGGATGTTGTGGTTGCGGAGCATAGATTGTTAAAACAATGGGAGGGGTAGGAGCTACATGAGTACGAGGACCCATAGGTGCATATGATTGATACACACTTGTAGGTACTACTGCAGGCATTGAGCTACCATGTAGCGGTGCTTTACTAACAAAAGAGATCCATGGCGTGTTTCTTGGCATGCCCATCATTGGGGTATGCATGGTAGCCATGGTGTAGTCAAGGGAAAGATTGATCTAGACTTGGAAAGGTAAAGCTATCACTTGTGGGCTCAGATAACATTGAGACCCCTGGCAAAATAACATATGCAGGATCCATCAGACTTACTGAGGGAGTCTCCATTTGCGATAAGGTTAATTGTTTAGCCTTTCCTTTATCCAAGAATCTCATGCGACCCGTTGAAGGAATGTGGATCCCTTTGTTCTGTCTCTCTAGCTCAATAACCCTATGGATGATCTCACAAACTCTTTGTTGTTGATCTTCTATACTAGTGGCACCTGTTGTGGATTGTAGGACATCTAACCAACACACATGATAGGTGTGACCTATGTATATATCGATTAAAGTCTCCGTTTGTAGTTCATACTCCCAGTTTTTGTTTCGGAACGCTCCATCTAGGATTGAGGTGCTAGGGGTGTCCTTTGAACTAGATGCAATGTAGCTCTCTATGGGTTGATGACCCTTGGTGGTCGCTAATTCAGGAGCACTCAATTGCTCGCTTGGAATGGATGTTGACATAGGGGCTTTCGCTTTTAACTCCCTCCTTTGCTCTACCCTATGTAAACTCTTGATTTCCTTTTCCCTAGCCGCAATGATTTACCGCTCAACCTCTTGCACTTTGGCAAGGCTTCTACCATAGGTAATATAACCTCGGAGGGGAATAGCTCTAAAAAGTTAGGGGGTGTAGTGAATGGAGTATTCACGTGCACACTCTCCAAGAGCATGGGGTCTACGTTGGTCATGAATGGCTAATTTACTTCCCCACCCCCCTCATTTACATCGTTAGCTCCATGTTCGGAGCGAGTGGCTCTACTAAAGGTTTCCTTCAAGCGGCTAAGCACGCTCGGCCCAGACCGTGGGTCCATGGCATGCATGTCTTGGCTTGAGCTATCGAGATTAGGCATTGGGTAAACCTCCATGACATCATTGTCAAAGGAAGAGTCAGTAGACACAATCGGAGATACTCTCTATGTGCATGTCCTCTAGCACACGGCCAGAGCGTAGGTGCATGTGACCTCCACACTATAGAGGTGTTGGTGAGTGCCCGTCAAGGCCTCTCACCTAGTTTTTTTAGGTGTTTATAACCCAAATTTTTTGTATTTTTGGTCCCTTTTTTAACCAAGCCACGGAATATGGCATGTGATAGCTCAAAACAAGCATCTCGTCTAGGGGGATGTGCCATGCTTTACAGCCCCCAATTCGGTTATGTACAGCCCTCGGAATCCTAAAACTAGTCTTTTCCTAGGTGGGGAGAGGGCTAGAATTAGTAAGTCCAAAGGGTGAGTGTGAAGGGGGTGGTGGAGGACTTGAGGAACTCGTCCCACATGCCCTCCCTTCACTTGAGGTCCTAGTCTTTATATATAAAGTGGTGTGTATAGTATATCATAAGACTGAGGACTAAGGCCTAGGCTTGGGCTTGGGGAAAGATCCCGATCCCTTCCTTTTAAGATTAGGTTTTTCTAATTTTGTTTTGAGTTTTCTTTTTAGTCCCAAATATCTCGAGCATTTTTTTATTAATAAAATTTTTAAAGAATTTTTTAATATTTTTTTCCAAAAAAAACTTTTTTTGAGGATAATGTGACTGCGTGGACACTGAACTCCCACATGCACATAGCAGCTCCTACGAGCTTTGTCTACCCTCTTTTCACCTAACATAGCTAATTACACCTAATTAACGCTAACTACCTCTGCTAACACACTGTCAAACACAATACTTTTCACACTCACAAACAGTCAACTCTATTGCTCACTGTCTACTCTACTTCTCCCTGTCTACATTCACTAACAGGTCTACTAATACCTACTCATTAGAGATCTGGCAAAACTAATAAAAACAGTACAATGCAGCACTAATGGAGCTGGCCCGGGGCAGTCACTTATCAAAAGACCCCTATATCACGTGCGTTCAAGAGGTAATTAATAATACCCCAATATACATACTATACTTACACTGTGATCCTATTTAAAAAAACCCCACCCCCCTCTGTATGTATACATTTTTATACATTTTGGTCTTTTAATAATCCTCTCCGGTTAACTCACGTGATATCATACACATTCTAAAAAGTGACCGCCCCGGGGGAGCTGGCTACCATCAAATAAGGATAGTTGATCAAGACATTGTAAAGACCGCATTTCGCACTACGTTTGGTCTTTACAAGTATATTGTCATGCCTTTTGGCTTGGCCAATGCACTAGTCACATTTAATCGCTTGATGGAGAAGCTATTCAGGCCTCACCGAACCTTTACTCAAGTGTTCTTTGATGATATAATCATCTGCTCTAATTCACTATAAGAACACAAGAAACACCTTCATGTAATATTCCAAGTTTTACGAAAGAATAAACTTTATATCAATCGAAAGAAAAGTTAATTTTTCTTACAAGAGATTCAGTATTTAGGTCACACTATCTCTCAATATGGCATCCATATGGATCCATCAAAGCTAGAGGTAATAAAAGGATAGCCTAATCCAAGGAATCTACATGAACTAAGAAGCTTTATAGGTATATGTGCATACTAGAGATGCTTCATAGAAAAGTTCTTACAAATTGAGGGACCATTACATGACCTAACAAAGAAAAACATCAGGTACATATGGTCCACCAAGGAGAACAATGCTTTCAAAAAGCTTAAAGAGAAGCTTATCTCTCAACCTGTGCTTACACTGTCGGATCTCTCAAAGCCATTTGAGGTCCAATGTGATGCTTGTGGTGATTGCCTTGGAGCTGTTTTGCTCCAAGAAGGACACACCATAGCCTATGAAAGTCAAAGGCTCGACCCTGTTGAGCAAGCTGTAGGCATATATGAGAAGGAACTCTTAGCAGTTCTACATGCTCTAGACTTGTGGAAGCACTATTTATTGGGGACTCCTTTCATTCTGGGATGATGAACGGATCACCAAAGCCTTAGGTACTTCATGATGTAGACCAAGCTCTTCGACAAACAAATGAGGTGGGCAAATTTCCTTTCGCAATTTCATTTTCATATTGCTCACATTGCTGGAAAGCATAATCAAGTAGCCAATGCACTCGCAAGACAACCGAGAGTGAATGTGGTTTCCATAGAAACTCACAATGATCTATCTTCTATGATAGATGAGTACTGTATTGATCCTAATTTTAGAGATGTGATTTTAGCCCTTGCACTAGGGAAGAAGAAAGAACCATTTACCCGAAGATGGTTATCTTCTCTATGGCAATAGACTATGCGTTACTAACTCACGATGTGAGGAAGTAATGTATGAATCTCAGGCTCCTCCTTATGCGGGGCATAGGGGGATTCAATCGACCCTAAAAGGGATAGAAACATACTTCTATTGGCCTGCCATGTCGTATGTTTCAAAATGTGTGGTATGCCAAAAGACGAAGTTTGATAGAGGAAAGCAACCTGGATTGCTCCAACCATTGCCAATACCTAATCCACTATGGGAGAGCATATCCATGGATTTTATCTTTGGATTGCCCAAGTCTATCCATGGGAACACATGAATATGGACGATAGTAGACAGGTTTATCAAACAAGCACATTTCATACCTATCAAAAATACTATCAAAGCCCATCAAATGGCAACCCTCTTTATATCACAAATCTTCAAGTACCACACCTTTCCAATGTCCATAGTGTCCGATAGAGATCCTAGAATGACCAGTAATTTTTGGAAGGGTCTCTTTGAGAATTTAGGTACAAGGCTAAACTTCTCTTCATCCTATCATCCCCAAACGGATGTCCAAAGTGAAATAGCTAACCTAACCATTCTTGATCTACTAAAATCTTATGTCACAAAAGTAGCCCAAAAGCCCCAATGGGAGAAGTACTTACCCTTAGTGGAGTATGCTTACAATAACATTGTACATACTTCCACGGAAAAAGCACCTTTTGAGGTGATAGAGAGAAGATCAAAAAGGCCCTTGCTACTCAAGGTACATGGGAAGATCTTTGCTACAAATGAATATAGCCGAGACCTGCAAGAATCTTTCCAAAAGATTAAGGATGCTATATCCATCTCTCAACAAAGGCAAAAGGCTAATGTTGATAAGCACAAAAGAGACCTAACCTTTAAACAAAATCATTAAGTCTTGCTTAAGTTTCCCAGGGCTCGATTAAGGCACACAACAGGCAAGAATCCTACGGGACACCAAAAGTACTATGCTAAGTTAGCAAAAAGGTACTATGGTCCCTTCTAGATTCTTAGACCAATCAATGAGATGGCCTATCAACTGAAGTTGCCCAGCCATTGGCTCATACACAATGGTTTCCATGTAAGCCTACTAAAGCCTTACAAAGGAGAGCCACTTCAAGAACCAATTATTGAAGACCCACCAGAGATCGAGGACCAAGAAGAGGTGTTGCAGTCCGAGTTCATTCTCCGACACGAAGACAAAGGTATTACAATGCAGTAAGACTATCCGCCGAGGATATCTTATCAAGTTTAAAAATTATCCTTTTGAAGATGCTAGATGGATGCAAGGCATACAGTTAAAGGATAACCTAAACCTTGTCAATCCTTACAATGATTCCCTAGAATAAGCAAATGTAAATATGTATAAATGAACAAAGTTTTTGTCTTATAAGACTCTCTTTTTCTTTATTATGCAAACATGCTAACGAATATGCATGCTTAAGATCATGTTTGTGGAGACGACGTGTCCCCAACACCAAGTAGAGCTTGTCACTCCACTATGGAAGATTGATACAGACTAATGTACACACATGCTTGCGGAAACTAAGGCTCTCAAGCACCAAATGGACTAGTCATCTATTCTGGAACGATGTCGTAGGGTAAAATAGGGATCCTCTACCCACTAGCATACGTACTAATGACTAGGCTTTATCTTCTCTAACTTATAGTTGAGGCCGACTATGATTTCAAGAGAGAGGTAATGTCATAAAAACTAATATCTAATACTCTCAAATGATTTTTTCATGTTAAACTAGTCATTTAATATGGGGAAGTACCAGGAGAGTAAAAGCTAGAATATTGGACCGGTCTCTGTCAGGGATCCAAAGGAGGGAAAATAGGGATCCAAAGGGGGATAGCGTGCAAAAGATCGATGTGCTTCAATAGGGCTTAAAAGACCTAAGGTTTAACTCCATTAAGACTTCCAAAGGCTAAGGTTCCAAAAACTAAACCTTTCATCCAATGGCCAAAGTGTAGGGGAATTGGATGGTCATGGGGAAGACTAAAAAGTCTTCCCACATCCCTAGGAAGGAGGGGGAGAGCCCATTTTGTAGGGGATGAGAGAGAAACACACACACACACACACACACTCCAAGGCTTCCCCTTTACACAAAGGGAATACTTGACACATGTCAAGCTCCTAGGCCAGTTGCCCCCAACCTCCCCTCAAATCCTATTGGATGGCCATAGAGGTGGACCAATGAGAATTAGGCTAGAGTAAATTTAGTCTGATCAATTTAAAAATTCTTGATAAAAGAAACAATAGAAATTAAGCTCCCTAGAAGAAAATTTGACAGTCTACCAAGGGGTCCAATGAGCATCCAAGCAGCCCCAATGGCTTGCATGATTCCTATTGGCCAGAAGACAAAAAAGGACTAATGAGAGTTTAGATGAATTATTTAAATACCTAAAGCTCTCACAAAAGGGGAAATGGAGACACTTGTTAAAAGGCTATCAACTATGATTCTAATTTGTGATTGGCTAAGCTTTACAGGAGCCAATGGGAGGCCATCATGAGCATTTAGCAAGAAGGGTCAACCAAGATGAGAGAAGGGGTTTCATTTTACTCATACACTATGCTACACACACACACACACACACACACACACACACACACACACACACGCATGTGTGCAAGAAGAACTCCATCTCCTTCTCCAAGCATTGAGAAGTAGAGGCCTACACCAAGAACTCTTGGCTTTGGAATTCAAATCTAACCAAGATCCAAGCTTCAATGGCATGCTCATCTCCTCTAACATGCTAATTACTAAGCTAAGCTATCCTATTAGAGTGATTCTGTGAAGAGAATAATTCTTTCTTGTAAGATACCTCTTCTTCCTCTCAATCTATCCTCATTCCCTGCTAGCTCTCACCATTTTTGAAGTTGTGTGAGGTCTTGGGACTGAGGCTAGGGACACTAGGTGTGTTTTTCAAGCATAATTTGGTGTATGAAGCTTCCATCTTCATTACACCAACTAGTTTTATCAAGGAACACAAAGATTGTATTGTACAAAGATGGGAGAAGCTATAATACAAAGCCTTTATGGAGGGGGGACCGGATCCATGTAAATCCGATCCTCAACTGTTGTCAATTGTTTTATTTCTCTCTCTTTTCAAGTATTGTCAATGCCAAGATAGCTAGGTGTAAATTTCTATGTTGCTTTCTCAATTAAGTACTCTCTCTATGCTTATTAGGAACTTGTTCTTAATGAAATACTCATTAATTTATCAATTTACACTACACACAAGTTACTAGTGCATTAAATGTTACACCCATCATTTAATTAAGGCTTAGATGCACCTTTCAAATGTACTCTCCCACTTTCTTTTGACATGTATGTCAAAGGTTTCAAAGTTAATCATTTATTTCAGGTGAATGGCCATGAGAATATTGCAAGAAAATTTGGGCATGGCATTGATTGTTGCATCTTAGGGCTTGCTTTGAATGCAAAAACCCTACATAGCACTAAACATTCACATTATTTCTTTTAGTGCTTGTACTGAAAGACAAGATGATTAAATAGCACTAAACATTGATCTTTTTGAAAAGATGTGGCAAAGTTGGGTTTTTATTGATCCATGACGGGGGTGGGCATTGCTTGTCTTGTGATATTTGGTTTTTTAGAGCCACTTCATCAAAAGTTGCAATCATCTCTATCTCATTAGATTGACATATAATTGTAAATTTTCATTTGAGCTAGAGTTAGCCAACGTTTTGAGAGCTTTGAAAATGCAAAATTTGGCTTTCAAGGGCCACTTCATTTCATCAAAAGCGTTGCACATTTCATTTTGAGAGGTTCTAACATTGCAAACTTTGCTTATTTAGAAGCAATGATGTCTCTCTCATCATTTAATATGTATCTACATATTTGCTATCCATAGAGCAAAATTTCCATGTGCGTAACCAAAGGCACTTTTTCCCCCTGAAGTATTTTTCCTTTGGAAAATGTGGGTGTGTAAGACCCTAGAACTAGGATTTCAACAAATATTTTTGTGTGTTTTTTGGCTTTCAAATAATTGGTTTTTTGGGATTGTTCCATTAAAGCTTGTATAAAGAGACTTGTCTTTCAATAAATGAATCACTCAAATCAAGAGGACTCTAAAAGTGGGTGCTTCGCTCAAGGAAATAGTAGGTGAGATCCTTTCATGACATTGCTCTTTTTCTTATCTCTACATTCTTGTTTGGATCAACTAAAGGTTTAACACTAGCCTTTAGGAAAATTAAACACATTAGGAATTTATGTTTATTTGTGTCAACCATACGTAATAGACCTTGACCTTAGATTAATATAGGTAGGTCCATTTCTTATCCTAGATTGCTAATGATCACCTTAATATTCCACTTATTTCTATCATGAACTAGGTCTATGATTAGTCTTTCTTCCCTTAGTCTATTTTCCATAAGCATCTCTCATTATAGAAACATAAAAGTGTTAAAAAAATGGAAAAATGAATTGCAAAAAAAGATGTCCAAACAAATAGAATAAATTCTACTAGACACATTGAAAATAAATTTAATATATTCAAGTTTGTGTCTATGTTAGTGCTAGTGCCTTATTGGTACTTGGTAGGCAAGGGAACCACCTTGGGTTGCTTGGTCAAGGCTACAAACCGATGCCCTAGTCTAATAGGGGTAAGTTGTTGTCATGGTAGGTGAGTAGACTTTTGGAGACACTCCTTGTGGGTTCAAAGAGCCAAGAGTTGTAGCTTCACTTGCCTTGGGGTGGTCAGCTTGTGATGTCCTTTAATTTTTCTATGGAATGCTAAAAGAAAAAATAAATATTCCATGAGCTTCATTTTAAAGCTAAGTGACAATGTACTAACGGAGTTTTTAGCTTAGTTATATTCCATCATCACATGCATAGACTTGGTTATTGTATTAAGAATGATCATATGGTTTTTAGGCTAGTAACAGGTTATTGCACCATGGATTGATGATGTTGTTGGTCTTGGGTTGCAAATTAGGTCTATGCTAGGAATTACCCCCAAAAACGCTTCTGGTTATTTTATTGAACTCAAACTATACAAAGACATGTGACTATTGGCTATATATTCTTAGATGCATCGTTGTCCTTACTAAAAGTGCAAGTGACAACTTTCTATAAGTTCTCACTTTTGTCTTCTTAGGCTCTTCAACTCTTGCTAATTGATGGCCCACGTTGCTTGTGACTTGAACTAGGTGGCTACCCTAAACTTTTCTCACTTCAATGTGGTGGTGCTATTATTCTTTACAAATGAGTAATTCTATTCTATTAAAAATTTGGTACCATCAAGTAATATGCATAATCTTGGACCAAGACACTTTTTTGTTGCCTTTTCTCTATGGTAGATTGAATGTCCTTGCTCCTTAGGGTTTTGAGATATCTTGTACAAAATGGTGCAAATTCTTGAGCCTTAGACTATGCACTGATGATTGGAAGGGGTATTGGAATCCCTTTGGAACTAAGGCTAGTACATTGACTAATATTTCATTTGAAAGCTACTTTTGCATATATTTTTTATGGTCTAGTTATATTATGCTAATTTTTGTAGTTAGACATAATGATTGGAAGCTATTGGAGTGATTTCATAAATTTGATTGAGTGGATTGATTAATTGATGCATGTTATTGTCCTACCTACTTCTTCTCTATTATTTAGTATTTCCATTAATCTTCAAGGAAAAATGCTTACCTTGGGGGGGAAATGGTTTTGTTTGTAAACCTTGGATATTATGCGTACAAGAAATTATATTGATTCTATAATTATTGGCTTCAATTCATCTTCATGATGGACTTTATGCAATGGCAAGGTCTTGTAGACTTTTGGATTATTCTTTGCACTGAATCTAAGATCATGCACAATACATGTGTCATCCACAAACCTCACTACAGGCTAAGTTTTGTAAGTGAAGATACAAAAAAAAAAGGTTGGCTCAAGACAATTTCCATCTACATCAATAAGCAACATCTTTCAAACTCCCTTAACTGCATAAGAGGCATTCTTGGCACACAAGATAGTATTGACCTTAGGGACAAGTTCAAGAGAAGTGAACAAATCTCAAATGAAATGTAATGTGCTTAGTTTCACCATTTTCAAAGTACCATACAAGATTCATGAACTATAAGGATCAGCACAAATGTTCAATTTAGTGTGAAGTCGTGCCTGTGTTGCACACCTCTCTCAAATTGAATGACGAACGAACAAACACTGCACATAAGAGTGAGAAAATCTATATTTTGCAATACAAGTATGAAAGAATGGGATACATCTTTGCCTTCATGCACGCGTAGGTGGGCAATGGATGAATGGATATCAGTAGATCTAAATTGGCACGACACCTAGTGACCACTTCTATCAGTTTACGAGTTTACCCGATAATCAAAAATACAAAAACCTTGAACCATCTGAGGCATCAATCAACAAGGATATGGGTGTTTGCAACTGCAAAAAAATGTGCAAGCAAGTCAGAGACAAGGCCAAAATCCCAAAGCTAACAATCCTCCAATCCTCAAAATCTCCAATAAATCCTAGGAAGTGCTCTATAGCCACCAAACAAAAAAGAAACAATAAAAGATAGAAAGATCGATACAACAAGCAACACACATACACATACCTCACACCTCCCTCACACATACAACTACACATTTACATGCATCACAAGAGCCACACATGGCATACAAAATAAAAAGAGACACATACAACAAGCCACAAGCAAGACAACACAAAAACAAAGGAGCTCTCTGAAGAAGAAAAAGAAATCAAACAAAAAGGCAAAACATTTTGCAAGTACATAAATGTGGAGCATAGCCAAGAGGGGGTGATCGGGTTCGGTGAGCAATTTTTGCATGAAACCTAGTCAGCACGTGGCAACAAGAAAACTTGTAGAGGTAGGTTCCTAATGAGGATACACACGGAGCTTTACACAACATTCAAGAGGAGGATGAGGGATTTTGGTGCAGTAGATTGGTGGTAGGTTACCCTAAACATAATGCCTCTCTCTCTCTCTCTCTCTCTCTCTCTCTCTCTCTCTCTCTCTCTCTCTCTCTCTCTCTCTCTCTCTCTCTCTCTCTCTCTCTCTAGATGCAAGCCAACACCATATATCTCCCTCTCATGCAATGCATCTTGGCCATTTCCAATGCATAAGGCCTCAACGATCTATACATAAGTGATGCATGTACTCGAGGATTTAGGATATTAGCACTCAAGACTATGCCAGACCTCCCAAGCTATTCACTATCAGGGAGATTGATATTATGTTGCAATGACCTATGCATGTGTTCATCGATAACTGATTCCTTTTCTCCCATTATTATTGCCTCCACATTCTTGTATCCCCGTTATTTTTATTTTTATCACTAAGGTTGTATCCTTATTACCCATCAACTTTGTAAGCATAAATTTTGCAGGATGGAGGAATTTTCATTATCATGGTTTTTCTAGACCATTGTATCACATCTCATATGGTTGTAACTTTTGGCCTCATAGGTCATTTCAACCTTTTACAGACTTTGGTGCAACAACTTTAGATCTCCCTAAGGTCTTCCCTCTGTTTTTTATGGTGTTTCCCCCTAGGGAGTCAAAAAAGAGTTGCAAATGTAGTTCCCACATGTATTGGCTTCCATATGGTGGATCCATTGCAGCTGAATTCTAGATCTAACATACCTTCTCTCTTACCTCTACCTAGAAAACTACTCAATTCTAGGGATTGGATTTGGAGAGGTAGTTATCTGTTTATTTTGTATGAACTGGTAATACGAGTTTAGAAGGTTGATTACATCATTGGTTGGAGCTGTATGTACACACTATGCCACTATTGTCAATCCCTACGATAATCTTTTTTATCACTTTTGAAGTCAATGATTTTGGAACACCTTTTTGCCATTAGAATCTTTTTGAAAGATTCCTTTTTTGGAGCAAAAGAGAACGTTTTGCTAATGGTTTACCAAAAGAGATATGGCAATACTATATGAAGAAAAATCCCAAGAGCGTACAAAATCTCAAGGAATACACGAAGGAAGGATTCTCCGTGCATTTATGCTCCTTGCTTATTGACGAGACAAGCTAGTATCCAAGTCAACAAAAAAGTAGTATTTCAAGGAGAAGAAGAGGAAGAAGGACAAGAAACAAAAGAACAAATTGATAAGGACCATATTGACAAAATAGAAACATGCTAAGTATTTCAAAGAGGACAAGTGTTATGGATGTGGTTAATAGGGATAGGTCTTTAGAACCAAAGGAGCCAATTGATGTTACGGGTATGTTACATCAAAGAGTTCTTAAGATTCAAAATGATGTGCCGATGGACAGGGAGCAACCATCACGTCCTAGGGAAAAAGAAAAAGAACAGAAGGATAAGCTAAGTCGATCGATAATTTGGTTAAGGGCAAACACTTTCCAGCTATTAACAGCAAGCTAACAAATCACGGACTTTACATTGAGATCATAAATTGTAACTTCATTCATTTTTTATATAAAACCCTGGCATCATATCTAAACTTTGTACTTTTAAGTATTTTTTAGTAAATTTTAAAGTCGGTAGACAGGACTATGAGCTTCCAACTTGTAATTAAATATTACCCATATGTGATCTCCGGTCTCTTTCTACCCCAGATTTGAGTCATTTTGAAATTTTAAAATTTGAGGCTAAGATATAAAAGCCAATGTTGACTATTGGGTCAACAACACAACATAAAGCAATTGGTTTCAAAAGGTGACAACATCATTCCAAAAGGTATGATCTACCCAAGGAAGGGGTGAGTGTTTGTTGACATCCATCATTCACTTGCCTCCCTCTCAACCTTCCTCCCTGACCTCTCAATCTCCAATCTTAGGGAATGTATATATAAAGCCTTATACTCACAAAAACAAGATAAAAAAGTAAAAGAGCAAGAGCCTCCAAACAATAATGTGGAAACTTACAAGTTCTATACATAACACAAAATCATAAAAACACATTATGCACAAGAATACGAACCTTGTAATATTTGCAGTCTAACCATCATCTATCTGTGTGTACAGATATGGCTAGTATGCTAGAGTCGGGCCACTCCTGCCTTGGGTGAGAGGTACCCTCGTTACTCTTCACAAGTGTTTCAATTGGTCTTTTCGGTGCTTGCATGTGAATGGTATTTGATAGGTACACTAGCATGTGAGAGGAATTTTGAGGAGTTAAAATGGCTGATACGTCTCTTGACCACGACTGATCCATACATAGTAGAGAGTGTCTCTCCCATTGCACAAGCCTATCCTTTTGACCAAGATGATTATAGGTGTCTAGTGACCTTCTTAGTAAACATTGGTGCCTCTGATGATGAAGAAGATTTACATGATTACATGGATGGCACATATGGTCTCACGGATGATGACTTTTTTTTTCACGACGACGAGGATAGCAGTTTAGCCTTAGGTTTCCTCCCCAATCTCTACAATATTCTATTCCCTTGACTCTCTAAGGGGAGTGAAAATAATTAGGTTAGTATTCCTTATGTTTTATAATTGTGTTCAATAAGTATTGGTACCTTTTCCCACTGATGTGCCTCTGGAAGGTGGATGTTTGGTGGTGACTATTGTGCAGTTTGTGACTACATGAGGATGCCTTTGAAGGACAACGACAATGGAAGTTTACATGTTACAACGGATGTTCTCCATTATGTCAAGTGTACTACTTCCTTTTATCTATGCTTTAACATTTACATGTTTGCATCTTGTCATTTGAATTCTAACAATGCATAAAATTTAGGAAGTTGTGTGGCATTGCCAATTTAGATGCTATAATTTTTTCAAACTCCTAGTACCTTGTTCTCCTCTTTGAGTTTGGCCTATTAGTTGGCTTTAAGTAGGTATCAGGACCTTAGGCTAAACTAGGCTCCTTAATTGCTGACTTTAATTCCTAAATAGTCTATTATTGTAGTAACTTTAGTAATGTTTTAGGCTATGAGGATATAGTTCTCTCTAGTTTATTCCACCTAAGTGTGACTTGTGTTATGGAAGCCCATGTGTTAAGCTGGCATTTGAGACCTCGAGTCTCCCGGCTAGTTTATGCTCAAGCTGGTATTTGAGACCTTGAGTCTCCCAACTGTTGGTATTTGAGACCTCGAGTCCCCCAGCTACTTGTAGCAACTATGAAAACAACAAAAAAGAAAACAAAGAAAAAGAAAAAAAAAGAGAAAAAGAAAAGAGAAAGCAAATAGCACAAACTTCCTTGTATTTTATGTGGATCACACTTAAGTGGTATAAGTGACAAGACCACTAGTCCTTAGACCCCGACGAACATTCCTAGGGTTAACTACTCTTTAGTCAACATTTTTTAATTAATGTTGGTCAATCTAGTACTTACTTTAGCCCTAGCTCTTGTGTGCTTCTCTTAGAGTCGACCTAATAGACCCTAACTCAATTGCATTTTATTCAGGTACTACGCTTGTTCTAGTTGGCAATGTTACAATTCATAAATTTATTTTTGCATTTCCTAGAATATCATGTATACATCTCTCTCATTGCACACCTGTACATGCCGCCTTTGAGATTTCACAATGTTGTTTTTCTTCTGACACAGGTACTTCTATTGTGGAACCTGATGCTACACAGATATATTTCGAGGACAGAATCTACATCAGGAATGGGGGCATGTTAACCAATGGCATCCACTTCTAGTAGTCATGGGCCGAGCTTGTTGGTCCAATAGGAAAAGGGTAAGAGTGATTGCCGATGAGAAATGCACTCTAACAAGAACATTCAAGGGTTAGTTAGCTAAGTATGGGTGCCCAAGTGTGAATGGGGCGAGCTCATATAAAAGTCACGTAAACCTAAAAATTATTCATTGTCTCATTTTTGCAATTGAAGAGTGCTCTTGCTCCATCTCCATCTTCTTCTTCGTGTGTGTGTGTGTGCATGCGTGAGTGAGAGAGAGAGAGAGAGAGAGAGAGAGAGAGAGAGAGAGAGAGAGAGTGATAGAGCATTGCGACGATGGCACGGCGGCGGCGAAGCGGTTGAGCGCGGCATCGCAGCGGCTCCTTCTTCTTCGCGGCGAGGAATCCTCCATGAAGGCGAGCATAGGGCGGTGAGTGACCACCCTTGCTCTCTTGAGCTTGCTAGATTAGTCTAGTTGCGTGCTTGGAGCCATTTGTGGCTCGCACACAATGTATTGGCAAGTCCCTTGCATTGACACGTGCAACAGATGCGCACACCTTGCTTCCTAATCAAAACTCCTTTGGATCATAAATTACAATGCCTCCAGATGCGACGTCATGACTTTTCCTATATGAGCCATCAAAATACATCAAGCATGCATTTTCAAGTTCTTGTATTCTCACCCTTTCTTGCTTCATGGCTTCTTCTTTGATCAAAAGTGGACTCTCCTTATACGTAAGAAGGTCTGCCAAAGTAGCTCTAGTGCTTTCTTTGACCATAAATGAGAATTGAAACTCTTGAATCTTAATTAGCCATTTCATCTCACTGTCTTTGACATGTTTGAGTTATTGAACAATTGAGGAAGTAGAGAATAGCTCATCAAGAAGGTAAAAGGATGTGGTAGTAGATATTGCATGAATCTTCTACAAGCATATACAACACTAACCATAACAAGCTCCACTTTAGAATAACATCTCTCAGTAGCATTCTTAACTCGGCTACTAGCACAATATATGGACCTCAAACACCTTTTTGTAAAAGCATGGCACCAATAGCATCTTCTCCCACTGATTAGTTCACATAAAACTCTTTTTCCCAATATGGGGCTTGCATAGTAGGAAGAGAACCCAAATTCTCCTTGACTTTCTCAAAAATATCTTCACATTCAACAATCCAAATTAATGGGTCAACCTTTGCTGCTTGCTATAAAGGATAGGGAATATGTGACGATAGGGACATGAATCTACTCATATACCTAACTTTTTGGATAAAAGTGGCTAATTGCTTTGTATGCTTTGGGGATGGTAGAGACATTAATGCCTTGACCTTCTCAAGATCTGGATCTATTCCATTCTCTGATATCACATGTCCTAGAAGCTTAACTCGAGGTTGTGCCAAATGACATTTCATTGGATTTAATTGTCAGGTCCATAGTCATCATATCGTCTGAATACCATCTGAAGCTTCATACAATGATCTAGTCAAGTACTATACACACAAAAATCATCGATGAAACCTTTGACAAACTTCCCCAATTATGGAGTGAACACCCAATTAGCTCTTCTTGGTACTCGCCAGGTCCATTGGTAAGCCCAAATAGTAGAACACAATAACAAAAGCATCCCCATGGAGTTATGAAAGTAGTCTTCTTCTTATCTTCAAAGGCAATAGACATTTGGAAATAACCTAAAAACTATTGCACACATTATATTGTTCATGTTCTGCAACTAAGTCCAGAACTTCATCAATAAAAGGCAAGGGATACGGTTCCTTCTTTGTGGCTGCATTCAATGGCTTATAATCAACACAGACTCTCCATCTTCCAACCTTCTTGGGGTCACCACAATAGGACTTACCCATTCTACATTATCAACAGGGCATATGAAACCTCCCTCCAAAAGCTTATTCACCTCTTCTCTTAAAGCTGCCATTTGTTCATGTCCAAGCCTTCTAAGCTTCTTCCTAGTAGGTGTTGCCCCATCCATGAGTTCAATCTGCACATCCTTTCCTTTAAAACCCCTTATTTCTTGGTAGGAGGTGATAAAAAGATTTGGGAAATTCTTTAACATCCTTAAGGGCTCATTTCTACGATCACTCTGTTAGCTTGGTGCTAACACTAGAATAGCTAAAACTCTTAGACCACAAAAAGTATCGATTTTCTTTCATTGATAACTCTACTCGGTTGTTATTGAATGTGTATCTAGGGCTGAGTATTTCCAAGACATTACCTTGGGTCTTTTGGCCCAAACATTAGTGTCTCTGTGAAAGTAGCCTCGAGCAATGATTGACTCTTAAGGTGCGACCCACCCTATTACCTTTGGTTGTTGAGGTTGTTCTTGTGAATTTATCCAAAGTAGATTGTTGACTTTAATGTGCTCTTTGGATACTATCACCTGGTTGACTCTTTTTAGCTTTCTTTGGAGGCTTTGTCGTGATGAAAATTCTGGTTGTTAATTTTTTTGCCTAGGCTTCCATTTTATTGTCGATAGTTTTGTTTTTGACTTAGAGACTTTGTATAACTTTTGATGGAGAATTGTTTGTGAGGCTAAACTACTTCAATCTTGGATTTTGCTTTACCTTTCTTATTTTATGTATGGTCGTGTCTTTGTCGCATGAGCTTGCGATGGTTCAAGGACTATCACTGTCTCTTTTGTTGACATTCTTTGTTGTTGTCCAAAGAAGATGTTCATCCAACTTTCTATTAAGACTATACTCTCTTTGGGAGTCTTTGATGTAGAATGTGTCTTTAAACTCAAAACTCAAACTTGAATATGGCTTTTGCTGCCATGCTAAAGTTAGGAATCGTTGTTTTAAAACTTGTACATTGTTTCTTCCGGCTCTGTGATTGGTGGCTTTCCCATCATTATCCAAGTGCTATAATTCTTTGCTATTGGATCACATACCCTAGCTACCACGCTTGAGAAAAGTGTTGAAAAAGGGGACACTCAAGGCTTCTCTCTCTTGGGTGACAAACAACTCCTAGACAAACTCTTTGTTGATAACTCCAAAAGTGGATTTTATCTTTAGAGTGGAGGAGTCTGAATGGGTTTCTCCAGTAGTTATTGTGCCCAAGAAGGATGGGGCTAATAGCATGCTTTGGTGGTACAAAAAGGACTGTCCTTGACAACACCTTTGAGTTACAATTTCTACATGTCACGTGAAAAATTACCTATCATACTATATATCAGTGCATAGATATTCAAAAGGAGAATCTAAAAACACAAGGTCCAAAAAGTTTTGACCTAAACTACAAAAATTTTACCAGTCCCCACTTTTTCATTGGTAGAAGTAAAATAGGTCCTTTTTTTGTACCACCAAACCACGCTTTCACCCATGGAAGATTTAAGGAATGTGTTGATTTCAAACCTTATAATACTGCCATGAAAATGAATCATTATCGACTACCCTTCCACGGTGAAATCCTTAATCAAGTTTCTAGTCATGAACGCTACTCAATCATGGATGAATTTTTTTGGTTACTTTTAGATCTTGATAGCAATTGAAGACTACCTTTGTGACTCCTTGGGGGTTTTTTGCTACAAGAGAATGGCTTTTGGATTGGTCAATGCATATGCTACCTTCCAAGGGTGGATGAATAAGGTGTTTACTTGGGTAAGTTTATTTGAGTTTTCATGGGTGACATTGGATGTTGTAGATCCAGGATCACACATTTGGAGAAGCTGAGACTCATTTTTGAAAGGCTTCAATAAGAGGGTTCGCAGCTTTGCATAGACTACTTAACCTCTGAAAACGGACAAGATTGGCCCTTCTAGTCTATTTTCACATTTATGTGTGTCTTTTTGTTTGTAACTGCCTACAAACTCACACACAACATGGGGCCATGGCCCAAGTGGTTAGACCACGTAATATCTATATTATGGAGTCATCCCACAACATGGGGCCATGGTCCAAGTGGTTAGACCACCTAATACACTGCTTTGGGGTTGTGGGTCTTGTGCTCAATCTTGCACTGCCACTTTATCCAGATAAATCCTTCAAATCCAGATAAAATCACTTGGTGGGTTTGCAAGAGCTTTTTCCCATAACGCTGCCTTCTGCACCAATCGCACATAGAGTAAAGCACCAAGATTGAAAACTGAAATATATGAGTACCTATGCATAGCTTATGTCGCCATGATTCTAATGACTACTTGCACACAAAAAACAGACATCATTTGATACACTTGCGAGCACAAATATCTCGTAGGTGCGTTGGCGCATGTGCTTCATCTCGTCTGGAATGCTTGGCATATCTGTAGAATTGAACGATCGGCTTTCAGATCTTGTGAAGCACTGACAACTTTGTAAGGATTCTGTAGAATTTTTTTTTGGCTAAACCTTCAACTTCTTTAGGCCAAGTTGGACTCCAATACAAGGTCTATCTGTGAGGGTGAATCTGGGAGATAATTCTTTTTGACTTGAGGTTCAAAACCCATGTCTAGCATTCGATCTGCCTCATCAAGGACAATATTTTGAGATCCTCTGATTACTTCTGTGTCTGCTCTTCTTCATTGGTGACTTCTTTGTTCCTACATCAAGGTGATCAAAGTCGCATTTGTTATTGTTAGCTTTTGTGTGATTTGTAAATCCTTACACTGCTTCTAATTAATACATGACTTAACCGCAGTTAATTCCCCAAGTTAGTAACTTGCATCAAAAGGGCCTTATCCGACATCATTCATGATAGATGACCATCGATGAGCTATCATTGTCCATTTGTTCCCAAAATTCATTTACATGATATACACGGTATAGATGGCTATCATGGCTTCAGATTTGAAAAAATTGCTTGGCTTGATTTGGACTATTATTTGGCACTTTTTGGATTTCAGTCTTGAAAATGATTGATGGGCATCACTAGCACCTTTTGGCTACCAAACACATGTAGAACCAATGATGATGATCAAAATTGGGCTTGATTCCTAGTTGCTCCTGCAGACATTTATCATGATAGATGACTGAATTGTCATTTCTGCCCCTTTTTTTCTTGCCAGTATTGTTAGTCCCTTTTGTTTGTTAGGCATCATTAAGTCACATACAAGATATAAGATTTACATTATAAAGATCTACTTCCTGTATATGGCCTTATAGTTGCGTGAAGTGTCTGATGGAAACTTTACACTTGATGGTTGGTTGTCGTATGTAGCATTGTTCCACAGCATTGGGTTTTGATGTGAAGTGAGCTCTCTTCTAATTGTATTGTAACCGTAGGAGGAATTGGAAGAATTCAAGCGGTTGTGCATTCACACTAGTGTTACTGGTTTCCTATGGGATCCACTTCTTCATGATACATGGCTGTTTTGTTGATACCGCTCATTTGGGAACCCATACTTGTCCTTACTTCGTTTGTGTTTGATGAGAGACTTTTTTGGGATCCACCTTGTGTTTGTGTGAGTCTTCAGTGGTCTTTGCCTCAGCCCTTGTACTCTTGATTGACGACAAGATTCAGACTTTGGGAGTTGACAATTTAACCGTTTCAAAATCCAAATGAGCTCCTGACCTCTTTGTGCTTGAGTCAACTTCCATGGAACCCAAATTCAATTTGCATTAGCTTGCAACTTTGTGACTTTTGTATATGTTCTTGTAGGCTTTGATCGTTTTTCTACTGGCATTGGATCTTGTGATTTTTAATCAGAGATCTTTATCTTCTTGATTTCTACCTGTTTTTGGCCAATTTGGCTCTTTGGTATCAAGATTTGTCGACCTTTTTAGTTCAGAATTGTTGTTCTTTGCTTTAGACCTTCATTGGGTGTCATGGAAGTTGCTAGTGATCATGATCGTCTGAGTTGTTGGTAGGGGATGTTGTATGAACCATCACTATTGCTACCATCCTCAACAAGTTTACATTCTAACACTTTTCCTTTGTGGTTTGGCTTGTTATGGAAAGTTACTGTTTGCTTGCTCTTAGGTTGTTGTTTTGGCGATGACTTTGGTATCCACTTGACTAGAGTGTTGATAGCTTGTTAACATGACTGTGTTCTTCTTAGCTGAGTTTTTTATTCATGTATGGGAGTCATGTATGAGGATTCTTGTTGAAGTTACATTTCCATTGAGGATTTTGGAATCCACTTCTAATGCACTTTATGCTTGTAGCGGTGACATTGGTTCCTGGGTCTTTGATCTAGACAATCATAAAACCGTGCATTAGTTAAAGTTTTGTTCTTGTCACCTGCAAGGTCGTCTGAATTTCCATTGTCGGCATCTTCTTGAAGAACCAAGTGTTCTACAGAGTCGTAGAACTCATCTTCTTCTTCGTCTTTGTTTTTGTTTTCCTAGATCACACTCACTACAAAGGGGCTACAAAGTAAGGAACGACATCATGGCCATTTTCATCACAAAACTTCGTTGTTGGATCATCTTGAATAGTGCACACATCTAGAGTAGCCAATAGTGTTCCCATTCCAATGGCTCTAAAGATTCCTCAGGAAACAGTTTTGGGATATAATCCTGATCTCAATTTCCCTTTCTAGGATGCCTTCCTCTCGCTTTAAGCTTCTGCATTGTGAAGCTCCACACATCCACAGCTCTTTTAGGCTTACCCAACCATGTTGGAAGGTATGATCATGCTATAGTAGTGGAATCAAACTCTTCTACTGGGGTTCTCATTAGATCCTTGTAACTATGGTCCTTCAAGTTTATCCTTGTTGTGATTTCCATATGTCTTAGGTAGATATAGTCATAACCCCAGTCTTGGACCATTTTCATTTGTCGCATGAATGGTCTTCCTAGAATGATATCATAGTTGTTCTTCTTGCCAAAGTCAACAATATCAAAGGTTTGCTCATATTCAATTCCACAAGAAGTAACAACTGCTTTTCTAGTAGTCCTATGGGCCTTTCCAGTGTCCGCTTGCAAGCTATAGTTTCATCCTTGTAGCCTTATTGCTAGTTTTCCCCATGTTTTCCATATATCTTTTGTTGCGATGGCAACGCCAGCTCCACTGTCAAGGATTGCCATGGTTTTTACACCTTGGAATTCCACGGGAAGAGTGGTGCTTCCATCTTCTCCCACATAATACTCTCTGACCTTGTTTAGCGGCAGTGGCCTAGTGTTTAACTGAGGAATTTCCAGCTCTTTGATCCCTTCCTCAATTTGTGTTATTGGTTTTTTGATGCCAAATTTCTCTAGGCATTTTCCTATAGTAGCCCACATTTTGGTCGTATTCTGAGCAACTTGGACAACGTTATTGTACAGTTGATAGGTGTCAAAGAAATGTCTATCAACCCTTTTGAATTGATGACCTTGTTGGAAGACAGTCTCTGGGATGGGACTGTTAACAACCTCTAACTTTCCTTTGTACTCTCCCGTATAGGATGGTAGTGTTCTTAGCAAATGAGGTTGACTATCCATAGGCTATACAAATCCTTTGGATCCGCAATATGATTTCACTTCTAGGTTCATTTAAGATCCAGTCCCAATTTTCTCTATTGGTGGAAGAGACGCTCCTCTTCCATCACCCGTTTGTTTTACTCGTTTGCTTAACTCACTCTCTTCATTGGCCTCTCTGACTTGTTTCCACAATTTGTCAAGACCATCTATTTCTTTACAGCTGTCATATATAGCTATGTGAAATCCCTTGGAAGAGTCCGTCAACACTATCCTTGGTTCTGATGTGGGGTCCTTGAGCTTTTGTTTGTGCTTGTGACTAGAATCTAGCTCTTTTTGTTCCTGGTTTGGTGGGATTACTGGTGTAAAGTGGGACAAAGATCACATCCTTAGGTTTTCCAACTCGTGGTTCTAGTAAAGCTTGGGTTGTTTGAATCATTTTCTTGCACATTTCAAGCCTTCCCTTTTCTAGTTCTGCATATGGATATGTCATCCACCTGTGTTCTTGGGTTTGGTTGTTTTTGAGTCATGTTTCGTAGGCTTTTAAGAGGGTGTGTAATGGCTCATTAACCTTTTCAACCAACACTGATCCTCATGAATTAGCATTTCTCGGTTTCTCATGTGTGGATGGTTCTTCTGGAGCTTGAGACATCTGTATAAGAGAAGATGCAACAATCTCCTCATGTGTGGATGGTTATTCTGGAGCTTGAGACATCTGTATAAGAGAAGATGCAACACTCTCCTCATGTTGTCTTATCTTCTCTTCAGCTTGGGTAAGCTTCTCAACCAGGGGTTTTTGCTCTCATTCCCTACGTTCTTTCATCCTAGCCTCTTTAGCTTTCCAATTGTTCCGTTTGCTCTTGCTTTTTTTAACTAGGTGCATCATCTTTGGCTCACCCGTCTCTAGACTCGCGTTAGTTTTAGTTTTCTCTGTCTCTGGACTCTTCTCAACTTCCTTTTGAGCTTGCACTCTCGTAACTACTTGAATTGGTACGACATTTTTATTTTTGAAGCTACTGGGTAGCTAAACAATTCCTGAGACATTCATTGTGATCTTTTTGACTTGGTTTAGATTTTTTGGATAGTTGGGCCCATCAAGAGAATGATGCTACATTCAAGACAATAGGCATTTACTAGAGTAATCTTTGTCTGAGGACATTGTTTGACCAAGTGGTTTCCACGGCTTTTGTGACTATCTATTTCTAGTTGATGAGCTTCTTCTTGCAATTCCTCTTGGCTGTAAACAAGATCTGACCTAGCTAAGCCTCTATTCACAATGAATCGCAATTTCCTTTTGTCCTTCTCATACCTTCTTTCTTCAGGTCGAAACATAGGAGGTGGAGGTTGTATCGGCCTCACCACTCCATTTGTTTCTCTCATCTTCTATCGCTTCGAAGGGCAATACCCACTTTGGTTGTTATAATACATTGTAGCTGGTACTAGTGCTTGTTTATTAAATGCTTTCATCATCGATGTGTATCTTATGTCTATAGAAATTCTAGCACCTGGCAGTGGAGGTTGTTGTCCTAAGTCAAGTTGTGGCCTTGCAACTCCTACTAGTCCTGGCGCATTTCCCATAGCGTATCTAGGTGGAGTAGGTGCTATTGGAGTGCTGTACATACCTGTCCTTAGCATATTCCATGCCATAGTAACACTCTTCCCTCGTATGGTTTGTCCATTTCCTCTCAATTTTGCACCACTTAATCTCCCTCAGATCATCATTTACAAGAGGAGCTAACCTCTTGACCATTTCGTTGATAAAATTTTCTTGATCGATAGGTGCCACTAGTTTTGCAATGGACTCACTCATTTGTGAATCACTGTGCTGAGAGGATGTCTTGTCCTCTTGACTCTTACAATTGTTTTCTTGATATTTCTCACAGTTATCCACTAGATAAAGAGCTTCTTTGATCAATTTGTTTAGCATCAATCTCCTTATCATATGAAAATCTTTTTGAAGACCCACATGTCTTATTCCCTGGATAAAGATCAGCATTAACCATGCTTGCGTAGGAAGTTTCATTCTTGGACAAAACTTGACATATCTCTTGAGCTGTAATGTCGCTTTGCGTATTGACTTATTCTCTTTTTGCTTGAATCTGTGAATTTGCGAGACCGTATTATGAGCTATGCCTTTCTGCGAGAATTCTTCAATGAATTTCTCAAACAGCTCGTCTAGAGTCTCAAAATCACATCTTTCTACAAGTGGAACCATGTAGCTGCATCATCTTTCAGAGTCAATCCAAATTCCGCAAACTGTGTTGCAAAATTTGAAAATTCTTCTGCTCTAATTACTCTTTGGAAATCCGCTACGTGATCTCCTGGATTTTTATCTCCTGTGTATTTCTTGTTTACCCATTTCTAGATCTGGGATGGTCTAACTCGTTGATTGTCTACAAGTCTAACCATAGACTCTCCCAATCCTTCTCTCGCTTCAAGTACTACTATGCCTAGGTTCTTCTTCAAAGGGATTAGTTGTTCTCTTGGAGGTAGGTCCTTGAGAAGGCATGCCTGCCATCTCTATGATAATTTCATTCCTTGTTATCGCTCTAGAAGGGAATCTAGGTGGCTCCCTTTTTGGAATTCTCATAGGAATTCTCGTGTTTGGTGGAGATATTTGTGGTTCTTCATTGACCAAATATCCACCTCTTTCAAATGCAGTGTGTGGGTTTGTGTTTTGTACAGCTCTATAATCTCGTCCATACTTGTCAACAACTATAGATTTCCATTGATAGTCGACTCCGTATGTATAGACATATAAGAGCTTGTAATCTGTCAGCTCTTCTGGGTATGGCTCTGAGCACTTATATAGGTTGACCTGACTGTCGTCAATATATCTATATAGACCTTCACTCTCGTGATGTGTCATCCAAATTCTCTCAACAAGATTGGTCTTTATCAGCTGCAAGTTTGGAAGATCCATTGAAGGAAGATTCTCCTCTATTGTTGGGATCTCGAAGCTCATGTAAGCTGAGTTTGACTATGAAGAGAACATGATCTCTGGGCTTAAGAGCTCTAGCTTGATGTAAATAGATTTAGTCCCCTGTGTTCAAGTGCTTTGGTTAGAACAGTTAACGGCAACTTTGTATGCAGTACGATTAGCCCATAAAGCTGAAGTCGTCTTTAAATCCCAATCTGTGTGATGAGCTTCCACCGTTTTGGTCAAGATAGAGATTAAGGTCTTGTTGGTGCTCTTAGCTTGGCCATTTGCTTGTGGATAATAAGGTGTGGACTTATGGTCAGCCATCATAAAGTTGGTAGTGAGTTCTTTTATTACACCATCTATAAAATGAGTATCATTGTCACTCACAATCTCAAAGGGACAACCAAATCTTGTGATAATGTTCTCAAAGAGAAACTTGGCAGTTGACCTTGCATCGGCCTTACGTGTTGCTCTGGCTTCCGC
Source organism: Adiantum capillus-veneris (assembly GCF_014529385.1). Lineage (NCBI taxonomy): Eukaryota > Viridiplantae > Streptophyta > Polypodiopsida > Polypodiales > Pteridaceae > Adiantum > Adiantum capillus-veneris. The sequence continues at coordinate 31,423,472 of NC_140945.1, forward strand.
CCACTTTGTCACATAGTCAGTGGCAACGATAATATATCGAGATTGAGTGCTACGAGCTGCCAGACTAATTGGGCCTACAAAGTCCAAACCCCATTTTTCAAATGGTTGAGTCACTTTAACAAGATGTAAGGGCATCTTATCCTTTTAATGTGTGATCTTGTAACGTTGGCATTCATCACATCCTTTTGCAAAACGTGGTGCATCCTTAAATAAGGTAGGCCACCAATAGCCTGATTGCAACACCTTTCTAGATATTAGTTCCCTTGAAAAATGTCCTCCGGCTATACCCATGCGGGCTTCTTGCAGTATGTATAAATACTCATCCTCACGGGCACAACGTCTAAGAATATCATCCTTCCCTAGCCTGTAGAGAGTTCCTGCAATGAGAGAGTAAGGTTCACATTCTTTTAACACTTGTCCTTACGAAGCTCTTTGGGTGAAAAACCATTAACTAGAAAGTTCACAATCTTCTCACTCCATTTAGGTATGGTTTCGACTAGGAATAGAGAAGTATCAAGCAGGTGCCACCATCAAGGATTCCCTTCATAGTTAATCCCTTAGTAGTGATTGGTATGGTCGCATTGGATTCATCATCCTCAAAGTATTGTCCCAACTTGTTAACAGGTATTTCTACCACAAGGTTCTCATCTAGGTTGGGTTGTGGATCTAAGTGTTCCTCCTCTATTGGCATCTTCCCAGCTCCATCCATCTGTGCAAATTGTGGTAGCCCAAACTTTAGTTCTCCATTGATGAAGGCTCAAAGAGCTAAGACTAGCTCAGGGTCTTTATATAGTTTGGACGTGATGGTGGTTCTAACTTCTGAAGACATGAAATCCATCAATTTGGCAATGTTTAAAGGCACCTTTTGGGCCTCAGTACCTTGACATGGGGAAGATGGGATCTCCATTTCTTTGATAGGATCAGGTAGTCCCTCTGTAAACATTCTTTCCATCAAGAAGTGAGTACGTCCACTTTCCCATGACTTTAAGTCGCTTTCTTCTTGGATGACACTAGGTATGGCTAAGGGTCTATGGACTTGGTGAGGTTGTTGTTGCTTAGGGAACATGGTGTCTGTAATCTGGATCTGCCTAGGTGTTGATTTAAGATCCCTTTGGGTATCTTCTAGCAAACTCCTCAATTGCTTGACTCGCTCGATCTCCTTTGTACGGTTTGAATAAGTTCCTATCTTCTTCTTGGATCCTGGCCATTGTGGCTCATGAAGATCTTCCTGGTTGGTTTCTATCTTAGTGGTCATTTTGGTCTCCATTGTTTCTCCTGAATCAGAATCCTCTTCAGCGTCGTTCATATATACGGGGTCGTCACCAGTCCCTATGTTGGTCTTTGAACTGGGGTTTGACTTTGCTCCTTTTTGCGATCTATTCCTTCGTGTTTTCTTCTTTTTTTGAGATTGGGCAATTGATACCATGTCTCTTTCCTCAAGAATATAATTATTTTTTTTGGAGCATCGATCGTGTGAGTACGTTTACTGGTACCACAGGTGTACTTTGTGATGGCTCCTCGGTAACCTCAATCAAGTTTAATGGCGTGATCTTTGGTGCATTTGGATTATTTGGACATTGGGCAATCAAATGATCTATGCCACATCAGTTACACATGAGTATCGACATTGTAGACGTGCTCGCTAGATTGGTTTGCATTGGTGTGGTGTTCTTTTGTAGCCTAATAGGACACTCCGCCACACGAGTGGACCTCCACACTCATAGCATTGAAGAGGTGGTCTCTTAGTAGTGTAATTGATTTTTTTGCCTCTTGTAGCAAGAGTAGCTACTTGATAGACAGGTTTGACTTGTCCCCAATAGTTCTGCATGTAGTATTGTGGACTTTCTTCAAGCGCATCCATCTCATAGGCAATATTAGGGTCTCTATCTTCCTCACAGCCTTCCAAACAAGCAATGGATGACTCACAACCCACTTGATTCATAGAAGTGATTCTTGGATGTGGTGGTTGCGGTCCTAGCACTGGAGGTGGTAAGGATGTTGTTTGAACAACATTTTGGGCCCTAGGGACCATGTGTTGTGACGTTTGTTCAAGAGGTGGGGCCGGCATCAATGGAGGCACTCAAGGTGTGTCTGTCCATGCTAAGGTTGGTCTATTGGCCATCGCGCGCTTAAATACGATGCAATCCTTATCTTGATGACCATACCTCCCACAGGCATTACGGTTCCCATTGAATTTTACTCTAAAAGTAGAGCATTCACTGATACTATGCGGTCCATAGCATACTGAGCACCATTGTTGCTCCCTTCTTGGATACATATGATTCTTTTGTGAAGCACGATTGTCTCTAAGACTCTCTTGAATGGCCTTGGTGAGATCTGCTAAAGTCATCTCAGATATCTTTGGCTCCTTAGCAATAGGCTTTAGGGTCATTGGCTGATGCCCCGATGCTTGCGAGCTAATAGATTTAGGCTCAACAGACACTCTTTCTCCTTGAATCATTGAATTATCCTCCAATTGGATCGCATTGGTAGTGACTGCTTCCCAAGTGGTGATACCTCTAATGACTAGGCCATTGTAGATATCCTCATGTCGTAATCCCCTAATGAATCTATCAAGCAATTGATTATTATTGAAGCACTCATTTGGATTACAATGAGAATTCAAATTCTTCAAGCGACAATAAAGTCTCTCACCAACTCTCCTTCCTCTCGTTGGGCTTTCTGGAGCTGAGAGGCTACACCCCAAAGCACTCCCTCTCGTATGTATTTTTTTAAGAACACTCTCCTAAGAGTAGGGTAAATTGTTTTTTCTTCCACCCTTAGGGTTCTATACCAATCCCCAGCCTTTCCACATAAGGTTAGGCTTAAAGCATTACTCTTATGCAGTTCATTGTGTTCTCATAGAGAATCGCATATTTATTCAAACACTTTGATATTCTTTCGCACATCCCTGTCTCCAATAAAATTTTTGTGTGAGCTTGGCTATTTGTACTGCCTTACTTCTAGGTTCTCTATCAGGCGTGTTACGCATATTCTCAGCAATAGATTGACCGATTGCTTTAGCAAATGTCACCAAGTCACCTAAGTGAGCAGGAACTGTGGGTGGAGGTGCTCCAGAGACTACATGTGGAGTAGGCATTAGCATTGGGCTTGGCGCATTGGAAGCCCTTGGATTCCATGTTTGGTACGGTGTTGTGCCATGTGGCGGTCCAAAGTTCATATGTGTGGCACTAGGCATAGCAGACGTCGGATGTGACATGCTAATGCTAACCGGTATGGTCCCATGGAAATAAGAGCTATGGTGTTGTGGTTGTGGATCATAGGTAGTTGAAACAATGGGAGGGGTAGGAACAACATGAGTACGAGGACCCATGGGTATATACGGTTGGTACACACTTATAGGTACTATTGCAGGCATTGAGCTACCATGTGGCGGTGCTTTACTAACAAATGAGGTCCATGGCATGTTTTTTGGCATGCCCATCATTGGGGTAGGCATGGTAGCCATGGTGTCATCAAGGGAAAGATGAGCTAGAATTGGAAAAGTAAAGCTATCACTTGTAGGCTCAGATTGCACTGAGACGCCTGGTGAAACACCATATGGGGTGTAAGACAAAGGCAACTGGAACATGCTTATCTCCACCCAGCCATGCCCTATATAGGCCCTTGGCCTGCTAAATATAGGAACCCCCTTGACTACATGTCCATCTTGGCCCTTGGCCATGACTGGTCCTACCCTTGTCCTGACATTACTCCCCCCTTGGAGAAGCGTTTTCGTCCGTGAAAACACAAGTGATGTAATCTTCATAAGAACACTAACGTTTTCTACCATAACATCCCTCATGGATCCAATGGTTCATTTGAGTGGAACCCGGTTCAGTAGGAGGTTCAATGAAACCAAGAGTAAGATCTTGATTTTCTACATTGTTGTCCATTTGTAACCATTTGATGGTACCTGTTCCTATCCAAACATGGTGTGTAGACTCCATGTACAACGCTCATGAGCGTGGTAAACGAGTTTATCACAACAAAGATGTACCAAAAAGAGTACCTCTTGTCACTTTCCATGAAAGTAACTTGCTGGCATAACTCATCAGCCAAGTTTAAGTCCTTGACTTGCTCCCAATTGTCATCATCAGTAAAACAACCCCACCCTAACGAGTGTTCAAGGTTGAGAACCTGAGTTATACATGAAGAGACTACACCTAGTCGCAAACATGCTTTAACTTATAGTAAGCAAACTCTAAGTAGAGCAATAAATGCTTACTGATTGGATCACTTGATGCTAACATACGCACTTGCATATCCTTTAGCACAAGATTACACTTTGTAATCTACATATCCCCTTGAATAACTGACAATACTGAGGTGTGTTTCCCCCATGGTTTACAGACAATCTTTCCAGATGGCCGATAAACGGGGATCACAATATCATACCACATTGCTGAGCAATCAACAATTGGCTGAATAACCATCGTGGTGAACTTTGAGAGATCCACAAGCACCCAAACCGAGCCATGACCTCTATTGCTGATTGGTAGACCGAAAAGTAAACTCATTGAGATATTGCACATAGAGTGCAAAATGCTTCATAAGCAACAACTTGAGGAATATGCATGCCATTCCAAATCAGCCTTAGCTAAACACTAGGGCCCATAACACCTACTGTGCATGCATTTAGCAAAAAACAGATACGAACCTGTATATCCATGGTGATCCTTGCCAATACTTATGGCAAATGTGATGCACCTAGCACACATTAAAAAGGAATGTAAATAGTTCTGAAAAGACACTAAATACTTTCAGTTTGCAATCTTTTGCAAGCCTTGCTGAAACGTCTGAATCACAATAGAAGGTGAAACATTGATCACTCTAGGTACAGACAATGAAACTTTTTTATTAACAACTTAGAGCCTTGCTATGTGTATAAACAACCATCTATAATGTTGTTTAGCGGTACTTGTACCTGAACAAGTCATTCTAAGTATCCGACAATTTTTGGCCATTAAAATTGCTCCTGATACGTCGTGCTAAAAATGGTCTAGAAAACAGATTTGACCAGCACCTAGGGACTTTGTCATGACAGATATTTGAAATAGTGGGCGCCAGTGTCAGTCCAGAGATTCATATTCTCCACATGTGGAATATGTCTCATGTAAGGATGTTTAAAAAAGAACATCCTGCAAGTACAAGATGTACTTGTGTGTGGAGGTAACTCTAAACACTTAGTGACAAGAGTGAGAGGGACCCTCATTCATTGCTCCACACTGGCTAAACCGAACTCCTTGAGTCCCTAGACCATGTTGTATCCCATGTAACAACATGTGCCAAATCGAATCCTACAAGTGGATTCATAACAGCATAATGGACTTGGACACTACGGTCCAAAATACTTGTTTCGACATGCCCTTGGCATGGCCCCGGGGATTGAACTGAAAGTTCAGTTACCCGTATTCAAATGCACAGGAGTACGTCTCTCACCTGTGAAAAAAAACAAGCAACATTGCACTGGGAACCCAGGGTTGCCTTCGCAATCCAAACCCGTTGGGTAGAATCTATGTAGTCAAGCCACTTGGCAAAAGCCTTTGTAGAAACTGCTCAACTAGTAGGTAACAGTAACCAACATAGTTAACCGTGTACAAAACGATGAGAATAAACTTGAAAAGTTGATTTTTTTTGCTACCGCGTGATAGATTGCGGAATTCTTTCCTTGAAAGTATAACAGGAATAGATCAAACTGTGATCCTCAATGCCTATGGGGTGATTTAGTATGCACCCGCTGGGTCGTACCCCATAGACACTCGTAGTGCTATAGAGAGAGCAAGAAATCCACACAAGTGATATTCCTAGCTCCTATCAACAGCCATGTTGTCTCAACTGTTTGCTGCCTCTAGAATCCATGGTATAGATCAATTGATGTGAGTTCAAGAGTATCAAAGACTCAACTTGAGCGTCGCACTAGAAACATGTAGTGCAAAATGAAACCCTAATCATCCAAAATGACAAGACTCTTGCTCGTCCATTAATGTCAATGTATTTGATGTGTATTCCCCTGGGCAGATCTGTTCGGTCATAAGAACAATCACCCAAGGAATGCCAATAGTTGGGTCCTACCCAAAATCTGACAATGGCTCTTAGCCAGCCTATGTGTGGCTCGTAGCTCTTACGGTAATTAGTGTTCAATCAATAACTTGATGAAGACTAATGTGAATGGCATCTTGGCCAATTGCTAGCTGAGAGTTAGAGTACCTTGGCTCATGCTGACTCCCAAACAAAACATGTATCAAAAGCTTCTTAGAAAGTTGTTATTATTCTTGAGAGAAATAAGAAAAAGAGAGAAAAGAAGAGCATGTTGGGCTAAGGGATTTTCCTTAAATTTCTAGAGTCTGTGCCCAGAATGTGTGTTCTTAGGCATCTTATGCCTGATTTGCAGCTTATCCTTTAAGCATACCCCAGTTTTCTGGTATGACTCTCTCATCGAGCGAGGTAACAAAAAAACACAAATCACATCTTGACCATCTACCGTGTATGGAGTCGTGATTGTACTAGGATGACTTGAGTAGGGCACTTTGCCAGTGAATCAATTCCAAGTGTTAAGTTCTTTTTAGTGGTGTTGTGCGTGGACAACAACCAAAAATCATATCAAACAATCCCTAATTTATATTGTCCATGTCAAAGTGTCTGGTGTTATAGCGGAAGCTTATTGCATAAGGTGGTAAAATTGAATCTACCTGGCTAGCATGCCATGCAAGTAGAAACTGAAGCCCTTGGCAAAAGTGATGGCCTCAAACGTGAGAGCCAAAACCATATGTGCCTTGCACAGATGTACTGGTAGCGAGTGATATGCCATATTTTGGTAGTTCCCCAAACTTGTGTGCCACTATCTGTGATGCCAGGTCATTGAGCAGTACCTTGGCACAAGGGAGAAGCCTTGCTTCGTATTAAAGTGTCAAAGCACTTTGGTTTGCACAAAAACAAAAATTTCCAAGTAAACATGGAAAAATAAGAAGAACTTAAAATTGGCTAACCTGGTCGTTGCGGTAACCAGTGGTCCAGAGATTTGGAAGGAAAAAACTCATTCCGAACCAGCTCTTAGCCATTTCTGCTTTGTGAGAGATTGTTGCAAGAGAGTTATTGTATATGCACATACACCCCTTTGTATCATATTCATCTGTCTTGTACATAATGAGACAACTTGCAAGCATATTGCCAAATCCTTCCCAAGTGTCTATGCTCATAGCATATGCACCCTCCACCCATCCTCTATAATTCCACCTCAAAAAATACTCAACCACCATTACCCTCACCCACACAATAAAAACCACTCCCGTAACGTTACTACCCACCACAAAGCAAACCACTCGGGAAAAGACAAAGGGAGGAGGGATTAGGGTTTAGCCACCCACACACTTGGGTACACCTCTACTTCTCCAAACCTCCCCTCCTCTCGTACCTATGGCTTTCAAAATCCACTCTCGAGACCCCAGGGCTACCCACCTTGCTTCCCCCGAAAGGTCTTCAACAAAGTCTCTTACCTCAATCGCACCTCGCTCCTCCTACCCTCACACAAGATAACAAAAAATCCACCCATTGTGTTCAAAATCCCCTTCACACCCACCACTAGAAAACTTCTACCCTTTCAATGTATTAGCAATCCCATTTCTAAAGCTTGCCAACTTAATGCTAATCTCTCCCACCTCCCTAGACCAACTATTTGTTGGACTTCAGAGCCCAACATCCATAGCCTTATGGTACATAGTTTACACCCTCCCGATCCAACTTATAAACCCCACACGCTATAACCTCTCTTGTCACTCCCAAGTTACCTTTCTTAAGAACTCTCGTGCATAATCTTTTCCTATAAAATTACTGTTTTTCTCTTGCACCATCCTATCTATAGCTCAATATTTTAGGGATACTCTTGAACCCCTCCAACTTACCTACATACCTTTGAAATACCCTTTGGACACTTTTTTACACCCTTGTCAAAACCTTATTGACCTTACTGTTAACCTCTTCAAATAAAATCTTTCATTTTATAACACAACCTTTCTCCTTACTTGTCATGATGGTTCTTTCCCCTCACCTAAAAAACCCCCCTTATTTACACTTTTACCCTACTCTCTCATTCCCCAAAAATTGTACTATGAAACCTTGCCTTTAGCTTACATCCATACCCAAATCACGTTAACTCCTCTCCGAGCACCCTAGTACTTGGTCTTTAATACCACTCCTCCCAAAAATGTTGTTCCCCAAGAAGTCATTAAACCTTAGAATCTTACAAGCACCCTTTATAAACCCCTACCTCCTCCTCTCATACATCACATTCTATAACACCACCACTGAAGAGCTCATAAGAGCGAAACGCGTTTGGTGGTACTCTCCCTTCTCCAACCATCCATTTTCGGATTACCCCCATTTTGGCACCTATGATTTTCCTAATCTTATGGAATCGTTTCTCACGCTTGAATACTCGTTTTTTTTTTTTTTCAAAGCATATTGTCAAATCCTTCCCAAGTGTCTATGCTCATAGCATATGCCAAAAGTGGAAAGGCTCAATGCAAAATGCAGAAATGGAAGCCTTGCTTCACATAAGGAAGGATTAATTAGCCAACAGATGCTGCTCTCGACGTACAGATATCCTGGTAAACAAAAATTGACCTTGTCGATGGAAATTGGTTAGTGCTGTGTGGCTAGCATCTTTGCCGGTTTCTGAAAGTAGTGACAAGAAGTTGGCCATGCCGACCCCTATGTACCCTTCATCAAGTCGAGCCACATGGTGTGTCGATCGCCTTGCGAGTCCATTGGCACCAAAAAAATGAACTATTGATGATCCGTGCAGTAGATCAGTGCGGCAGGTACCCAAGCCCTGAGTTGCATTATTCGTTATTCGGGAGACGTATAATACGCGAATAATGGTATTATTCGTTTATCTAAATTATATGGCCGTATTATACGGTGCCACATCAGCATAAACGGCTAACCGTATAACTTCTTAATTTTTCGATCGAAATTATTTTCAATCAAAAATTATAACGATCGAATATGTTAGTATATATAGCAGCACGCGACAGCCCTTACACCAGCTTTCACAGTCAATGTTTTCCATGTGAGTACTCTCACCAAACGATCAAAAATAGCAATTTGTAAAAAAATAAAACATATGAATTTAATAAAAATTAAAATTCAATAGAATTTTAAGTTTTGTGATTCAAATATATGAATCTTTGAAAAACTTAGTAAATAGTTAAAAGTTTGTATTCCGTGAAGAGTTTAATCTCTCACCTGATACAAACTGTAATTATAAGAATCACTTGTCAATGTGTTCAATTAATTGACACTTGAAAGTGACTAATAAAAAAAAAGTAAGATATTATCGTTGTGTGTAGAGTGAACTCTCACATGAGATAATTAGTTTAAAAATATAATTACATAAAAATTAATTTTATGTAATTTAAAGTTCGATTTTGATCTGTAGAGATTTTCTCTCACTTCAAAATGAATATAATGAAACAAAATTATACTTTTACGTTTTGTGTAGAGCTATTCACACTGCTATGCTCTCACTAGAGTAAAAATTTAGGAAAAACATGTCCAAAAATATTGATATTCTCTTATCTTTATTTGGACTGCATAATCTACCGTATTGTGTGAGAGCATACACATTTTTGCATTGTAGATAGATAATCGCTTAAAAATTTATGGTAAAGTGTAAGAACTTTTTGTTCGCACTTTACATAGATACGATAATTATCAAGTATTGTAAGTGATTATCGTTTTGACATTTAAAATGTCACTTACAGCTCTTGTATGTATAGCAATTTATAATGATAATCATTTTAATACTTGATTTAATCGTAATTATTGATTATCGTAATGTGTTAAAGCTACAAGCTTGCACTTTATATAAATCGATGCAATTTACATGTAATCCAATGGTATTGTTTTTTATTATTGTATTTTTGTTCAATCATTGTTTTTAATTATTTTAATTTCGTTCAATCATTGTTAGTTAAATTAATTTAATGCTTTAATTGGTTTTGACTATGAAAATGATCCTTGAGTTTGTTTTTACTAGCAAATTACTTTTGTGCATCATGGTGAAAGGACAAGAGTGGAGTTATGTGCATGAGTTGAAAGCTGGGAGAAATACATCTCGACTTAAATGTAAATCCTGTGGCCACGAGTTCAGTGGTAATGCAACCAGAATTAAAGAGCATTTATTTAAAGTCCCTGGCAATGTTGAAAAGTGCGGGGCACCACCAAAAGATATTCCTGAAAAATTTGCCATGTATTCTCGCAAAGTAAAGTTGATTCTTGCAGCTAAACATAAAGGTGATGTTTCTAAAGATATTCATGTGAATATTGAACCATCTGTATGCAATGAGGCAACAGAAGAGGTGTGTACCACTCAAGTAAACTATCAAAGTTCTCAATTGAACCCTCTTCATGGACATGCTTCTACATCAGGAGGAGTTCCTAGCACAAGCAAATCCAGCAGAGCATCATCCAATGGACAGACAATGCCTGAAGCATTAGGTAAACAATGGTTGCTTGAGTTGCATTTAAAATGGACACAAGAATTTGTTGCGTTTGGCATATCGTTCAATGCTATGCGCAATCCAATATTTCAAGATGCTTTGATGAGTACAGCCAAAAAAGGATTTGTGCTTCCTGACTATAACAAGATGCGAACTGAATATCTTGATAAAGTCAAAGACAGTACTAAAGCCATTCTCAAACGCACAGTTCTTGAGTTTGTTCCACCATATGGATGCACCATAGCATTGGATGGATGGACTAACTATAAGAAAAAACCTTTAATCAATGTAATGCTTATTAACCCTAGAGGGGCTATGTTCGTGGAAGCAATTGACAGCTCATTGAAAGAGAAGACTATCACCTACCTAGCAGGGGTGTATGAGCGTGCAATTGCAAAGGCAGGTGGACCAAAGAATGTGACTGCTATTGTCACAGATAATGCAGCCAACTACAAAGGAGCAGGAAGAGCTATTCAAGTCAAGTATCCGGAGATTTCTTGGGTACCATGTGTAGCTCACACTTTAAATTTGCTTTTAAAAGATATTGGTAAAATGGCATGTGTGAAGAAAACTTTGTTGGATGCAAATCATGTGGTGAAATTCATTAGAGAGCATCAATTTTCGTATGCTCTTTTTCGAACCAAGTCACCAAATAAAGCTTTGCAAATATTTTGCGCGACAAGGTTTGCTACGGCATACTATGTTCTTGTTGCTTTGCAAGAGTTGAAGCCTGCATTGATGGAAACCTTAGCAGATAGAAGATGGGATGGATGGCTCAGCAAGTATCCAAGTTATCAGGAAGCAGCTGATCGATGTGCGCAAATAGTAAACTCGCCAGTCTTTTGGCGTAATGTAGAAAGAATAGTAACTATGTCAAAGCCATTTGTAGATCTTTTGAGAGCAGTTGACACAGATTCTTTTATTTTTGGTTGGGTCTACTAGTATATGTCAGAGGCTATACGCAAGCTAAGAGAAAATGTCAGTTTTGGTGCAAAGGATAAAGCTACCATGATTATAATTGTTAACAAGCGTTGGGTGCAGTTGCATACGCCATTGCATGGTGCGGCTTTTGTATTGGATCCTAAGTTTCAAATGCATCAGCAATCTGCCAACAAAGAAGTTATGTCCGACTTCAAAACAGTGTGCTCCCAACTCTTAGGGCACGAAGATGGAAAAACAGCTTTTCATCAGCGAGTAGATTATGCCAACAGAACTAGTATGTTTCAAGATCCGTGGCATATAGATGCCATTGGTAAAACAAGTGCACCTTTATGGTGGAAGGAGTATGGTGGAGAGAAAGTGGAGTTGCAACACATTGCAGTTAGAGTTTTATCAGTAGCTGCATCAAGTGGAAGTTGTGAGCGAAACTGGTCAGCATTCGACTTTGTGCACACTAAAAAGCGAAACAAACTTCATACTAAACGGGCTGGTGATTTGGTGTATGTTTTTTGCAATATGAGACTTATTTATAAGCCTCAAAACATTGCAACTAGAGCTGCTCAAAAGCAATATGGAGTCTTCCAAACGCATGAAGCTATTTCTGCAGAAGTTGATGATGATGATGATATGGAATGGGATAGTTTCAGAATGCTCAGATATGGACGAAGTAGATGATATGGTTGCAGTTTTTGAAGATGGAGATGATTTGTGAGAGTACCATTGTAATACTTACTCAACAAGTTTTTGTATATGATGAGAGAAAGTGTTATCTCGTTGTCGTTCACATCAAAACCTCTCTCTTTCTCTCTCTCTCTCAGACACACATATTCACTCACACTCAAATATAAACTGCTGATAATATCTTGTCGAATAAAAATTACATAAAGTCGATGTAGGTTTGAAATTACAACAAGGTTCTGGGAAATTACTCAATCGAGAAGAGTTTGATATAATTTTGAGATTACAAAAAGCTTCTGAGTGACTTATGAGTTTGATAGATTTGCTATAAGTTCGTCTATGGTAAAATCTGTAATTCCTAGCTCAGGGGATGGTTGAGCAACATCTTTATGTGAAGTGGTAGTATCATCTGGCAAAGGTCCATACAATGATTCATATCGTTGAAGCTTTGCTTGTGCATCACTTAACTCTATTTCAAGCTCAAGAATACGGCCACGAAGCATGTCCGGTGTTTTTCCTTGGCTGGCAAGGTCTTATCCTTGGCTGGCTAATTCAGTCAGTGTTTCTGACTCTTCAGGAAGTAAAACAATAGGATGCTTGCAAGGAGGCATTTGATTATTTGCATTGCGTGCTGCCACCTTTTCTGCAATGCGTCCACGTCCAACGCCAGCGGTGCCTGGAAGATCTAACCAATTCACTCTCTTTAGCAAAACATATCGAACATAGCATTGCTGGATAAAGTAAATTGCTACTTGGTTGTTGTTTGGTAGGCATCTCTCTTGTCGTATTAACCTTTGCAACAATACACGTGCCAGTCCTTTACGTTGCAAATCAGAGAGCTTTAACGGAGCTATATCTTTTGCATTGCCACTTATTTGAAATACTTGATGGTGTACAAAGTGATTAGGGCAAAGCTTTTTACACTCTCTAAGGGTTAATGGTTAGCCCTGCAGCTCAGATTCATCTTCTTCAATGTTGGCAATAGTAGAAAGATCTGCTTGTCCACATATAACTTGTTCTTCTTTAAAAATTGCATGAGCTTCAACGTGGTTGAGCTCTTCTTCCATATCTGCATATCAGGTGAACATGTCATTACTTTTAAATACCCATTCAATTAATTTGACATTGGATACTATATCGAATGACAAACATAGATATTTTGTTCAATTAAACATACAATTAAATCTGACACCAAAAGTAAAACACTGATGAAATCATGAGACTGTGTTTTCATTAATCATCAGTTGGTCGTAAGCCAGATGTCATTACAATGTTGTAACCCACTCTATGGGAACCATTTAAACATAAGGAGAGATCAAAAGCATTAGGCTGGGTTTTGGGGTTTTGCGCTTGCCGGCTTCAAGATGAGCAAGTACATTACTCAAAAAATGTCTCTTGCTTTACATGGAATAAATATCCATAGCTTTGGTCTAGGAGGGAGGATTACTAGATATACATTAGGGGGCTGCCCATGGATAATCTCTCTCATATTGTTTTCTAGTTTCTATCTGCATATCGCGTAGAGGAGGAAAACCGACTGTCGTATTTGTTTTGGTGCATGAACCCCAATCCACAATGCCGGCGTAAATACCTTTTTCGCCAAAATGCAGCATCATATTCCGAGAGTGTAGATCATTGTGGAGGTAGTTATGCGTATGTATATACTTCAGAGTTTGAAGGAGAGCATTGATGATCTGCAAAATATTCTCCTGGAATAGCTCTATTGTTCCTGCAGTGAGTATGTAATCGCGAATGACAGACTGGCTGCCGTCTGTAGTGCATTCTTTGATCCATTGCTCCACATGGCCGCCATTCCAAAATTGTGAAATGAGCATTAGTCGCTCCACGTGGTGCACCATGGCAAGAGGGTAGATAATACCTCGATGTGAAATATCCAAAATTGTTGCTTTGTCTTTGACCTATTGCTCCATGGTGGGCCCATGTAAGTGTACTTTGAACACTTTTGCAGCATACACTTGATCTTTGAAAGCGGGATGTGTGACGCCCACACGCTTCACATGTGCCCATCTTCCGTCTCCCAGCTGTGGAGCTTGGATATTGAAGACGGCTGTGTCGGGTAAAAGGTGTAAAATAGGTGGTAGCTGAAAGAGGTCTAATGTAGCAACGGATGACGTTGCAGGCTCTGTTCTAAGAATGATTTCTGGTTCAATAGCAGCTTCAGAAGAGGTGGCTTCCACTCTTGCACACTTTGCTGCTCTTTCTAACTTTTCCTTGCTCTTGAACTCTGTGTAAAGCTGTTGCACAAGATGTATGCGCTCAGCTATGTTTGGCAAAGAAGTAATTGCAGGATTTTTCAGTTCTTGAAAGGTTTTCATGATCTGTCCAATGGTTTGTTTGACCATGTTTACTAAAGCACCTGATGTCAGGAGGGCTATGTCAAAAATAGCTGGTGCAAACTCTGCCTGGAGCTGCTCAAACACAGACTTGGTTAGAGTCTTTGTAAGCTGATAAAAATGCTCCGGAGCGACAGGGTTTAAACAACGCCTAATCTCTGTCTCTGACGTGTAATGGAAGTGTCTCACAATCACTTCGGAGACGAACTTTCGTTGATGTTTCGCTAGCTTCGTGTCTGCCATATCTGTATGACAAAATTATAAATTAAGAATCTTACGAAAAGATTGTACACCATAGTAACATAGTTATTATATAATGAGTGTTAACCCTATATATATTAAATGATGATACCCATTTATTAAACAATATTAAATTATTGCAAATTAAAGAGAAAATCTTATGATTACAAAAACATCGTGCGAATCGACCATGAAAATTAAATTAGAGAGAGAGAGAGAGAGAGAGAGAGAGAGAGAGAGAGAGAGAGAGAGAGAGAGAGAGAGAGAGAGAGAAACAGGCCAGGAGGAGTGTGAGATGCTCTCAGCACAAGAACTCGACCCTGCTATGTGCAGAAGTGTGAGATGATGAAAGAAATTACATCTAACGGGTTGGAAAATCGTACATGTGAACAGCTCAGCTAGTGTGAGATATTCTCAGCACAAGTCCTGGATGCTGTTGTAAAATAGATTGATAGTTTTTATCAATCTAATCCCTGATAAAGTGTGTGGAACTCACAACACAACTATCAGCATAAATTAACAATTGTAGATGTAAGTTACCTATCGTATGTGTTTACGTCCAAAACAACACCAAGTCATTTAATGATGAAAAATGATGTTCTTTTGGAATATGAAACACACAAGTAACCAGTATGTCACATTAAGATGAAGAGGGCATGAAAATATGCATCTCTTCACTCTTAATATAACGAGTGGTAACGATTGTGTTTCTATGTAACACATATGACAGAAAACTTAATCTAAAATTGTAAATTTTATAAGCTATTTCTAGTGGAGTGTGTGGAACGCACAACACAACCATCAGCAAACAGCTCAACAATCTCAAATGTAAATCAATTGTTGTATATATCTACCTTCAGAGTAACACCAAGTCAGCTGCTGATGAACAATGATGTTACTACAGAAATAGAAGCACAAAAATAACGAAAGTCGCATTAAGATGAAGAGGGCATAAAGTATGCATCTCTACACTCTTAAAATGACGAACGTTAATCTTTGTGCTTCTATGTAGAATAATCAATAATGATTTACTTTAAGATTGTAAATTTTATAGGCCACTCTGAAGTGAGAGGTGTAGCATCATGCCTACTACACTCCACGAGTCGACCGCTAATCCTAACTCATCTCTATGGTGAGAGATATACTACTACACCATACGAGTGAGAATCTAAATTTACCCTAAGCTTTCCCTGGAGTGAGTTATATAACTACACACCACGGGAAAGGAAACTATATTCTACACACCTCTGGAGTGAGCCATATGGCTACACACCACGAAGTGGCCTACGACCTGCAAGCCAACTTTGTGGTGAGAGCCAAAACTACTGCACCACACAAGTCTGGCACAACACAAAGAAAAAGTTAGTATTTACTGAAAATTTAAAAAATATACCTGAAAACCGCTGTAAACCGAAGACGCTGTCGCTATCTGCCAAACTCTCAGAAGCTCTAAGCTCTCCAAACTCCAAAAAAGTCCACAATGCTTTTCGATCGAATACGGCGACGATTGTATATATATACAGTTTTTCGATCGAAATATTTTTCGATCGAAAACTATTTCGATCGAAAAATATCTCTATCGAAAACGGTTTTATACTGTTATTCGGTAATTATTCGGAAATACAACATATATTGACGTTTTATACGTATAATTTTTGTTATACGGGTGTATAAATGCAACGCAGCCCGAGCCATGCTTGAGTCGATTTCGCAAGTTAAGCATTGAGGTGATTTCAACAATGAATGCCAAGAGCACCATACTAGGTGCATACCTTACTGGGTGTGGAGATACCTCAACTACCACGTATCACTTGAGGAGTCAATACAAGCCGTGCTTATAAAAGACAATCAAGCCGTGCTTGTTACATGTCAGCAAACCATAATGAAAAACAAGTGATTGCATAACTAATTCAAAAGGTAATGCCAAAATGTAGACAAATTTACCTGGAATCATGTCGAAAATTTGTGAAGGCAGCACAGTACGGGAAGGCTCCTGCTCTTAATCTAGCATGCCAAACATCTTGTCTCTCTTCATCAATCCTTGGAAATCTCTTTCTGATGAGATGCGGGAGCACTTTGCTTCCTCGCTATTGCCATAGCCCCTTTGCCGAGGCTCGAGCATGAGCATGCATGACACGACATGCATACCTTGGAAAAGCCGCCTTTTCCTCCCTTCGAGACATCCTCGCAAACCGGGCAAGGCGTCCTTGAGTGGTCTTTCCGCCTTTCCGAGGCTTGCATGCATCCCGTTAAGCCGAGCAAGGAGTCCGTGAATGGCGCTTTCGCCCTTTCAATCCTTTAGCCTTTGGCCGTGCCTTCAATCCTCATGTGCATAATATAGGGTGGCCCGGCAGCCGGCTCTTGGTGGGCGGGCCGCTTGGATAACGTAAGGTTGTTTTAAAAAAATAATAAATAAATAAAAAAACTTCACTTACTCTGCTGTGAGCGATGGCGGCTCTGTTGCGCCGATCAACAGAGACTTATCAAGGATGTCTCATGTCGAGTTTAGCCGAATGTAAGACAACAAATGTAAGACAAAGGGAACTGGAACATGCTAATCTCCACCCAGCCATGCCCTATATAGGCCCTTGGCCTGCTAAATATAGGGACCTCCTTCACTGCATGTCTATCCTGGCCCTTGGCCATGACTGGTCCTACCCTTGTCCTGACATGGGGGATCCATCAGACTCACCGAGGGAGTCTCCTTGTTTAGCCTTCTCTCTATCCAATAATCTCATGAGACCTATTGAAGGCATGTGGATCCCCTTGTTCTGTCTCTCTAGCTCAATAACCCTATGGATGACCTCACAAACTCTTTGTTGTTGATCCTCCACACTAGTAGCACCCGTTGTGGATTGTAGGACATCTAACCAACCCACATGATAGGTGTGACCTGTGTATAGGTCGGTTAGAGTTTCTGTTTGTAGTTCGTACTCCCAGTTCTCATTTAAGAATGCTCCATCTAGGATTGAGGTGCTAGGGGTGTCCTTTGAGCTAGATGTAATGTTGCTCTCTATGGGTTAGCCCTTAGTGGTTGCTAAGTCAAGAGTACTCGATTTCTCTCCTAACAATGATATTGACATAGGGACTTTTGCTTTTAACTCTCTTCATTGCTCCGCCTTGCGTAAGCTCTCGATTTCCTTTTCCCTAGCGGCAATGATTTACCGCTCAACCTCTTGCACTTCGGCAAGGCTTCTACCATCAGGTAATATAACCTCGGAAATGAATAGCTCTAAAAAGTCAGGGGGTGCAGTGAATGGAGTATTCACGTGCACACTCTTCAGGAGCATGGGGTCTACGTTGGTCATGAATGTCAAATTTACTTCCCCACCCCCCTCATTTACATCGTTAGCTCCATGTTCGGAGCGAGTGGCTCTACGAAAGGTTTCCTTCAAGCGGCTAAGCATGCTCGGCCCGGACCGTGGACCCATGGCATGCATGTCTTGGCTTGAGCTATTAGGATTAGGCATTGGGAAACCCTCCATGACGTCGTAGTTAGAGGAAGAGTCACTAGCCGCTATGTTTGGGTCTTGGTTTGTACTACCTTGGATCCCCGTCAAGGGCGCGAACCTAAGGTAGGTGGATATTGAGAACTCGCGTAAGTCAAAATGCTCTCTAGTTGTTCGGCCTCTAGCACATGACCAGAGCGCAGATCCATGTGCCTTTGGCACCCTACAAGCAGTGGCAAATAACCTCGAAGGTTAACCGCCTGATCTTTTGGGCGTTTTGCACCTTGTTTTCAGTCGTTTTTTGATGTTTTTTAATGATCGATTTTTGGATTAGAGCCTGTGATAGCTTGAAACAAGTGTATTGCTCAGGGGGTCATGGTGTGCTTTACAGTACCACGTTCGGTTACCCGAAGCTCTGTTGGTCCTCAAAAAGGTTGATTTTTACCTACGTGTGAGGCTAAAATACGTAATTTTAAAGGGGGGCTTAGGCCTGAGCCTGAGCGTGGGCTTGGGCTTGGGCTTGGGTCTGGGCTTGGGTTTGGGAGATATTTCCGATCCCGATCCTATCTTTATTATATTTTTTTTTCTTGGATAAGGTCGTCGCGGCCGCGCTGTGCGCACGAGCACACACACACCTAACCTACCTACTTACAACTAATACAGCTATTGTTACTTCTTGAAGAGCATGACAACTCAAATGTCACTTTACATGTAGAAGTAACTTTTGGGGATGATATGCGCTCTTTGTTTGCCTTGGAAATTGTTGTTGTTGATCATGAATGATCTAGCAAACTACGGGGTTGGAAAATTGACAAGTTTTTTTATGCAACTAAGAAAACATCTAAGGATTTAATGGATGCTTGCCAACTTGTTGGAAGAAGTCGCATATGTATATGCCATGTACATACTCAAATGTGCTCAATCAAGGTCACCGTTATGTACATATCCCCTAGAGGGATTGGACCCTTGTTTTGTGGCATCATGGCTTTCTAGAATTTCTTATACATGATGTAAATATGATTTTCTCAATAAAACAAATGGAGGTATAGAGAATTCTCTCTCATGCACAAAAACGTGATCTGAGTAGTCACCCGTGCACCTTGAAGAACAAAATAAGTCTACAGATGAAGAAAGAGCTCAAGTGCAAGCACAAGAATAAGCAAAGAGGAAGAGAGGAGAACGGGTTGGAAGCATGTTAACTTGACATTGCTAGATAGCACATGCTATTTTCATTTTCCCTTATTTGAAAACACAACTTCCCATAAATATACAGGCCCATTTTTTTGGAAAAGAAAACAAATAGTTACTATCCATGAATCCCTCCCACATCTTCAGCTCAGAATGTGGGGGACGTGTGTGTGTGTGTGTGTGTGTGTGTGTGTGTGTGTGTGTGTGTGTGTGTGTGTGAGAGAGAGAGAGAGAGAGAGAGAGAGAGTGTGTGTGTGTGTGGGGCGGGGGGGATCTCCCTCCTTGATTCTTGCAACTAGTGTGGAGAGGTCTGGAGCTCAAATTCTTCCTCTCTCTCTCTCTCTCTCATGTGAGTTAGTGTGGACACTTGAGGAGAAGCTACAGGTTGTATTAAGGATAACAAGGGTGCAATCATGGAATTGATTGAAGAAGGTCCTGTAAGACCCGATGTTTTAACCCATCATGCCCATTGGAAGAAACAACTTTGAATCATGTGCCGTAATCACGAAGTACGAGTCCTTAAAGAAAGAGAGTATTGGGAGCATATCAAGAGCAAGAGCTATGCAAGGTTGCCATATTCTGAAGAAGGAGTCTTACCAATCATAAAGAAAAGTTATCCAAGAAAATTAAAAATTGAGCAAATAATTCAAGAAATAACTTCACAACTATGTGTATATGGTTAAATATAATCTATGTGTGTGTATATATTTGTATTTATTTGTATGCATATGTAGATATATACATAATGTGCTCTAATTCAATGTTAAATAATTATTTTCAAACAAAAATTGTTAAATACCTTTATGTGTGAGTTGTGATGCTACTTGTGTAAACAAATCAAACTCTTCAAAACAAAAAAAAGGACAAAAGGACCAACTTGCTATAATATAATAGTAACACCTTAGAGTCCCACCACATTTTAAAGATTACACTCTTCATTTTGAACATTTTTTATACAAAAAAACATAATCACAAGAAGCAACCACTACAAATATCCACTACAAGTGTACGTATGGTAATCTCACAAAAATTAAGATAAGTCGCACTCATCGTCCACAAAGACACTGCATCGTTGTTGTCCATTTGGAGAGCCATAATCGTACTGCTTGAGTAACCAAATCAAACTCTTCAAAATAATAAAAGGACAAAAGAACCAACTTGCTATAATATAATAGTAAAATCTTAGAGTTCCACCACATTTTAAACATTACATCTATTTGTTTTAGGCATTTTTTATATAGAAATCCATAATTACAAGAAGTAGCAGCTACAAATATCCACTTCAAGTGTATGTATGATAATCATGGAAACTAATATATGTCGCACTTGTCAGTCACAAAGACATTGCATCGTTGTCGTTCATCTCAAGAGCCAGAGCGCAACGCTTGTCTGATGCCATCATTTGAGCAACCAGGCCAATGTACACTCGCAATACACTAATATAGAATAAGAAACAATAATGATCATCACCTTAATCACAAAAATACACCATGCATAGATCATCGGAAAATCAAAACAAAATACATAGCCATCAAAGTCTCCAAAATGAAAAGTACTCCAAAATCTATTGAAACCATGAATGATGTCCTCCTAGATGGTGGGAGCCTCACAAATCATAAACAATGTTCTTCTAGAGGGTGAAAGACTCACAAATCGTCAATCTGTTACCACCTAAAAATTTGTCCCCTCATCATCTACATCCATGGAGGTAGAAGCCTCCTTTCCATTTTTCTTTTTTGAGAGGAGCAAAGGCTACACAAATGATGCAATCAGATATCACTATCAATGGAAGCACAAGCGTGTTGTGTGGTCGAACAAGTAGTAAGAATAGGAGCAGTCCCACACCGAAATTCCAAATAGATACACTTGGGCCTACACAACATCTCCACAAAGCTTGCCAATAGTCCACAGCTCCTCTGCAATCCACCATGCCATGGCTCTTTCGAAGAAGATGAAGCTTGAGAATCATTGAGGAGATAACGTGTTATTGGCGAATATGTTGGTGGCTTCATACCCAAGATGTGAAACATTGGCACGCTCTTTATAATGAAACATGGTGGATGGACGGCCCTCTTATGAATCAAAAATAGAGTAAAACTTTCATACATGTACATAAAAGTAAGCGTCACATAGTGAAACCATATATCACCTAAAGCAAGTTTCAAAAGATGTTACCTCAACCCTGTGTGTGTGTGTGTGTGTGTGTGTGTGTGTGTGTGTGTGTGTGTGTGTGTGTGTGTGTAGCTCTCTATGCAACCATACAAATCATGGTGCATAATAATAAAGCAACGATGCACATGTATATTAGCTCCTCCACATAACCTGTCAACCCATCGAAGAATATCTCCTAAAAGAAAACCAACAAAATTTTATGAGCATGAAAAATCAACATTAAAAACCAAACTCACAAAGTGGAAAAACAAATAAATTAAACAACAAATCATTGGAAACAAAAAAAACATACATGCACTTGAAGCCATAACAAGTAACCATCCTAAGTCTACAAGTGCATTATGAGCCAAATGAACACTAGTACGAACATGCTCCTCACTACAAAAATCCCATGGTGGTTGTGTGCCCGATGGATGATGCAAACCTCCAAAGGGAAAGTCCAAGAAAATGAAATTTGTTTCCCATGCCCCAATACGTCCACATGTAGTGTAGAGCATATCATGTACACGTGCCTTGAGCATCTGCTCATGGATAGATACCCATACACGGTTACGTGTACCTGCGTGAAAATCACCTATGATAGCTATGTAAACCTTAGCCACTGCTATACACCTTCCATCTCCCAAAGAAGCCAAAGAACCAAAACTAATCTCCATAGCATACACATAAGAAAGCACTTTCTTTAGTCTCTTGGTGCCACCTCTCTCTACATCAACACTCACAAAAAGTTAATTTCAAATAAAGATTCAGAATATGAATTAAAATTTGCATCATGAGACAAAGTACCAAAAAGACAATTAAAGTAAAAAAAGGACAATCATGTAATGGTAAAGCGTCCTCCAACATCTCCTCATTGATATTATTCCCTTATGTGCCTACAAAGCACACATCCCCTAGAACAAGACATTGCAAAAATAATCATAATACATTTATACAATCCAAGATTGTAGTTTTAAACCATATCCACCTATTCGCATCTATTCATGGGATTGATGCACATGTGGAGGATTATTGGACCTTGACCCCTTCTTTTGTGCATCATTCATCTCTCTCTCGCGGGTCACGACATGCCCATGCACCATGTCCACCCACCCAGGACAATGAACCAACTCCCACTTTGAGAGTTGATGCGTAGCGGGAGGCCACATGCATCCTTCTCCACTTGCAATAGCCACCCATTGTTTTTCCATAATAGGGATGGTGACAATATGACCTTGAAATTTCAAATGAGAGAGGTAATTGTCAAAAAATATAAATGATCAAGAAAATATAGCACAAAATCAAAGATATCACGATATACACCTAGAGATAACACATTAAGCTGCCATTCACAAAGCATCAGCTCATTTTAACGTTTGAATGTCAACATCCTTTGTCTTTAATTCAAGAGAGAGATGTCCAAGGGAAAGAGGTGTACCCTTTCTTCCAACTTCATCTCCACCAAATATCAATTGTGCAATCAGGAGCACAAAGACACCTCTTGGCACATTGACATAATCAACTAGCAATCGAATGGCTTAATCTAGAATTCTATGAAGCAAGCCCGGATGGCGAAGCCAACTATAAGAATAAAAAACATTATATCTTTGAATGAAAAATATATTAGCTTATAGAAATATGTGCACTTGAGAGCCTTACACGCAAAATATGTGATCTCCCCATTTCAATCCATAAGAAGCTCGAGTAATTTATTTGCCTCCAATAGACTAGACCATAAAACTTTATTCTCTTTGGAGCCATTGTGTAGGGCAATGAGGTTGAGCTTCTCAAGAGTAGCCCAACTATGTGGCCCCCAATTGAGGACCCAAATGCGATCCAACCACTCTTTTCCAAGATGGGGTTCCACAATATTTAAAATCTACGACAAAATACTAATTACACTAACAACCAAGAGAAGAAAATCTTACAAAACTAAATTTAGATCAGAACTCATCTTCCCATTTTGATCTCCATATTTACAAGCAAGACCATTCCTAATTTTCTTCTCCTCTTTCTTGAGATCATCTTCAAGCTTTCTCAAGTATAATTGTCAATGCAAAAATGAAACTCCTTAGACATTGTACCTTTGTATTAAACAACAACTAACACTCAAAACCTTTAGAGCATTTTAGCAGTGTTTCAAACCTTTCAACCATTTTAGTCCTCATTTTTACAATATGTCCGGAATTTGAGAGTATTAAATTTAATAATGTTTGAGAATATTTGATTTAAGTGAAGATTTTACAAAAAATTGCTTTGACTAAAGGTTTTAGAATTTCTATTTTCAATCAAAATTTTGGAAATCTTTTGGCTTTTTGTGATGTTGCCCAAATAATTTTTAGACGATTACGTCAAATAATTTTTCATGCCGCCTAATTTCCCATCGTCATGATTCTAACACGAATCATGATTCGTAAGCCCCAACATCTTTTTGAAAATTAAGGCTGCACCTTAATTGAGTTCAATGATTAAGAAGTTTGTTTCTTTTAATAATGAAAAGTTGTATAATATTATGAACATAAGTATCAACAAAAGATCTCTATATTCAAAGCTGTCTCAACAGCAAAAGCATTTCAATAGTTATAGCTATTCCAATAGTAGAGTCATTTAATCTGTAGAAGCTATGGAAATGCTGGGTATTCAAGCCCGGTAATGTCTTAGCTCATGGGTACAAGCTAGTGGGTACAAACCCCTATAGCATGTAGGTTAGTCCAGTTGCAAGTCAAGTCTGCATGCAGTTTGCAAGGTCCAAAGTTATTTATAATGGAAGGCTTCTATAATCAATTATAGCGTGTTCTTTTTTAGTTGCTTCTCAGTTGTGTCGAGCTCCTTCTCATCTCTCGCTCTTGTTTCTCTGCTTCTCCTAGCCATGGCAACTCCACAGTGGCAACCTCCGTAGCTGTGCCCCAACATATGGTATCAGAGCTTTGGAAACCAGGCCTCAGCTTGAGTAGAGACGACAGGAGCAGCCGCTTAGACAAAGAACAAAGGCGCTATCGACCTGCTTGGAATCATACAATTTATGCATCAACGGTTTTGCCCTGGCCTTTTGCTGAGTTTTCGACACTTCAACAAATCCGGAATCGGTGTACATAGTCTACTGCGAGTCAAACAAACCCCAGTGTCGTCTGTTGCGCCATCTCTACACAGAGAGGTTGTAATTACATTTTGTGTTCACACTATTTTTAGAAATAGTGGCAAATTTAAATTAACAACCTAAATTTACGCTCTAAGCAAGCGGACGGTCACACCCTATTCACCCTTGAGTAATCTCTGCTCAATATTCGATTTGCAGCATGAGGTAGTAGGAGAATTTACGAGGAGTCACATAGCCGAATGTATTTTGGAAGTGAAAGCATCTTCTGGCACTGTCATTGGTTCGACGGCTTTGTAGAGCTTAAGGATTTCAAAAGGGTCTGCATATTGGCATTGTTCAATGCAGGATACTGAAATCAAGGTCACTAAAAGAAGAACAAATATGCGACTCCACAATCAAAGTTCATCAATCAAGAAAGCAAGTGAAGAACGTTCTACTTCAAGCACTCGATACATCTACACATCTCACATGAGTATCTTCTTTGTGACTACAGTACAAGTTTTTTAAAACCAGTTTAGTGTCATAGATCTATGGTTTTGTCCATTGTCAACATCATTGTCCAAAGTCTTGTTTTTAGATCATCAGTTGTCAGTTGTCATCATGTTGAAATTGTACGGGTTATAGACACTGCCATGAAATGAAATGGTAAGACCGCCCTTTGTTGTTTGGGCGAGTTCTGGTATGTCTCACTGATGGTTGTTTGGGGGAAGTACACACACACACCTATGTTATAGTCAAGGGGGGGCTTCCACTCATGGTTTCAGGTGAATGAACCCTGCCATGGTCTGTCTCGAGTCCATTGTCAGTGGTTTGGGCTTGAGGGGGGGTTGTTGGGTATTCAAGCCCAGTAACGTCTTAGCTCATGGGTACAAGCTAGTGGGTACAAAACCTTATAGCATGCAGGTTAGTCCAGTTGCAAGTCAAGTCTGCATGCAGTTTGCAAACATATCTTACAATCCCTCTTACAATATCTTACACTCTTTCCTTGTCAATCAATTCCTTGTGTGTCTTACAATCCCTCTTACACTCTTTCCTTGTCAATCTATTCTCCTATGTGTGTGTGTGTGTGTGTGTGTGTGTGTGTGTGCGTGTGTGTGTGTGTGCACGCGTGCGTGCTTGTGTACGTGCGTGCATGCATGTGTGTGTGTGTGTGTGTGTGTGTGTGCGCGCGTATGTTGTCATAGTCTAGGTGTGTGTGTACTTGAATTTGGAAGAGAAGGTGACATGTTGATGGTGAAGTCTATGAGGAATTGTTGATTTGTCTAAGCAATTGGTCTCCCCAAATCCCAAAGTGGTATTAGAGCTTTGGTTCA
Organism: Adiantum capillus-veneris; assembly: GCF_014529385.1. Taxonomy (NCBI): domain Eukaryota; kingdom Viridiplantae; phylum Streptophyta; class Polypodiopsida; order Polypodiales; family Pteridaceae; genus Adiantum; species Adiantum capillus-veneris. Next base: position 31,449,383 of record NC_140945.1, read on the forward strand.
AGTTAATCGCACAAGATTTCAAATTTTTGAAAGATTTTTAAATTGAAAACATCAAATTTTCAAACCACGGATTAATTGGCAATTGACCATCAAATTTTGGCTTAACGACAATCAAAAACAAGTATGTACAACATTTATTTTGAGATAAATGCTACATTTAATGGATATGTGAATCTATATGGATAAGAGAAGGAAAGACGTGGCTTCCAAGAAGTTTGGCAAGGCCAATTCTGGCTTAGAAAGAGAAAGAAGATGGGCAATTTTTTAAAAATTTTGATTGGCGAGGAAGCTATTCGATTAGGATTAACATTATTGCTTGATTCGGATAACTTGAAGCTCCAAAGAATTTTAATGGTTTTTAAAGCTCAAAGGTTTTCAACTACGGTGCATCAAAACCCTTGGGAACTCCTTTGAGAAACCCCGAAGCTATCTCTTATCGCACTTGAGCCCCCAAATCAATCACATCTTGAGTAAATTCCTTGAGCTTGACCATAGTCGGCGAGAACACCTTCCTGCAGATAAGGAAAGCTAAATGTCAACCTCATCAAAAGATGCAAAAAATAGCATCAAAAGTAGTGCCTTAGTTTATGCATCATTTCTTGCTTTTACCTAGCAGCATGGAAAATTTCTATAGGTCGCCATCTCTACCTTTTCTCTTATTGGAGTTGTTCTTTCATTTGCTACTCGTTGCCATCCACACAATCCCATGCAAACTTAAAACTTAAAGTTATCTTTTTTTTCTTTTCTTTTTGGCAAAACTCACAATTTGTGAGTGGATTGTATTAAACATATCATAATATTACAGAACCAACCTCAAGCTCTCGTATCGAGCCTTGAGGTGCAAAAGTTTACGAGCTTGATGTTTGCCGCCTTGCAGTAAGGCCTTTCACCATCGAATTTGAACAAAATTTCTAGGCTTTACTTATCGTCTGTTGACAACAAGGCACGAGTAGTCCTAGACCAATCTTCCAAATTTTGCTTGCGCCCGAGCATCCATATTAGCACTTTGCTTTTCTTGTATAATCTTTGCGAAGCTTGCCACCTCAGGATCTCCTTCGAACACCCTACGGTTCCTTGTCTACCATACATAATGGAAGAAGAATTACCTGACAGTTTGAGTGTTGGTGAGGAGGGTAGGACTTCCCAGCTTCTTACCTCCAAGGAATAAATCAGTCTTGAAAAAACCAATTTTCCATGTTCTTTTTTCCCACTTGCATATTTTCCATGCAATGTCTCTGATAGTTGGGCATTCCATGAATAGATGGGCCAGATCCTCATTAGCTAACCTACACCCCAAGCATTGATCTGGCCCAAAACTTAAAGTTATCATCAAAAACTTAAAGTTAAGCTTTAAGTTAACTTCAAAGAATTTATTTTAGTGGTCGGCCGTCTGTTTGATCTTCAAGATTAATAACATTTAAAGAATCCAAACACCCTTTCAATATCCTCAACACTTTGGCCTTGGACACAATTAGTAAGACTTCAACCCTTGGTCAGCATCGTTGTGAAAACCGTAATAGCAAATATCACCTTGGCTACCCTTCATTAAGAACTTTTGGGCCTCCAACCTTCAAAAACCCTCGGTTTTCTAGTTGTTATTTTATTTCGTCCGCTCTATTTTTTTTAAACTTTGAGAGCCATAATCCTTATTGAACCATTTCAACCCCAGGATTGTTGATTGCCATTGCTTTTGGGACATGGGAGATTGGAGACCGGTGAAAATTCAATTGATCTATAGACCAATCATTCAACTATTTATCGTTCCCAACCAAACCTGCTGGTGCACTATATTTTTGGATTGGACGCCACCACCGACCGTCAAGCTAAGTACCCATTTATTTTTGCTTATTCCTTTATTCTTTTTTTATATATTATCTTGCATATCATCAAATACATATATACTTATAGCCCTTTGTAAATTAAAATATAAAAATAAAAAGAGAAAGAAAGAAAGAGAAGCACGCAATCATGGCACATCTTCCACAGTCACCCATGATTGTTGAACAGCTTGCTAATCTGTAACAATCTCTCATGTATGAATGCATGCAAATGCAAGAGCTTGAAGATAAATTTTTGCATTCTACATGCATAGAATCTACGCCGGCACCGGAGCAAAACAAAATTAGCAAAAAAGACTTCACTTTCAAGTATTTTGATGGCACTAAAGATGCTAGCACAGTTCTAGCATGGGTTAGTCAATTAGATTACTATTTTCATGATGAAGACTTTTTCGAATGTGAAAAGGTAAAGTGTGCATCAAATCATGTCACTAGTAGTGCTGCATTATGGTGGAATGCCACCAAACATCATGGTAAAAGACCATGTACCTGGCATGCATTCAAAAAGTGTGTATTGATTACAGGGCTTTAAACAAGATCACCATCAAGATTAGGTTCCTTATTCCTAGAGTGGATGATTTGTTAGACAAACCAAAAGGGGCAAACATCTTTAGAAAAATTGACCTCAGATCAGGGTATCACCAAGTCAAAATGTTTGACCAAGATGTCTACAAAACTGCTTTCAAAACACAAGCGAGACATTGTGAATTTTTTGTCATGTCATTTGGTCTAACAAATGCACCAGCCACATTCACACAATAGAATTTTCATTGACCTTCAATATTTTGTGATTGTATTCTTTGATGAAACTCTTGTATTCAATAAATTATAACAAGAACATAAAGAGCACTTAGCACGTGTATTTGATATGCTTGCACACAACCACTTGTAAGTGAATGCTAAAAAGAGTTCATTTTTCCAATCTAAAATTGAATATTTGGGATATATTTTTTTTGGTAAGGGAATACATGTAGACCCTAAGAAAATTGAAGCCATTCAGTCATGGCCTAGACCCAAAAATAAATCATGAACGTCGCTCTATTATTAGTCTATGCAGTTATTACAAGAAGTTTGTACGTAACTTTGCTTACAAATCTCATTACCTCACTCTCCTGTTAAAGAAAGATTCTCCTTATATATGGTCTAATTTGCAAGAAATTTCCTTTAATGCACTCAAGAAGGCTTTGATAAATGCACCAATACTACAGGTGGCTAATTTTGATAGACCGTTCTTTGTCATAGTCACTGGTGCTAGTGGAAAAGGTATCGGTGTAGTCCTTATACAAGATAACCATCCACTTGCATTTGAAAGTCGTAAGTTTTAATCGTTTGAAGAAAAATTTAGTACACATGACAAAAAGTTGGTTGGTGTTGTACATGCTTTGAAAATTTGGAAACACTATTTAATGGGTATCATCAAAATTGATCAACAAAGTATCAAGTATTTACTATCTCAACCCTTAATAGATGATAGACATATTAAGTGGGCTGTTTTCATTCAAATTTTTCAACCCAACATCAATATCAACCTGGTAAAGAAAATGTTGTAGCTGATGCTTTGAGCCAAAGACCCTCTCTTCATAATCTATCAACTATTACGAGTACTTCATTTGATTCAATGCCTGACACCTATACACAAGATAATGATTTCAAAACCACATGGTTGCATATGATTGAGAATTCTGTGCACACATTTTTGGAATACACTATTCAAGAAAACTTTCTTTATTTCAAACAAAAATTGTGTGTAACTAAACCTTTTTGTACATTGATCATTGAAGAGTTGCACAAACCACCCTATGCTGGACATAGAGGATTTGCTGCTACTTTTTAAAACTTATGTCATGATGTCTATTGGCCTGCTATGAAAATTGATGTTAAATAGTAAGTTTCGACTTGTTTGATTTGTCAAAAGATCAAAGAAGAAAAACAGGTAAGAAATTGGGACTTTTATAGCCTCTCCCTATTCTTGAAAAACCTTGGGAACATATTTCAATGGATTTTGTTACTGGATTTCCACTCACTGTTCATAAGCATGATTATGATTTGGATTGATTGCCATTTTTCTAAACAAGCATACATCATCCCTTTTAAGAAAACACTCACAACACATCAAGCTGCACTTCTATTTCTTAAAGTTTTCTTTCCACATCATGGTTTGCCTAAAGTTATACTATCTGATCGAGATTCCAAATTTTGTAGTGCGTTTTGGACTACTGTTTTTGAAAATCTTGGAACAACACTTGATTTTACTTATGCAATCCATCATGAATCTGACGGTCAAACCAAAGTCACTAATTGCACTATCATTGACTTCTTAAATCTTATGTTTCTTCTCAACCCAAGAAATGGGATGATTACCCACATATTCTATAGTTTGCATATAACAACACCACTCACACTACCACAGGTAAATCTCCATTTGAAATTGTCTATGGGCATTATCTGCCTACACTTGCTTCATGTCTTTCTAATATTGTGCCTACTACTGATGATTTCATTGCTAATTTTCATGATATTTATGCAAGTGTGCATTTTTCCATTAAACACTCACAAGAACTTTACACTAAGCATGCTAACAAGCACCACAAGGCACACAAGTTTAAGGAATGTAATTATGTTATGCTTCGCATTGAAAAACGAAGGACCAAAAGTGTTGATACTAATGTTTTTGTTAAACTTGCTCCTTGTTTTTATGGCTTATTCAAAAAAAATTGATGTAATCAATGATATTTCATAGACTTACCTTCACATTGGCACATTCACAATGCGTTCCACATTAGTCTTTTAAGACCTTTCAAAGGATCCCTACCTACACATCACATTTATGAGGATCCACCTTCACTTGTGGACCAAGAAGAACAACTCATCCTTGCACAAATAGTTGATCACAAGACCACCACCACACGCACCTGCACAATTTATAACCGCTATCTTTTGACCTTTAAAGGCCACCCTAGAGAGGACACAAAATGGATGCCAAAAAAAAATCCGCAACTTCCCAACCCTTCTCAATTTCCATCACTCATTGTCCAGTTGATTCTCTATTGAGCAATTGAGGATAGTTGTTATCCTTGGTGGGAGAGATGTTACAAGAACGGGAACCTCCTATTGCATGTGGTTAACTACAATTGGGATAGCTGGCTTAATGGTTATTTATGTGTCGTCTATTTTTTTTAACAAATATGTGAGTGCATGATGATTTGTAGTAGAATGCGGGGAGTTGAGAAGGAGGTGCCGGCAAATAATAATCCTCTTGGTCATTTTATTATGCACAGTATTTTAGATCTTTTATCAATAAGCCACTATGGTGCTTTGTAAATAGGATAGTGAGAACTCGCCCTAAGAGGGTCATGCAATAAGTAATATGTTCCACTCATAACTAAAGTGTAAAAGAGGGGCCTCCAATTTTTGGCACCTACAAATAATATCAAATATCAAATACCAAACTCACAAGAGGTGCCGGGCCTTTCTTGTGTAGACCCCTAAATTTTCCCTTCCCTCATCTATATTATGGTGTGTTACTCTATGTATTCCATATTTATATCTACATCTCTTACAATCCCTCTTACACTCTTTCCTTGTCAATTTATACTTTTGTGTGTGTGTGTGTGTGTGTGTGTGTGTGTGTGCGTGTGTGCGTGTGTGCGTGCACTGTCATAATCTAGATGTGTGTATGTACTTGAATTTGGAAGAGAAGGTGACATGTTGATGGTGACATCTATGAGGAATTGCTGATTTTTCTAAGCAACCAATCTCCCCAAATCCCAACATCTCAAAACAAAAACTCTGAAATTTGTGTTTTTCTTGTGTTTTTTAAGCCTAGTGCAAACTTCATTGCTATAGCAGCCACAAAGCTACACATCAAGCTCTAAACCTATTCTCAACACTTTAATCTATATTTTGACTACTTGTATGGCAAGAAATTTGCCACTAAAAACACAAATATCAAGGGTGCTAAATTCGCCCACTAAAAACACGAAGATCAAGGGTGCCTCGATCTCCGCTTCTATCCTAGTCTATCTAGCTAGTCTATCTAATGTAACTTTGTCGATTTTTGTACGTGTTCACACTAGTCTAGGTACTTGTTTATTGAAAACAGTGCCAATGTTTGAAAGGGGATTTTACAACATATGTCACATCTCACAAAGAGACAGTCCCAAGACTATAATGTCAATCATAGGGAGCATGTGACTTGACTAAGACATGGAGGCATACCAAGAGGTTGTCAACCTCTTGTTTGAATACGATACACTTCATGGAAACTGTCTAAAACTCTCTAGCTATGGAAAACTTGATTTCTACCTCTTTGATACAATTTCACTTCCACATGCAAAAGCAATAGCAAATCAACTATGATGAATAGCACATTCCTTAATATGTCAGAAACACTTTTGGACAAGAAAACCTAAAGTCTACACAATGGAAAAAAATGTGCTTTTTTTCAGTAGCAAAATTAGAGGTCATCAAATTTGATGTTGGACACACCTAATAGGTGCTCCTTAGCATTGGGAATCTAATGTAATTGATGGGATTTCAAAACAATGCTCAGATAGTGAGATATGTCACCTCGAAGGTCGTGGGATTCAATGCTCAATCTTGCAAAACACTTGCAATATAGATATCTATGTGTATAGCTCCTTGAGGCTAACGCATTGATGCTCTTGATTCATTGATATGGCAACCATGCAGTGAGGTTCAAAGAGATGAAATCTTGATAGCAAGAGAGTGCCCACAACATACAAAGAAAATCTTATTTGCTTATTTTGTACAATAAGAACTGAGTTTTCAAAACCTTACAAAAAGTTTCCTTTTATACCCTAGCTAAGGGTCTTATATGTACAAAGGCTGAAATTGCTTCAAAAATAAGTGACCTATCCAGGTAAATTATATAACTTACAACCTCCACATAAATAAAAAGTCAACAAGGATTTAATGGTTTTTTGGTGGAAACATTATATTCTTTTTTTGTTATAAGGGCTCAAAAAACCTCTTAAGCATCTCCTTTTCTAGAGCACATATATTGTTGGAATCTTCCAACATCGTTGCAGAACCATGCAAACAATCTCTATGCTCTTTGCACGTGGCTATCAAGAGATGCTCTTCCTCTTTAGTGAGGTCCATGGCAATATATGCCAATTTTGATTCCTCTCTTGGTTCATCTAAATTTATGTGCTTGGCTTTCTCAGGACCATCATATGATGTCCCTCGTTCCTTAAGCTCGTGCATTGGATGTTGAACTACTATCTTTTGATCTTGTATTGTGTATCTCTTGTAGTGAGAAAGTACATAAAATTGATCACTATTTGATCCCACTTCTCACCCCATCTCGATTGTCCAAACCACTTTCAAGGTTTGTTTCACTTTTTTATATTCTTGCTTACGCTCAATTTTTGTCATCCTAGATGACATTTTAATTGTGCCTTTGGTTTTTTATTTGCTTCATTTCTTAGAACTTTTTGTTTTGGTTGAAGTAGGTTTGTAAATCTTCTTGTAATCTCGTCCTTAACACAATTTTTTGTTGCTCCTATGAGCATCAAATATTACATTTTATACCTCGTGAGAGGCATATGTTTTCCTCTCATTTGCTTTTGTTTCCTTACTCATTTCACACAATATTTTTCTTCTCTTCTGGGCTTTTGGTTAGAAAATTCATAGAAGATAGTCTCTTTGTCTTTTGGTTTTGTTTTTTTTCCAAAGCTACTCGTTAGCTCATCATCTCAATCCATCTCTCGAACTTCATTCTCTTATGAATCCTAAAATTCTTCCTCATTTGTGTCAATAAAATCTCTAATGGAAATCTCATCAAGTATACGGTTGCACTCAAAAGTTTCTTTTGTATCTAGGTCCCCAATCTCTAGCCCTAATTCCATGATAATACTCACCATCTGGAAGAGTGCCCTCTTTGTCACAAAATATTGTTGGGGTTACCAGGCTTACACATACATCTAGAGTAGACAATATCTAGTTTCAACCAAAAGGTTCAAACAATTCCTTGGGAAATGGTTCCAGGATATAATTATTATCCTCTACTGGTCTCTTTAGGATACAATCTTCTCTCGACAAGCTCTCACACTCAAAATCTGGACACATCCAGAGATGTACTTTAGTCTGTAGCCATGCATGTATCTCTTTCTCGTTGACCATTATTGAGTCTTTGTAGCGATGGTCTTTTACAATGATCCTCAACATAATCTCTTTGTCTCTCAAGTAGATGTATTCATAGCCCCAATATCATACCATTTAAGTTGACACATAAATGTTCTCTCTAAAATGACATCAAAGTTGTTTTTCTTGCCAAATTCCATTATTGCAAAGGTATGTTCATACACTATCCCACACGAGGTTACTATAATATGTTCCAACATACCTACAAGTCTCTCAACATAACCATCTATAATTTGTAATTTTATTCTTGTTTTCTAATAGTAGGTTTCCCCTATTTTTCCCATATCTCTTAGGAGGTAGCAATGGCCACTCCAACCAAGCTATCAAGTATAGAAATTATTTCTATCCATTTATGTTTCACTAGCAAGGTGGTATTTCCTTCTTCCTCTTCATTGTAATCACCCACCTTGTTAACAGGTACTAGTTTCTTGTCTTGTGTCATTTTACCCATTTGATCATTCAAGGGGATGTCTCGCAGAGGAAATTTCAATCCCATATTCTCTAAGTTTTTCCCCACCTCTCCCATAGATGTATTCTAATGTGTAACAACTCAGTGAGAGTTATCGTGCATTGTATAGGAGTTGGGATTTGTTCATGCAGCCTCTTAGTGTCCATGATCTTTGGAATTGACTTCCATTGTGAGGGAAATACCCATAGATATAATTTTGTTTCGTGTTCTCCCATGTAAGAAGGTAAAGTTTCCAATGTTTTAGTTTACTCTCCATGGATGCTTCTATTCCAACATCATCATATAGAGATTGTATATCTCCTAGGTAAAATGCATGATCTATGCTGATTTTAGTTATATGTGTAGACTTGAAGGTTGTACTACCATCCTTCTTATTTCTTATCTTTTCCCATAAGGCATGTGTCCAAGGCTCTTCCGCCTCAGGAATTGGTATCGTCACTTTAAGTTATATATGGTATTTTCCACTACCCTATTTTTCAATAATGTTTATATTTTAGGCTTCATTTGGTCATTTTTTTCATTACCCTCATGCTCAATTTTTTTGTCCCTTTTTGGGGTTTTCTTGCCTTGGGATGTCTTCTTTCTTTGGCCCCATTAGAGCTTGAGTTGTCTCTAGCCTTTGGTACATTTCAGGTCTTTGTTTCTCAAATTTTGAGTTTGGATATGTCAATCATCTCTATTCTAAATGTCTAATTGGTATTCAATCTAGCCTCATAAGCTTGCAATATATCCTCTAAAGGTTTTATAACTTTATCAACCAGGAGTGAACCTCCCCATGATGTCTTGGATGACACCACTCCTTCTGTTTGTTCCCTATTTTCCTTTTCTTGTTCTAGCTACTCTCTAGTTTGTTGCAGCTCAATTTCTAAGTGGTTTTCTCTTTCAATCTTTTTTATTTCATTTTATCTTGTTTAGCTTTCCATGATTTCCTTTGAGTCCTCATTGATATGCTCGCAATTTCCATTTGAACAGGAATTTTATGTTTCTCCTCCTCATATTCTTTTTGGAAGCTTTTTAATCTTGATCTTTAGTCACCACATTCATTGGAATTGTAGGCTTGGCTTTAGATCCACTCGAGTAAGGCAGAATCCCAATAATATTCATCATCTCTTTTCCTTTTTTATGAGTATTTTTTTACATTCCTAAAGAACATGATTGATTGCACATTCCTCCCAATACCCAAAAAATCTTTACACATTCACCATTGTGTGGAGTCCAACTCCTTTCCCAATGATCATCTCCACATTCATAGCATTGACCTACCTGTTGGGATGCTTTTGGAGCCCCCATTAGTAGAATAACCCTAGGTATATAGTTTTGGTTACCTATGAATGTCAATGTGTTCTTGTCCACATATAATGATTTTTTATTGTTTGTGTAACATATGATGGTTGTGTAGCATCATTTACACTAATTCAAGAAGGATGACCTTTGTCAACATACACATTACTCTCGGTTTCACTCTCAAAAGATTCAATTGGATTTTCATAGTACGAAGTTGGTGGTAGCATTCTCTAACTTGTAAGTGTTTCTACATGGTGTCTGTACCTTATAATTTCTCGATTTTCTTAATGTAGAGGAGGATGTTGACCCAGCACTGATTGAGGCTTGTGTCCCCCTTGGGCCATTTTGTTTTGGCCTATTTGGTATCTCAGTGGTGATGGCAATGTCTACACCATTGGAGGTCCATATGGCCTTTCCCTCACGTAATTCTTGTTATAAAAACACTCACTTGTTTTGTGGAGGGGATCATCCCACCCCATGGTATAACACTCATCCAACACGGATAGTTATAAATGCACAACAAATTATGAAGTGGTGTACTATTGAGAAAAAATGGAGTGTCACATCTCCTCCTTGGTTGTTGTCATACATTTGGGCTCTATCTATAATTTTGGTTCATCCTCCTTTACACTTCTTTAGCTAATTGATCAATGTTTGGTATGAAAGGAATTTGTACATTCTGCTTCTTTGTGGATTCACTCATCATAGAAGAGGCACGCTTCTTCTTTGGACATTCTGCTTCTTTGTGGATTCATCATAGAAGAGGCACTCTTCTTCTTTGGTCAAGTCATTTGCAATGTAGGCAGGTCTAGGCTCTTCTCCTGGTTCGGCTAGATCTATTTTCTTTGCATTTTCAGGTCCTTCATATGACTCACCCTGTTTTCTTAATTCCCTTACAGGAGGTTGTTTGGCTATGACCTTTCGGTCTTGGAGAGTATATTTCTTATAATGGGATGGATCACTCATTACATCTTTACTCTCTTCCTTGGTTGTTTCCATTTCAGTGGTACACATCTCCTTTAGAGTTTTCTTCAACTCTTGATATTTTTTCTTTCGTTCAGCTCGTGTCATGGATGATTCATCATCTTGGTGGTTTTGATTGAGTTTCCTTTTTCATTTTCCTTTATTTTTTTTATGTTCCTTGTTTGTTGTCTGAAGGATATCTACCGGTGATTTTGTCTTTGACACAATCATGTGCATGTGTCTGCATTAGAAATTGTGTTCTGCTAGAAATTGATGGCATAGGTCTAAATTTCAAGTTTTTTGTGTCTCTTTTTCTTCTATACCATTTTTGTCTTCTTGTCTTCTGGTTTGGAAAGTCAAAAAACTTTTCCTCCCCTCCTTTTAGGAGTAGCTGGTCTCTCACATGTTCTTTTTCTAACCTAGAATCATCAGATGTAGCTGAATGTTCTTCAAACTCATCAGTAGCATCATAATAGAGGTCTAAAAAAACTTGTTGATATTTCAGTAAGTCCTTGGGTTCCTGAACTTCATCTTCAATGTGAATGGTTGAGATCATTTGTATGGGAATTATGTCAGCCATCCTCATTGAAAAATTGAGTAGATATAGACGTATTCACACATACATCCATTGTTGCCAAAATTTGAGTCCATTCAAATGGCTCAAACAAATGCTCTGGAAAGGGTTTAGGTACATATGCTTCATATATGCCTTTCTAAGATACATTCTTCTCATTTTAAACTCCCGTTTTCTGAGGCTCCACACATCTAAATAGGTGTGTCCTTATTTAACCAAGACGAAAGCTTTAATTCAAGAGACTGAGTCAAATTCTTGAATGGGTGTTTTCATGACATCTCGATAAGTGTGATCTTTCAAATTAACACTAGAATGGTAACAGGACACTTTTATGTCCTTGGACACTTTTGTGTCCTGTTAAGTGACCAATTTGCTTGAATTATTTGAAGAGTATGAAAATGAATTTCTAGGTGCTATATATCCACAAAGTTGCCTTATGAGCTGAAAAAACTTAGCATTTTTTTTTTAGTATCGATCTCACCATTAACCTTACTCTTGCACAGTATTTTTGAACCTAAACTGTGTGAAAAAATGGATCCTTTTTTTGGCTTTTTTTTCAATTTTTGCCAACTATACCACTCTAAACTTCATGTTTGTGAGGTTTAGATGGCCAGAGGTTAGGCCTTCTTAGTTCTCAACATGTTTTGATGCTTGTAGGGAGAGCTAAGTGTTAAAATTGAAAGTTATGACCAATTTACAAGAATTGCATAATCCTGTTTTTTGGCCAAAATTAGCACTTTTATGTTTTTTTTGCTGGCTTTCTTGATATCCAAATTCAATTTTGGCTTTTTTCTCAATTTTGTCCTTTTTTCTGTTTTCTCTTCTCATATCTTTGATTTCTTCTTTTTTGGTCTTTTGAGAAGAATTTTTAGTATTCTATGATTCATCAGAGAGTTATGTTTCTTTTTCTTAGCATGTGCTCTAGTGATCACCTTGATTGGAACAATAGGTTCACTTTCTGAAGGACTACTAGGTATCACTTGGACTACATTCACCATTGCTTTTTCCTTGTTTAACGGATTTTTTGGACAGTCTTCAAAGAAGTGTCCTCCCTTTTTGCAACATTGTGTACAAAAAGCTTCAATTGGCTTAATATTCTTGTCAGGTGTTCTGGGCATTCATTTTTCCAGTGATCATATGCACCACAATTACGGCAATTTCTAGTCCTTGGCTTAATCATGGGTCTTACCATAGAAGGTCCAATACCTTGATTAGCTACAAAGTACATCGATGTAAGCTCTTGTGTAACATAAGTCACAGATTCTTTCATTGAAGATGGATGTGAATTATACCACTCTCCTTCTACCATTACTATAGATGGACTAGGCTCAACATAAGATAAAACATGCACTAGTGTTTGTTCATCTATGACTCCTTTTGAATGCATGTACTTTATAGGCACTGCATTATGCCCAGGAAATGGAGGTTGTTGACCCAACACTAGTTGTGGTCTTTACATACCCATCAGTGGTCTTAGTCATCAAGCATGACAAGCACCTCAAGCACCTTAGTCATCAAGCACGACAAGCACCTCAAGCACCTTAGTCAGCAAGCACAACAAGCACTTCAAGCTTAGGTTGGGTTCCCACCTCAAGCTCAGTCCTAGCTTGCCTAAGGTCAAAGGACTTTTAACATTAACCATCGAAGGTCTTTAATGAAGCTAACCCTAAGGTTTTTTAAGCCCCATTAGCTAGACTTGCTATTTGATAGACCATCTCTCATTTGGACCCCTTTACCATTGGCCCCGTGTTGAGATAGATCCATAAGCACATGTCTATATTCTAACCCTTGTTCCCGTTTATTACCGATATTAAATGATCAATTTAATATGAGAAAATCATTTGGGTTGGTTAGGTATTAGATTTTATGACAATTATTAAGAGAGATAAACATATATTATTAAAACTCTTCCATCTAATAATCTATTTTGTCCCAGATTTAACATCCCAAACCAAATCATTTCCTCAAACAATATCCATGCTTTAGATTTATCATATTAACGTACTCCCAATAAGGACCCATCATTGTGTGAACTTGGTTTGGGAGAGATGGTGAGAGCTTTCATGTGTGTGTGTGTGTGTGTGTGTGTGTGTGTGTGTGTGTGTGTGAGTAAATTGAATAGATTAAGCATCCATTCTCCTGTCCTCCCATTAGTGGTATTGAAGCCTCAGGTTCAAGGTAATTGGCATTTTATTTCAAAATTTAAGGAGGATTTTTGAATTGGCAATAATAGATCTGCAAATGGAAGTTCCATCAATAATTAGTCGATAATTTGTCGAACAGATTACGCTTATCATAATTCAAAATTGGGTATTTCTTGTATTTAATTCAAGCAATTAGTAGATTTTCTTGGATTTGTGAAGGCAGATGTGCGAGGACACTAGAAGAAGTAGATTTTGTAGAAGATTGGCTAAGCAGTGATTCCAACTCGGCATCAAAGTGCCTTGAAGGAGTTTTTGAAGGGCTCAAGAGGATGTTGCATGGCTAAACAACATTGAGAAAGCTTGGGTTGTTGCATCATCAAAAAGATGAGAATTCTAGGAACCGGCTCGTCGACAACGGTCATGGGAACTAATGCCTTCACACATACGTAGTGTGAGTTCGACTTCAGCCAACCCCTGCAAGATCGGTAGCAACTAGTTTGCCCTATTGTGTGGAGTCTTTTTCAACTCTACTACACTTGCAATTGACGACCGTGGCGGTCACCATCTCCCCCAACTCTTTTGGTGGTGCCACATTTTGTCCCTTGCACGCTGCTCCACAACAAAAATCCTTGCATTCACACTTTGATAAAATCAAGTGATGCTCTTTTTTTAACACTCACGACCATTGGTCGAACACCTGCCAAGCCCCAAGTGGCCAATGAAGCAAATATAAAACCCTATCTATACACCTACCCTTCTTCGGGTTGCCACTAGCTCTAAAAGCAAGCTTATTCCATTCTTATATTACCATACCCTCAGCTTGCTCATTAGTGGCTCCTCAAACACATTAAGGTTATCTAGCTTGAGGATCACTTCTTGATAACGATAAATATGGCAAATCACTCATCCCAAGCTTGCCAATTTATGTCATATTATTGGTAAGAAGGACCTCCTTTTGGAACACAACGGACTCACATCCAGGTTGTAGGTTTTTTTGTCCGAATTTAGTAACATCCACCACTTGTAGGCCTTGTCTTTAAGTTCTAAACTCGTATTTTGGAGAGGGGAATACATCTAGAGTTGCACAGAGATGATGGTAGTGCAAAAAAGTATTCATCAAATCTTTATATCCTCTCCTTGTCTTCACCTCTATACACTGGCGGCTTTTAAGTCCTTCATCCATGATGAAGTTTTGTGGTTCTCGTGCCCTACCAGAAGAGATTCAAATGGTGGTGGTCTGCCATTAGTCCCTTTATTGGCCACAATGGGTTTTCGTGAGACCGATCCTTGTCAATCTGTATTATGAAATTTTTAACTAGCTGCATGAGCGTAGTTAAGTTGGCATTGATGGAGGAGAGTTTTCAATTCCTGGATATCAACAAACCCGCGATCGTCATGCAATCCAACCCGCATATCCTCCATGGCCACGTTGGTGTAGCCAAACTGTGTCGACCTATGGAAGTGCAAGAAGCCCAGGCATGGCAGTTTGCAGGCAAGTGACAGAGACATTGGGCAGGTATTTGATGGAGCTAAGAGAAAGGTACACCGAGATGGAACACTTGCTAGTGAAAACTGCAATTGTTTCTTCCTATCATAGGGGACAGGAGGAAATGCTTATATCAGGTATGCAGGTGCTATGGAGTTTATGATATGGGATTTTGATCGAAGTGTCTGTAGGACGCTCTACTTGCCAGGGTATGTATGCTACAACATGTCCATTGAGAGCTATTGCAAGTGAGTGCAGCTCAAGTCTCATGAATGCCGGAGTGCTCTCAACGGGGTTCTTTTACCCAAGGGCCACCGATATCTGGGATTCTTCTCATTGGCCGACCAATGGCGATGGATCTTGCAGAGAAAGCATACTTTAAAGTGCATGGAACCAAACATGCAAAGCAGCCGACTATGTGACCAGTGATTATCAAGGGTCAATGTGGGAGTTTGGGGCGGCCAGCTAAAGGTATGAAGTGGAGTAAAGCTGAATCTTTTTAAAAAGATGGCTCAAGGTGGCAGTCGGATGCGTGGGAACAATGCCAAGCTGAGGAATACAAAAGGAAAAAAAATGCTATTGCAAGGAAATGGCGGCGCTATTGCAAGTCAACTCCAGGGATTACCTTCATGGGCGGGGAAGAGGACTGGGAGATGCATGGAAATGGAGCGCCATCTATTTGGCAGGCCATGAGCATAGGGGAGTGGTGGGCTGCACTTCATTGTGAAAGGGGAGCCACCTGGTGTTGGGGATGGGATCGAGCTAGCTATGGTGGATGAAAGAGAAACATAGCGTCAATGTGTGAGTGTGTGTGTAAGCAAGGTTATCACTCAAGTGAATTAGGTTCCAAGATAGAATTAGCTTGGACTCATAAACATAATCTTGAGCATTGAATTAGCTTAGCACAAGCTCACCATAGACAAGCATGTAGTGCGAAATAGAGTTGTGTTTATTCATTCATGAAATGAGCTTTAAGTAGCTTACAGCCTTGCTCCACAGCATGTGGGATAAATCCACTCTCTTCTCCTTGACTCATACTTTAGGACAAAGCTCACACTTTACAATCTCCCTTGAGGTTTGACTATGACAAGATACTGAAGATGCATGATCCACACAGGATGACAGGTTGCTATCCACACAGGAGGGTAATATCCACACAAGCTAACAAATTCACATAGGATGGTGATATCCAACAGGATGATAAATCCACAAGGAAAAATCACAAAGGATGGTGATATCCACACAGGATAATAAAATCCACACAGGAAAAAGTCCTCCCCTACAAGGCTGCATCTTAAAAATGGGTCTTCATAAAAGACAATGTTGCTCTCATCTTCATCCTTTTTGTCTTCTACTATGTGAGTTGATCCTCTGTCAGGTCTCTTGCCTTCGTTGCTTCTGCTGTTGCTTCTACTGTTGCTGCTTTCTCCAATGTTACTCCCTCCATTTGAGTAGCATCGAGAAGGAGGGTGTCCCTTCCTACCACATTTGTTGCAAGGTTTGTTTGTGTAGCAGTCTTTCGCTACGTGTCCCATTCTTCCACATTCATAACACTTTCTTCCATTTTGTCGATGTTGATGGCGAATGCCTTCCCCTTGAGGATGTTGCAATAAAAACTCCTCCTAATGAGGTTAGTGAACCTCTTTGCTTTCTTTCTTCTGCTTGGATTGAGTTGATGACATCTTGGAGTGGTGGTGCTCGTTCTTTTTCTTCAAGATTTGTGACTAAGTGGTCATAAGAAGGTGGAAGTGCACTTAATATTATGGCCACTTTGTCATCTTCTGGTACTTCAACCTGGATGTAAGTGAGTTGCGTGACAATGCTCTTAAGCTTATTTATAAGGCTAGCAATGTCCTCCCCTTCAATCATAGTAATTTTGTAAAGTTGTCTTTTAAGACTAACTTTGCTTCTTTTGGCCCTGGCTCCAAAATTACTTTCTAGGACATGCCAGGCATCATGTGCATGTGTACATTCATCTATGAAGTGCACATAATTGTCATGCAAGGAGGTGATGATGATTCCTAATGCTTGTTCGTCTTTGTCCAGATTCTGTGCACTTACTATGAGTGTAGATGCCCTAGTCTCGCCCTAGTGTGCACTCCATCGGGTTTGGCTTGTTGCTCTAAGGCAATGCTGATGACAGACCACAAACATTTTTTCATAAGGTAACCTCTTAATTTCGTTTGCTAGGTGTGAAACCCTTCCCCGTTGAATTTTTCTATTCCCTTCTCCCCCATTTGTGCTAATAGAGGGGTCTTAGCTTAGGAGACTCTCCTAGCCAGTGTCTTCCTCTTTACACGGTGCACCAATAAAGACAAGAGATATTTATTTGCAAGTTATTGTGCTTGGCTGCAAGATTTCAATTTTAATGTCTTCTTAATAAAACTCTCTTAATGTGAAGTACCTCTTCACTCGAGGTGAAGTCACCCTTCACAGCCTTGAGTTCTTCTTTGATGACTGGAATGAGCCTTTGAAGTTGGCTTTGGATACCTTTGGAGGCTTTGAAAGCTCTGATTTATTTGCCTTGGAGAAGCCCTTGAAGCTTGGCAGAGTGCTTTGCTGCAGCTTGGTGGGAGCAAGGCCTTAAAGGGTCTCGGAGGCTTGAGGCAGCAAGCTTGTGAGACTGCCCCCTTGAGGGAGTTGGAAGTTGGCCGCGGGAAGGTGAGCTTGATTGGAGCTCTTGAGGCCCGAGAGCAGTGTGGGAAGGGGGCCCCGAAAAGGGCGGACCCGAAAATGGTATCAAAGGATTGTTTGGCGCCTCGGTTGAGGTCCGCGATCGGACGGTGGGGGGCAGGCGCTTGCGGCTGGTTTGCTGGTGAGCAGTCAACAAGGACCGTTGGATGGATGCACGTAGCCGTCGGGTTTAGGCTTTGCAGCCGATCGGTGGTGGACCCGCCTTCAAAAAAGAATTGGAATTTACCGCCTGCCAAGAATTCGCCGGCCTTGCTCGCTTGAAGAAGTCCTTGTTGAACCCACAACCCTCCAAAGCCACACCAAATATGGTGTTTAAGCTAAGCCAAGGGCCCATTGGGCTCCACGTGAGTAATAGGCCAAAAGGAGGATATTTCAATGCTCAGTTCTGCAGGGCTTCTCCACAAAATACACACACCACACACACAACACACACATACACACACCTTATTTTAGTAAGGTTTTAGGGGATGAGGCTTAGGGGGTTCTCGAGTTCGGATTTGAGTGCTTGAAAGCTCTATGAAAAGCTTGAGATGAGCACTTCGGGATGAGGTGAGCAATGCGAAAAGGAAAATGAGTACACCGAATTTAATTGAAGAGGCAAATGACGCAAAAATTGACACAAAAGGGCAATCTAAAATGCAATACAAAAGGATGCTAATCCTCTCCCTAATCAAGTCTACCTAGCCATGGAGGGTGGTGGCCTCTTGGGTCTGCCAAGGACATGCCCACACATAGCTAGATTAGTGCTTAATTAGTGAGAGATGCAACTAGTTATGAAAAATCAATGGGCCGTAATAATAATTATGAAATGCTAATCAATCTAATGGAGATGCTAATAATTAACACACACTAATGCATAATGACAAATCTAGCTAGCATAACCTAAAGCTTGATACCAAATGTTGGGGATGGGATCGAGTTAGCTATGGTGGATGAAAGAGAAACATAGCGTCAATGTGTGAGTCTGTGTGTAAGCAAGGTTATCACTCAAGTGAATTAGGTTCCAAGATAGAATTAGCTTGGACTCATAAACACAATCTTGAGTATTGACTTAGCGCACAAGCTCACCATAGACTGGTAGAAACTAGTTTGCCCTATTGTGTGGAGTCTTTTTCAACTCTACTGCATCTGCAACAACTGACGACCCTGGCGGTCACCATCTCCCCACTCTTTTGGGGCTGCCACATTTTGTCCCTTGCACGCTGCTCCACAACAAAATACTTGCATTCACACTGATAAAATCACGTGATGCTCTTTTTTAACACTCACGACCATTGGTCGGCCGCCTACCAAGGCCCAAGTGTCCAATGAAGCAAATATAAAACCCTATCTATACACCTACCCTTGTTCGGGTTTCCACTAGCTTTAAAACCAAGCTTATTTCCATTCTTATATTACCATACCCTCAGCTTGCTCATTAGTGGCTCCTCAAACGCATTAAGGTTATCTAGCTTGAGGATCACTTCTTGATAACGATAAGTATGGAGAAGCACTCATCCCAAGCTTCCAATTTATGTCATATCTATTACTAAGAAGGACCTCCTTTTGGAACATAACCTTGGACTCACATCCAGGTTGTAGGTTTCTTTGTCCGAATTTAGTTACATCCACCACTTGTAGGCCTTGTCTTTAAGTTCTAAACTCGTTTTCAAAGAGCGGAATACATCTAGAGTTGCACAGAGATGATGGTAGTACAAAAAAGTATTCATCACATCTTTATATCCTCTCCTTGTCTTCAACTGTATACATTGGCGGCTTTTGATTCCTTCATCCATGATGAAGTTTTATGGTTCTCGTGCCCTACCAGAAGAGACTCAAACGGTGGTGGTCCGCCATTAGTCCCTTGATTGGCTAGAATGGGTTTTTGTGAGACCGATCCTTGGCAATCTGTATTATGAAATTTTTAACTAGCTCCATGAGCGTAGTTAAGTTGGCATCGATGGAGGAGAGATTTCAATTCTGGATATCAACGAACCCGCGGTCGTCATGCAATCCATCACTTTCCTCAACTCGCATATCCTCCACGGCCACGTCCATCCCGCAGCTGGAGCGGTCTCAAAATCAAATCAATGACTTGTCAAAAGCGATTGATCCGATGACATCGTACATCAGTACATGCAAGCTATGGTTCCTATCGTCCCTTCTCTACTACGATTGAAAGGCCATGAGGGCTTCGTGGGTGATGACTAACACTAAACATGCACCATGAAACATGCATTTCAAGCACATGGGTAGTCTTTAAACAAGTGTCCTCCTTATCCCTTTGGGAGAGAGAGCCTGCAAATATCCAAATATTTGTTGAATAGAACTAGAATCTCATTGGAACCCTCTTTAGCCCAGTCAATAGCATTCAAACACACCATGTGGCTAAGCATAGGGAGAGTGTGACATGTGTCTGTGTGCCCCGTGGTGAGTGGGAGGTTAAGTCAAAGATTCCCCTAACTTTGGGGCTTTCCCCGTGGTGGTGGGAGGTTAGTCAAAGATTCCCCTAACTTTGGGGCTTTCCCCTCCTTTGTAGGGTCTCTTTTTGACTCAAGCACCCCATGCATGGGAAGCTTCTCAAGCACCTTCCTCATCAAGCATGACAAGCACCTCAAGCACCTTAGTCATCAAGCACAACAAGCACCTCAAGCACCTTAGTCATCAAGCACCTCAAGCACCTTAGTCAGTAAGCATGACAAGTACTTCAAGCTTAGGTTGGGTTACCACCTCAAGCTCAACCCTAGCTTGCCTAAGTCAAAGTACTTTTAACACTAACCATTGGAGGTATTAATGAAGCTAACCCTAAGGACTATTAAGCTCCATTAGTTGGCCTTGCACTTTGACAAACCATCTCTCATTTGGATCCCTTTACCATTGGCCCCGTGTTGAGATAGACCCGTAAGCAGATGTCTATATTCTAACCCTTGTTCCTGTTTATTATCCCATATTAGCTGATTAGTTTAATATGAGAAAATCATTTGGGTTAGATTTTATGACAAGTATTAAGAGAGATAAACATATATTATTAAAAGACTCTTCCATCTGATGGTCTATTTTGTATCAGATTTAACATGCCAACCCATCATTTCCTCAAACAATATCCATGCTTTAGATTTATCATATTTGAGTACTCCTAGTAAGGAGGTCAAAATACCCATCCCTCATGGTCTCAGACCCAAGACCTCACACACCTTCAAAGATGGTGAGAGCTAGCGGGGTATGAGAGTAGATTGAGAGAAAGAAGGAGTATTCTTACGAGAAATATGTACATATCCTCACATAATCACTCATATTAGCATAGCTTAGCTTAGTAATTAGCATGGTAAAGGAGATGAGCATGCAATGAAGCTCGGCTCTTGGTTGGATTTGCATCACAAAACCAAGAGTTGTTGGTGTAGGCCTTCCTTCTCACAAGCTTGGAGTAGGTGATAAGCTTTCCATTAAAGCTTGAGAAGGAGAGAGAGTCTTCTTTACTTCACACATGAGCTAGTGTGAGTGTGTAGGTGATAATGCCTTTGAAAAATCAGCCCCCCCTCTCTCTCTTGGTCGACCCCTCTTGCTATTTGCTCTTGCTAGCATCCTATTGGACCTCCCCAGGCTTAGCCAATGGTAATTAAGCAGCATAACTGATAGCCTTCTGACATGTGTCCCCCTTTCCCCTTTTGTGAGAGCTTTAGGTAATTATTTAATTCAACTAAACTCTCATTGGACCCCTTTGGCTCCCGACCAATAGGAATCAGGCAAGCCATTGGGCTGCTGAATATTCATTGGTCCTCTTGGGAGACTGTCCAATAGTCTTCTAGAGAGATTAATTCTTATTGGTTCTTTTATTAAGTATTTTAATATTAATTAAACTAGATTTACTCTAGCCTAATTCTCATTGGTCCACCTCCAAGGCCATCCAATAGGAATTGGGTGCACCTTGTGGGCATCTGGGCTAGGGAGCTGACATGTGTCCCTCATTCCCTTTGTGTAAAGGGAGCTTGTGTGTGTGTGTGTGTGTGTGTGTGTGTGTGTGTGTGTGTGTGTGTGTGTGAGTTTCTCTCTCATCCCCTACTTGCAAGGCTCGCCCCCTCCTATGTAGGTATCCACAAAGACTTTTTGTGACACACACTAAGCATCCAATTTCCCTGGTGTTTGGCCTTTGGACACAACCTTTGAATTTTGGAACCTTAGCATGTTGGAACCTTAGCATTTTGGAAGTCTTAATGGGTTGAACCTTAGGGTCTTTTAAGTCCATTGTTGCACATTGCTCATTTGCAGATGGCCCCCCCTTTGGATCCCTACTGGTGCTAGCTTAATCAATATTCTAGCCTTTTCTCCCCTGGCACTTCCCCATATTAAATGATCAGTTTAACATGAGAAAATCATTTAGGAGAATTAGATATTGATTATTATGACAAAAACCTAAAATTGTATTGAGGCTAAGTGAGGGATGAAGAATCCCGACTCACCTTATTATTCAGAGGAGGAAGGTAGGGGGCAACCCTATATTTTTATGTCAAAAGTAGTACAACAACAATCCAGCCTGAATCAAAGAAAATATGAAACCCTATCTATACACGTACCCTTCTTCGGGTTGCCACTAGCTCTAAAAGCAAGCTTATTTCCATTCTTATATTACCATACCCTCAGCTTGCTCATTAGTGGCTCCTCAAACGCATTGAGGTTATCTAGCTTGAGGATCACTTCTTGATAATGATAAATATGGAGAAGCACTCATCCCAAGCTTGCCAATTTATGTCATATTTATTGGTAAGAAGTGTAGACATGTAGTAGTGTTAGTGTGTATACGCGCTTCACCAGGGGCACTTTTCTCCCACTGGGTTTTTCCCCTGGACATCCGGTGTGAAAGGACACCTTATCTCTTAGGGTTTCATATAAGCTTTGTAGCTCTGAGTTTGTATATACTCTATTATTCCAATACAGAGAGACAGACTACAGAGATCTCGTACACAAGCTCTGTGTCTTCTCCTTCTCCATCTTCTTCCTACTCTGAGTTGCTGTCTTCCTTCTGTTTCCTGTTTCATCATCTTCAACAAGAAGGACCTCCTTTTGGAACACAACTTGGACTCACATCCAGGTTGTAGGTTTTTTTGTTCGAATTTAGTAACATCCGCCACTTGTAGGCCTTGTCTTTAAGTTCTAAACTCGTTTCCAGAGAGCGGAATACATCTAGAGTTGCACAGAGACGATGGTAGTGCAAAAACGTATTCGTCACATCTTTATATCCTCTCCTTGTCTTCACCTCTATACACTGGCGGCTTTTAAGTCCTTCATCCATGATGAAGTTTTGTGGTTCTCGTGCCCTACCAGAAGAGACTCAAACGGTGGTGGTCTGCCATTAGTCCCTTGATTGGCCACAATGGGTTTTTGTGAGACCGATCCTTGGCAATCTGTATTATGAAATTGTTAACTAGATCCAGGAGCGTAGTTAAGTTGGCATCGATGGAGGAGAGCTTTCAATTCGTGGATATCAAAACGAACCGCGATCGTCATGTAGTCCAACCCGCATATCCTCCATGGACACATCCGTCGCGCAGCTGGAGCGGTCTCAAAATCAAATCAATGACTTGTCAAAAGCGATTGATCCGATGACATCTCATCGTACATGCGAAGCCATGGTTCCTGTCGTCCGTTCTCTACTACCATCGAAAGGCCGTGAGGGCTTCTTGGGTGACGACTAACACTCCTCCCTAGCTTTATATCTCTTGGGTTAGGGAGAGCCCCCGTGCCTCGTCCATGTGAGGCTGTGGCCACTTGCTAGGACCTTTGTTCACACACAAAATGTTGTAATTTAATCATGACAGAACTAGAACAGCACTGTGCGACTGAACAAAACACAAGTCGCGAGTTTTTGGGACTCAATTACAATCCATTTTGGAGAATCAAGCATAGTACAATCCATTTTCTTCACAGTAGTCGAGCTTTTGAAACAGGCTCAAGGTTGCATATCTATTGGACAGCATTGGTGCCACTTAGCTGCCATGTTTCTAACAGCATCGGTGCTACTTATCAGGCATCCTCTTGCGATGCAGTGTAGAATGTCCCTTTTTGTTGTTTCGATCATCCCTTCAACCCTTTCCTTCTCCCTTTCAGAGCTTCACCTACCGAAGAAGACTCCCTCGCCTTTAGCTTAGTTATTGGAAGGATCAAAGATCGAGGGAGTGGCCGCTGATGACTTTTGTATGAAGGACACAAAATAAGACATAGCTTCAACCTCATGACCTGCACATTGGTGCCTATTCTCAGGGTAGATTCGTTCCTGTTTGTGTGTGACACTTTTGATTGCCTCTTTTGACTCGTGCGTATAGAGAATAGAGGGCCTATGTTATGGATTGGCTTCTGCACAAACAGATGGCCTGATACTAAGCTACCAAAAGTGAGCTTATCTCTTACAGCTCGTAGACTATGGCGGCTGAGAGAGAGTAAGCAGCAAGCTGCCAAAAGGGAAGTGCTTATTACAAGGCCAAAAAAAGCGCACAGTCGAGAGCTCCGTTGGCATCGTGTGAATAGCGTAGAAACCTTCAAGGATGGGTGCTCAGATAGTGTGCTATTCCGGGAGCTGTGCTTGTAAATAGAAGTAAGTAGAAAAGTTTGACGGAGAGCCAATGATCTGAGAGGGCAAGGCGCGAGAGGCGGGGCGGGCCGAGAGCTTTGCGTGGCATCACGAACAAATGCTTAGATAGTGTAAACACGGGCTTGCAAAGAATAGCAGAAGCAATTATCCCAGAAGGCAAGGCGCGAGGCGGGGCAGGTATAAAAGCCATGCGGGCACTCTGGGGAACCCATACCTTTCTCGGCCTTTTGGCTAAGATCAAGTGTAGTATCTGTTCTTATCAGTTTAATATCTGATACGTGGTCCATCGGGCCACATGATATTAACCTAATTTTTCTCACGGGGGCAGTCCCCTTCCGGCAGCTTGCTGCCCGGGGACTGCGCGCGTCGCCTCTGTATTGCACTGCCTCAGAGGCCTGGCGCACCCCCCTCCCACAATCTCAATTGATAATCGATTCTCTGCCCGCCCACTGACGGTGATCTGCTTCTGTGGCCGTCACCCAGGCATGCTCTATTGTTTTTGTTTTTGTTTTCGATTTGTCCCGTGGTCTTCTGATCCACAATCGTAGCTGTTGTGGGGAGATACTCCTTCCAAACGTCCAACAGCGCCTGCAGCAGATATAAAAGTGAACTAGTTGATGGCACTCTTAGTCTGTGCACAAAGGCTATGGACAGCCCCGCAGCCCTGCCCCTACAGATATAAAAGTGAGCTCTGGTTGATTGCACTCTTAGCATTGATTGTTCTTTGGCAAGGCTTCTGCGCAAGAGGAGAGGTTGCATGATGACATGAAGGGCGTTGAGTTCAAATCCACCAACTACATCTTGGCAAGAGCAAATTTGAACTGCTGCCAATCTTCAAATCTTCAGTAAACAACAAACACCAAATTGCTGTTGGAGCGGGGAAGGTATCGAATTTGACGCCACCAATCCAGGCAGCAACTAGCAACTTGAGCAGTCTTTTAAGTCTTCAGTGTACTACTTCTATCCATTGTCGAAAGATTCCTACAGGAAGTGTAAAGCACGGTGACGATCCTTAACACCGGAGATGTCGACCCATCTTTGAGAGGCTTAGGGCAAAGCTTGGTACATGAAAGGGCAAGAGCCTGGATATTGGGGTATGGAGGGAGGGGTCGAATTCACAGTTGAAACAGGAGGTCCAGATTTCTCAGTAGGCTACAAATTGCCATCGTGCAAGAAACTTCTCTCGTGAGAGCTGGACGTTGAGGAATAAGAGGAGTGGAACTTGAGGTTGCCTCTGGTGTACAAGGGTACTTGAGTTGTCGAGAGAACATAAAAGAAACGCAATGTTGGCGCTTGAGAGCTCATAAATACTGGGTGTTGAGAAGTCATGAATACGACACGCTGAGATCCAACAGGGTGTTAAAGCAAGATGCATGATAATACCTAAAAAGAGAATCCTCTCCTTGTGCAAATGTACGACGTGTCATACGCCGCAGGATTTGCGGCAGCAGATGCCACCCTTTCCAGGCCTTTTGGGCCCAACGTTCTCAAATATCACTCCGATGGCGATTCGGTTCTTATGGAGCAAGTGCAGGTGCTTTTGGACCTTACTGCATTGGTACGGCTGCTTTTCGGCCATATGCCATATGTGCTTTTGGAGTAGGGATGCCCATACGGCACTATGCCTGGATACCCTTGCGAATTCCACCAGGATGAGAGGCAAGCACTAGCTTCATCCAGCAGTTTGACACCACTTCCTCAAAGGGCAAGCCTCCAAGATCAGGAAATTAGTTTGAAAGTAATGCACAGCAATGGTGCTTCATTTCATGGACAGGCACCAGTACTTGCTTCCCTTTGGTCGACACCCTCTCACGAGGCACGCATTGCAAGAATGGCTCAAGCAGGGAAAGTGCTACACATGTCGGGGAAAGACGCAATATTTTGGCCAAGTGTCCGAGCAGGAGAACCAACCAGCCGGCCTTCTTCGTAGGTTATTCTTGGACTGACTTGGCCAACAGAAAGAAGAGCACAGAACAGAAGATCGGTGGGATGTCGCGATTTGCATTGATGATGTGGTAGTCGTACGGCTGTGGCATCCGAGTTTTTGCATTCAGTTATGTTTAGCACTTGCTTGTTTTCAAGTTCCAAGTATTAAAACTTTTCAATTCTGTTCGTGTGTTGTGGTGAGATCGTCGCCTTGTTAATGCCAAGCCGGTTGCAATGGTAGCTCATAGCTTCAGCCGGTTCTTCTTCTACGGAGAACCTGGTTCGACTTTTTGTGGCACGCTTCTGGCACCTCTCTTTAAATTCTAAGATTAGTTGCTCCTTTAGAAATTCTCATGTTTGGGATTCTCTGCATACTCCATGTAGGGCTACCAAGGTCTACCTAACTTAGCAAATGTTGTGATGGTGAAGATTTGGAAAATGTTAACAGCTCGCATTGAAGCTTGTAGACATTTGCTCCAATTAAAGTGTGCAAATAGATGATTGAGTGGTAGAGTGAAGTCTCAAATGGATTGCTGAAAGAGGAATTTTCCTTCCACTTAAATGAACGACACCTATGCCAATGCAATCCACACTTTTTTTTTGCCTCGCATGTTCGGAATGTATCTTTCATTTTCTGAAAGGAGGGTTGGAATTTTCTCCATAGCTCTTATATACTTGAAACCTCAAGAGCCTAATGATGAGCTACTATGTTGTATAGCAAAGATTGTTTATTTATGCAAAGAGTGGGTACAAGTGAATCATTGACTTATGGATTCCCAAATAATGCCACACAAAGGGATACATCAAAGTCCACCCTCCAGTTGTATGTTTTTGGATATCTACAAATTTTCTTTTACCATCCTTTTATGAAGATTTTTAGTAAACAACCTTCCCAATGTTTCCTTGGTTGAATACCCTATGGGACCTCACAGAGATATTAAACCTCATGTTGTGATTAAGAAAACAAGGCTTAAAGTTGACATTAAACTTCAATACCTGCTTTATACAGCATGAGATAGTTTCAGCCCCACTTCTTTTTTACCCATCTCCGCCATAAACTATCAATTTTAAGCATTATTTAGCTATCTTGTCCATGATGTTCGCACTTAAGTTTAGCTTCAATTTTATCCTTGTATCCACCACGGTGCTCAAAGTTTGTTACAACCTCACTTACCTTGTCCAGCAATCATGATAGTTAAATTTAAGATTCTACTTGATCATCAGGCTCACACTTAGAACTATCTTGTTCACTTATGAGATTCAAACTTCACTTGCTTTCTTGAGCCATCATACTACTAACTTTGCCACCTCTAGTGACTGGTAAAGGATAAACATGATCGTAAGAAAGAGGCAAATACAGCCGGTGCAAATGCTTCTTCAATTGCAGATTCTGTAGGATACAAAATGGGTGTTTAGTGCACAATCTTAGCATGATCCTCCTAGTCAAAAATAATGTATGCCCATGACTTATAAGACTCACATGTATGGTACTTTTACTCTAGTCCTACAAAGCACATTACATATCATCATGATATGCTTACTTCTCATGAGGCTATCTCTATGGGAATGCTACCACGTGCCAAACATGTCTCTTATTCAATCAAAGGCAGTAGTAAAAATTGCTCTCAATACTAAGAATGGCATATATTTTACCACTCTTGTTGATGCATTTGTGTGCCTTGGATGAAGAATCATCTCTTGTTTGTCTTTTCTCTTGTGCAAGATTTGATCTTCTTCTTAACTTTGTGGAATCATGAAAAATGCACTACTTACGTGCATTCATGATAGGATGGGAGACACAAATATGTGTATATAGTAGATAAAATATTGATATATTACTATTAATTAGGTGCTGTCGTCCTTTACACAAAAAACAATCCCTTTCGACTTAATCCACTAAGGGTAAGTCTCCCATAAACCTTTCAAAGTATCATTTATAGAAAAAGCCATATGCCGTTTGATGTTAGGGGCAACTTAATATTACTAGTTGGTTTAGGAACTTGTGAGAAATTGGTATTTTGAGTATCTTAGATGACAAGATGCTACATACTCCCCCCGCACTTTACGACCCGTTCAACATTGTGTATCTAAGCAAGGTCCATGATGATGGAGCTCTATGCACCTCTGTGTTGATTGGGATGGTTGTGCTCCTTGCAATGCTTTCTTTGTAGTAGAATGACCATTTTACAATATGATGGTGCTGAGACATAATTACCAAATGATTTCTTGGTTGAGGATGTCATAAAATCTAATATCTAATCAACCCAAATGATTTTCTCATATTAAACTGATCATTTAATGTGGGATAATAAACGGAACAAGGGTTAGAATATAGACATGTGCTTACGTGTGTATCTCAACACGAAGCCAATGATAAAGGGGTCCAAATGAGAGATGATATGTCAAAGAGCAAGGCTATCTAATGGAGCTTAAAGACCTTAGGGTGAGCTTCATTAAAGACCTCCAATGGTTAGTGTTAAAAGTCCTTTGACCTTAGGCAAGCTAGGGTTGAGCTTAAGGTGGAAACCCAACCCAAGCTTGAGGTGCTTGTCATGCTTGCTGACTAAGGTGCTTGAGTTGCTTGTCGTGTTGCTGACTAAGGTGCTTGAGAAGCTTCATGCATAGGGGGGTAAGTGCTTGAGGGATTGAGTAAAAAAGAGAACCTACAAAGAAGGGGGGGGGAAATCCCAAAGTTATGGGAATCTTTGACTTAACCTTCCACTCACCCAAAGGGAACCCCTTTCTCAAGGGGCACATGGACACATGTGAGGCTCTCCCTATGCTTAGCCACATGGTGTGCTTGAATCCTATTGGTTGAGCTAAAGAGGGGTCCAATAAGCTTTTAGTTCAATTCAACAAATATCTAGATATTTTCAAGCTCTCTCTCTCAAAGAGGTAAGGAGGACACTTGCCAAAGACTACCCATGTTGCTTGAAATGCATTGTGCATGTGATTGGCTAGGTTTAGAGGGGTCCAATGAGCTTCAAGCTTGAGCTACAAGGAGGGGTCAACCAAGGCAAGGAAGGGGTGTGCTTTGGGGTATACACCTACATTCTCACTTGGTGAAAGTGCAAGAACTCCAACTCCTTCTCAAAGCGTATTGAGAAGTTGAGAGCCTACATGAGAGATACCCCTCCCCAAGGGTCTATGCACAAAATATACAATTTACAACTTTATACGATTTTCAATATACATCAGAGTTGCAGAAGCGTTTGCATAGGGGAGGAGTTCTCAACGTCCAATCAAGCATGGAGTTTAGGCCATGAACCAGATTTATCAAGAGGCACCTAGCAACTAGTGCTACCCCTAAATGGATGTTATGAATGAAAGCGTACTCAAAGAAATATAACATTGTGGAGGGTGAATATATGTGTACACCGCATTGCGAAGAGAGAGAGGAGAGAGAGAGGAGAGAGAGAGAGAGAGAGAGAGAGAGAGAGAGAGAGAGAGAGGATATAGTGGAGGGTGAAATAGAGTGCACAGAGACATGAGAGAATGACAACAGAGAATCTTTAAATTTACTATCTAAATGAAAAAGCCAACCATGTATTAATGTAATGACAAAAAATCTAAGTATACCATAACATAAAAAAGAATATGAAAAAATAACTAGCAGAGACCGTCAACCCATTCTACTACGGACAAAGAGAATTTCACTTCGCTGGGAGCGAGCGAGAACACCTCCAACCTACCTGAGTCAGACATAAGCTGAGGCTGCTTCACCTTCCTCCATGAACCTGAGCTCTGAAAGGGTCCCAAGTACCAGTAAGTGGTAGGGTATCAACACCAACCATACCAGTTTAGGCGCCACGTCTCTTCGATGCCCAACATGGGGTGTTTAGGCAAAGCCAAGGCAAAATCTCCGACGTGTTATCCGTGTAGGTTATTCAATCTCCGACGCACTAATTGTGTAGATGAGTTTAACAAAAAGAAGAAGATGTATGCAATACCCCTGATCCAACAAAGCCCAGGTCAACGACCCTTTTATCTAAAGCTAAGCGATGTAGGTGATCTAGTCTTGTAGCGACACTACAATGAGAAAATAACATGTGAGTCCAATCATAATACCACCTTCCATATGCACAAACAATATTTTTCTAAGCAGTTAGACTGTATAGGGTCTCTACCCTTACACGTCTACCATAAACCATATAAATCACTCCATGATCCAATTCCAAAACCATAAACCATAATCTAATCACATCGCATGGGTGATCACTCCACCCAGCTCGAATGAGGCATTTTGACACCATAACCATATCCAAAACAAAAACTAAAGAGCCACACCGGCTTCCACTATAAAATCACAACCATAATCCATGAGAGAATTTCAGCCCTTATCCACAAATCATATTCTCACCGAACCAACCATAATCCATGAGGGAATTTCAGCCCTTAGCCACCACAAATCATATTCTCACCGAACGTGTTGTGGATCAGGTACATACTTCTTGAGTAAGCTGCCGTGAAAAACATCAGTACTTTATGTGTGGTGGCAACAAGAGTCTGTAAGCTTGATCGTCATTAATTCTCTCTGTGATTACAAAAGGTCCACAATATCTGGCACTGGGCTTGTTACACTTACCCATTGATAAGGAACTATTTTTGGGTTTTCCCTATGAGAAATACCATATCACCCTCTTCAAAAAAGTCTTATAGATCGTTTAGGGTTAGCATAAGTTCTTTTGTCTATCTTGAGCAGTCTTAATATCCTGCATTTCATCAATATTTCTTTAGATGTTTGAACTACTATATGAGAGGGTTGCCCATTTGAGTGAGTAAGAAACTCTTGTTCATACAATGCTTGAAAGGAGACATCCCAATTGAGCATTGGAATGAGGAATTATACGCAAATTTTACCAAATACAAATATTCTAGTCCATATAATGCGCTCATGATACAATAGGTTCTTAACATGTATTCAATGGTCTTGATTGGTCTTTCTATTTGTCCATCATTTTAAGGTGTGTTAAAGCAATACTAAAGGCCAACTAGGTTCCTGTAGTTGAGAATAAGGCTTTCCAAAAGTTTGAGGTGAATTGGCATTGCGATTTGAAGTTATACGTCGAGGTATCCATGATTATGAAGACACCTTTTATGAAGACTTAAGCTATATCCCTTAGCCGTAAAAGTTGTCACATGGAAAAAACAAATGGGTCATTTTTGTAAGCATATCAACAACCACAAAAATAGGTCATATCCAGAGATGTAGAAAGTCCTGTAAAAAAATCCATGGATATGTATTCCCATTCCATTTGTGGTGCATCAATAGGTTGAAAGCTTTCCAGGGTATCAAACTCGTTCAACTTTTAATACATTGACATGTTAAAAATCTTGTAAAATAGTTCAACATCACACTTTAGTCTTGGCAAAAGAAACTCTTCCTTACCATTAGAGTAAGTCTTAATGTATCCTGGGTGTCTTGCTATAAGTATATCATGGCCTTCCTTGTAGTATCTGGTTTTAATCTTGTAACATAGTTAACACATACACTTTGTCTTGGCAAAAGAAACCTCTTCCTTCCCATAGAGTAAGTTTAATGTATCCTGGGTGTCTTTCTATAGGTTATTCATGAGCTTCCTGTAGTATCTGGTGTTTAATACCACCTTGATTTGGGATACAAAGGCAGTTACTGAAGTAAAGGTCATCGCCTTACGTGGAAGCCTTTGATTTTCCTCTCTTGCTTCTATGTGCGATTATTCAAAGTTCAACAAACACTAGATTTTTTATGTAATATGGTTCCTGAGACATACCTTCTCGAATAAGGTCAATTAAGGAGGTATAGAGGTTGTGACAGCCGCGCTACAATACCTTCTGCTTAAGGCATCGAACAAAAGATTTTTCCTTCCTAGGTTTATATTAGATTCCAAAAATCATATTGCACAACAACTCCATCCATCTTTGTTGCCGCATTTTAAGGTCAGATTGGGTGTAGATCTACTTAAGGATTTTATGATCGGTATGTAGTTCAAATCTTCTTTCATCGAAGGTAATGTACACCATACTTTTAAAGAGCATGCTCAATGGCCAATATTTCCAAATCATGTGTGGATTATCACCATGTGTACGTAATTATGAGATTCATAAGCTATTGGTTTCCTTCTTGAGATAGAACTCCATCGTGCTTGTCCACTTACATCAGTGAGCACAGTGAATGTCATTGAGAAGTCTGGAAGTTGTAGTATTGGAGCATTCACCAAAGCTTCTTTGAGTTTCTCAAAACTAGCTTGAGCAGAGTAAAAACAATTTAGCCTTCTTAAGTGTATTAGTCTCAATGGAGATGCAATCTTAGCATAGCATTGAATAAATGTACGATATTATCCTATTAAACCAAGAAATCCATGTACTTCTCATATTTTTTTGGTGTAGGCCCAAGCTATAATAGCTTTGATATTACTTGGATCAGTAGAAACACCATCCTTGGATACAATAAAATCTCAAATACTATTCCTTGTTGGTGAAGAAGGTGCATTTGCTACGTTTGCATAATGTTGACTTTGACGGAGAAGTTCAAGTACTGTCGCATGCTGTTTCGTTCTTATCGGTCTCTTGAGTAAACTAGAATTCATCAAAGAAGACAAGAATAAAATCATCAAGATACTCTTGAAACACAGTGGTCATGAGATGATTAAAAGTTACAGGAGCACTTGGTAAGTCCAAAGGCATAACTGTAATTCATATGTCCAAAATGAGTATTAAAATCTATCTTTGGTATGTCCTCCTCCTTGATTTCGAATTTGGTAATATCCTCACTTAAGATCAATTTTTTGTGAAGATAGACGCTCCGGTGTAATTGGTCAAGAACTCATAAATCCTGGTATTGCGTACTTATTCTTGACCGTTATTGTGGGGTGACACATGTCTACTCACCATCCTATCTTATTGTGAGTATAGCGAGAAAACACGATTAATTTGTCAACCATGGGACGAAGCTATCTAGAATAGTGCATTGTGGCTACAAGAGATTGTCAAATCTCAGAAAACAACTAATATCTCGCATCTAACTCATGCTTCACTCAAGTGACTGAAATCACCAAAAGCTAATCCCTCATTGACAAAGAATCACATCCGTTACAACATCAAATGACATCCAAATGTAATGAAACTTCTAGGACAAGTTTATAAGACCTAAGCACACATGCCTATGGCCTCTTTTATAAACCCCACTTTAGGTCAAGTTTCAAATTCGCCGATTATTAAACAGCAAGTGGTTTTTTGACCTAGTCTTTTTTCAACTCAGAATGCATCTAAATGCTTAGCATTGTTGCCACCAAACCCCGCCTATGCTTAGTTTTTGATTTAAACATGTTTAATTTTTCGACGTGTTATCCGTGTAGGTTATTCAACCTCCGACGCACTAATTGTGTAGATGAGTTTAACAAAAAGAAGAAGATCTAAGCAATACCCCCGATCCAACAAAGCCCCAGGTCAACGACCCTTTTATCTAAGGCTAAGCGATGTAGGTGATCCTAGTCTTGTAGCGACGCTACAATGAGAAACATAACATGTGAGTCCAATCATAATACCACCTTCCATATGCACAAACAATATTTTTCCAAGCAGTTAGACTGTATAGGGTCTCTACCCTTATACATCTACCATAAACCATATAAATCACTCCATGATCCAATTCCAAAACCATAAACCATAATCTAATCACATCGCATGGGTGATCACTCCACCCAGCTCGAATGAGGCATTTTGACACCATAACCATATCCAAAACAAAAAACTAAAGAGCCACACCGGCTTCCACTATAAAATCACAACCATAATCCATGAGAGAATTTCAGCCCTTATCCACAAATCATATTCTCACCGAACCAACCATAATCCATGAGGGAATTTCAGCCCTTAGCCACCACAAATCATATTCTCACCGAACGTGTTGTGGATCAGGTACATACTTCTTGAGTAAGCTGCCGTGAAAAACATCATGTACTTTTATGTGTGGTGGCAACAAGAGTCTGTAAGCTTGATCGTCATTAATTCTCTCTGTGATTACAAAAGGTCCACAATATCTGGCACTGGGCTTGTTACACTTACCCATTGATAAGGAACTATTTTTGGGTTTCCTATGAGAAATACCATATCACCCTCTTCAAAAAGTCTTATAGATCGTTTAGGGTTAGCATAAGTCTTTTGTCTATCTTGAGCAGTCTTAATATCCTGCATTTCATCCAATATTTCTTTAGATGTTTGAACTCGTATGAGAGGGTCTGCCCATTTGAGTGGAGTAAGAAACTCTTGTTCATACAATGCTTGGAAAGGAGACATCCCAATTGAGCATTGGAATGAGGAATTATACGCAAATTCTACCAAATACAAATATCTAGTCCATATAATGCGCTCATGCATACAATAGGTTCTTAACATGTATTCAATGGTTTGATTGGTCCTTTCTATTTGTCCATCATTTTAAGGGTGATAAGCAATACTAAAGGCCAACTAGGTTCCTGTAGTTGAGAATAAGGCTTTCCAAAAGTTTGAGGTGAACTTGGCATTGCGATTTGAAGTTATACGTCGAGGTAACCATGATATATGAAGACACCTTTTATGAAGACTTAAGCTATATCCTTAGCCGTAAAAGTTGTCACTGGAAACAAATGGGGTCATTTTTGTAAGCATATCAACAACCACAAAAATAGAGTCATATCCCAGAGATGTAGAAAGTCCTGTAACAAAATCCATGGATATGTATTCCATTCCATTTGTGGTGCATCAATAGGTTGAAGCTTTCCAGGGTATCAAACTCGTTCAACTTTAATACATTGACATGTTAAAAATCTTGTAACATAGTTCAACACATCACACTTTAGTCTTGGCCAAAAGAAACTCTTCCTTACCATAGAGTAAGTCTTAATGTATCCTGGGTGTCTTGCTATAGGTATATCATGAGCTTCCTGTAGTATCTGGTGTTTAATCTTGTAACATAGTTCAACACATCACACTTTAG
The DNA here is from genome assembly GCF_014529385.1 of Adiantum capillus-veneris. Classification (NCBI taxonomy): domain Eukaryota; kingdom Viridiplantae; phylum Streptophyta; class Polypodiopsida; order Polypodiales; family Pteridaceae; genus Adiantum; species Adiantum capillus-veneris. Next base: position 31,484,447 of record NC_140945.1, read on the forward strand.
TCTTGGCCAAAAGAAACTCTTCCTTACCATAGAGTAAGTCTTAATGTATCCTGGGTGTCTTGCTATAGGTATATCATGAGCTTCCTGTAGTATCTGGTGTTTAATACCACCTTGATTTGGGATACAAAGGCAGTTACTGAAGTAAAGGTCATCGCCTTCAACGTGGAAGCCTTTGATTTTCCTCTCTTGCTTCTATGTGCGATTATTCAAGTTCAACAAACACTAGATTTTTATGTAATATGGTTCCTGAGACATACCTTCTCGAATAAGGTCAATTAAGGAGGTAGTAGAGGTTGTGACAGCCGCGCTACAATACTCTTCCTGCTTAAGGCATCGAACAAAAGATTTTCCTTCCTAGGTTTATATTAGATTCCAAAATCATATTGCACAACAACTCCATCCATCTTTGTTGCCGCATATTAAGGTCAGATTGGGTGTAGATCTACTTAAGGATTTTATGATCGGTATGTAGTTCAAATCTTCTTTCAAGAAGGTAATGTCACCATACTTTAAGAGCATGCACAATGGCCAATAATTCCAAATCATGTGTAGGATTATTCAACTCATGTGTACGTAATTATGAGATTCATAAGCTATTGGTTTTCCTTCTTGAGATAGAACTCCATCGTGCTTGTCCACTTACATCAGTGAGCACAGTGAATGTCATTGAGAAGTCTGGAAGTTGTAGTATTGGAGCATTCACCAAAGCTTCTTTGAGTTTCTCAAAACTAGCTTGAGCAGGTAAACAATTTAGCCTTCTTAAGTGTATTAGTCTCAATGGAGATGCAATCTTAGCATAGCATTGAATAAATGTACGATATTATCCTATTAAACCAAGAAATCCATGTACTTCTCATATTGATTTTGGTGTAGGCCAAGCTATAATAGCTTTGATATTACTTGGATCAGTAGAAACACCATCCTTGGATACAATAAATCTCAAATACTCTACCTTGTTGGTGAAGAAGGTGCATTTGCTACGTTTAGCATAATGTTGACTTTGACGGAGAAGTTCAAGTACTCGTCGCACATGCTGTTCCGTTCTTATCGGTCTCTTGAGTAAACTAGAATATCATCAAAGAAGACAAGAATAAAATCATCAAGATACTCTTGAAACACAGTGGTCATGAGATGATTAAAAGTTACAGGAGCATTGGTAAGTCCAAAAGGCATAACTGTAAATTCATAATGTCCAAAATGAGTATTAATTCTATCTTTGGTATGTCCTCCTCCTTGATTCGAATTTGGTAATATCCTCACTTAAGATCATTTTTTGTGAAGATAGACGCTCGTGTAATTGGTCAAGAAACTCATCAATCCTTGGTATTGCGTACTTATTTATTGACCGTTATTGTGGGGACACATGTCTAACTCACCATGTATTCAGGGACAGCGATAGTTTGTCAGCCATGCCGATGGCATGATACCTATTCTAGTGGACACCTATGGAGTGCCCAAGTATTTGATTTTGCCTTCCTTCTTGGTGTCCCTTCAAGGTTGTCAAGACATACTTCACGTGGTCCACAGGCTGCCTTGTTGTTGACTTAAGAACCTGAGTGAAGGCGGTGGCCACGACATGATTTGGCGTAGTATACCGTGGTGGCCTTTTTGCCAAAAAATGAAAGTGTTGATGGTACAAACGGGCTGGCTCTTCCACCTGTTTGTGGATAGGATCGGCGAATGTAGCTGCGGCTGTCTCCTTGGTAAATGTGCCTGTGGTTTATTTGTCTCTTGCCTGCATGGTTATTCCTTCAGTGGGCAATCTGAGTGCCTCTGCCACTATCTCTTTTCTGATTACTACCTCGACCTTGTTCCATTGGGTGTCAGATATTTGTGCGGTTCCGTCCTCTTTGATGGTGGATAGAAGCTTGTAAGCTTTCTGAAAGTCCACTCCGCAAGGCTCTTGTTCGTAGAAATGCTTGAGCCCCAACCTGCGGTTAGCCTCTTTGGTCTCTAGCTTGGCAGCTACATCTTAGACCTCTTTAGGCAGGAGTTGCAGCTCCACCTAATGCCCTTCTTCACTCTTGAACCTACCAGTGAAGACCGTAGTGTGGTGCTCTTCCAGCTGTTCTCTAGAAAGGTAGGATGCCTTTGACGCTTTGAATGACTCTGGGTCCAGTTGATAAGCAGGTAGCTCTTGTAGTTTCTCTAGGCTGGTTTAGCTTCTTCTTGGCCCTCTCCGTTGCTTGCATTGCTCCTGCTGAATGAATAGAGTGCAAAGTTAGAAGATTTGTCAGATTTTTCTTTGGAATGTCCTTTTAGATTGAAATGCTGACAATTTGGTCCAAATTGCTTCGAATCAATTTTTGAACAAGCAAAGATGCATACAATCATGCAAGGAACAAAACTGTATGGTCAAAACAAAAATTTGCAACCAAAGTAAATAATCATGATTATTTACAGTTGAGGAAAATTTCCAACTTTTTGCAAGACTTGGCTATATAGGCTTGAAGTATATACCCAATACATGCTCTGAGTGAATTATGGGTTCATTTGGATGCACAGGTTGAAAATGGTTCTAGATTTTGGCTTTAGGTCGCTGAAACAGTAGATATAAAGGAAATTTGAGATTTGAACTCCAAATTGATTCAAAGTTGGCTAGTGGGCTTATCACGACATGTACTTTGGATATATGATGGCAAAATATCAAAATTCCCCAATTTTGACCAAAAAGTAAATAATCGTGATTATTAACTTTCCTTCCAAAATTGACATTTTTTGGTACAAATTGGTTCTAAGCATGGTATAGACCTTGGGTATGAGATATGAGGTGATTTGGATCAAGAAAATTTGTTCATAATCCAAATTTTGGCTTGCAAAGACTTCTTTGCGTGTTTTGGCAATTTTACAAGTAATGGGTGGTCATTTTGGCTCATACTTGATTTTTGGCATGTAATAGGTGTGTACACATGATAGGTGAGATGATATGACAATTTCCAAGCAAAACTGATGCAAAAGTAAATAATTGTGATTATTAACTTCAGTGACAAAAACTTTGCAAAACCCACAAATTTTGACCTAGACATGTTTCATACACCTAATACAAGTCCTAAATTGAATTTGGTCAAGTTTGGCCATGCCGGAATTACTTTGTGCTCTATCGACTCTGAAATCACCGTTTTTTGTGACTACTCTGTCTGTTGGGTTGGTCGGTCAACTTTGAGGCTTTGGACTTGTCCGTAACATATTCGTGAAGCAACCTGTCCAATTCTGGCTCATTTGGAGTCAGTTTGGCCTCGTATGTCGAATTTGACGCTTTGTAACCTTCCAGCCATTTTTTGCTTTTCGAGGGCTTTGCTTGATGGATTTCATCAAACCAATCATATACATTGTATATGGACCTCATTAGCAAGCCATCTGTGGAGTTAGATCGGAATTCTGGCATTTTCCAACAACCTAACTTTTCTACTGGGGAATCCCTTGACCCCAGTTGAATGGTCATCTGATGGTATAGAAAGGTTCTATTATGTTAGGGCATGCTATGGTTCAAATCCCATCGGACTTGGTCAAGCTGGCAGGCCGCTATGGTCAATTTTAGGTTGTAGGTCTTCGTGCACTGCTCTTTTTCTAGGGTTTTTTCTAAGGCTTTAGACTAGCTACCGGCCGTACAAAATGGAAAATTATCGAGTAAAGAACTTACCCCTCATGTCTCGTGTGAGACGATGTTGAAAATGGTCAACTGTGGACTCCGAAAATGTCGTGTGAAAGAGGTCGAAATCTCTCTCTGCAAAGGCTCCAAGTGGAAATGAGGTGGTTTTAGCCTACCATGGATATCTATACTTGGACTTCTCGAACCAAATTTCCCCAGATTCCCCCGTTAGTACTACTAAGCCGTGAAATCTATGTTAGACTCAAAAATTTCCCTGATAGGATTCCTGTAGCTCATTCTGTAAATGTAGATGAACCGTCGGTAATATCCACAATGTCCCATAAAGGCTTGTATCCCCTTGACTGTTGTTGGTCTAGGCAATTCAACAATGACATGAATCTTCTCAATATCAGTAGCTATGCAATTTTTAGACACTATATGTCCAAGAATTTTTCCTTGTCTTCCATGAATGTGCACGTTTCAGAATTTATAGCAAATCCTATAAAGTCTACATTTCTCCAATACCTTTTTGAGGTGTTCAAAATGATCAGCCCGGATTGACGAATGTACGCATAGATCATCCATATATACTTCTAAGAATTTTCGAAGATACTCTTTGAAAGCATGTCTCATCAACCTCTGAAATGTGGCTGGAGCATTGGTTAACCCAAACGGCATAACCCGATAGGCAAAGATACCCCATTTTGTTACAAAAGCAGTTTTATGCTGATCTTTTGGGTCAACCAAAAGTTGATTGTATCCCAAAAAGCTGTCTAAGAAGCTGTAAGCTTCTTTTCTTGCAACTCATTCTAAAACATGCTCAGTTATTGGAAGAGGAAAGTTGTCTCTAATGGTAGATGCATTCATCTTTTTGAGATTAACACACACTCGTAATTTCCCATTCTTCTTAGGTACTACCACAATTGGAGACACCCAATCTGTGTGTTCAATTTCGTAAATAAATTCAACTTCTTTTAGTTTTTCAATCTCTTCTTTGATATTCTTGGAAAATATTTCGTAATATGTGTATGGTCTCTGTCTACTTGGTTTCACATAATCTCTCATGGGTATAGTATGTTGGCAGATTTCTGGATCAACACCCTTGAGATCCTTGTAAGACCAAGCAAAGATATCTCGGTATTCCTTTAACAAGCTCAACAAAAGCTTTTCTTCTTCTTATGTTAGGTCATTCGCAATGTAAGCAGGTCTAGGCTCTTCTCCTGGTTCAACCAAGTCTACCCTTTTAGCATTTTTAGGCCCTCTGTAAGATTTGCCTTGTTTTCGTAGTTCCCTAACAGGTTGTTAATTTATGATTTTCCGATCTTGGAGAGTATACTTTTTGTAATGGGATGGAACATGCATTACATCCTTACCATTCTCTTTCGTGGTTTCTATTTCAGTTGTGTATATCTCCTTTAGAGCTTTTTTCAACTCTTGATAGTTCTTTTTCTGCTCGACTCTGGTCATGAGTGGTTTTCTATCCTGAGATTTTTCTTGAGTACCCTTCCTTGCTTTTCTCGATGTCTGAGACATTTTTGAGTTTTTGTTTGAAGGATATCTGTCAGTTATTTTGTCCTTGACACAATCATTAGCATCTATCTGCATCAAAAATTTTGTTTTACTGGAGACTGATGGCATAGGTTGTGTTTTCACGATATTGGTGTCTCTCTTTTGTCTATACCAGTTTTGTCTTCTTGATTTCTGGTTTGGAAAGTCAATTTTTTTTTTTCGCCTCCCTTTAAATGTAAGTTAGCTCTCGTATGCTCTTTTTCTGACCCGAATCTTCCGAGATAGCAGAGTGTTCATCTAACTCATTAGTTGCATCGTAATAGAGGTCTGAAAAGACTTGTTGAGCTTTCATCAAGTCCTTGGGTTCCTCATCTTAGTTTTCAATGTTGAGGACTGACATCATTTAGATGGGAATTATGTCGTAGCCATCCTCATTGCAAAATTGAGTAGGCATAGACGTATTCACACATATATCCATTGTCGCTAAAATTTGAATCCACTCGAATAGCTCAAATAAATGCTCTGTAAAGGGTTCAGGTACGTAGGCTTTGTCTGTGTAGTCCCTTTCTAGGATACATTCTTCTCGTCTTAAGCTTCCATTTTCTGAAGGTCCACACATCCAAATAGGAGTGTCTTTGTTTAACCAAGATGGGAGTTTAGTTTCAGCCGAAGAGACTGAATCAAACTCTTGGATGGGTGTTTTCAATACATCTCTATAAGTGTGATCTTTTAGATTGACTCTTGTTATAGATCCCACCTGTTTTAAGTACAGATAGTTGTTTCCCCAATCTTGGATAAGCAGTACCTGTCGCATGAAAGGTCTTCCCAATATGATTTCATAGTTGAGTTTTTTTCCAAAGTCTACTATGGAAAAAGTGTCTTGATATTCAATTCCACAGGAATTGACTATCACTTTTTCAAGAAGCCCTAGTGGTCTCTCAATGTGCCCGTCAGCCAACTACAATTTCATTCGTGTTTGTCTAATGTCTGGCTGTCCCCAGGATTCCCATAGTGCTTTAGTGGCTATGGCTATGCCAGCTCCACTGTCCAGTATTGCCATGGTTTCAATGTCATTATATTTCACTGGGAGGGTGGTGTTTCCTTCTTTCCCTTCATAATATTCTCCGACCTTGTTCATAGGAACTGATTGAATCTCTTTGTTTTCCATTTCATTTTTCAATTTTCCCAAATTCTTAGAGATTAACCCCGTTATCCCCACCTTCTCTAGGATTTTTTGTAAATCATTCCACAAGTATGGTCTGAGTTTCAATAGTTCTCCTAATGTAAGAGTGCATTGGATGGGTGTAGACATAATTGAATGAATGTTGTCTACTTCTAGGGTCTATTCAGCTCTTTTTACTTGAGTGGTCTTGCAAACGATGGATTCATCTTCGTTATCTCCCAAGTAAGAAGGTAATGTTTTTAATGTCAATGGTTTAGACATTCTTGAAGCTTTCGGTCCGCAATCCCCATACAAGGATTGCAAATCCATGTTAATATCAGAAGGTAGGTTATCCAACCAGACTTCCTCTATAGGAGTTGACTTTAAAGTTAGGCTTCATCATTGATCTCTCTCACTTTTTTTCATAAGTGTCCTGGCCAGTCTTCCTCTATGAATGGAATTCCGTCTAAGGCATCTTCGTTGTCAGGCACTATAAGCACTGGTTCATTTGTTTCAAGGTGGGGTTCTACCACCATATCAGATTTTGCTTTCGTTCCTTCTACCGCAAGCTCTTCAGGTTTTGCAATACTTTCAAGCTTGGGTTTTTGTTTATCCAACATTTCTTGTGTGATTCTTACCAAATTTTGATAAGCCTCTAACTTTGTTGCTTCCATGTCTGGAGATGTATAGTTTTTCCAATTGTTTTCCATGTTTTGGCCTGCTTTAAGTCCTGCTTGGTAGGCTTCCAAGGCAGCATTAATAGGCTCAAAGTTTTATAAACCAGAATGGATCCTCCAGATTTCACGGTTGTTTCCTTGAATTCACTGCGAGTTTCTTTCAACTTGTCCTGGGCTAGCATTTTTGCTTTCTCTTCGATTTCAACCCGTTGTTTTTGTTTTCTTATCTCATATCTTTTGCTTCTGCTCCTTTTGATTCTTTGAGACGAAACTTTTGTGTTCTCCGAATCATGAGAGAAGTTTTGTTTCTTTTTCTTTGCCTGGGATCTAGTGATTACCTTGATTGGAAAAATCGGCTCACTCTTTGATGAGCTATTAGGCATCATTTGGACTACGTTTACAATAGTTTTTCCCTTGTTCAAAGGATTCTTAGGACAATCTTCTGAAAAGTTTCCTCTCTTTTTGCAACATTGTATGCAATAGGCTTCAATTGGTTTGAGGTTTTTGCCAGGATCTGGACATTCGTTCTTCCAATGGTCATCAACACCACAGTTATGACAGTTTCTTGTTCTAAGCTTCATCATGGGTCTTCCCATGGGAGGTCTGACACCTTGATTAGCTACATAATACATTGGTGCGAGCTCTGGTGGAGCATAAGTCATGGTTTCTTCCATTGGTGGTGGATGTGGACTATACCAATCTCGTTCTACCATTACTGTAGATGGACTAGGCTCTGCATAGGGTGTAATAGGCACTAATGCTTGTTCATCTATGACTCCTCTAGAGTGCATGTACTTTACATGAACCTCATTATGTCCTAGATATGGAGGTTGTTGTCCCAACACAGGTTGAGGTCTTTCCATACCCATTGGTGGTCTTTGAGCTTGGGCCATATTATGCTAATATCTGTACATGGGTTGTCCTTGTGGCCTCATGGGCACGTACTGAACATTCCCATCATACTTTGATCTGAAGTAGCACTCATGGGTCTCATGGTTGGTCCACTTACCCTCAATTTCACACCATTTTTGGGGCGTAATTGGTTTTCCCTGTGGAGGTATCCCTTGTCCTGATCCTCTCATAGGTGCTTTTTGCATATTGTTCATCATGTCGTTCATCCTTTTTAGCATATCTTCTATGGCTGAGAGTGGTGTGCAGCAGTCGTTTCCAATTGTGCTGGTTTTGTGCATGCTATTTTCTCGCTTTGGTTATCCTTAGGGACATCTTCTTCTTTATCTAAGATCTCGCAATTGTCACCTAGGTCAATCGCATCAGACACACACGCTTCTAGGGTTGTATGCTTTTTGCTATAGAGTATAGCATGAAGTTCTTTGTTTAGCAGTCCTTCCAGAAACAAAGATACAAGTCGTTCTTCTGCAGGTATCTCCACCTCTGGGCATCTGGCAATGTATTGTTTCATTTGAGTTGCACAATCCCTAATAGACTCACCATGTTTCTATTTAAAGTTATAGATTTGAGCTACCGTATTATGTTTAATCTCCGTTTTGGAACAAGCAGCTACAAATCCTTGAGCTAATGTGTTCAAGTCCATGATTGACCTTGGTGGAATGTTTTGGAACCATGTCAATGCTTTCCTTCTAATGTCATTCCAAACCCCTCGAATTGAGTATGGAAATCGAATATACGCTCTGCTCTTCGCACTTGCTTAAAGCTTGCTAAGTGGTCATATGGATCCCCTAATCCACTATATTTTTTGACCCATTTTTGAAAATCAGATGGTCTGACACGTCTATTTGGTTCAACTCCAGGTCTTCTGGGAGTTGGTCCTGTTCCGAGTCCTTCAAACTAGTCTATTGGAAATAATGACTCATGTAGCCCTGGACTGGCCTTAGTGTCACCCAGTTTTCTACTTGATGAGGTGGTTTCTGGTTTCTTCACATTACTCTCAGATGATCTCTCATGGTGGTCCTCTCTTGGAATTGTTTCTGGTCCTTGCCCCAATATCCAATCCCGTATGGAATACCCTTGGTATTTGGTTTATTCTACCTCCTTAGGAGTCATCATAACAAAGTTATTGTTATAACAATCCCTAAACAGGTAGGTTGGTAGGTCTGCTGATCCCTTTTGATCTTGAAGATATAGATGATCTTCATGGCCGTTAATTGTCCTGGTTTGGCATGAGAAGTCCACAAAAGATCTTTTATGTTTCTATCTTTCCAACAATAGACTCTGATCCTAGGATATCCGTACTAAGCCGTTTCAAAGGCTCAAGTCTACTTGATCGTATCCCTCGAATTCTAAAGTTGGTGGTCCTTCTTTTGCTGACATATATGGAATTATGGTGTTTACTTCTAGCCCCCATTTGTCTATCATGTCAGGGTTTTCGACCTATAAATACTGAGTTCCATTTCGATCCACGTACATTTTTACTTGTTTGTTTGCCCTAACCTCTTCTTCGAACTCAATACCATGGTCATCAATGCGAATAGCATACTCCTCGTTAGGGTTCAAGTAAACCTGGGCTCCATGACGGTTAGACTTGTAAAAAGATATTATATGCTATATAAGCGCATTGTCGTTCCGGTTTTTGAGTGAGTCAAGAAAAAAGACATTTCGGATGTCGAATCTGAAAAAGTGTCCGAGACTTCTTCAGGAATTGTGTGCAAGTAATTGTCTTGATTCATGCTTTCTTCGGTAGATACTCTACTGGAGGTTTCTTCGAGTATGCTCTGATTTCCTTGTACATGACCAGATCTAAGGTTCATATAGACTTATGAAGCCCTGGATAGAGTACTCACCTTTGGATTGACTTGTCGTCAATTTGTACTCGATTCAATTGCAACTTTATGTCAAGCCACTGATTCCTTGTCTGCAACCTGATTCCTGTACAAATTTAATCAAGTTATCTATTCTTCTATAAAGACATTAGAGCTCTTGAGAACTCTCGTGATTGGTCTCTGTGTATCACTTCAAATCGAGCTATGGGAGTCAAAATTTGACTTTCAGGTTCGACTTTAGCAAAATTCAAAGGTTTGATCTGCAATCTGGAAACTGAGTGTATCTGTACCAATTTTGATCTGATTGAACCCAAAATTTCCCTGTGTCTTTATATTGTGTTGGTCTATCATTGTATAAGTTCAAAAGTCAAAAATGATGTCTCTGGATAGCAGAAGTAAATAATCACGATTATTAACTTTTGTCACTTTTTTGCACTTTTTTGATAGGTTTGGCAAATATACAACTTGTTAGAGTCTCTAGGTAAATTTCAACAAGTTTGGACCAATTCTGATCAAGTTTATTAATTGTTTGGTGTCTGCAGACTCTGATTTTGAGAATCTGGCGGCTTAAGTCTCAGTTTTGGGATCCAAATTTCACCAAAATTGATTTGTGAGGTCTACTTGATGTGCTTGACCTTGTGGTATACTCAAATTTGCAAAATCATCAAGTTTTGAAGCAGATGTAAATAATTGAGATTATTTACTCTAGACATATTTTTGCAAGTTTTTGCCCCAACTTTGACACAAATCTGTTAAGCACCTTACGTTAAGGTCCCTAGGCAAGTTTGAACAAGTTTGGACAATTTTTGGTCAAATGGGTTATCAATTATCTGTCCCCGCAGACTAACTTTGCAATTTTAGTCACAAATTTCACTCCAGTGATCCAAATCTTACCAAATTTGGTTTGTGAACTTATTACAACATGGTGAAGCTAGTGGTATGCAGACTTGGTCCAAAAATTTAAAAATAGGATAGATGTAAATAATCGTGATTATTTACTTCTGACAAATTTTTGCAAAGTTTTGGTCAACTGAGCATATACACATGTTTATCACATCAACATAAGCCTATGAAACAAATTTCAACAAGTTTGGATAAATTTTTCCCAAATTTATACTCAAGATTCAAAAAGCCAGTACACACTTTAGTTTTTACCCAAGTTTTTACCAATTTAGTGATCCAAATCTTTTGGCCCTTTACAAAATTTGTTTGTACACATGCAATGAGTCAATAGTATGAACCTTGGCCAATTTAGAACAGAAAGTTAGTAATCACGATTATTAACTTTAGGCTTGAAATGAGCACTTTTTTGCAGTTTTCTCAAAGAGAGTCTTTACATGATGTATTTTAAGCCTATGAATGAAGTCAAAACTTAATTTGGCCCAAAATGTCAAGAAAAAGTAAATAATATGAGTTTTAGCCATCTCTGGAAATTTTTACCTCAAAGTGTTTTTGAGCTTACCCACTGGTTCGGACAACTCTTAGGCTTACTCTCCAGTTGGATTGAGTGGATTCGAGTCTTTTCAAGCTATTTCTAGCCGTAGACTTGAAATTCTGCAACTTCCAATAACAACTCACACTTGATTCTTTCAGAGAGATCAATGTTCTGAAATCCACCTCAGATCCTACTTACCCTACTCCTAGATTCTCATGCAATGGGGTTGTGGAAAGTGTCCACAAACACTCGTTTTCTTGTGTTTTTTATGTTTTTCAGAGTCATGATCTTAAGACTTGTCTCGTCTACCAATCATTCTCCAAATCTAAATCTACAATCCTACAGTCTTAAAGGTACTCAGCAAGTACGATTACTTCTAAGCTACTTCTACACAGCAAAAGACGACAATCTTGAGCTATGCGGTTTCTAAAAGAAAGTTTTGAACTCTAGGTGAACCTAGAGGAAGTTAAAGGACAACTACACAAGACGCTCATGTTTTTCCCTAGTTTAGGTCTCTTCGATCCCCGGCAGCTGTGCCAAATGTGGGACGCATGTCTAACCTCACCATCCTATCTTATTGCAGTATTAGCGAGAACCACGATGAATTTGTTAAACCATGGGACGAAGCTAACTCGACTAGTGCATAGAGGCTACAAGAGGTTGTCAATCTCTCGGAAAACAACTAACAACTCGCATCTAACTCAAGCTACACTCAAGCTACACTCAAGTGACTGAAATCACCAAAATCGCTCATCGGCAAACATTTCACATCCATTATAGCATCAAATGACATCCAAACGTAACAAAACTTCTAGGACAAGTTTATAAGACCTAAGCACACATTCTTATGGCCTCAAACCCCACTTTAGGTCAAGTTCCAAAATCGCGATTATTAACAGCAGTGGATTTTTGACCTAGTCGTTTTTGACCCAGAATGTATCTAAATGCTTAGCAATGATGCCCCAATACCCCACCTATGCTTAGTTTTTGATTTGAACATGTAAATTCCTAGTGATGGCTAGATTTCAAAACCATGCCCGTGAGAACCACACCCTAAGGAAGGGAGGGTTTGTTACCAAAAAGAAAAAAGAAACAAAAACAAAAAAGGGCCTTTAGCATTCACCACCCCCCCTCCCTCCCCAAGGTTAACCACCGGTAGGGTGCCGCCAGTTTGGCCACACCCCTCCATTATGACCACAAGATGATCCTCTCTCTTACTGCCCGACTCTGCTAATATTCTCTCTCCTACTCTACCGCTGCATCATCCGGCCCGGTAGGTGCCAGTGGTATCTCTGTCATACTCCAGCCACGGCGGGCCGCCACAGATAGTATCTCTCTCTCTCTTCCAAATATTCTCTCTCTCTCTCTCTCTCTCTCTCTCTCTCTCTCTCTCTCTCTCTCTCTCTCTTCTTGTCCACACTCCAGCCTCGGCAGGCCATACCCCCACCTCCTCTCGTCCACACTCCCTTTGGCCTTAAGCACCCCCCCCTTGTTTTCTTTCTTTTACCTCTCCCCACCCTGGCGGACCACTGGCCTAAGCACACCCCCCCCCCCCCCCCCCCCTATTTACACCTAGATCTCTCTCTCTCTCTCTCTCTTGGAAGTAGCCACGGCGGGCCTTAGGGCAAGCACCACCTCTCCCCCCCTCTATCTCTCTCATCCTCTGTTCCTCTATCCTCTAAACACCCCCCCACCATATCCTCTCTCTACCCCTATTCCCTCACAACCCCTATCTTCCCCTCTCTTTCCCTCTTCCCTTGGTGGGAACCACCCTTGGCCAAATAATCCGGCTCCCTCTCTCGTTGACTAAGCACCCTCACCCCCCCCCCTTTTTCCTTGTTGCGCCCGCTGTCGCTACCCCCCCCCCCCCTCTCGGGCCTCGCGCTCAACCAACCTGCACGCGCGCCCACTTCCATCCATAGCCCCCCAACCCCTATCCCCTCTAAACACCCCCCTCACCATCTTCCCCCCCACTCTCACTCTCTCTCGCGCTCTGTTTTCGCCCACAAGCTTCCTGGCTGCACGCCCGCCACATGCGCGCTCTGTACACACCACACACACACACACACACACACACACCACACACACACACACACAAGATGTGCACGCACCCCCCCCTCCCTTTCACCATCCTCACCCCCCGTCTCTGCGTTGTCTGCACTGCCAAAAAAATCGAAAAAATTAGAATATATATATATATACACATTACATACACAATGCCCGTTCCCATGCACGCTCGCGTACACACATTCACTTACATATACACACACACTCACGCTCGCACACACATATACAAATACCCTCATGCACCCATATATACACACGACAAGTGTATACGCACGCACTTTAAAAAAACACAAAAAAAGAGAGGATCCTACGCCATCGACATCGACAAAAATAAGGAGAACATACAAAGCACGGGCCGCCAACAACAAAAAGAGGAAATGCGTCGAAGGCATGCCCCGGCTGACCCCGAAAAGAAGTACGCGCTACACCGTTGCACCGGCAACACACCATTCGCCAGCATCACGCAACCATGACATCATTTTTAGTAATTTGTAGGTTATGTTCATCATTTCTTCAGTTTTCACCCAAGCCTTGTAAAATTCCCACTTTATAAATTCTCTGTTTCTAGGTGATGATCACAAAGGCCCACCTAGAGATTCTCATTTTTTATAATAACCTCCCAAAACAAAGCTAGGGTCAACCACACCGGGCCCACCACTTGCTTTGTCTCCCCGATTAGCTTACCCTAATCACACCGCAATTACCATAATCCAAGCAGCCAACACCTATAAATTGGCACTCAGAGGTCACTATCGGGGGGGGGGGGAGGCAATTTTTTCAGAGTTTTTGAGAGTCGTGATCTTAAGACTTGTCTCGTCTACCAATCATTCTCCAAATCCTAATCTAAATCTACAATCCTACAGTCTTAAAGGTACTCAGCAAGTACGATTACTTCCAAGCTACTTCTACACAGCAAAAGACGACAATCTTGAGCTATGCGGTTTCTAAAAGAAAGTTTTGAACTCTAGGCGAACCTAGAGGAAGTTAAAGGACAACTACACAAGATGCTGATGTTTTTCCCTAGTTTAGGTCTCTTCGATCCCCGGCAGCTGTGCCAAATGTGGGACGCATGTCTAACCTCACCATCCTATCTTATTGCAGTATTAGCGAGAACCACGATGAATTTTTCAAACCATGGGACGAAGCTGACTGGACTAGTGCATAGAGGCTACAAGAGGTTGTCAATCTCTCGGAAAACAACTAACGACTCGCATCTAACTCAAGCTACACTCAAGTGACTGAAATCACCAAAATCGCTCATCGGCAAACATTTCATACCCATTATAGCATCAAATGACATCCAAACGTAACAAAACTTCTAGGACAAGTTTATAAGACCTAAGCACACATTCTTATGGCCTCAAACCCCACTTTAGGTCAAGTTCCAATATCGTGATTATTATCAACAGAGGATTTTTGACCTAGTCGTTTTCGACCCAGAATGCATCTAAATGCTTAGCAACCGCCTATGCTTAGTTTGAACATGTAAATTCCTTGTGATGGTCGGCTTTCAAAACCATGCCCGTGAGAACCACACCCTAAGGAAGGGAGGGTATGTTACCAAAAAGAAAAAAAAAAGGGCCTTTAGCATTCACCCCCCCCCCCCCCCCCCAAGGTTAACCACCGGTAGGGTGCCGCCAGTTTGGCCACACCCCTCCATTATCACCACAAGATGATCTATCTCTCTTACTGCCCGGCTCCGCTAATATTCTCTCTCCTACTCTACCGCTGCATCATCTGGCCCAGTAGGTGCCATTGGTATCTCTGCCATACTCGAGCCACGGCGGGCCGCCACAGATAGTATCTCTCTCTCTTCCAAATATTCTCTCTCTCTCTCTGTCTCTCTTCTTGTCCACACTCCAGCCCCGACGGGCCGTACCTCCACCTCCTCTCGTTCACACTCCCTTCGGCATTAAGCACCACTCCCTTGTTTTCTTTCTTTTACCTCCCCCCACCCTGGCGGACCATTGGCCTAAGCACACCCCCCCTACTTACACCTAGCTCTCTCTCTCTCTCTCTCTCTCTCTCTCTCTCTCTCTCTCTCTCTCCCTTGGAAGTAGCCACGGCGGGCCTTAGGGCAAGCACCACCTCTCCCTCCCTCTATCTCTATCACCCTCTCTTTCTCCATCCTCTAAACACCCCCCCCAGCATATCCTCTCTCTACCCCTATTCCCTGACAACCCCTATCTTCCCCTCTTCCCTTGGTGGGAACCACCCTTGGCCAAATAATCCCTCTCCCTCTCTCGTTGACTAAGCAGCCTCACCCCCCCCCTCCCCCCCCCGCCCCTTTGCCTTGTCGTGCCCGCTGTTGCTACCCCCCCCTTTCGGGGCTCGCGCTCATCCAACCCGCCCGCGTGCCCTCCTCTACCATCCACAGCCCCCCAACCCATATCCCCTCTAAACACCCGCCCTCACCATCTTCCCCCCCACTATCACTCTCTCTCGCGCTTTGTTTTTGCCTGTAGGCTGCCTCGCTCCACGCCCGCCGCATGCGCTGTCGAGAAATTTGTGGTCTTGCCAGGAAAGCACCGGGCTTATGACTGTGAGAGTTTGTGAGAGAACTCCAAAAAACTATATGAAGGGGTTAAACCATAGATGCCATAAAGACTAGGGTTTGGAAAGAAGTGCAATCAAAGAAGCCCCACTCTTTCTCTCTTACACTCACACACACAAAGAAAGAACACAAAAGAGAATGTCAAAATAACACAAAGATGAAAACATCAAGGCTATGGTCATATCGTATCATGGGTAGTATAAAAGGGTTAATAGATGAGTTAATGGCATTCAATCTTGGCTGACCAAATAGGCTATGAATTGTTTTTTGGAATTGTAGTTTTGTGCTTACCATAATATATATATTTTGTCTAATGATTGGGATTAATTGTGTGTACAAATCCTCTTGGTTCATAGCAAGATAACTACGCTTACGTCAAAAGAAAAGTTATAGTCTATGAGAGGTAGTATAATGGGATCCGGTGATAGAAGTATTTCATTGAGCCTTTCTGGGTCAAAAAGAAACACTATACGTTGTTGAAAGTGTATTTTACGGCTAATCCATACGTTAATTCTAATAGATCGTACAGAGTGAAAGCGATAGAAATTATCATCATGTGGATTATTCATCTAGGATAACTCTAGTATGTGTAAAATGTAGATATGAGAGAATAGAAGGGAAGAGAAGAGAAGAGAGTTTCCATCCCAAGCCCTATTCTTGCCCGTAGGCAATAAGGATACTGCGGGGAGAGATGTACGTGTAGCAAGGAGAACCTAAAATTTGTAGAGAGGATGAATTACCATTAGGCAAAATTTGGACTCACAAAGGGGCCCTTTAAGGAGTTTGACTTTACCTCTCTCTATCAAAATGGACGCATGGATAAATTTTTGCAAATAAACTCCAAAGTTGGCGGAGGTTTGACAGTTAGAACGCCCTCTTCAAGCTCTATCTACTGATATATAGCACGCCATGAGATTCCTCATATTCTAGAAGATTCTTTTTTTGATTCACTTAGATTCCGACAGACTTGTTACATCATAGGTGAATCAAAAAAAGAATCTTCTAGAATATGAGGAATCTCATGGCGTGCTATATATCAGTAGATAGAGCTTGAAGAAGACATTCTAACTGTCAAACCTCCGTCAACTTTGGAGTTTATTTGCAAAAATTTATCCATGCGTCCGTTTTGGTAGAGAGAGGTAAAGTCAAACTCCTTTAAGGGCCCCTTTGTGAGTCCAAATTTTGCCTAATGTAAGAGTGAGAGCTAGATTTGGTTAAGGAGATGAGATTATATATATATATATATATATATATATATATAATATATATATATATATATATATATATATATATATATATATATATGTGTGTGTGTGTGTGTGTGTGTGTGTGTATGTATGTGTGTGTGTGTGTGTGTGTTGGATTAGAGATGAAAAAGAAAACAACAAGAAATCAAGAAAACATCAATGTAGAACACATCTTACTTGACAAACCCTTCGACACCATTATTGATGGAGAGAGAAGAGGGGAGAATTCAACGTGATTGATACGCCAAGTCCAAGACCTTATTTGATTGGAGTTGATCTTCCAAGGATAGCATACAAGAATGGCTAATCTTCCTCTAGGAGAAAGTGTAGGCTTGGGCTTATGTTAATGACTAAGTACAATTAGGCATTACTACTCACTCCCTCAAGAATTCCTCTCATCAATGGCTTGAATGCTTGAGTTCCTTTCAAGGAAGAAGAGGTCCCCTTTTATAGGTGAAGGGAACCCCCAAGGGTTTACACAAGAAGAGAAGAGCCAGTGTGAACAGAAATTGGAAAAGTTGGAAATGAGTTGTCCCTGCATAATGTGGGCAGACTGGGGTCCATTATTTTGATCATATCTCCTCAACCGTGGCTCCAAATAAAAAAAGAAAAAAATATGGGCGGAAAATTCAGTTCATTAGCTACGATTTTCATTTTAAAATTGTTTTCCAATTCAGATTGAAACCTTGTGTAAAAAAATCATCAAAATAGGGTCCATTTCTGGAAGCAAAAGTCTTCCTGTGGTCCCCTTAGCCTAGACTTTCATTTGATTCCAAAGGACACCTCATGCCATATGAAAGCATGCATTGCTCCTTGACAAGGCTTTGTAATCATGCTTGCAATAATGTATTAAAATAAGTGTATCTTTGAAATCATGCCACCTAGCGTCCCACTAGGATCTGATTCCCTCCTAGTAGCTATTTAAAAAGAAATATAAGAAAAATACATAGAATATATATATATTGGAGTTTACCCTAGATATAGGATCTAGCTAAGGTGTGAGATGATAATGAGATAGTAGAAATAAAGAATCAATGCTTTTTGCCCCAAGTTAAAGAGGCAGAGCTATTAACGCTTTTTCCATAGTATTTTCTGATGGTAAAGTAAGAATAGGTTACCCTTGAGATAAATAATAGGATCAGATAGAAAGTATATTATTATACTTAAATATGCATATGTACATTAAAGAAAATATAACTATGTATCTAAAAAGTTACAAGATAACTCTTGTAGGATGCGTTCCCACTATGTACGTGTCACAACACGACAGCGCACTCTGTACACACCACACACACACAATGCGCACGCACACCCCCCCCCCCCTTTTCACTATCCTCACCCCCCGTATCTACGTCGTCTGTACTACCAAAAAAAACCAAAAAAATTAGAATATATATATATATATATATATATATACACACACACACATTACAGACACAACGCCCGTTTCCACGCACTCTCGCCCACACACATTTACTTACATATACATATACACTCACGCTCGCACACACATATATAAATACCCTCACGTACCCATATATACACACGACATGTTTATACGCACACACATAAAAAAAACACAAAAAAAAGAGGATCCTACGCCATCGACATCGACAAAAAGAAGGAGAACACCCCAAGCACGCACCGCGAACAACAAAAAGAGGAAATGAGTCAAAGGCATGCGCCGGCCGACCCCGAAAAGAAGTACGCGCTACACCGATGCACCGGCAACACACCATTCGCCGGCATCACGCAACCACTATGCGATTTTCAGTAATTTGTAGATTATGTTCATCATTTCTTCAGTTTTCACCCAAGCCTTGTAAAATTCCCACTTTGTAAATTCTCTCTTTCTAGGTGATGGTCACAAAGGCCCACCTAGAGATTCTCATTTTTTTTAATAACCTCCCAAAACAAAGCAAGGGTCAACCACACCGGGCCCACCACTTGCTTTGTCTCCCCGATTAGCTTACCCTAGTCACATCGGGATTACCATAATCCAAGCAACCAACACCTATAAATTGACACTGAGAGGTCACTATCGGGAGTGGGTAGTTTATGAGGGATCAGCACTTGGTAGAGTGTAGAGGGAAGAGTTGACTCTATTGGCATCACAGGGAGGGGGCTTGTGTGTTGGTTTGCCTTGGGAATTGCACCATGCAAAGGGAGACACGTCCACCTCTCGACTCCAATGGTCGATGCACACACACGTATACACGCTCTTGGTAGCAAGCTTCACAATCATTGAGTCGTCTTAGAGAACGCACCAAGTAGTTTTCACCATTCTTTCTCCCTACCTCTCTATCACCATAGTGCGCCGCCTCGCTGGAATGAAGGTCATTGAAAATACTACAGAAATAATTCACCCTCACACCCCCAAGGGTTTTCATCATTTGTCTGTGTGTGTGTGTGTGTGTGTGTGTGTGTGTGTAAGTTTGCGGTGTTCATATCATCATGGTTTGCATCCTAGCCGCTCAAAGCTAGGTGGTGCCCCCTGTTTGCTTTACCATGACAGGCTTGAGGCGTATCATTCGGGCCCCGGCGTTTTAGAGGCCGTCGGGGTTCGCGGTTCGCTTTGCTCCCTTCACTAGTTATGATAAAATTAGGATGCAGGTGGACGACACCAAAAGCTACGAAACACTGTGAATGGCTTACGTCAATGCGTAGAGCTCTTACCTGCGGTTGCAATGCAACAAACGCATTCGCAATGTGACAACCGGAGAGGGAGTAGGAAGCGCGAGAAGGAGAGAAGTGAGCGCTGTTAGCTCACACTGTGTATCTCTTATCCAAAAACTTATAAAAAACTTACAAAAATTGGCTTTTATACCTTAGCCAAGGTTTTTGGGTGGTCAAAACTAATAATATGGAGTTCTATCAAAGCTGGAAATGACTGGCTGATACAATCTGGAAGCTTGTAGCCCCGGCTCATTGATTACAAGGTTTATCCGATAAAATAGGAGTTACAATATTCCCAATTTATTAAAATAATGATTGTTTTACAAGGAGAACTCCAAAAAATGGTGTCCGCGTTAGCTTGCTGCTAACAATTACCTGATTCAATCCAAGGTAATCAATACAAAGACGTAAATTCATGTGTAATTTCTTTCATTCTTCCTATGACTCTTCATAAGTTTGGTAAAGTTCATTAGTCTAAATTTAGGCTTTCCCCATTTCCTTGTAACTGTAACCCTGGAGTTTTGGTCATTTTCAAAAGTCAATGTAGCGTCTTTACAATGTATGTGAGTATCATTGGTATTAAACCAATCCATTCCTAGGATTCCATAATAGACTCCTATGGGTAAGACTCTAAAGTTTGCAGAAGTATTGTGACCATCCCCTGAAGTAGAAGATTTAACCTTCCTATCTGTAGCTAGTTCCACTGTAAGGTCAGACATAATGAGATTTCTGATGCACCTAAGAGATATGACAGAATGTGTACTCCCTCAATCATTCAATAAGATAAAATGGTTACCTTGATACTCCGCTGGGGTTTGAATTACTAAAGATTGTTCATTCAATCCCTGATGTTCAATTGCAGCATGAACATATGAATTTTTCTGATTTCTTTCACCTCTAGCACCTTGAGCTCTGCTAACTTGAGGCCTTCCTTGAGGCCTTTGATTTCCTCCTCCTCTTGGACAAGATTGACGATTAACATTTCCATTGTTGTTATTGTTGGCAGGTGGTCCATCTCGAACAAAAGGTGGAGTGCTTGGTCTAAATTTCCCTTGGTTTTGAGGTTGTCTTTGACTTTGATTAAAGTTATGGTGATTGAAGTTCCTCTGAATTGTAGATGGTCTGGGTCTAAAATTTTTGAAATTACAATTTGAGGTTAAATTCTTAGGTTCATGATTGCCCACCAATCTTGGAAATTTTGAATTGTTAAATGGACAATCTCTGGACTGATTGTTAGGATCAAGACAAGTGTAACACAAGTGATCTTGTCTGGCCTTCACACATAATAAGCTTTCTCTTCTTTGCTATGGATTTCAGGACCTTCGTTCCTCCTTGGGACGAGGCCTTTTGATTTCACAAATAGGAGCAGGTTCTGGTTTCCTCTTTTTGGTATTGGATAACTCTAGCTCAATGGATTTGCCTGCATCAAGGACATCTACAAAGCTGGTAAGACGAAGACTCTGGAGTTTAGTCTTCATAGGATTATGTAACCCTGACACGAATCAAGCTACCTTGACCTTTGGACTCATCCTTGCTTGAGCATACTTGACAACGGTCAAGAAATATTGATAGTATGATTCAAGATCTCTAGTTCCTATGATACTCACACAACAAATGGTAACACAAAAAAAAAGTCGCTTTGTTCATATCTGCCTGTGCGGTTCGGGTTGACTAACCATATACCCACACATGAGTTTATGGACATCTAGTACTTGAAATCAACTCACCAAAAGAAACCATAAATCATACATAAACAACTCGGTTAACTCACGACGTCATATGGTACTCCCCCTTGGTAGGACCCCTATACATGTAGGTAAACCCGGTTATGGACAGATTAATAGCTCGCATATCCAAGGTGATAACAGAGACCTAAATACATTTATCATCAAGTTCAATCAAGATTTTCAATTGGCTAAGTGGGTTTTCCCATCCAGTGAATCTATATAGTGGTTCTCCAAGGAGCCTGGGGTCCAAAATTTTGACATGTGGACAACAAAGCTGTTTTTTGACCATATTTCTTAGCTCGTACATGATTTTCACATGACACCAAAGAGAGAAAATGTTCTAAATGATGTCTTTTATCTTTGGTTTAGGTTTGGGTTGATTCATAACGTTTTGTGATTTATGACCAAAACAGAGTTCCTATCGCTCCTATGACATGAAATGAAAAGCGCTTTTTATGCACACACGTGATCATAAATACATTGTGTGCATAAATCAACATGTTAAACATGATGAAATAATCATGGAGAAACTTCATACACACTGAGAAAATCCATACATACACTCGTATATGAAAAAAAAATCATCGAGAGGGTGTCTATGCAGAAAAATGACATAGAGAGAGAGAGAGAGAAATGATGATGGCTATGGAGTTTAGAGCTCTCACCGTGCTTTAGAATTGATTAAGGACTGTCGAAAGGCTTCTTGCTTTGCCACAAGAGAGCGGTGATGAGAGCTACGTAGAGGTGTTCACCACGATAGCTTTTGGAGAGCGCGTACACCGTGAAACGAGAGAGGAGATAGTAAGCAAGTAGGAAGAGAGAGTATCCTTCTTCTTCTTCTTCTTCTTCTTCTTCTTCTCGTAAATGAGAGAGAAGGGCTTATGGAGATGGTGATGAAGAGCTTGCACCACTCCATATATGCACCACTCCATATAATAAGTACGTATAGCATTATGATAGTAGATGCAACAGACGACACTGAAAACTGAGCACTGCAGGTGAATTTATAGGCACTGGGCAAGGCTGGAGTGAGCCCCAAGGAAAAATCTAGTGCTAGTTTTCTAGCCAGGAATAGCTGCAAGTTTTTAGACACTTTGCTAAAAACATACTTATCTTTTGGTGGTCAACTCTCCCACTTACTATTCAATTTTTACAGTAAAATTGATCAATTGAACAATATACGGCCAACTAATGAAACCTTGACTAGAATATGCCCAACCGTGATGTCCCGACATCATTATGACTTTCTCGTACTGCCTCGGCATATTTATGATATTTGTTTTTATAAAAATAATTCTTGTAAAAATCCCGTTTAGTCGCGGTTTTTCTTCGGGTGATCGTTTTTAAATCTGACGGAAACTAAAATCAATATTTTTATGTTTAGGTCATCCTAAAAAGCACATTTCTTTTCAAAAACATCGAAAAGCACAAAAAGCTAAAAATAGCGTAAAAAGCAAAAAAAGCAAAATTTTCTAAAATTAAACCATGGGTTCCCCTTGTCCACTGGAATAAGAAAGTGGACTCGCTTTTCACTAAAAAGCACTAAAAATCACAAAAAGATAAAAATAACGTGAAAAGCACTGGAAAAGCAGGTTTTTTCAAAATTGAACCACAGCTTCCCCGGAACACGTAGGTTTAGGATTTGACCCTGCTTTTTGCAAAAAATCCCCTAAAAGCTTAAAATAGCAGATTTTCTCAAAACTGAACGAAACGTCCATCTAACCTACAAGAACATGGAAACGGCTTTGCTTTTTACTTAAGGACCTTACAATACTGTCAATCAAGCATGTTAAATCAAAATGTGACAAAACGAACATTAAAATCTGTTTTCCCAAAATTTGGGGATCTTACACCACATCAACACTCTTGGCTATAGAATGCAAATCAGCCAAGAGCCATGCTTCAATGCTTAAGCTTGCCATCTTCTCCATCTTCATTACTACTAGTACGGCCGGCCGCCTTCGGTGGCCTCTCTCTTTCTCCCCCTCTCTCCCTCTTTATCGCGTGCAATTGGGTTTTTTTTCTTTTTGGACTTTAGCCTTCAGGTCGCAGATTGCGACTAATGTAAAGGGGAGCCCTTTCCGCGATATTATGTTAGTAGATGCTATTATGTATGCTAACAAGAAGACTAGCAATAAATGAGGAACTATTTCTTTCTCGTATGAATGTTTCTTCTTCCTCTTCCCTACCCTCATTCCCCACTAGCTCTCTCCACCTTTGAAGGTGTTCTAGGCCTTGGGATTGAGGCTTGGGATGGTTAATGCTTTTTACAAAGTCTATGCTATGCTCATGATGCATGAAGCTTCCATCTTCATTGCATCGCGTAGATCACAAGGAACACAAAGATTGTATTGTACCAAGTCTCTCTTTATGGGAGAATCTATAATACAAAAGGCTATTGGAGGGGGTGGGGTACCGGCTATTCTCTCTCTCAAAAAAGTATTGTTCATGCCATGTTAGTTAAGTATAATGGATATGTTGCTACCGCTAATTAAGTTCACCCTCTATATTCTCAAAGTAGTCTCACAAAAATGCTCTCTTTAATTCTCCTAATTCCACTATTCTCAAAGTTCATATGCCATTTTCATTACATTGGTATCCGAGTTAATGGTTTCTCTTTTCTTGCTTAAGAAGAGAGGTCCTTAAGTTGTCCATGAAAGGTTGGGCCTGTTTATTTCAATAGGGTTAGTGGGACAAGGATCTATTATCTTGGTTGAGAAGGACTTAGTTCGATGTACTGATAGCCGATTTTTGAAAATCAAGGAAAAAAAAAGTTTCGCTTTCCTCTGCCAGAAGCACGGCGACACCTAGCTGGTCACACTCTTGTCAGCCCCTCAACCAAGATGTGATGCTCGGCTTTTGGAACTTGTCCACAAGAACCAACCCCAACCCATACAAGAAAAATGATAAAAAAATGTTTTTTTAAAACCTGCACCACCACCCCTTCCATGCTTACATGTAGTGGGTCGCCACTCAGCATGGCGCCACCTCCTCCTCTCTCTCTCCTCCATTATCACTGCTAGCGGTCAAGTTCCCTCTCTCTCTTGTTCATCACCAGTTATCACAGTGGGCCGCCTCTCCCTTGCTTGGTCAACCTCTCTCTCTCTCTCTCTCTCTCTCCCCCATCCATTATCAAAGCTCTCTCTCTCTTACACACAAAACCCCACACACACCCCCTCACTCTCTCGCCATCACTCATGCTCGCTCAGACTCTCTCTCTTGCTCTCAATGAAACAACCCAGCGGGCGCATAATCTCTTTCTCTCTCTCTCTCTCTCTCTCTCTCTCTCTCTCTCTCTCTCGTTTGTCAACACACACACACACACACTCCTACCTCTACACACACACACACACACACTCCTCACTCACGCCCTCTCCCCCCTCGTTCTCTATAGTCTGCATGTAAACATTATTAAAAAAAGTAAGAATAAATATCTCTCTTTCCCTCGTTCCCACACACACCTTTTTCGACACACACACACACACACACACACACACACACACACACACACACACACACACACACACACTTACACACCCACACACAACCCCACATACAACACGCACACAATCACATCACCTACACCCTCACAAGGTTACATACGCATTTATGCACTCACGAGCATATGCACATACATACACGAGTACATGGCACGCGCACACACACAATCAAACAACACATCATGTCATACGCACACACAAGAAGGAAATCTACATCAATGAACAAGAGGACCAAAAGCACGCGGTGGCGACACTGAATCAAGAAAGGACGTCAAAGGCATGCACTGATCGGCCCCAAAACTGGCAAACACGCTACACCGACACACCAACAAAGCTCGCGATTCACCTGCATCTCGTCCACGACACATCTCCACAGTAAATATCCATAGGGTAATCAATTTTCCCCATTTTCAAGCCAAAAATCTTGGATAAAAAACCAATTGTATATTGCCACCTCTCTCTGGGTGATGGTCACAAAGGCCCACTTAGGAGATATCATTTTAAAAATTCTCCTAAGACAAAGCAAGGGTCAACCATCTGGGACCCAACTCCTTGCTTTGTCTCTCCTGATTACGGCCCTAACCTAATTAGATTATCCTAAATTAATGCAGCCTGTACCTATAAAAGGGCACTAAGAGGTCACTATTAGGGGGCACTTGGGAGTCAGCACTTGAGAAGGAAACCATGCACACACCATGACTCCAAGGGTTTCCACACACAAGAGTAGAATCTTCGTGTATATGGAATTTTCTCTAGAGAATGCACTATAGGCCCTCTATCTCTCTCTCTCTCTCTCTCTCTCTCTCTCTCTCTCTCTCTCTCTCTCAGCACAGTCGCCATCTCGTCAAAACTAAGGTTTCTGCAAATATCGTTCTCAATCAAGTTTCACTCACATCTCGAGGGGTTTTCATCACCTACGTATGTGTGTGTGTGTGTGTGTGTGTGTGTGTGCGCATGTGCAGTATTTGTGCTACTTTAAATTACCAATGTCCGCATCCTAGCCCCGCTGAAAGCTAGGTGGTGCCCCTTGTTCATTTCTTGTGATGAGCTTGGCATGCACGGTCCTGGCATTGAGGCCGTCGGGTTCTGTTTTGTTCTTTGCGCTTGTCATTTGGTGTCCCCACTGAGGAGGGCTTCTTGAAACCTTTAGTTCTCAAAACTGAAACAATGTGCATCATCAATCATAGACAAATGACTGCAAGAATTCTCCAATTATTGGAGAATGGAGGAGGAGTATACTGAAGAAGTACTGACCGCCTTCATCGAAGTGCTGCTGCTAGGCTGTAGCATCATCAATATCCAAGAGGTAATCTCCCCATCTCGCATTGCTCGTGCTAATCGCAAATCAAGAGCATCAAGTGGGAGGGATACGGAATGTTATCACTTCTCTCAACCAAAGCATTCTATCAATGAGTGCCAACAAAGGAGGTGAAGAAAGAACGGTGAGTTTTGCTTTTGAAATCCGCAGCACTCTCGAGGAGGAAGATGAAGAAGAGGGAGAAGAGAGTGACCTCTTTCTTACCCTTTTCTTCCTTTATTTCCTCTCTTCCCTTTTGGAGTGACGAGGAGAAGGATTGTGGGCTGACCATTTCCTCTTGGGAGGAGTTGGTGATCGTTTAGACCACCGTCTTTGTGGAGCCACATCTTCAGAGGAAATTGGGGATTCATTACTTTCTTGTTCTTTGGATTCCTCCTCTCGTATGGGAGAGAATTTTCTTTTGGGGGTCTCATCAAGAGGCCTCCTAGGCTCTCTCTCTCCTCTTGGACAGAAAGGAAAATCCTATAAGCACGGAGTTGTTGAGTAACTTCGGCTTGCAAAGCAAGGTTTCCAATAGCTTGCTACAACCTAGTAACAAGATAATTGACAAACATGGGGGCATCATCATTAGCACCTTCATGTGCAAAATCAAAGTTTTTAATGTTCATTCTAGTCTCTTGGTTATTGTCATCCATGCTAATTAAACTTATGTATAGAATTACTTTGTGCTTTGGTACCCTCAAAAACCTTAGTGCTACTCTTCTTTACCTTTGAAAATCCGTTCTCAAGCAGTGACACCCGTGGTTTAGACATTGTTGATTGCAAGACTAGTGGAGAGTGCATTACATTGCTCGGTTTATTATAGTTCCTTTTGACCTTGCTAGTAGATCAATAATGGTTAAGCTAAGAAGGCAAGCTCCGAAAGACTCCATTATTAAGACTATAGTTCCCAATGATGTAGTGACAAGTGCAAAGCACAAAGCACAAAACGGACCCCAACGGCTTCAATGCCAGGACCGTGCACGTCAGCTCATCATGAAAAATGAACAGGGGGCACCACCTAGCTTTGAGCGGCTAGGACGCGGACAACGGTAATTTAAAATAGCACAAATATTGCGCGCGCGCGCGCACACACACACACACACACACAGACGTAGGTGATGAGAACTGCTCGGGATGTAAGGGAAACTTGATTCAAAGCGATATTTATAGAAACCTTAGTTTTGGCGAGATGGCGAGTGTGGTGATAGAGAGAGATAGTGAGAGATAGAGAGCCTATAGTGTGTTCTCTGGTGAAAATTCCATATACACGAAGATTTTAATCTTGAATGTGGCGACCCTTGGAGTCATGGTGTGTGCATGGCTTCCTTCTCAAGTGCTGACTCCCAAGTGCCCCCTAATAGTGACCTATCAGTGCCCTTCTATAGGTTGAGACTACATTAGTTTAGGATAATCTGATTAGGTTAGGACCCTAATCAGGAGAGAAAAAGCAAGGAGTTGGGTCCCAGATGGTTGACCCTTGCTTCGTCTTAGGAGAATTTTTTTTAAAAATATCTCCTAGGTGGGCCTTTGTGAACATCACCTAGAGAGAGGTGGCAATATACAATTGGTTTTTTATACAAGAGTTTTGGCTTGAAAACGTGGAAAAAAGATTACCCTATGGATACTTACTACGGAGATGTGTCGTGGATGAGATGCGGGTGAATCATGAGCTTTGCTAGTGCGTCGGTGTAGCGCGTTCGCCAGTTTCAAGGCTAGCCGGGGCATGCCTTCGGCGTCCTTTCTTGATTCGGTGTCGCCACTGCGTGCTTTTGGTCGTCTTCTCTTTGTTGATGTCAAGTTCCGTCTTGGGTTTTTTCCTTCTTGTGTGTGTGTGTATGGCGTGTTGTGTTGTTTGATTGTGTGTGCGCGCGTTGTTTGATTGTGTGCGTGCGCGTTCCGTGTTGTGTTGTTTGATTGTGTGTGTGCACGTTGTTTGATTGTGTTGTTGATTGTGTGCGTGCACGTTGTTTGATTGTGTTGTTGATTGTGTGTGTGCGCGTTGTTTGATTGTGTTGTTTGATTGTGTGCGTGCGCGTTCTGTGTACTCATGTATGTATGTGCATATGCTCGTGAGTGCGTAAATGTGTGTGTGGGTGTGTATATAACCATGTATGTGTGGGTGTATGTAACCATGTGAATGTTGTGAGTGTGTCTGTGTGTTATACGTGGGGTTGTGTGTGGGTGTGTAAGTGTGTGTGTGTGTGTGTATGTGTGTCGGTAAAGGTGTGTGTGGGAACGAGGGAAAGAGAGATATTTATTATTGTTTTTTTTAATAATGTTTATGTGCAGGCTACAGAGAACAAGGGGGAGAGGGCGTGAGTGAGGAGAACGAGAGGTTTGAGGGGGTGAGAACCCGGGGTGGTCACTTATCAAAAGCGTCCTATATCATGTGCGTTCAAGAGGTTATTAATAATACCTCAATATACATAGTATATTTACACTACGTGCTTATTTAAAAAACCCCCACCCCCCTCTGTATGTATACATTTTGATACATTTTGATCTTTTAATAATCCTCTCCGGTTAACTCACATGATAGCATACACATTCTAAAAAGTGACCGCCCCGGGGGTGAGAAGGGATGTGGAGTGTGTGTGTGTGTGTGTGTGTGTGTGTGTGTGTGTGTGGGCAAATGATAGAGAGAGAGAGAGAGAGAGAGAGAGAGAGAGAGAGAAAGAGATTCTGCACCCACTGGGCTGTTTCATCGAGAGCGAGAGAGAGAGTCTGAGAGAGCGTGAGTGATGGCGAGAGAGTGACGGGGTGTGTGTGGGGTTTTGTGTGTGTGTGTGTGTGTGTGTGTGTGTGTGTGTGTGTGTGTGTGTGAGAGAGAGAGAGAGAGAGAGAGCTTTGATAATGGATGGGAGAGAGAGAGGTTGACCAAGCAAGGGAGAGGTGGCCCACTGTGATTGGTGACGAGCAAGAGAGAGAGGGAGCTTGGCCGCTTGCACTGATAATGGAGGAGAGAGAGAGGAGGTGGTGCCATGCTGAGAGGTGGCCCACTACATGCATGGAAGAAGTGGTCGTGTAGGTTTTTAAAAAAACATTTTTTTATCATTTTTCTTGTATTATGCTCCCCTCCGCCGGTTGGGGTTGGTTCTTACAGCCAGACTTCAAAATCTGGGCATCACATCTTGGTTGAGGGGGGTACAAGAGTGTGACCAGCTAGGTGTCGCCGTGCTTCAGGCAGAGGAAAGAGAAAAAAAAAATCTTGATTTTCAAAAACCGGCTATCATTAGCCCTCCCCTTTTTCCTAGAGGCATTCATGTCTCTAGCGCTACCTTTGACTTCTTCAATTAATATGTAGGAGCCAATATCGAGTTGCCTTCAAAACTAGCCATCCCATTTGGCCATTGGTGAGATTTTTGGGGTATTCAAAAATCTGCAACAAGACCGGATGATAGCCTATTCCTTGGAATAATGCGGGCTGATTAAATGGGAAGCCCATGGCTTCCAAAATTTTATGCCAGTGTCCTCCTCGATCCCAGGTAAAGAATAGGATTATTATCTGCAGTGTCTGAACAATAAAATTTGCATACCAAATAGGACCAAATTTGTGATCACTAGTAGCGAGAGGAAAAATGAGCATCTTGGCTTCTGCAAAGGCAGAATTGAAGATTATGATTCCCAAGAGTGTGCCAAGAATCCACCATATATGGCCGCCTTGTTGGTGTGGTGAGCTCCAGTTGTCTTCAAAATCTTGCTTACTGCCACGACTGGAAAAAACAGCAAGCATATCATGCTCCTCTTGGGTGTGCTCAAACATGTCAGCTGTCTTTTCTGATGTTGATAGTAAGCCACATACCTTGTGGCTTAAGTACAAGCGTAATCCACTCACCTCTCTCCAAAGAGAGGATGCACTATTTGTACAAATTTGCACCATATTGGGGATGAGGCCTTCATTCTTGCATTCTATCAACCATTTGTCTATCCATGGCCCCTTAACTTTTATCTCCATGGTGATCTTACCTCTATATGTTCTAGTGGTTGACCATAGCCATAGGTCTGATGCATCCCATGCAAACACAATGCTGCGTTGTGGAGGAGTCTGGAACATCCTTAAAAGGTTGTCAACATGTTGATCATCAAACTTACTATGAACACCCTCACATAAACTAGAGGCATTACCCATCTCCAAGTTTATAACACCTTTTAATAGACTAGAGGCATTACCCATCTCCAAGTTTATGCCACTACACATTAAAGTCTTTCTTGTCTGCCAAGCGTTTGGAACAATATCCAGCTCCAAACCTTCATTCATACTTACCTCTTCGTTATGGTCCTCTGGTGAAACTTCCTTGATGCAGGATGCCTTCAACTTGCTACACTATTCTTGGTCCATGCTGGTGCATATGCTTCTATTTTCAAAGCCCTCCCCTTTGCTTGATACGTTGTCTATCTTCTGCAAAGCCTTGCTCTCAGGCTGGTCTTCCTCTTCTCTTGTATCTTCCATGCTCTTTGCATTCCTCTTACTTTGACAAGGCTTGATCAATACTTTACACCTTCTTACCGTTACTGCCCAATGCTGTTGATTGGTCGCTTTGGTGTCTATTTCCTCCAAGGTTAGAGATGTACTAACATTTGTAACACGATTTTATTGACTTACCTCCTTCACTGGGGTAGCATATTTTGGTTCTTTAACCTCTTGTTCCATTGCTTCAGTCCTTTGAACAAACTTCTCGCTTGACCCTTCTTCTCATACGTTGCAGGGAATCTCTCCTTCACCTTCTCTTTAAGCAGCGACCACCACAGGCCAACAATGAAATGGTCCTTCTTCAAGAAATTAGGCACTCCTTCACTTGGGCCTCCAGTGAGGCAATCCATCGCTCCCACAAATCCACGAACTTGGATTCGTAAGTGGCATACTCAGGCAAACCTCCCTGATTTAACTCTATCAACAGCTGCCATAATGTTTTTGAGATTGTGCCTCCACCAAACCTCTTCACAAAGGCAGCGCATAGTACATCCCGGGGCAAGGCATTGTACCAAGACTTGGCCTCTACTTTCATCAGTAGAGGAACGATTCATAGCCGCCGTGAGGCATCGTCATCTTTGTTGGAAACCACACAAGTGATGTCAAAGTTATCTAGAAAATTGGTGGTGATGTCTTCTCCCTTTTTTCCACTAAATGTGGGAAAAGAGACACTTGCCATGGTGGTAAATCAATGAGCAGGAAATTATAAACCTTTTTTTTTAAATCACAAATGACTCAGCGGCTTATAGCGACTTTCTTACAGGGTTGTGTGGATAGTTTTAAACAGGAGCTAAGAGGATCACAAAGCTAGAACAGAATAAAGATTCTTACATCAAAAGAGTGGTAATAATCAAGAAGGGGTAAGATGATGGGATGTGGAGATCTAAGGATTTCATCAAGCATTTCTTCTCCGAATAGGAAAACAATCTTTTGCTGGTAGAATATCTTCCTATCAATATATATGTTTACATGCATGTGTTGCAAGCAACGAAAAGGAAAGACTTATGGCCTATTGTTATTGTCCATGTCCGGTGTAGGGAACTGATCACTAGAGTTGCATACCTTAAGTGTTGACAAGGTGACACCTTCACCACATGCCTCTACCTCATGTTGAAATCCGCACAATCCTCCACATTAGGTTCAAAACAGACTGGGAGAGAAGATTCTACCTCAATCGGCTTTCCATTCTGCATGCGACATCGGTGCTTGGGTGGTCGCACTTCACTTGAACTCTCTAGGCCTAGAGAGAGCGTATGCCCACTTGTGTCCACCAAATGCTTTAGGTTTTGTGGCTTGGACTTTGTGATTGATGTTGCTGCCGACTTTTCTTTGACCGTTGGAGAGAAAACACTTGGTGCTACACAAAATTTGATAGACCGACAAAAGCAATAGCTCTTCTCCTAGAGAATACAAGAGGGGCGGACATTGTAAATCTTACTCTGGATGGCGAATGTCCCAAAAGCTCAAGAAGTTCAAAGAGGGAGGAAAGAGTATTTCTTTTCTCATCAATGATGGCACCTATGGTGCTACCAACAAAGTATTGGCCTTCATCCAACAATTTGATGTGGCCTTTGGAGACGAGGGCTTCACAGAGTCCTCCAAGCTACACCATGTAGCTACACACTTCCAAAAATCTTCTTGTCAATGGTGGGCTAGTCTTCATGGCAACAGTGAAGCCCCAAAGACATGGAGAACTATAGGAGTTTCTATCATGAAGCAATTCCTTGCAAGCAATGCAAAGTACAAAGTGCTTATCAAATGGTGGAGTTTTAAGCTTCTCTTCCATGAGTCTATCCACAAATATGTGGACAAGTTTTGGGATTTACATTTCAAGGCTACTGTCTTTCAAAAGATAGAATTCACTGAAGATAGACAAAAGAGTTATACTGACCCTAAACGATCTATCAAAATTTTTGAAGAGGGCGATATGGTATTTCTCAGAGGGAAACCCAAACATAGTTCCTTATCAATGGGTAAGTGTAAGAAGCTCAGTGCCAGATATTGTGGACCTTTTGTAATCACGGAGATGATTAATGATGATCAAGCTTACAGACTCTTGTTGCCACTGCACATAAAAGTACATGATGTTTTTCACGTCAGCTTACTCAAGAAGTATGTACCTGATCCACAACACATTCTTGATGATTCTCTAATATCTACCTCTACCGAAGGGACTTTTGAAGTATATCCCGAAGTGATCCTTCAAAGTAGAACTAAATCTCTACGTAGTCAGAACATTATTGAACACCTTGTTAAATGGTCAACACACCTTGAGTTTTTCAAGTGTGTGAGGATGTAAGATCCCCAAATTTTGGGACTCTTTTGAAAATAAGAAAAAATAGATTATAATGTTTGTTTTGTCAAATTTTGATTTAAGATGCTTGATTGATAGTATTGTAAAGTTCTTAAGTAAAAAGCAAGGCCGTTTCCATGTTCCAGTAGATTAAACGGACATTGGTTTAGTTTTAAGAAAATCCACTATTTTTAGCTTTTTTATTATTTTTATGCTTTTTTGCAAAAAGCAGGGCTAGATATTTAAACTACGTGTTCCGCGGAAGCTATGGTTCAATTTTATAAAAATCTGCTTCACAAGTGTTTTTCACGCTATTTTTAGCTTTTAGTGATTTTTAGTGAAAAGCGAGTCCGCTTTCTTATTCCAATGGACAAGGAAAACCTGTGGTTTAAATTTAGATTTTTTTTTCTTTTTACGGTATTTTTAGCTTTTTTCAAAAGTAAAATGCTTTTTAAGATCATGACCTAAACATAAAAATATTAATTTTAGTCTCCGTCGGATTAAAAAAGTGATCACCCGGAGAAAAAACCAGACTAAATGGGATTTTTACAAGAATTATTTTTATAAAAAAAAATACCGTAAATACGTCAGGGCATTACGGGAAAGTCATAATTATGTGGGGACATCATGGTGTGGCATAGTCTAGTCAAGGTTTCATTAGTTGGCTGGATATTATTCAATTGGTCAATTTTACTGTAAAAATTGAATAGTAAGTGGGAGAGTTGACCACCAAAAGTCAAGCCATGTTTTTAGCAAAGTGTCCAAAAGGACGTTGCAGCTATTCCTGGCTAAAAAACTAGCGCTAGATTTTGTCTTGGGACTCACTCTAGCCTTACCCAGTGCCTATAAATTCACTTGCAATGCTCAATTTTCAGTGCCGTCTGTTGCATCTACTATCGCAAAGCTATAAGTACTTATTATACGGAGTGGTGCAAGCTCCTCATCACCATTTCCATAAGCTCTTCTCTCTCGTTTACAAGAAGAAGAAGAAGAAGCGGAAGAAGCATACTCTCTCTCTACTTACTTACTGTCTCCTCTCTCGTTTCACGGTGTACGCGCTCTCCAAAAGCTATCGTGGTGAACACCTCTATGTAGCTCTCATTACCGCTCTTGCAGAAAAACAAGAAGCCTTTCAAGAACCCCTGATCACTTCTAAAGCACAGTGAGAAGTTCTTAACTCCATAGCCATCATCATCTCTCGCTCTCTCTCTATGTCGTTTTTTTTAGTAGACACCCTCTCGGTGATTGTTTTTTCATATACAAGTGTATGTATGGATTTTCCAAGTGCATATGAAGTTGCCGCCATGATTTTTTATCATGTTTAACATGCTTATTTATGCACACCATGTGTTTATGATCACGTGCGTACATAAAAAGCGCTTTTCATTTCACGTTATACGAGCGGTAGGAACACTGTTTTGGTTATGACTCACAAACAGTTATGAATCATCCCCAGCCCTATAAATCAAACATAAAACACATCATTTATAACATTTATCTCTCGGTGTCATGTGAAAATCATGCGTGAGCTAAGAGATATGGTCAAGAAATAGCTTGCTGTGCCCACTGCACTGTCAAAATTTTGGATCCCAGGCTTCTTAGAGAATCACTATATAGATTCACCGGATGTGCAAATTCACTTAGCTGAAAATCTTGATTAAACTTGATGATAAATGTATTTATGTCTCTATTATCACCTTGGGTATGCGAGTTATTAATCCGTCCATAATCGAGTTTACCTACACGTGTAGGGGTGCTACCAAGGGGGAGTACCATATGATGTAGTGAGTTAACCGAGACGTTTGTGTATGATTTATGGTTTATTTCGGTGAGTTGATTTCAAGTATTAGATATCCATAAAATCATGTGAGGGTATATGGTTAGCAACCAGAACCACACAAACAGATATGAACAAAGTAGCTTTCTTTTTGTGTTATCGTTTGTTGTGTGAGTACCATATGTGAAAATTGATGTGATGGAGTGTTATTCTGTATTATGGATCTGAGATTGATGCATTGTTTTGAGGTCAAACACTTTCATTTGCATGGTATGGCTCCCAAAAATGGCAAAAAGTTGTTTTTCGCATATGTGTGAAGTTATGGTTTATGGTCGACCTAAGGTTCGGAACTGTTTTGCATCATGTTTATGGTGATTGAATGATATCATATGATGTATGAAACCTCATGGATAGATGTAAATGCCTCACGTGCATGGGTATGATTGCTTTCTACCTTTCTAGGTCAAAACTAGCTCTATGTGCTAGAGAGGTGAAGTGTAGATATGCTGCATCAACTTTGCATGATTAGATGTTGTCAAAATTGGATTTTTATATCATTTTTAGTTGCTGGTTGGACTTATTTAATGCATGAGAAGCTCATAACTTAAGAGTCATGTGTGTGGTCTCCGATTGACTACAGTGAACATGTCAAACTCCAAGTGTGGAAGTTGGTTCAGTGAGAATATGATTTGTGGATAAGGGCTGAGTTTCCCTCATGGATTATGGTTGTGATTTTATAGTGGAAGCCGGTGTGGCTCTTGGTTTTTTTTCTGGATATGGTTATGCTGTCGAAATTTTTGCAGCCATGTTATGTTTTAAAGTGGTTATATAGGATTGGTTGTGCCTCACCCGAGTTGGATGGAGTGCTCACCCATGCGATGTGATTGGATTATGGTTTATGGTTTTGGAATTGGATCATGGAGTGATTTGGATGGTTTATGGTAGACGTGTAAGGGTAGGAACCATGTAAAGTATAACTGCTTGGAAAAGATTGTTTGTGCATATGGAAGGTGCTATTGTGATTGGAATCACATGTTATGTTTCTCATGGTAGCGTCGCTACAAGACTAGGATTACCTACATCGCTTAGCCTTAGATAAAAGGGTCGTTGACTTGGGGCTTTGTTGGTTCGAGGGTTTTGCTTAGAACTTCTTCTTTTTGTTACGCTCATCTACACGGTTAGTGCATCGGGGGTTGAATAACCTACACGGATAACGCGTCCGAGATTTTACCTCAGCTTTGTCTAAACACCCCATGTTGGGCATCAAAGAGACGTGGCGCCTAAACTCGTATGGTTGGTGTTGATACCCTACCACTTACTGGTACTTGGGATCCTTTCAGAGGTCGGGTTCATGGAGGAAGGTGAAGCGGCCTGAGCTTATTTCTGACTCAGGTAGGTTGGAGGTGTTCTCGCTCGCTCCCGACAAAGTGAGATTCTCTCTGTCCGTAGTAGAATGGGTTGATCGATCGATCTCTACACAAGGTCCGATGCTCTACTAGTTATTTTTTCATATTGTTTTTTATGTTATGGTAGACTTAGATTTTTTTTCATCGCATTAATACATGGTTTCTTGTTTCATTTAGATAGGTAATTTAAAGATTCTCTGTTGTTATTCTCTCATGTCTCTATGCACTCTATTTCACCTCCACTATATTCTCTCTCTCTCTCTCTCTCTCTCTCTCTCTCTCTCCGCAATGCGGTGTACACATATATTCACCCTCCACAATGCTATATTTCTTTGAGTACGCTTTCATTCATAACATCCATTCAGGGGTAGCACTAGTTGCTAGGCGCCTTTTGATGCAATCTGCCTCATGGCCTAAACTCCATGCTTGGTCGAACACTGAGAACTCCTCTCCTATGCAAACACTTACACAACTCTGATGTATATTGAAAATCGTATAAAGCTATAAATTGTATATTTTGTGCATAGACCCTTGGGGAGGGGTATCTCTCATGTAGGCTCTCAACGTCTCAACAAGCTTTGAGAAGGAGTTGGAGTTATTGCACTTTCACCAAGTGAGAATGTGTGAAAAAATGAGTGTATAAGAGGGTGTATACCGCCAAGCACACCCCTTCCTTGCCTTGCTTGACCCCTCCTTGTAGCTCAAGCTTGAAGCTCATTGGAACCCTCTAAGCCTAGCCAATCACATGCACAATGCATTTCAAGCAACATGGGTAGTCTTTGGACAAGTGTCTGGGCCTTACCTCTTTGAGAGAGAGAGCTTGAAAATATCTAGATATTTGTTGAATTGAACTTAAAGCTTATTGGACCCCTCTTTAGCTTAGCCAATATGATTCAAGCACGCCATGTGGCTAAGCATAGGGAGAGCCTAACATGTGTCCATGTGCCCCTTGAGAAAGGGGGTTCCCATTGGGTGAGTGAAAGGTTAAGTCAAATATTTCCCTAACTTTGGGGCTTTCCCCCTTCTTTATAGGGTCTCTTTTTTACTCAATTCCCCCTATGCATGGGAAGCATCTCAAGCACCTTAGTCAGCAAGCACGACAAGCAACTCAAGCACCTTAGTCAGCAAGCACGGCAAGCAACTCAAGCACTTTAGTCAGCAAGCACGACAAGCACCTCAAGCTTGGGTTGGGTTTCCACCTTAAGCTCAACCTTGCCTAAGGTCAAAGGAATTGTAACACTAACCGTTGGAGGTCTTTAATGAAGCTAACCCTAAGGTCTTTAAGCTCCATTAGCTAGCCTTTCTTTTTGACGCATAATCTCTCATTTGGATTACCTTTGCTAGTTTGCTCAAAATATGGTCCTCTGAAGCTGAACGTGCTACTTCCAAAGCTGTATTTGCCTTGGATTTACTCCTTGCAGAAATATGTTCCCAAAATTCATCATAGTTAAGGAAATGCATCTGATCCCCTTCTCCTTTATAGAAGACAATCTAGCTTTGCTCATTAATCTCCTTCATTGCCAATTCAATAACTCTTGAACTTTCATGAACAAACCCATCTGCAAAATATTTCCACTGTGTGGGATATATTTCTGCCAGTTCTCAAACCCGATCTTTAAATTTGGAGGTTACAACTTCTTCAAAAGTCAAAATCATCTGACCTTCTGGAATCCTTGGCTCTTCATCTCCACTTTATAGCATGCAAGGAGTCCATCTAGATCATGTCCTTGAAAAATACAACATCGTTTATGTATGGCATCAAGTGCCATCTCCATTGCATCATCAATTTGTTTTTCATCGTCATAGATTTAACTTCTTACAAACATCCTTGAACCAATTGCATCATCTTTCACAAATTTGGAGCTGCTCGGTTCCCATCAAATCCATTTGAATCAAATTCTTCAATAAAATGCATCAATTGTTCTGGCTTCTCCATCTTCACCTCCCACCCCAACTGGTTTCACGTTGGGTTCACCAAAAATATCGGGAGATATGTGTTTGCAAAGTGGACTGAGAAGGCTCGGGGCCTTTGGCTGTGAGAGGTGGTTGAGAAGAAGGAGCGAAAACAGAGAGATAAAAGCCAATAAGATACCCGAATGAGTATCATCAAAAACTAACAAATGAGCACTATATCATCAAAAACTCAAAATAACTAGTACAAGGTTTGCTCGACTCGACCACTTATAATCACTTAGATGAAAACAACAATGGGTTAGGTCATTAGCTCCAGTAGAGATATCAATCTAGAACCAGAGTTTCACTTCCAATCATATCATGGTATTGAAGTCTTCTTGATGCAAGTCTAAGCCCTCATAACTCAAGCTCCTCAATGAATGGAGATTGGCTCTTTGGCATCAAACAATGGAAACTATTCATCTGATGTTGAGCTCACAGTCAGTCTTGGACCAAAGTCCGTAAATACATAACATCCCTTGTTTGCTTTTGACCCCCAAATCTAACGGGATCACCCAAGAACTTTATTTTGTCGCTTGATTCAATTTGCTTCATGTTGTTTACTACCACTATTATCGAGATATCAGATAGCTTAATCACCTGCTTTCGAGCTTTTGAATGATGATTAAATGGATGATACAAACAAAGGGCTTTAGCTTCAAAGAGTGAGAGAGAATAATCAAATAAGGCTTAATGATAAACAAACTATTGAGCTTGGCTTAGACGTGTGTGTGTGTGTGTGAGAGAGAGAGAGAGAGAGAGAGAGAGAGAGAGAGATTGCAGCTATGATAGCTTTAGTATAATATATAGAGAGAAAGAAAAGCCTGCTTGGTAGGAGTTATGGGGGTTCTATAGAAACTCAAATGATGTTGGCTTTGGCACAGCTTGTGTAGTACAAGACTAGGATGCATACCGCCCACCTTGGCCTCCTTGCTCATGGCTCCTCTTCTCCTACCCTGCATGCATTAGCACATACCCTCCTCTTTTACCCTTCAGATAGCGCACCACCCTCTTATTGTGTAGTGCTCATCCCTTGCAGCGCTGGCTCCATCCCTTCTATCAAGAGCCTCCTTTCCCCCCTTGTGGCTCTCACCACCCTCTCGTGAAATGCATGCCGTCCTTTGTGGCCCTCACTTGCCGCTCTCCCAGTTAGTGCTCGTCATGCAGTCGGCGGCACTGCATGTATGTCAAGCTTACCTATGTAATCTGCACTGCCCTCCTGTCCTCCCATGCACTTAAGCTCCCCCCTTTGATTTGAAGTAGCTGGTAGCCCAGCTTGATGTGCTGCATGGCAGCGCTTATGGTTTACTTTCCCATAGCTTAATTCAATATGGTATTAAATAATCTCCTTTAATTCATCGTTCCCACTGCCTTGAGATTTGGACAGGGATTATACTCCTCCAATGGGTGGTCACCTTTTCTTGGGCAGTTTTTTTTACCTCATCAATGAGTGGCCTCACTTCTTGGGTGGCCTTAATTGGATTACATGTCAGCCATTTCTTAGCCCAACATTTATATCCAAAAGCTCCATATCTTGACCAACAAACATTGCTAGGCACAAAACAAGTCTCCAATATCCATTGATTAGCATGTATACTCGACCAAAACATAATTTTCTCCTCTGACTGCATTTGGTGGTACATAAAGCTCGTCATATTTGGCATACATACTCTAAAGAATACTGCATTTGGCTTATTTATCAACTATGGCAATGTCGAGCATGATATCAAACTGTTTTCACACCAATTTTTTTCGTATTTTGAATGCACTTGATTTGCATATTGTGGTCCTTTGTCCCAACGTGGAAGTGGAGCTACATGACATCCACCCCTTCTGAATTTGCACAGCCTTCGGTTTGTGCCAACCAGTCTTCAATTTGCATCTATCATAAGCATGTAAAGGTCTCTGCCATTGTTAGCGGGTCACTACGGGAACGTCTGTAGCATAGGGATCTGGCACTGATATAATGTCAATACTCAGGAAAGTGAATCGGATGGAACACAAAGACTCTTTGAGATTGTCAATCCCAAGAAGTGAACCTTAACACTAAGTTGGTAATGGGACACTTTTATGTCCTATTAAGTGACCATTTTCCTTGAATTATGTCAAGAGTTTCAAAATGGATTTTGAGGTGCTATCTATATAGAAAGTTGTCTCATGAGCTGAAAAAAAGTCGACATTTTTTTGGAATATCAATTCCATCTTTAACCTTGTCCTTGCACAACATTTCATAACCTAAACTGTGTGAAAAAACGGGTCCTGTTTTTGCCTTTTTTCAACTTTTTGCAACTATACCACTCTAGAATTCAAGTTTGTGAGGTCTATAATGCTAGAGAACTATCTTTATTAGTCCTCAACATGTCCTGATGCTTCTAGGGAGAAATAAATGTTAAATTTGTAAGTTATGACCAAATTACAAAAATTGTCAAATCCTGTTTTTTAACCAATTTTAGCTCTTCTATGATTTTTTTGGTGGCTTTCATAATATCCAAATGCAGTTTTGATTTTCTATGTCGCATATTGTAACATAAAGCTAATATTCCTTAAGTTTTAGGGCACCTAATATCCTATTTTGCATAGTAGACAACGATGGTTGATTTTTTCAATTATAAAAGACAACGAAACATTCTAGTATATCAAGTATAGCTTTTTCAATATTGTTAGTTTCTTGTGACAACTACATGCATTTTGTAGGTAGTAAGCATATCTAGTCATGAGGATCAAATTTGGCTACATATTGAATAGTTTCTATGGGATTCCACAACTCATAATGTTGAACCCAGTTTTTTCATGTTTGCTGTATTTAGCACTTCATATTTGTCCCCAAGGTTCCCCTTGGTAAGAGATGTATTATTCTTTTGACATGATCCATGGCTCCTTATGAACCTAAAGGACAATAGGGAACTAAGAAAACATGCATATATTATTTGTATTGAGCGCGGCTATAGAAACTTTGATGATAGGTTTGCAGAATGGTAAAAATTCAACCTTTTTTGTACCTATTTCTTTTGGCAAAACAAAAAATAGTAAGTGAGAAGCAATCATATGTTCTGATCACTAACCCATTGAAGTTAACTAGGGAATTTATCTCAAGTCCTACAAAAATCCCTAATCTTATTTTTATGCAACAAAACGTAAGAAATGACTGTTTTCATGAAAATGTACTGGTCCATCAACTTTGGAGGCTTGGTCTGACCAAAAAATGAGAAATTTTACAAGTTTCTTATTTTTTCCATGTGTAGTAGCCCTTGAACTATAACCTCATGAAAGGATTTTACAAAATGAGTGGATCTACTATGGTTTTGAAGGTTTTTTTCAAAACCCTAAAATGACACTTTTATGTCCTGTTAGGTTACCAACCTAGTGTTAATAAGCAAACCAACACTCAATGATCATGAAAATTTGCTTATGTCCTTTCTCACATCTCTAGGTCATCACGTCATTTTGACACTCGAACAGACTCGGAATGCAACAAAACTTTATGAGGAGGTCTAGGACACCTAGGGACACTAGCAAGTTTCATTGCAATCCGACAAGGTACCAAGATCATGATCCATCATGAAAACCGTCCTAAAAATTGCAATAGATCTGTCAAAGAAGGTCACCCTCTGGTTTAGGAACACTCTCCTATGGTCAAAATGACTAAAAACAATGATTTAAGCACTCAAATTTGCAATTAAGGCTCACAAACATGTAGTCACGAACCACAGCAAAACTGACAATGCTTATGAAAGAGCAAAGAAAGAGGAACACAATGAAAGTTTCGGAATTGAAAACGGATTACCCAATCATTAGAAAAGTTGGTTACAAGTTGGGACAGCTTCGTAGTTTGAGCGTACACTTTTAGAGCTCCTTTCTTCTCCAAAGATAAGCCTTCTTTTCACATTAAATTTATTGACCTTTATACCTAGGGAATTCTAAATGACCAGTGGCTGACTCAATGGACCTTTACAATCATCATGACAAAATTCCAACTCAAAGAATTTGATCCACTACTCTGGAATCAGGATTTACACAGGGTATCGCTACACTAGCTCGACAAAGCAATAGACTATAAATGTGGTGTTAGGCTACATG
This sequence comes from Adiantum capillus-veneris, assembly GCF_014529385.1. NCBI lineage: Eukaryota > Viridiplantae > Streptophyta > Polypodiopsida > Polypodiales > Pteridaceae > Adiantum > Adiantum capillus-veneris. Next base: position 31,526,605 of record NC_140945.1, read on the forward strand.
TTCAACCAGGTGGCATGATCCATGTTCAACCACATCTAGACTTGATCTCTTAGGAGTTTGGTATTGACTATGTCCACAAGCTAAATCTCAAATCTTTTTGGATTCGGACTTGTTTTGACAGGTCAAATGTCCAACACTAGGTCTGCACAATGGTTTTCTTTATGCACCTATTTTTCTTCTTTTTGACCCAAATTTGCTCAAAATTTTCACAACTAGGCTTGGAGATATATTTCCTTGTGTATGCACTATTGATCTAGAAAGTTTCAAGTCAAGTTGTCACTATAGGTACATGGATTGTGATCTGTGTTTGGAGGCCAAATTGACTTCTTTTGGTACCATCAGATGCAACATGATTAGTAGGTCCTATGGTATCAATTTTTTTGAAAAAGGACCTCTGGATTGAAAGTTAGGTCAATTCTGACACGTTGTTAAAGTACTTGGTAGTTCTGGGCTTTTGTCTGGTTTTTGATATCCAAGTTCACTTTTGAAAGACCACTAGATTCCTTGTGATGTCCTCTTGCTATGGTGCAAGTTTGGTATCAATATGTGACAGAGGAACACGAATCACAATCCATGTACCTATGTGTTATATTGTGTTGAAACTTATTACACAACTTCTCCTTGGTCCACTGATCTCTGCTATATGGTTTTTGTGTGATTTGGATCACTTTAGGTCAAGCAAAAGCCAATTCACAGGACTTTTGTTCACAATGGTCTATGCTACAGGCTCTAAAAGTTTCTGTCCAAAGAAGTCCTCAAGGGTACATGGATCGTGATCCATGTTCCACCACTTTTGGACTTGATCTTTGGTGTACTAATAGCTTATGATCTTTGTAGCTTGCTTCACAAAGAATTTCTGAATTTGGATTAGTCTTGCCCCACCAAAACTAACTTCTATAGTCTGCTATGACAGCTACCCATTGCTCAAATATCATCCGAAAATATCTATTCCACCACTTCTTTTTGAATTTGGACAACATTTTCCTAATCAAAAGTGAGCTTTTTTGTATGCCCTGTGGTTTTTTATTAGTTTCTGTATTTGAAAATTTTGATAAACTTTTTTAAATTTTTTGACATTGTCCCTTTTGGCAAAGTTGTTCCACTAGTTATTAGGGATGTACTTGTCAAGTATCAGTCCCAAATGTCATAAGGTACATGGATCATGATCCATGTTTGGCAACATTTTTTCATGAATTTTGTTTTGTTGGTTCTCTATGCCCTGTAGAAGCCAAATCTTGAAAAACCCCAAATTTTGTGTTTGAAATGCCTGTTTTGCTGGTTTTGCTCCGCAGCCAATTTTGATGTGATTTTTGGATTTGAATCCCAAAAACTTGAAAAACCCCAAAGTGTTTGAAATGCCTGTTTTGCTGGTTTTGCTCAGCAGCCAATTTTGATGTGATTTTTGAGTTTTTCTTCCAAGTAAACTTGATCAGAGCAATATCCCACTGATGCTCACTGTCACTCATCAATTTTTTGCAAAATTGGTCTCTAGGGTACATGGATCGCAATCCATGTTCCTCCATAGATTCTGACCAAACTTTCCGGATTGCTTCTAGAGAGTCTGCTAATGCTTTTGATCCACAAATTTTTGAATTTGGATCACTTTTGAGGTCTCTACCATTAACTTTTTAGAATTTCAAAGTTATGGTCATTTCTGCCAAAATATGGTTTTTACTCTTTTTTCCCTCAATCTTTTATTCCAAATTTGATGGTGGTAGTTTCTACTTACCCTGGTCCCTAGTGTAAGTAGTGAAATGAAATCTGAAACAAAAACAAAAAAAACATTACGAAATAAAGTCAAAACAAAAAACAAAACAGCACTTTGAAAGCATAGAGAAAATTGAAGAATGAAATGCTTTTGGCTATCTCACTCACAACCCTCTTTACCTCTCAAGAATAGACCTAGCAAGTCCTCGACTTCTAGACTTCTAGCTACTTCACTATTGAAGTGTAAATGGAATGGAGAGACAAATCTTCAAAAAAGAACGTTCTAAATATGCACTAGGTCACTCACCATCTAAGGATCATATCCTCGACAACGACGCCAATGTTAGTGGGTCGCCATGACGGACGTCTATAGAATAGCGATCTAGCATTAACATAATGTCAATACTCAGGAAGGTGACTCAAATGGGACATAAAGACTCTTTGAGATCATCAATCTCAAGAAGTGAACCTTAAGAAGCAAACACACCAACTCAACAAGCAAACCAACACTCAATGATCGGAGAAATCTACCTATGTCCTTTCTCACAGCTCTATGTCATCACGCCATTTCGGCACTTGAGCAAACTTAAAATGCAACAAAACTTTATGAGAGGAGGTGTATGACACCTAGGGACAATCCTACCAAGTCTGGTCGCAATCCAACAGGGTATCAAAATCACGATCCATCATGAAAAAGGTCCTAAAAACTGCAATAGATCAGTCTAGAAAGGTCGCTCTGTGGTTTAGAAACACTCTCCTATGGTCAAAATGACTAAAAATAGTGATTTAAGCACTCAAATTTGCAATTAAGGCTCACAAACACGTAGTCACGAACCACATAAAAACTGACAATGCTGTGGGACACATGTCTAACCTCACCATCCTATCTTATTGCAGTATTAGCGAGAACCACGATTAATTTGTCAAACAATGGGACGAAGCTGACTCGACTAGTGCATAGAGGCTACAAGAGGTTGTCAATCTCTCGGAAAAAAACTAACAACTCGCATCTAACTCAAGCTACACTCAAGTGACTGAAATCACCAAAAGCCAATCACTCATCGGCAAGCAAATCACATCCGTTACGACATCAAATGACATCCAAACGTAACAAAACTTCTAGTACAAGTTTACAAAACCTAAGCACACATGCCTATGGTCTCAAACCCCACTTTAGGTCAAGTTCCAAAATCACAATTATTAATAGCAGTGGATTTTTTACCTAGTCATTTTCGACCCAGAATGCATCTAAATGCTTAGTAATGATGCCCCAATATCCCGCCTATGCTTAGTTTTCAATTTTCTTTCCAAAAAGTCCTCAAGGGTACATGGATTGTGATTCATGTTCCACCACTTTTGGACTTGATCTTTGGTGTACTGATAGCTTATGATCTTTGTAGCTTGCTTCACAAAGAATTTCTGGATTTGGATTAGTCTTGCCCCACCAAAACTGACTTCTATAGCTTGCTATGACAGCTACCCATTGCTCAAATATCATCCAAAAATATCTATTCCACCACTTCTTTTTGAATTTGGACAATTTTTTTCTAATCAAAAGTGAGTTTTTTTGTCTACCCTGTGGTTGTTTATTAGTTTCTGTATTTGACAATTTTGATAAAGTTTTTAAATCTTTTTGACATTGTCCCTTTTGGCAAAGTTGTTCCACTAGTTATCAGGGATGTACTTGTCAAATATCAGTCCCAGATGTCATAAGGTACATGGATCATGATCCATGTTTGGCAACATTTTTTCATGAATTTTGTTTTGTTGGTTCTCTATGCCATGTAGAAGCCAAATCTCACCCCTTTTTGAATTTGAATCCCAAAAACTTAAAAAACCCCAAATTTTGTGTCTGAAATGCCTGTTTTGCTAGCTTTGCTCAGCAACCAATTTTGATGTGATTTTTGAGTTTTTCTTTCAAGTAAACTTGATCAGAGCAATATCCCACTGATGCTCATTGTCACTCATCAATTTTTTGCAAAATTGGTCTCTAGGGTACATGGATCGCAATCCATGTTCCTCCATAGATTGTGACCAAACTTTCCAGATTGCTTCTAGAGAGTCTGCTAATGCTCTTGATTCACAAATTTTTGAATTTGGATCACGTTTAAAGTCTCTACCATCAAATTTTTAAAATTTCAGAGTTATGGTCATTTCGGCCAAAATATGGTTTTTACTCTTTTTTCCCTCAATCTTTTATTCCAAATTTGATGGTGGTAGTTTCTACTTATCCTAGTGTAAGTACTGAAATGAAATCTGAAACAAAAAGAAAAAAACAGTACAAAATAAAGTCAAAACAAAAGACAAAACAACACTCTGAAAGCATAGAGAAAATTGAAGAATGAAATGCTTTTGGCTATCTCACTCACAACCCTCTTTACCTCTCGAGAATAGACCTTGTAAGTCCTCGACTTCTAGACTCTACCAAGCAACAAACGCATTCGCAATGTGAGAACCGAAGAGGGAGTAGGAAGCGTAAGAAGGAGACAAGTGAGTGCCGTTAGCTCACGCTGTGTATTTCTTATCCAAAAACTTACAAAAATTGGCTTTTATACCTTAGCCAAGGTTTTTGGGTGGTGAAAACTAGTAATCTGGAGTTCTACCAAAGCTGGGAAATGATTGGCTGATAGAATCTGGAAGCTTGTAGCCCCGGCTCATTAATTACAAAGTTTATTCGAGAAAATAGGAGTTATAATATTTCTGATTTATCAAAATAATAATTTTTTTACAAGGAGAACTCCGAAAAACAGTGTCCGTGTTAGCTTGCTGCTAACATTCCCCCCTCCTCGCCTGTGTCGTCCCTTGACACATCTTTGTGGGCTGAAGTAGTCTCCGGGTTGACGGCGGGCGAGGCGGTCTTTAAGTGCTTCTAGTGCCTTCTGGTATCTTATACTTTGTTCTTTGTCAGGCACTTGCAGAAATTGCATGGTGACTTGATTCTTCAGCTCCACCGCTGAGTAGCCTACAAACCTGGATGTTAGGTTTCTTATCATCGATGCAAATATCTTCGTTCGCTAGATGAAGAATCCAGTGTAGAATGCTTCTTCAAAGGCCAGCATATTATTCGAGGGCAGGAACATGCATCTGGCATAGAATCCGTAAAGGATTTCTTTTGAAGGTTGCCCACTCAGATCGTATCATAAGCCTTTCCTTCCAAGAATGAGAGCCATGGGGCTCCTGTCTGCTCAGGCTCATTGAAAACTTGTATGCATGTGAGTAGCATCCTACAGATCTTATATAACATTGCATAGGAGAGATCTGGCAGACTCTTGAAGTATGACATGGCGCCCGTTATGATTTTCACCATGTATTCCTCTGTTGCTTGGCCTCTCTCTGGAGCTAGCAGCCTAGGGAAGTTGATCCAAGTTTGCCTCTTCTTCTACAGTGCTTCATGCGCTTGCCATGTCCTTACTCTGGGTACAGAACAGAATGTTGGATCTCTTTGTAGGGCTGCAGGTGCTCCTGTGAACAGAATCAGGTATCTCGGATTCTTGTTCAGCCAGCTTAACCTCCACTTTGGGTGGTGTTTATCTGCGCCATCTTCTTGCATATCCTTGTACAACCTTTCTTTTACCTGTAACAGTTCTACTTTGATGAGAGGGTACGACAAGGCTTGTTGGTGCTATTGAGCGTTGATCTGATGGGGAGTGAGTTGAGTGCCGTTGACAGAGTGTAAAACTCTCAACTTCCAATCCATAGCAGCCTTCCACTGCTCATCCACCTCTAAGGTGATATTTTCCTTTGGTGCGTCTTCTTCAGCTTTTGACAGCTAGACCATTGGAACTGTATCTACATCTGTGATGTGAATCTCAAAATCTTCATCACCACTCGACTCTGCTATAAACTACATCTCAAACTCAACAAATGATACCGAGGGAATGTCTATTTGTGGTGGCTCTGAAGTGACTGCCTCCTCCTGCGTGTCCGGCTTTCCATGTCTGAGGAGTTGATTTATCTGCTTTAGGAGCTCCTCCTCTCTTTGAGCCCACATTAGTGCCATGTCTGTGCACTGTGATTGTTCAAGCTTTAATCCCAATTCTAAATCCTTGTTTTTCTTTTCAAGTGCCTTGTACACTTCATCAGTTCCCTTGATCGAGGCCACGGCTGGGTTTTCTCTGATTTGCCGTAAGAAAATGGCATGATCATTGATTCTCTGTTCAAAATATTGCAGGGAAGCATTGGCAACATCTAATTGCACTTGAATTTTCTGAGCTGTCAGAGAGGTGGTAAGAAGTTGATTCGTGACTTCTATTAGCTGCTCGTCTTTTACCTTGCAGGCATCAGATAATTTGGTGAGGAGGTCACCTAACTCCTCCATTTCTTTTTGTTGTTTATCCCTGGCTATTTGATGCTGATCCACTTTTGCCTTCAGTTGTTGCACTTGCCTTTGGAGATCAGTGATGGCAATCATCCTGCCTTCGAGATCTCCTTGAAGAGCGTCAATCACCATTTCCAGTTCCTTGGCCTTTGTGTTGTTGTTCAAAGCTGTTGAACGGAGTCTCTCCATCATTTCCTGCATCTTGTGTGCATATTCATTGACCTGTATTATAACTTCATCGTTTGTTTGCCACTCCATCTGTCTTGCCAGTTGGGATGTGCATGCAGCCTCGTGTTTTTCTTCTTACTGCATCATAATTGTTGGTGGTTCTTGTGTGTAGGTAGATGGTCGGTCTTCTTCTTGGCCATCCTGCGGCTTTGATACCTCGGCAGTTTCTAGCTCAGTAGAAGTGGATGGTGTTGTATCAACCCTTGCTGTCTCTTCAGGTTCCGGCCTTTCTTCCTTCTCTAGCTCGAGCTCCATCTCATGTGTAGTGGTAGGCTCTTTTTTTGTATTTGCTTCCTTATCAGTCTCTTCTTCCGGCTTTTGAGTCTCTTCTGCTGCCTGCTCCGATTCTAGCTCAACTGCTTTATCCTTTTGTCCATCGGGGTGGTCAGCTTCTTGTGTAGATTTTGTTCGTTGGGTGGACTCAGAGTCTTTCTCTTTTTCAGTCTCTGCTTCTTCTTTGGTAACTTTGCCTGCTGGTGATGGTGGTGGGCTAGGCATGGGATGGTCTTGTTGTTCCGGAGGCGGTGAGGCGGGTTGGGGAGATCCATGGCTTTGCTCTTGTGTAGCCGTTTCCTCAACTTTCTTTGCATCTTCTTCTGCCTCTTTCAGCTTTAGGGCTTTGGCCTCTTGGTACATTCTTTCTAAATATTCTGTTGGATCATCTACCTCTTTTTTGGTATGATGCTTTGTTCGAGGTCCTTTCAGTCCTGTGGGTACCCACTTTTCTGGGTCCTTCCCTTGTGCTTGCCTACTGCACTGGTAAGCCTGTTTTTCTCTTTCAAAACGCGCTTTTTTTTTTAGCTGGCTCCTCTTGGTGTGTAGCCACAGCTTTCCTTTTCATCTCTTCTCTCTGAGCTCTCTTTTCTTCGTTGTCAGAGCTCTCGCTGTTGTGCCGTTCTGGTGAGCTATTAGCAGCTGACTCATCATCTGATTTTTGTGACCTTTTACCTGACCTTGTAGCTCGTAGAGAGGGTTGTGCTGCCAAAATCCATGTATTTGGATCAGGGGCACATGCGGTAGGTTGTCAGCCATGCCGATGGCATGATACACTATTCTAGTCAACATCTTTGGCGTGCCCAAGTATGTGATTTTGCCTTCCTTCTTGGTACCCTTCAAGGTTGTCAAGACATACTGCGCGTGGTCCACAGGCTGCCTTGTTGTTGACTTAAGAACCTGAGTGAAGGTGGTGGCCACGGCGTGATTTGGTGTAGTGTACCTTGGTGGACTTTTTGCTAGAAAATGGAAGTGGATGGTACAAACAGGCTGGCTCTTCCACCTGTTTGTGGATAAGATCGGCGAATGTAGCCGCAGCTATTTCCTTGGTAAATGTGTCTGCGGTTTTCCTGTCTCTTGCCCGCATGGTCATTCCTTTAGTGGGCAATCTGAGTGCCTCTGCCACTATCTCTTTTGTGATTACTACCTTGATCTTGTTTCCTTGGGTGTCGGATATTTGTGCGGTTCCGTCCTCTTTGATGGTGGATAGAAGCTCATAATCTTTCTGAAACTCCACTCCGCAAGGCTCTTGTTCGTAGAAATGCCTGAGCCCCAACTTGCGGTTAGCCTCTTTTGCCTCTAGCTTGGCAGCTACATCATAGACCTCTTTAGGCAAGAGCTGCAACTCCACCTGATGCCCTTCTTCACTCTTGAACCTGCCAGTGAAGACCATGGTGTGGTGTTCTTGCAGCTGTTCTCTAGAAAGGTTAGATATCTTTGCTGCTTTGATCGACTCGGGGTCTAGTTGATACGCAGGTAGTTCTTGTAGTTTCTCTTTCTGGTTTAGCTTCTTCTTGTCTCTCTCCGTTTCTTGCATTGCTCCTGTTCAGTGAGAATAGAGTGCAAAGTTAGCAGATTTGTCGGATTTTTCTCTGGAATGCCCTTTTAGACTGAAATGCTGACAATTTGGTCCAAATTGCTTCAAATCAATTTTTGAGCAAGCAAAGATGAATAAAATCATGCAAGGAACAAAATTGTATGGTCAAAACAAAAAGTTGCAACCAAAGTAAATAATCGCGATTATCTACAGCAGAGAAAAATTTCCAACTTTTTGCAAACTTGGATTTATAGGCTTAAGGTATATACCCAGTACATGCTCTGAGTGAATTATGGGCTCATTTGGATACACACGTTGAAAATAGTAGTAGATTTTGGCTTTGGATCTCTGAAATAGTAGGTATAAATGAAATTTGAGATTTTGAACTCCAAATTGATTCAAATTTGGCTAGTGGGCTTATCACAACATGTACTTTGGATGTATGATGGCAAAATATCAAAATTTCCCAAATTTGACCGAAAAGTAAATAATTGTGATGATTAACTTTTCTTTCAAAATTGACATTTTTTGGTACAAACTGGTTTTAGGCATGGTATAGACCTTGGGTATAAGATATGAGGTGATTTGGATCAAGAAAAGTTGTTCATAACCCCAATTTTGGCTTGCAAATATTTCTTTGTGTTTTTTGGCAATTTACAAGTAATGGGTGGTCATTTTGGCTCATACTTGATTTTTGGGATGTAATAGGTGTGTACACATGATAGGTGAGGTGATTTGACAATTTCCAAGCAAAAATGATGCAAAAGTAGATAATCACGATTATTAACTTCAGTGACAAAAACTTTGCAAAATCCACAAATTTTGACCTAGACATGTTTCATACACCTAATACAAATCCTAAATTGAATTTGGTCAAGTTTGGTCATGTCGGCATCACTTTGTGCTCTGTCGACTCTAAAATCATCATTTTTTGTGATTACTCTGTCTCTTGGGTTGGTCGGTCAACTTTGAGGCTTTGGACTTGTCCGTAACATATTCGTGAAGCAACTTGTCCAATTCTGGTTCATTTGGAGTCAGCTTGGCTTCGTATGTCGAATTTGACACTTTATAACCTTCGAGCCGTTTTGTGCTTTTCGAGGGATTTGCTTGATGGATTTCACCAAACCAATCATATACATTGTATATGGACCTCATTAGCAAGCCATCTGTGGAGTCAGGCTGAAATTCTGGCATTTGCCAAAAACCTAACTTTTGTACTGGGGACCCCCTTAACCCCAGTTGAATGGTCATCTGATGGTATAGAAAGGTTCTATTATGTTAGGGCATGCTATGGTTCAAATCCCATCCAATTTGGTCAAGCTAGCAGGCCGCTATGGTCAGTTTTAGGTTGTAGGTCTTCATGCACTGCTCGGTTTCTAGGGTTTTTATAAGGCTTTAGACTAGCTACCAGCTGTACAAAATGGATCATTAATGAGTAAAGAACTTACCCGTCATGTCTCATGTGAGGCGGCGCTGAAAATGGTCAACTATGGGCTCCGAAAATGTCGCGCGAAAGAGGCCGAAATCTCTCTCTGCAAAGGCTCCAAGTGGAAATGAGGTGGTTTTAGCCTACCATGGATATCTATACCTGTACTTCCCGAACCAAATTTCCCAAGATTCCCTCGTTAGTCCTACTAAGCCGTGAAATCTATGTTAGACTCAAAAATTTGCCTGATCGGATTCTTGTAGCTCATTCTGCAAGAATTTTGCAAAAGTAGGCATGGACACCTAATTTAGGCTTCCCGCTTCCGTCTCTGATTTCATTAAAATCTTTTGCGCTTGTCCGCCTTGTCTTTCTGATCACCATCGTGTCTTCCATTTTTCCATCTACGCTTCCCTGCTATTTATTATTAATTTTGACCTGTTTATTTGAAAAAATCAAAGAAAATAGCAAAATGCTCTAAAAAAGGAAAAAATCCAATATTAAGAAAATCCCTTTGAAAAACACAGCTTTATTGTTTTTTGTTGGATTTCTTTTTAAGCCTCCTTATCAACAAAAATGATGAAAAATACCCAAAAAAAGACTATTTTTAATGATTTTTGATAGTATATACACTATTTACACTCAATCGGAAGATATTATCAGCGAATTTTTCCTTGATGATGAATTATAAGGGCATTATTAGGTAATTTTGTAAAAATTTACGCGTTAACATAGGAAATTTTTCCTCCCTCTTCAAACATTGCGCTTAATTACTTAGTACGTAGTGCGCTTCCACCCCTCCTAGATGGCGTACTCGGGGACGATTCTGTGCATGGGTTGAACAATTGTGTCTATGCATAGCCGTGATTAGCTCTACCATGATATGAAGATCAATGCAATTCAAACCAATATGTTGTGCAAGAGCTGCGTCTTCAGTAATTAACTCAAGGGTTTCCAATGTTGAGGTTTGTTGGGCTGATGTCTTCCAAAGAGCAATCTTGTAGCTTTTGTGCTCTCTGTATAATTGTACCATCAGGGTGCTCTAGCACTCTGATTGCTTAAGCTGTTGGTAGCACTTTTGACTGTTGTCGAGCTTTTTCTCTCCATTGGTAGCTCGGTTGGCTAGGTGCTGCATGGTGTGGTGGAGTCTGCTGAGACTTAACTCGCCATTGCTTGATTGGTTTTGCGGGTTGTGGAGAAGATAAGTGCTCTTTTTTCTTCCACACCATTTTCATGTTAGGTTCCTTGCTCGGAGATTCTCGATTCTGTGTTCAAACCCTTGGAACCTTCTTTTGTTTCGTCGTGAAGTTTTAGGAACCCAGATCCGATTCGGTTTATCCGCCGTAAGCTGTGCTTTTGGTACCCAAATTTTCCTAACTCATTGCATGCTACATGTAGCATTTTATTGTTGAGGGGATGGAGAAGATTGGCTTCGTGGATTGGTCTGCTGATTGCTTCTTTTCCATTCCTCCTTGCTTTGTGTTGGAACAATGAGTTACCCTCCTTTAGGTGATAGCTTTAGTTGATTCATATCCCAATCTGGTACTGCTTTATATGTACGCATCCAGGGAATTCCAAGAATCATCGCCTCATTCATGTGTTCATCTGGCAAGCATACAAACTGATGAGGACATGAACATCCATGTACTATCACGTTCAAGTTGACTACTCCCAATGTTGGAGTTGGATTCTTGTTGCATCCTTTGATTGTCGCTATTCTTGCTGTCAATGCTTGACTTGTTGCCTTCTTGTATGTGGAATAACTGACTGCATTCACTCTAGCTCATGTGTCTACCAAAGCATTGGTGCTATGATTGTTGAGCTCTACTTTGATGCGCAGGTCCATTCCATCTAACCAATCATCATCTGTTGAAACTGCGTCTTTAGGTAATTCCCATCGTCAATCATCTATTTCCAAAGTGCTGATGGGAATCGATATCAGTTGATTCTTGAGAGTAGCTGTACGCTTGAGTACCCAAAGTCTAGCTTCCTCTTGGGCTTCATCAATAACCTGTTGTCGCTTGATCTCCCTTTGTTTGGTTGCATGCATTCTCTCTAGCAATTCATTGGTTAGTGGAAAATTGTATTTCTTCCACTAATCCAATTAGCCATTGGTTCACCATCTAGGGTTGACAATTTTACTGCTCCACTTGGAGATACATCTTCAATGATAAATGGTCTGTTTCCCTTTTTTCTAAACTTTGGAATGTGTTGCTTAAGGGAATAGATTAGAACTAAGTCCCCTTTCTTGAAGATTTTTATGATTAAGTGGGAATCAAAAAACTGTTTTTGTTTTCGCTTTTGTGCATAGATATGAGCTACAGCAGTTAGCCTTTGCTCGTCTAGCTTTTCCAAATCTTCAAATATTTCTGACAATTCATGTCCAGTCCACTCAAGATTCTGTGCTACCCTTAATGTTGGCAATAGAAACTCTATTGGCAGTATGGAATCAAGACCATAAACAAGGTTTAAGGGTGTAACATTTAGAGCTGTTTTGAATGAAACTCGATAAGCCCATAGAGCAGCATGGAGATTCATTTCCTAGTCTTTCCTTCCTTAACTAACCACTTTAGTCAGCACCAAGCTAAGAATTTTATTCATATGCTCAGCTTGTCCATTTTCTTGTGGGTGATAGGGAGCTGATTTGTTATGGGTGACCATAAGCTCATTAAGAAAATACTCTATTACCTCATTGAGGAAATGAGTTCCATGATCACTGACAATCTCTATTAACAGTCCATATCTCGTGAATACATACTCATATGAGAATGCAGCAACGGTTCTAGCATCATTCTTTTGGGTTGCTTTAGCCCTCATTCCACTTTGTCAAATAGTCCGTAGCTAAAATGATATATTGAGCTTGGGTTCTATAAGCAGGTGGTTGTATCGGTCCAACAAAATCTATATCCCATTTTGCAAAGGCTCTAGCCCCCATCATTGGTCTTAAGGAAATCTTGTCTGCTTGTGTTGGCATTTTTGCTCGTTGACAAGCATCACACCTTCGAACATACTCTTTGGCATCTGCAAAAAGTGTTGGCCACCATATACCTGCCATCAAGATCGCTCTTGCGGTGGACTCACTAGAAAAGTGACCTCCAGCTAATCCAGCATGTGCTTGTTCTATAATCTGAATATACTTGTTTTCATTTGCACAAAGACGCAAATGTTGATCTTTACCTCTCCGTTACAATTGGTTTCCAATAAGAGCATATTCTCTTGCTTCAGTTTCAATTGCTGTTTGACGGTGTTTACTCATATCCTCAGGAAATGTTCGTTTCGATAAGTAAGTAACCAGATAATTACTCCACTTAGGAACAGGTGACATTTGAAACAATGTTACATGAGGAATGGGTGTTTGTTTTTTACATTAAGGGAAATCTTCTACAAAAGATCTAACATCTCTCCTCATAGTCTACCAAAATACTCCAAGTCTCAAGATTCGTTGCATAGCTTGGTCTTTCGCAAAGTGAAGTCCTACTATGGTAACATGTGCTTGACTTAGGTATTGTTCTTTCTCTTCAGGGTTAATGCATAAAAGCAATATCCTGTCCCAATTTCTTTTGTATAGCCTTCCAGCTAGTAATTGATACATAGCCAATTGCTCGATTAAATTGATTGTGATAGGAAGTGGTATTTGTGAATCTATTTGAGCTATTGTCATCAATGACACAATGTTTTCCGACCATCTAGATATCATTTCCACAAAGAGCAAATAGGCATCTGGTAGATCATCGTCTACCCCTTTAGGTAATTCCCCTAAAAAAATCCTTGACAAATGATCTGCTCGTTGATGTGTAGTGCCTTTTTTTACAACCATAGCGAAATCAAATTCGAGAAGAATGATGAACCATCTCACTATTCTCCCTGTGCTGGCTTGTTGACCAAATACAACAAAGCTTGGTGGTCCACAAAGAACACAAACTTGTTGGCTAATAGGTAATGTCTATACTTTTTAACGGTATAGATCATTCCTAGTCCTTCTCTTTCGATGGTGGTGTAATTCTTTTCTGCCATGTTCAATTGTCGGCTAGCATAAGAAATAGGAAAGTCCTTTTCCCATCTCTTGGTTGAGCTAGAATACAACCAATAGCAAAGTTTGAAGCATCTACATGTACGTGGAATACCTTATCCCAATCTGGTGCTTTCAATATTGGAGCTGAGGTGAGAGCTTGCTTAAGATTCATGAGGGATTCTTCACATGCCTCGGTCCATTCAAAGTGCGTAATCAAGATATACATGGGTTTTGCAATTATAGCATACATGTAGATGAACTGTCGGTAATATCCACAATGTTCCATGAAGGCTTGTACCCCCTTGACTGTTGTTGGTCTAGGAAAATCAGCAATGACATGAATCTTCTCAATATTAGTAGCTATGCCATTTTTAGACACTAAATGTCCAAGAATTTTTCCTTGTCTTCCCATGAATGTGCACTTTTCAGGATTTAAGCAAATCCTATAAAGTCTACATTTCTCAAATAACTTTTTGAGGTGTTCAAAATGATCAACCCGGATTGATGAATGTACGCATAGATCATCCATATATACTTCTAAGAATTTTAAAAGATACTCTTTGAAAGCATGGCTCATCAACCTCTGAAACGTGGCTGGAGCATTAGTTAACCCAAACGGCATAAACCGATAGGCAAATATACCTCATTCTGTTGCAAAAGCAGTTTTATGCTAATCTTTTGGGTCAACCAAAAGATGATTGTATCCCGAAAATCCGTCTAAGAAGCTGTAACCTTCTTTTCCTGCAACTCGTTCTAAAACATGCTCAGTTATCGAAAGAGGAAAGTTGTCTCTAATGGTAGCTACATTCACCTTTTTGAGATTAACACACGCTCGTAATTTTCCATTCTTCTTAGGTTCTGGGTTGATTGGATAACCACCTCTATTGATATTTGGTCTTGGTATGGTATCTTGAGGGAATCTAGGTGGATAGAATTGGCATTTCCACTCTCCTTATCCCATCTGATTGATATCTGATTTTTTATTGTTCTTCTTCAAAGGGATTGGTTGTTCTATTGGAGATTGGTCCATTAGGGAGATTCACTCAAGGAGGCATGTCCACCATCTCTGTGATCATTTCATCTCTTGTTATCGTTCTAGAAGGGAATCCAGTATGGCTCTGAGTACCTATAAAGGTTGACCTCATTGTCGTCAATGTATCTATACAGTCCTTCACTCTCATGATCTTTAATCCAAACTCTCTCAAACACATTGGGCTTTGTAATGGAAATGGCTTATGAACTTGAGAGTAGCGAAATCAAGAAAATTAGAGAAAACATTTTTATAAGATTACTTTGTGAGCATAGAGGGTGAACTTAATTGCTGGTAGCAACATAAAAATAGTACTTAGGTAACTGGCATGAACAATATTTTTGCAAGAGAGAGAGTTTAGAGAGTGAACTTGATTGATGGTAGCAACATAAACATAATAACTAGGTAACTTGGCATAAACAATACTTTTGCAAGAGAGAGAGTTTAGAGAACATGACAACAATTGAGGACCGGATATATGTGGAGCTCGTCTCCCCTCCAATAGGCATTTGTATTATAGTTTCTCCCATCAACAGAGACTTAACACCATTTTAGATGAAATGGGAAAATCCCACAACTTTGGGACTAATTTCAACGCCTATGGATTCCTATTTCCCATTAAATTTGGAAAAATTTCATTTAATTTGGGAATGTGACAAAGAGATAGATTCTCAAGAAAATGATGGTGTTGAGAAACACCTTTTAAAATTTTTATTTTTATGTGGGTGTTTCAAAACACTTCATAAAAGAGATAGATTCTCAAGAAAATGGTGGTGTTGAGAAACACCTTTTAAAATTTTTATTTTTATGTGGGTGTTTCAAAACACTTCATAAAAGAGATAGATTCCCAAGAAAATGGTGGTGTTGAGAAACACCTTTTAGAATTTTTATTTTTATGTGGGTGTTTAAAAAGACTTCATAAAATCATACATAAACTGGGGAAATAAAACAATGAGCAAGATATTGAAATGCTATTCAATTTCTCCTATTAAGCTAGCCTGTGCCTTCTCCATGACATTTGATGGGATCTTGATTGTTTCCGCAATTCTTCCACCCCTTGGAGTCCATGACCATACAATTGTATCAACACACTCCCAGCGCTTTGGGTCAGCAAGATTGCAGCACCAACTCTTTTTCCAACAATCCTCATACTCTTCTTGGATTGTGGGATTTCGTTTTCGATGTTTTTGTGCCCAATACTGAATCAGAACTTTCTTGTAGTTAGGAGATGATTTGTCTACATCAACGTTTGACTCTGCCACTCCTAGCCATATCGGATATTCAGGATCTGCGGGTCTCACAAGAACAAGATCCTCTTTTCTTACATCAATTTGAGGCCTAAAGGCCTCTTGTGGCCTTGCACTTTGAGGACCAACATAGTGATCATTCAATTCTTCATATCCTTGAAACTCATCTTTGTCTTCCTCTATCTCTTGCATTCGATGACTCCCTATAGTCTTTGGCCAAAATGTTGTATATTCACCAATGTGTTTATTGGTTGGTTGTTCAAGCTCATTGATTATGTTTTGCCAATAAGTGATAACAGGCTCCATATATTTTGTGGAGTCATGGTCCTTTCCCTTTAATAGAGAACATCTTTTTCAAAAGTCAAGATATGATTTAATCCCTTGAATAACAAGAGGACTATCTCTCACATAGTCTTCTATAGGCACCACATCTGGACAGCCTGTTGGTAATTTTGGTTTTCCCTCGTCATCTTTTTTCCACAACTCAATTCCTGACTCCTTTGGCATCCAATCGGGTGATTTGGGATGAATTTTGTACTGCATTACTGGGACTTCACCTTGCATATAGAAATGAAATTGAAGTGGCTTAGAGTGTCCGACTAGAGCATCTTGTCCGTCACACATGTACCCTTGCACAAAGGATTTAAAGTCGGGAACTTGTGTCATCAAAAATGGTGCTGGAGCTGAGCTTTCACATTTTTGAAAATGTTCCATCAGATGTGGAAAAGTGAATGTCATTCCTGTTCGCAATCTTTCTGAGAACCTACTAAACATTGCATCTATGTCCTCATGTGTATGACCCACCATTAAGAATCCCAAATGCACGGTTTTGAAAACTCCTTTTGCTACTAACAAGGATAAGTATGCAAACAAATATCGATTTTTATTCTCTCCTGCACAATTATCTAGCTGTAGCAAAAGATTCTCAGGCAATTTTTGAAATACAGGAGTGGATATGGTATCCACAACACATTGAGAGGAAGTTGATTGTATGTGTACAATCTCTTCATTACTTCCTTGGATGGACAACGGTGGTGTCATTGTTGATGCATTCCTCTCACGCTCTTGCTTCATTTTGTTTTGGAGGTCTAGAGCTCTCCTTGAGTTCAATGCATTGAATAATGTTACATTGCTGCGTGGCATACCGTCATGGCATAAATCTCCTAGTCCATGGTTTTCTGTTCTTTCCAGATTCTGTAAGTATAATGCAAGGGAACCAATTGTAGCATTGGGATCTGAAGGCCATAGACCATTAAGTGAGAAGTGACCATACATTCCATGACCATGTCCATGTGTTATCATACCGGTTAATGATACTTGCAATTGATATGCATTTGCATAATCTTTTGAGTTCACACACAACCTAGGTATTGCTGTCTTTTTTTGATCCATTTTATCATGTATAATGCATAAATACTTATCCTTTTGCAATTGGGAGAACTTACGCCAGGTGTAGTACACATTCCTACAACTTTGTTGTTGCAACATGTGAATTTGACTTTCATCCTTCAAACGTGCAATCATCTCGTCATCCTTTGTTGACTCTAGTTGAGACTTTATCCGACTACACACAACACATTTGGAGAACTCACTTGTTTTTGACAATGTCACATTAGCAAACTCTGTATTCCAAATCCTATTGAATGTCGTGCTAGACATTGGCTTGAGACTCATACTGTCAAGTGTTTTATTGACATCATGTAAAATGTCTACTTGCTTGTACGTGTTTGGTATTGCAAGCAAAGTCTCCCTAGTACCATCTTCCATGGTTCTACTCTTATGTGGCATTCTCTCCGAGTTTTCATCAACAAAAGAGCGCATCAATGCCCTTCCCATTTCTGTATGGTCTCTTCCTTTTCTCATGACACCATCATTACCATGCACTGAGTGTCTAACCCCATTCTCAAAATGTTCACGGTAACGATAAAATGAAGTTTTTGGAATGCCATGAATTTCGTACCAAGCTCTACTGCAAACCTCAGTGCCATTAAAAGAAAACACATAGCATGTCTTTGTAGTTGTTTTGTTCTCACGCCATGCAATCAACATTGTATCATACACATAGTTTGTTCTATTTTGCAAACTCTGTCCCCAAAATTCAATGCACATAGCCATGACCTTATCTCGATTGGCATGTTGACAACACCTTTTGGAACAACAATCTATGGTTGAAAAAAGCTGGACAGATGCTAGAGATGCTTGATTGGATCTCTTAGAAGCTTTCACTGACATTTTTGCCTTCCTATTTACAAAGCAATATTTCCGCTTTTTTGAAATAGGCTCTACCAAATAAGCTAATTCAATGCATGTGTCTTGTAACGCATGCATAGCATGTAGATCCTCATAGCATAACAATTCTTTTCCATCCATAGTTGTCACTCTCTTGATAGGCCAACAAATTAGATTAATGCTGCATACACTAGCTTCTGCAAAAATAGTAGCCTCATCTGCATAGGATGTTTCAATACCAATACCAATGTTATCTTCACCTAGCTCACCAAAGTTTACAGAGTCAAACGGACACACATACATGACAACCCCTTCGGCTACTACATGTGTTTTGCTTTCATCCCAAAGTTGAACCCTCTTATCCTTCCAAACCTCTCTGTAGCTCATTCCATTACATTGTGCATCCAATGCTCCTTCTGTTTTGTTAGCCTCATGCATAGAAGCCCCTTTGTACTGCATCTCATTTATATGTTGCAACAACCCACTACTCCATTTCACAATACTATGAAAAGCATCTCCCACTGTCAATGCATCCATTGTTGGAAAAGGGATGAGTGCTTTCTTTTCAAAACACAAATCAACTGACACCGATACATTGACTTCCCCAATAAGCATGCCAGAACAATATGCACTTGGATTTATTTCAAATACAGTCCCAATGGCAACCTTTTGTGTCGCTACAAACATGCACACTCTATCACCATGATTGAAATTAGCCATACCTGCAAGAAGATTTTCAAGAATAATTGTTAAACAAACCGCTTGCAGAGTATATTGATTTACGTAGCATAAAGCATAACAAGTATGTATGTGGGTGTTTCATGACAAGCACCCTGTGGCCTTAAGGTCATAGGGTTCCCTCTATGCTACTAAGAATCTCTTTGTGCTCTATGCTCTATGCTCTATCGTCTATGCTCTATGATCTATATTGACTTCCTATGGCCCCTAGACCACAAGGCGCCCTCATTGTTTCCAAAAAACCCTCATTGTTTTGCTATGGCCCCAGGGCCATAGCTCTCTATGCCGGTATAAAGCATATTTGCTCTATATTAGCTCCCTAAGGCCTGAAGGCCATAGGGTTGTCCTCAAGATCACCTCACGGAGTTTCATGTCAAGTATATATACATCCTATGGCACCCCATGACCCTAGGGCCATAAGATCTCCAAACGGAACATACGACAATCTATGGCCCTTGAGCTTATACATTGCAACCCCATGACCCTAGGGCCATAGGATGAGCATATGAAACATACGGCAATGTATGGCCCTTGAGCTTATACATTGCAACCCCATGACCCTAGGGCTATAGGATTTCCAATGGAACATAAGGCAACGTATGGCCCTTGAGCTTATACATTGACACCCTATGGCCCTAGGGCCACAAGACTTCAAAACATACAAGAAGACAACCTATGGCCCTAAGGCCAAGGGTGTGAGCATTGACACCCTATGGCCCTAGGGCCACAAGACTTCAAAACATACAAAAAGACAACCTATGGCCAAGATGTCAAAGGTGGCCAAGATATTAATGCAGCCCCATGGCCCTAGGGCCATAGGATCTCTATATGGAACATGCGGCCTTGAGCTTATACATTGCCACCCTATGGCCCTAGGGCCACAAGATCTCACAACATACAATAAGAGAACCTAAGGTCCCCAAGCTCAAGGGTGCGGGTGTAAGGGTGGCCAAGATATCAATGCAGCCCCATGGCCCTAGGGCCATAGGATCTCTATATGGGACATGTGGCACCCTATGGACCTTGAGCTTATACATTGCCACCCCATTACCCTAGGGCCATAGGATTTCCAAATGGAACATGGGTAATGTATGGCCCTTGAGCTTATACATTGCCACCCCATTACCCAAGGGCCATAGGATTTCCGAATGGAACATAGGCAATGTATGGCCATTGAGCTTATACATTGCCACCCCATGGCCCTAGGGCCGTAGGATCTCCATATGGGACATGTGGCACGCTATGGCCCTTGAGCTTACATATTGCCACCCCATGACCCTAGGGCCATAGGATCTCCAACTAGAAAGTAGGGCAACGTATGGCTCTTGAGCTTATACATTGTCGTGGACCTAGGGCCATACGATCTCCAACTGGAACATAAGGCTATGTATTGGAGCTTATCCATTGTTGCCCCTAAACCCTAGGGCCATAGGATTTCCAAATGGAATATAGGGCAACTTATGGCTCTTGAGCTTATACATTGCCACCCTATGGCCCTAGGTCCACAAGCTTTCACATTGCCACCGTAGGGCCACAAGGATCTCACAAGATAGAAGAAGAAAACCCTAGGACATAGGATTTTCACGCTTTGATCCTTGACCTCTAACATTGTCGTCCTATGGTGTGAGCCTAGGGGTGGCTGAGGTGTCTTCATAATAATTTCAGCCATTCAAGGGATATCCGCAAGTGGCATAAATTTTAAAAAAAATTAAAAAAAAAATTAAAAAAAAATTACGCTACGACAAACTTTGTCATAATGGTTTTTCAAATACACTTATTGATATCGGACAAAAAAATAGCGCACAATTTTCGGGATAATTTTTTTAAAATTTAGCTATTTTTAGTGTATTTTTTACTATGCAGATTTTGATTCCGGAGTCAAATTTTGCTTCATGGGTGTCGTTCCACTCGTACTACAAAGATATGGACATTGACAAAGCCTAGCACCAACTTTTTTTTTTCCATACTCTTTTTTTTTTTTTTTAAAGCTCTTTCAATTTCGGAGCCGACGAGCTATGTCTCATTTTTGAACAAAGCCTAGAACTCTAGTAATCTCGACTGCAAACCCGTGAGAACAGCCCCTACATTCAAAATTTGAATTTTGAATTTCTAACCTAACCTAACTAACCTTATCTCTCTCTTTCTCTCTCTACCACAAATTTTTTCGCATTGTCGCTCTCTTTCTCTCTCTCGTTTCTTGCTCGAAACCTACACAGAGCTTGTCTTTCTCTGTCTCTCTCTCCCTCTCTCCCTACGCATACAGTTCTATGCCATCGTTGCGACGCGCACACAGATCTACGCGAAGCCATTGCCACAACCTTCAACAGAAGGACTGTTGTCGCGACCTCCCAAACACACATTTGTTACCATC
Organism: Adiantum capillus-veneris; assembly: GCF_014529385.1. Lineage (NCBI taxonomy): Eukaryota > Viridiplantae > Streptophyta > Polypodiopsida > Polypodiales > Pteridaceae > Adiantum > Adiantum capillus-veneris. The sequence goes on from NC_140945.1 coordinate 31,547,718, forward strand.
ATCGTCGCGGCCTCAACACACCTAAGTGACTGCTTGCTACTGCTGCAGCCGGTTTTCATCAAACACAGATTTACTCAGAGGTAACATGTAGAAACCCTAATCTTTTTGCTTAATTCGGTTTTAACTGTTCTTAATCTAATTACATTTTAGCTAAGTTGTGAATCACCTCTCTCTAAAACAATAAACAAAAATCATTAATTACCTCTCTCTAAAACTGTAAAACTGTAGACTGTAGAACTATAAAACAGAAAAATCTCTAATTAGAGATCTAAAACTGCAATACAGAATACTCTAATTAGAGACCTAACAATATAAAACAGAAGACACTAATTAGGGACCTAAATTTGTAAAACGAAAAACTCTTATTAGGGACTTAAATCTGTAAAACAGAAAACTCCTCATAAGTGACCTAATACTGTAAAATTGTAAAACTCTAACTGCAAAAATCTCTAATTACAAAAACAATTATAAACCTGCAAATACAAAAGACAATAACTACACAAAATGCTGAAACTATGGATACCTGTAATTGGGTTGTGGGGAGTTGGGCACACGTTGTAAGAGGACGAGTAGAGCGCGCTGTTGTATGAGGATGGATAAGGGTTCAGTTGCAAGAGGATGGGAAAAAAAGAGAGGCAAAAAGGTGGGAAATAAAGTGTACACTATATGTGTTTGTAAGATATGGTGTAATATAGTTTCTTTAAATTCATTTGTAGTCACTAAAATAAAACTAGACATCAAATCTTTAGAAGGGTAGACAGGGTGTGCCTACATAGGGTTTCACCTCATACTAAAGAGTAACATATGGCCCTAAGGCACCCAATGACCATAAGGCCATAGGGTGGTCTCACATCGTACTACAGGGTGACCAATGTCCCATCTGGCCATAGGGTGCCAATGTACAATCTCAAGGGTCATAGGGTTCCCTATGTTCCTATTGAAGATCCTATGGCCATAGGGCCATAGGATCTCCAAAACGTATATATGGCACTATGGCCATAGGATCACATGGTTCTCTATGTCCAATCTAGAGACCTTGTGGCCCAAGGGCCTTAGGGTGGCAATGTACAATCTCAAGGGCCATAGGGTTCCCTATGTTCCTTTTGGACATAGGGTGGCACTAGGGCCATAGAATCTCCAAAAGCAACATAAAGAACCCAGGGCCATAGGATCAAAGGGTGACCTATTGGAGACCTTGTGGCCCAAGGGCTATAGTGTGGGAATGTACAATCTCAAGGGCCATAGGCTTCCCTATGTTCCTTTTGGAGATCCTATGGTCCTCGGGCCATAGGATCTCTAAAATGAACATATGGCCCTACGGACATAGGATCATAGGGTTCCCTATGTTCCTTTTGGAGATCCTATGGTCCTCGGGCCATAGGATCTCCAAAATGAACATATGGCCCTATGGACGTAGGATCACAGGCTTCCCTATGTTCCTTTTGGAGATCCTATGGTCCTCGGGCCATAGGATCTCCAAAAAGAACATATGGCCCTACGGACATAGGATCACAGGGTTCCCTATGTTCCTTTTGGAGATCCTATGGTCCTCGGGCCATAGGATCTCCAAAATGAACATATGGCCCTACGGACATAGGATCACAGGGCGCCCTATGTTCCTTTTGGAGATCCTATGGTCCTCGGGCCATAGGATCTCCAAAATGAACATATGGCCCTACCGACATAGGATCCCATCAAGAGACACAGTGGCCCAAGGGCCATAGGATGGCAATGTACAATCTCAAGGGCCATATGGTTCCATATGTTCCTTTTGAAGATCCTATGGCCCTAGCGCCATAGAATCTCCAAAAGGAACATAAGGAACCTATGGCCATAGGATCAAAAGGTGCCCTATGTTCCATATTGAGACCTTGCGGCCCAAGGGGCATAGGGTGTATTTGTACAATCTCAAGGGCCATAGGGTTCCATATGTTTTTTTTGGAGATCCTATGGCCCTATATCCATAGGATCACAGCTATGTCCCATCTAGAGACCTTGTGGCCCAAGGGCCATAGGGTGACAATCTACAATCTAAAGGGCCATAGGATTCCCTATGTTGCCTAGGGTCACAAGGTGCCCTACGTTCCATCCGAAGACCCTATGGCCCAAGTGCCATAGGGTGGCAATGTACAATCGAAAGGGCCATATGATTCCCTATGTTCCTTTTGGAGATCCTATGGCCCTAGAGCCCTAGGTGCATGGGGCTGCCATGGTGCCCGTTAATATGCACCATGGTGTACCCTATGTACGTAGGCCACCCTTGGGCCCTTGGATGCCCTCTGTCTCATCTAAAGACCTTGTGGTCCAAGGGCCATAGGGTGACAATCTACAATCTCAAGGGCCATAGGATTCCCTATGTTCCCTAGGGTCACAAGGTGCCCTACTTTCCATTTGAAACAATGAGGGCACCTTGTGGCCTTCGGGCCATAGGATCTCTATGTAGAGCATAGAGCAAAGAGCATAGAGAGCTTCTTACTACCATAGAGGGAACCCTATGGCCTTCAGGCCACAGGGTGTCAATATAGAGATAACAAAGGTACTTACTAGCACAAAGGGGACCCTATGGCCTTCAGCCGACAAGGTCTCCTCAATATAAAGAAAATAGTATTTTTTACTGGCATAGAGAGCACCCTATGGACTTGGGTCCATAGGTTTCTTTAAAACATACAGGGCACCTTGTGTCCTTAGGGTCATAAGATGTGTAGAGCATAGAGAGGTTCTTACTAGAATACAAGGGACTCTATGGCCTGAAGGCCACAGGCTCCCAATATGGAGCATAGATCGGTTCTTACTAGCATAGAGAGACCAAATAGTGCTTTATACATGGGGCCATAAGGTGTCAAAACAATGAGGGTTTTTTCAAAACAATGAGGGCACCTTGTGGCCTTGGGGCCATAGGATGTCAATATAGATCATAGAGCATAGAGCATAGAGCATAGAGCATAGTGCATAGAGAGCTTCTTACTACCATAGAGGGAACCCTATGGCTTTCAGGCCATAGGGTGTCAATATAGAGATAACAGAGGTTCTTACTAGCATAGAGGGGACCCTATGGCCTTCAGCCCACAAGGTCTCCTCAATATAGAGAAAATAGTGTTTTGTACTAGCATAGAGAGCACCCTATGGACCTGGGTCCATAGGTTGCCAAAAAACTGACATGAATGGTTTCTTTAAAACATACAGGGCACCTTGTGCCCTTAGGGTCATAAGATGTGTAGAGCATAGAGAGGTTCTTACTAGAATACAGGGAACTCTATGGCCTGAAGGCCACAGGGTCCCAATATGGAGCATAGATCAGTTCTTGCTAGCATAGAGAGACCAAATAGTGCTTTATACCTGGGAGCATAATGTGCCAAAACAATGAGGGTTTTTACAAAACTATGAGGGCACCGTGTGGCCTTGGGGCCATAGGATGTCAATATAGAGCATAGAGCATAGAGCATAGAGAGCTTCTTATTGTCATAGAGGGAACCCTATGGTCTTCACGCCACAGGGTGTCAATGTAGAGAAAACAGAGGTTCTTACTAGCATAGAGGGGACCCTATGGCCTTCAGTCCACAAGGTCTTCTCAATGGCATAGAGAGAATCCTATGGCCCTGGGTCCATAGGTTGCCAAAAAACCCTCATGAAGGGTTTCTTCAAAACATATAGGATGTGTAGAACATAGAGAGTTACTTACTAGAATAGGGGGGACCCTATGGCCTTCAGTCCATAGGGTGCCAATATAGAGCATAGATCAGTTCTTACTAACATAGAGAGACCAAATAGTTCTTTATACATGTGACCATAGGGTTCCAAAACAACAATGAGGGTTTTTTCAAAACAATGAGGGCACCTTGTGGCCTTTGGGCCATACGATGTCAATATAGAGCATAGAGCATAGAGCATAGAGAGCTTCTTACTAGCATACAAGGAACCCTATGGCCTTCAGGCCACAGGGTGTCAACGTAGAGAAAATAGAGGTTCTCACTAGCATAGAGGGGAACCTATGGCCTTCAGCCCACAAAGTCTCCTCAATATAGAGCAAATAGTGTTTTTACTAGCATAGAGAGCACCCTATGGCCGTGGGTCCATAGGTTGCCAAAAAACCATCATGAAGGGTTTCTTAAAAACATAGAGGGCACCTTGTGCCCTTGGGGTCATAGTATGTGTAGAGCATAGAGAGGTTCTTACTAACATACAGGGGACCCTATGGCCTTCAGGCCAAAGGGTGTCAATATAGAGAATAGATCGGTTCTTACTAGCACAGAGCGGACCCTATGGCCTTCAGGCCAAAGGGTGCCAATATAGAACAAAGATCAGTTCTTACTAGCATAGAGAGACCAAATAGTGCTTTATACCTGGGGCCATAGGGTACCAAAACAATGAGGGTTGTTCAATGGCATAGATAAACACCCTATGGCCCTGGGTCCATAGGTTGCCAAAAAACCCTCCTGAAGGGTTTCTTAAAAACATAGAGGGAAACTTGTGTCCTTGGGATCATCGGATGTGTAGAGCATAGAGAGGTTCTTACTAGCATACAGGGGACCCTATGGCCTTCAGGCCATAGGATGCCAATATAGAGCATAGATGGTTCTTACTAGCAAAGATCGGACCCTATGGCCTTCAGGCCAAAGGGTGCCAATATAGAGCATGGAGCGGCTCTTACTAGAATATAGGGGACCATATGGCTTTCAAGTCACATACTGCCAATATAGAGAAAATAGTGTTTTTACTAGCATATAGAACATCCTGACCTAGGGGGATTGGTTGTCAAAAATCCATCATAGAAGGGTTCCTATGGCCTTCAGCCCACAAGGTCTTCTCAATATAGAGCGAATAGTATTTTTCATTGGCATACAGAGCACCCTTGGGGCCCTTGAGGCCAACCCTATGGCCTTCAGGCCTTAGGGAGCTAATATAGAGCATGGTGCTTTCTATCAGCATAGAGAGCTATGGCCCTAGGGCCATAGCAAAACAATGAGGTGTTTTTGGAAATGATGAGGGCACCTTGTGGTCTTGGGGCCATAGGAATTCAATATAGATCATAGAGCATAGACGATAGAGCATAGAGCACAAAGAGATTTTTAGTAGCATAGAGGGAACCCTATGACCTTCAGGCCACATGGTGCCATTATAGAGTAAACAGAGGTTCTTACTAGCATAGAGGGGACCCTATGGACTTCATCCCACAAGGTCTCCTCAATATAGAGCAAATAGTGGTTTTTACTTGCATGGAGAGCACCATATGGCCCTGGGGTCATAGGTTACCCGAAAACCCTCATGAAGCGTTTCTTTAAAACATTGTGGCCACCTTGTGGCCTTGGGGCCATAGGATGCCAATGTAGAGCATAGAGAGGTTCTTACTAGCATGCAGGGGACCCTATGGCCTTCAGGCCACATGATGCCATATGGTGTTGGTGTAGAGGCTCTAAAGGGGTATTTAGGCCATTCAAGGAATACTTCTTTGAGGGTCCTCTAATGTCATAAGGGAACATGTGATCACACTACCATAGAGTGGCCTAGGTACACTTGTAGAACCATTTTGTTGGCACCCTTTGGACCTAGGACCACATGGTTTAACATAGAGGTGACTCTATGGCCCTAGGTCCATATGGATGTAATAATATCCATCTTGTCTAAATATATGTCATTCTTTTTACAAAAAATGTCTCAGAAGAGAAAGTCAAAGTCAGTTGATGCAACAGGCTCAACACCAAGTTCTTGGTATCTAGATTTTCACTTACCAAATGGTGGAAGTGATGAGAAAGTCCACTTGTTCTTTCAAGATAAAGAGCAATTGCCCTTCAAGGACTGTGGTATTGTCAAGGACATAAAGAAAGATTGTTCAGATCTTGAAATGTCTCCATGCCTTGGAGTAAAACTACTCAATGGTGACTCCTACTTGTTGGAGCCTGTGGCATTTGCTCAAAAATTGATGAAGGTTGATTATGAAGGAGTGACAATGACAAAAGCAGGGTGGGTGGAGCTTCAAGACGACACTCCAAGTGAGAACTTTATAGACTTATATATTGAGGGCTTTAAGAAAGTCAATCAATATTTAGGTAAATTGAGCAGTACAAAGAAGAATAAGAAGCGAAAGAATGAAGACACAGGTATAGTAAATCAATCTAAGACGCTCAAGGAGAGTCAGACTCCCTCACTTGGAGAAAATAGTGGAAATGTGGCGAAAGAAAATCTTTCAGTTATACCCTTACAGACTCAAGAAGCAAGAGATTCTAGTGGACTTGCAACCCTAACAGTTGGAACCCCCTCAGTGGCAGTGGTTGTGGACTCAGCATCCTTAGCTGTGTTGGACTCTATTATACAGCCCAAAGAAAAATATCTTGATAAAGAAGTTGCCAAAACTTCTAAGAGTGGGCTAGATGGATACGTCGGAATTGACCACTATTTTAAATTTGGTGTACAATTTACCCAATTGATCCCAGTTGAGCAATGCAACCTTGCACCAGATGGCTATAGATGCAGACCATTGTCAGATGTATATGTGAAATATCTCTTGAAGCAATTTGCAGGGCACTCTAGGCCAGTCTCCAGTGCAGCAGACTTGATGCCGTATAACCCAATTACAAAAATGCCTTTACAAACAGCTGAAGTACATGGAGACAAGCTATCAACATACCACTACTGGATTCTAGCTGGTCAGCATTCCATCATAGCGGCTAGATATTTTTTGCGTAACAACAGCACTAAGTATGCTTTGAGAAAAGAGTTCTACAAGTTTAGAACTGCAAGGATAGTGGTAGACGCTCCGAAAGAGGTTGTTGTTCGAATTTCCATAATGGAGAACATGGAGAGAATAACAGCAATGAAACACCAGCCTTATGTGGAGGTCTTGAAGCATGGCCGTAGTCAATGGCTTGCATATTCTAAACCAACAAAACCCAAGGCAGGTGTTCCTGTTGGTCATCCGAGTGGAGCAGGTTGGGATGTAAGTTCCACTTCCCTATGCTTGTTTTTGTTACAAATATGTCTTGAAATAAAGTTAATTTTCTTTTCTTTATTTTGAAGGCCTTTGTAAATGTGGCAAACATCGTGTTCAACCATAAATCATTTGCCAACAAAGAAGCACACATGGTCATGTACGATGATGAAATCTATGATCAGTGGATACACATCTTGGAGAAGCATTAGACATCAACTGCTCGTGGGCGACAACCAAGCATAACAACCTTTAGATGCCTAAATGGTTTAGAAGATAATGATGTCAAGCTACTACAACAAGAGCTGTCAGATGAGAAGATCTGCTTAGTGAAGCAACCAGGTCAAGCGGGCATGCTCGACCTCACTGCACGTGCAACGGTCTTAAAGAAGACCAGGGTTTTTGAGCCTCAAATGTTGATGGCATTTAAAGAGATAGATCCATCATCAATAGCAGTTACTTCATGGGATCAATGTAAGTCTCATTATAACATTACAGATGAGATTTACAAATCTCTCTTCACGAGTTGTACGCAATGGCTAAATCTCCTAATACAAAAAGGAAAGGAGAAAGAGCCAATTCCTGAGATCACTAGGGGATATGTGCAGTGGATCATTGCACAAAAGAATGGGACTTCTAGTTTGGAATTCATTTTACCATGGACAATCAAGTGTGTTGGAAAGAATCTGGAAGGCATTGAGTTTCTCTGCAGTGAGAATAGCTCTAAAATTCGTGTTGGTGTTTGCATCATAGACACAACACACAAAAGTCTTACATCTAGTGGTTGGAGTGCTGCCCAATTTGGTAAAGTAATTGATGGAGTATGTGGGGTAGCACATCAACCATCAGAGTTTTTAATTTCCGGCTTAGTCAAGTATCAGCATGCTGCTTCCCTAGAGAAGGCAATTTCTGAAAAAGCTAAATGGTATGAAATGCACGTTCTACCTTTGAGCTCCTTAATGGGATCAGAGACCATCCAAACATGTGCTCTTCGCGAAGTAATTTTCGGGGTTTGGGCATTTTTCAGTCAAGGAGAGCAGTACACCAACTACTCTAGTGTTAAAGAGTCATTGTTGGAGCCAATGCATACTCTCTGCATCAATGACGACGAGTATGATGCTGTGACCACGGACAAATCCTTTTTTGTACGTCGTGCAATCAAATTCATTTGTCTCAAAGAAGATGATCAAGTGATAGACATCTTCTCATTAGGCTATGGGACTAAAGAGGCACTACAACAACAGAGAAAGGTGATATCAGTTGCATGTAGTAGTGAATAAATGACGCAATTGGAATCTCTTTTCCATTCCATAGTGGAAGAAGACCTTGATCTTAGAAGGTGGGCAGGTGTGGATAACACAGAGAAAGTCAATGCCAAGGATTCAGAGGAAGAAGAAATTGAAGAACCATTGGATGCAAGTGCTGAGGCCATTCTAGAAATTCTACAGGAAACAGGTTAAGCTAGCTACCCATGATATTAGATTACTGATATTTAGATTATTATTGTTGTCATTTTATTTTATTTGTACCATCTCAAATCTACCCATGATGTTAAAAACATTGATGTTTGGCTCGTTATTTTTCTCAATTTATTTTCTTTGAAAAAATGTGAACTTGTGAGTTTGAGTTTTTTCACAATAAATGAATTAGACTTAAGTGTATGATATTATATGGACATGTTTTGGTAAATAGAATTCTACATTTATATATGGTCATAAGATATATATTATGTAATACTTTAAAGTTAATTGATCATATGAGGTTTGGGAAGAATACACTATGACTTGAGGATCATAAAGTTCTTTGTAGACAAGACACCCTATGGCCCTAGGGCCATAGAATCCCCCAAAAGAAAATGGGATACCCTAAAACCTTACAGATGTAGGGTGATTACACTGAGTCTCTAAAAGGGCACATAAGAATCTGGGTTACTCTATAGCCTTAGGCCCATAGGGTGTCAACATAGAATCCCCCAAAAGAATTTGGCTACCCTACAATCTTACGGATATAGGGTGATTATATAGAGTCTTTAAAAGGGTACATAAGCATTTGGGCTAGTCTACAGCCTTAAGGCCATAGGGTGTCAACACATCTATCCTACAATCTTATGTATATAGAGAGATTACATAAAATCTCCAAACGGGCACATGAGTATTTGGGATATTCTAGAAGGAAACATAAGTTATCCAAGAGAATTTGGGATACCCTAAGGCCTTAGGGCCATAGGGTGGTGACATAGAATCTCCACAGGGGCATTTAAATCACCCCATGGATACAAATCACCTAGCTCTTATGGACACATCTTATAAAACATCACATGACACCCTATAACCTTTAGACCAAAGGTTGGTTATTCTAGGTCACCTAAAGACTCTTTAAGTGTTTCAAGAACATTTTTTGTTGGCCTTATATCTTGTGTCCATATCTAGGTGTCTATTGAGAATGAAATAAGCTAGAAAAAACTAAAAAGTATTTAGTCCTCAAAATTCCAAAATGAGAGTTTGAACAATTGATGTATGATCATTTTTTGTTGGGTGTAAGTCCTTCTATTGTGAATTGATGGTGTAAGCGTTTGAAATAATCATCTTTGTATTGCAACTAACTAGATTAAACATATTCACTTTGAAATAATTATCTTTGTATTGAAACTAACTAGATTAAACATATATTCAATATTTTTTGTAAATGCCAATTGATTGCTTAGATAGTAAACATCGAGTATAAATGGTTATTGAAGAATTTGTCCTTTGGATTATGTGAAGATTTATTTCTTTGATTGTAACAAGATTTTATTCAAAGATATAAAGTGCGAGTATTTTGTTCCAAACTATGATTTTGTTTCTCTTCTAGATGATGCAGAGAATTGGAATTTATATCTTGAATTTTTTTCAATAGAGGGAAGCTAGGACTAGTAGAATTTTTTAGCTTGTCATGTAGCAATCGGAACATTGTATCAAGGTTTATTGCAAAGAAATGATTGTATAATGTATAACCATTGTTTAAGTTTGTGAATTAGAAGTAGAAGGCAATGCAAGTTCCAAAACATGTGCAATTCCATAAGGAGAATCCAACACAAATACTTTTGCCCCTCAGGATTTGTAAATCAAAGTGCATGGTGAGCCGGACCTTCCATCCACCAACAGATCAATGCATTTGTGAATTACAGTACTTGCAAATTTGATTTAAATGTTTGAATGTTATGATGATATTTGAAGGCAAAGACCCCTTCAACTGTGTGGCAAAGCAACAAATGTATGATGTATGATAATGATTCAATTTTGTATATCGTGTTGCATATTTATCGCAGTATTAACTTACACATTTTGCTAGCATAGAGGACACCCTATGGCCCTAGGACCATAGAATGCCATCATATCCCATGTACAATTTCTCTTTTACCATAGAGGACATCTTATGGATCTAGGGTCATAAGACGCCAACATAGTGCATAAATGGCTTCTTATAAGTATACACGTAAACATAGTGCATAGAGGGAATTTTACTAGCATAAAGACCGCCCTATGGCCTTGGGACCATAGGGTGCCAACATAGAGCATAGAGGGCTTTTTATTAGAACCTTGTTGCCCTTGGGACACCATAGTGCCATAAAGTGGTTTTTGTATATATAGTAGAGAATTCTCACACACATTATACCTTGGTCACTATCTAGCCCTTGGACCATATGATAGTAGCATAGAGAACACCCTATAGCCCTAGAATTTCCTTCTATCCCTAGCGCCATACACTGCCAACATAAGGCGTGTGACAAAAAAGAGTTATCAAAATGTATATACTTTGGAATCTAAAATTAGGTGTTCTTTAAACTTGCAATCCTTCAACAAGATATTGCGGCTGACAAAGTTTTACTCGAGATTGTTGGTATAGAGGATGCTAATGCCATTGACCCTACTGAGAAAGATTCTATCAATCTCCATGTCAACGAAAGAGTTTCTGACGAAGATGACAAGAATCTACAAGTCCTTGAAGGTCAACTGCTACAACGACTGGAGATAAATTTAAAGAGTAATCCAATGGAAGAAGACAGTGAAAGTTCCAGAACATGTGCAAGGGAAGAAGAAGAATCTAATGAAAATATTCTAGTAGCCCAAGAGTTGGGAATTGGATTGCATGACACCACAATGGAAGTAGAAGGTTTGTTTTTTTCTTTTTTTTTCTGAAAAGCTCTTTCAATTTCAGAGTATTAACTTACACATTTTGCTAGCATAGAGGACACGCTATGGCCCTAGGACCATAGCATGCCATCATATCCCATGTACAATTTCGCTTTTACCATAGAGGACATCTTATGGATCTAAGGTCATTGGACGCCAACATAGTGCATAAATGGCTTCTTATAAGTATACACGTAAACATAATAAATAGAGGGAATTTTACTAGCATAAAGATCGCCCTATGGCCTTGGGGCCATAGGGTGCCAACATAAAGCATAGAGAGCTTTTTATTAGCACCTTGTTACCCTTAGGACACACATGATACCTTGGTCACTATCTGGCCCTTGGACCATATGATAGTAGCATAGAGGACACCCTATAGCCCTAGGGTTTCCTTCTATCCCTAGGGCCATACACTGCCAACATATAGTATAGATGGTTTCTTCATAGAGAAAACCTTTTAGCCCTACGCAATAGAGTGGAAACCTGGACCATATAATGTATCCTACTAGCATAGAGGGCACCCTATGACCCTGAGGCCAAAGAGTACCAATTTAGGGCATAAAGGGTCTCTTCCTAGGTTGAAGGGCACCTTTTGGCGCTAGGGAGAACCCTATGGCCCCGGGGCCATAGGGTGTCAACATAGTCAAATGGGGTGTAAACTTAGAGCATAGAGGGTTTCTTACTATCATGGAGGACACCCTGTGTCCTTGGTGCCATAGGGTGCAAGCATATAGCATGGAGGGTTTCTTGATAGCATAGAGAGCACCCTATGGACTTGGGGCCATATGATTCCAACAAAGAGCATAAACGGTTTTTTGATAGCATAGAGGATAGATTATTTCCCTGGGGCCATATGATACAAAAATAAAAGAGTCTTAAGAAGGGCACCTAGGCCACTAAATCACCATGGGGCCATAAGGAGGTGGTCTTTATGGGGAATGCTCCTAAAGGGTTCCTTGGCTATCCTATGGCCTTTGGCTACCAACATAGAGTTTAGATGGTTTCTTACTAACATAGAGCTCACCTTGTGGCCTACGGTCTTTAGATGCTAGTATAGAGTTTCAATGGTTTCATACTAGGCGTAAAAGGCACCCTATGGCCTTGGGGCCATAGAGTGACAATGTAGAGCGCAGAGGTTTCCTTTCTAGCATAGAGGGCACCATGTGGCATAGGAGCCATTTGATGCACCCTATGGCCCGAGGGCCGTAGGTTGCCAATGTAGACCGTAGAGGTTTTCTTTCTATCATAGAGGGAACCTTGTGGCCTAGGGGCTATTTGGTGCTCCCCTAGAGCATACAAGGTTTCTTAGTAGCATTATAAGAAAGGGTACTTGAGGGCCACAAGGGTACCTTGTGGCCCTCAAGTCTCCATAGGGTGCCAACATAGAGAGTAGAGGATTTTTCTTACTAGCATAGAGGACATCCTATGGCCTTGGGGCCATAGGGTTTCAATATTGAGCATAGAGGATTTCTTACTAGCATAGAGGCTACCTTGTGGCCCTAGGTCCATAGGGTGCAAACATAGAGAATAGAGGATTTCTTACTATCATAGAGGGTACCTTGTGGCCCTAGGTCCATAGGGTGAAAACATAGAGCATAGAGGATCATTTGTTACTAGCACATAGGGCACCCTATGGCCCAAACGCCATAGAGTGATAACATGTAGCATAAAGGGTTTCTTACTAGCATACGAGGCAGACCTTGTGGCCCTCGGGTCATAGGGTGCCAACATAAAGCATATATGGTTTCTTACTAGTGCTCATAGAGGGCATCTTGTGGCCCTATGACAGCCCATGGCCTTAGGGCCATAGGGTGACACATAAATAAAGTAACATATGGCTTTGAATCCATATATCTATTTATATGTTGAGACCTCCCAACAATCCTAACCCTATGGCCTTGAGGCCATAAAGAGACATATTTTGGATTATCTTAAAGTCATAGAGATATCTACAAAGAGAACAGTATGGCATGAAGGCCATAAGAAACTTAGTCAAGTAAATCATCCAATGCAAGAAGATCATGGCAATAGAAAATGAGACTTCTGCTCTAGAACTTAAAGGCATAAATGTTTCTCCAAGTATACTTCTAGGCGCCACCATCATGGACAAAGAACTAATGTAGCTAGATAAAGATTAGAAATCTCTAGACAATAAGGAACATAAAAATAAATTCATTGTAGATGTGTTGTCAGTTAGTAAATTTTCTATTTGCGATTAGTTTTTTCTAAGAGTGTGACAAAAAAGAGTTATCAAAATGTAGATACTTTGGAATCTAAAATTAGGTGTTCTTTAAACTTGCAGTCCTTCAACAAGATATTGCGGCTGACAAAGTTTTACTCAAGATTGTTGGTATAGAGGATGCTAATGCCATTGACCCTACTGAGAAAGATTCTATCAATCTCCATGTCAACCAAATAGTTTCTGACGAAGATGACAAGAATCTACAAGTCTTTGAAGGTCGACTGCTACAACGACTGGAGATAAATTTAAAGAGTAATCCAATGGAAGAAGACAGTGAAAGTTCCATAACATGTGCAAGGGAAGAAGAAGAATCCAATGAAAATATTCTAGTAGCCCAAGAGTTGGGAATTGGATTGCATGACATCACAATGGAAGTAGAAGGCAATGGAAGTTCTAGAACATGTGCAACGCCAGAAGGAGAATCCAACACAAATATTTTAGCACCCCAGGATTTGGAAATCGAAGTGCATGGTGAGTCAGACCTTTCATCCACCAACAAACCAATGCTGACTATAATAGTGAGCTTGTGTGGATTGTTCCTGAGGAGATGCTGGCAAAAGTCCAAGAAAATGAAGAGCTTAAAGTTTGAACATGAGCATATTGTTCTTCGTCCAGGATGCATTGAGTGTTTAAAGGCTCTATTTAGCAATTTCAATGTAGGGATATGGTCAGCTGCTAATGACATGCATGTTATGGACATCATCAAGATTTTAGAAAAAGAAGCGAAAGAAAAATTTCCATTCTTTATGATCTGGGGGCAAAGCCAATGTCAACCATGCGTAGAATCAAGGATCACTCGCTTAGATAATCTAGGAGTAGAAGCACTTTTCAAACCGTTGGCTATTGCATCATCAAAATTTGGGCTTGATGCAAGAAGATTGCTTCTTGTAGATGATGAACCATTAAAGGGATGTGTGAATCCTGCAGTGAATTGTATTTTTCCACCATCATTTAATGTTGATGATGAGGAGGATAATATCCTCCTTGGGGAGCTGCTACCATATATCAAAGCTCTCAATCATGTTAATGACATTCGCACAGTTACAGGGTCTCATTTATATGGACAAGCACCCATTGCTCAAGGTCATGAGCTTTATAACCGTATACACAAGGTTGTTGCAGAGTGGGAGGAGAGAAATCTAATTTTTCTAGGAAAAACCTACTCACGGGAAGGCTACCAGAAGTTTCTCATCCTCTTCACGATGACAAAGTTACAACTTCTAGCACTAGTGGAATGTCCACTCGAAGTCAAGACAAGAAACTTTCAGCACGTGTTGTGGGTTAGGTCAACACATGAACATCATACACAGCAAGAATAACCATCTACTCCACCATACTTCATTAACAACAATTCAGACACAGTAAACATGACTACTCAAAAATATCAGAGTAAGCAGAGACAATACACTGAATAGTTGCTGCACTGCACCATCATCATCACATTCATATCAGAGAACAGATACCCCGTGCGCAGATACATTCCCCACTTATATAGATAAATCCGACTTACCTACCCAGTCACAAGACATTCAGCAGACTGCAACTGAAAGACAGTTACATCCGACTTAGCAAAATACAGCTCAGTAAATATCCGATAAGTCAAAATCCGACTTAGCTATTCAGAGTCAGTTTCTAACATGTGCCTCTCAACACATGGCACGCCCCGGTGGTAGATTTCGCAGAAATCTGACCCGGATCCACATATCCCTTGATCAGGAATCCACCCTCTGCTGCACAGCTTCTTCCTTACTCTGGTCCTCAGCATTCACTTTATGATCCACCAGCTCTGCTTCCTTTACTGCATCTAATTCTGCTGCATCAGCTTTTCCCATTTCCACCTCTTGTGCTCTATCTCCAATCACAGTATCAATCTGCTCTTCTGCCACTTTCTCCTCAGCTACATCCTGCATCAAAAAACTATTAGTAAAATTCTCCTCTTTCTTTTCTGCCTCTGCAAGCTGCTGTCTCTTATTCTCTTCCATCTGCTGAACCTGCTGCTTCAAACAGTCTCTCTCCTTTTGCAATTCCTCCACTTCCTTCAACAATTGTGCTTCTACCTCATGCACTAACCCTGCCTTTAGCACCTCATATGGATACTTAATGACAAATCTCATTCTTTCCTTGGTCTTTTGCCACATCTCCTGTGCAACCAAAGCTAACTGCTGCTTGAGAATAGACACTTCTCCTTCTTTCATTAATACTGCACTCAAGCTAATTTCCTCTTGTGCCAACATCTGTTGCTCTAGTATCTGTAAAGGTTCCAATCTCAACCTCTGCATCTCCACAGTGACCTGTAACTCTGCATTCCTCTTTGCCATGTCTTCCAATTCCAAAGCAACCGCTGCCTCCACTTTCTCAGTCCATTGCTTAAACTCCCCCAATGATCTCTTCACTTTTGCTAACTCCATCTTCTGTTTCCCCACTGTTTCCTCCATATCCTGCTCATACTTTACTTTCATCATAGCTATCTGCTCTTCAAACTCTTTCACCTGTGACACCTGTCCTTTAAACTCCATCAATTTTTCTGCATTCCTTTCAGCTTGCATACTCTGAACCTTCAGCATATTATTATGCTGCCTCACAAATTCTTGCACCTGCTGCAGCATCTGAACTACTTTATCACTGTCCAATTTCCCAGTATCTACTGATACTCCAGAGACTTCCTCAGCACTAGAGTCTAATCTGGAAAACACTCTGCTGACTGGTTCAGACTTCTTCCTCTTGTTGGATAATGTGAAAGCCTTACCAAGCTTTATTGGTGTTTCCTCTGCTTTTACCTGCATTGGTGAATCAACATCCATGGTGCCAAATTCTGCAAACTGCATTTTTGCTGTGATTTCTTCAAAGGCCTCTCCTGGAGTATATTTGGCTTTCACCAAATCCTCATAAGCCTCCATATGCTTAGCATTAAACTTCACAAATCCTGTCTTTTCAGAATGCACCATGATGGGATGCTCAATCTGAACTGGCTGCTGCTTCTCCTGCACCAGTTTTTCTGCTTTCACAGGCCACCTTGCTTCACCATTCTGTACTCTCTGTGCAAAAAAACAATGCTGACAAGTAACCACATAACCTACTATTTGCCTGTGTCTTCCTCTTGTCTGAAGAATGAATCTCTGCTGCCAACTTTTCATACACCCAGTGAGCCCAGCTCACTTCTCCTCCCTGCTCTGCATAGCTTAATGGTGCAAAGTTTTCTTTTGACATATAATCAAACTTCACAATAAAGCATAGCCTCTCCAAGTACCACTTAAGCTGCTCTCTCCTAGCATATGCCACATTCTTTAACATGTAATACTGCCTGCCTCCTTCTCTTGGACCAAACTCCTTTTTCAGTGCTTCCTCTGAACACTTTGGAATAGGTGTATTAGGATGCAAAGGCAGCTTGAACACCTCAGACACCAACTCCACATTGAGTACCACATGCGGTGACACTCTCCCCTTAGTCTTCCTAAGTATTTCCAACTGAGACTTTGCATATACATTGTTTCTACATTCTTCCCAAGGCAGAATGGCAAACTCATACAATCCTACCTGCTGCAACCATATGGCGTTGCGCTCTGCCTGACAATCTATGTCAACTTTGAAGTCCATAAAAGGGTCCATTAATGCTTGCATCACCTTACCTTCTGACACAGGAGTCGGCGTTGGCGTTTCCTCTTCTGCAGAGTCACTGTTTTTGTCTGCACTGCTAACGTCAAGCCGCATAGGCAAAGCTTTGCTTCTCAAACGTCGCCCCGAACCTTCGGTCTGCTCCTCATGAGGCTGTGGTTGCATGGCCATCAATTGCTTTGCTTTCGGCATGGCAGGACTGAATAAAGCTTCTTCAAGCGAAAACCCGAATGCTCCGCGCTGCTGCATGTGTACTGAACTTTTGTTGCATGTATGATTATACTCACTGCACCATGCACACATATCTCCACCCAGTATCCTTGAAGTGCTACGAAACTTCTTTTCAGCACACTCCCCGAAGTTATTAATCGGGCCTAATAATTTCTTATTAAAAATTCCGACTTGGTCAGTTCCGACACAGGTACTCTTCCAACATCTGCAATGCTGAATCAAATGTGCACTTTGGAACTGCCTACTTCCTCCAACCTGTGAATTATATGGGATACTATGAAAAGACCTCCTCAAATCCATGCAAGCCAGCATTTTTCCTTTTCCTTTTGCTGACTCTGAATCTTTGACTGTAGGGGTATTACAGTCATACAGGCTACACTTGGCCAGTCCAAATGAGGTGGCTTTCCCTGAAATTTCTTCAACCTGAAACCATTAACTGCCTTTTCCACTCTTGTACCAAACACATCAGCTATGATGAATGTCCCTTGTCCTTTATCTTGCACAATCTGATATGGTCCCTGATATCTCAATGACAATTTACCAGGATGTGGTCCCATCTTAGAGTTGTACAACATTACCCAATCTCCAACCTGAAAGATCTTGAACTTCACATTCTTCGTCACCCATGCTTGTCTTCTTCTTTGTATGACTTCAGTAATGTAAGAGCTTACCAACCTATCCTCCTCCAGCTGCATCAGATATTTGTTCCTGTGTAGTACTGACAACTTTGGAGACTGCTTCTCTGCTGAGACTCTTAAACTTGGTACCACAAACTCCATAGGCACCACAGCTTCCAGCCCATACACCAGCTTGAATGGTGTCATACCAATAGTGACTTTGAAAGCTGTTCTAAAGGACCATAAGGCAGAATCCAACTTATCATCCCAATCCTTCTGATTCTCTGTCACAATCTTTTTCAAAATCCTTACCAATGTTTTGTTGGAGCTCTCAGCCTGACCATTAGCCTGTGGATGATATGCTGTAGACTTCTTGTGCATAATCATATGTGTCCTTGTTAGCTCTGAAATTACTTCATTCAGAAAATGAGTTCCTCTGTCACTTACCAGCTCCACTGGACACCCAAACCTGGTCATAATGTTATGATAAAGAAATCTGGCCACACTTGCAGCTTTATTATCCTTCAATGCTACTGCTTCTACCCATTTAGTGCAATAATCTGTAGCCACTAAAATGTATCTGCATCCCCTCTTGGAAGTTGGTTTGACAGGTCCTACAAAGTCCAAACCCCACTTTTGAAAAGGTTCCAAAGGCAAAATAGGATGATCCCCCATCCTATCCCTGTTTGAATCAGGTTGACCTGTTTTCTGACAAATTACACATCTTTTGGCATAATCATGTGCATCCTTTAAAACTGTGGGCCACCATAATCCAGCCTGCAAAATATTCTTCCCTGTAATATCTCCAGAGAAATGCCCTCCTGCTGTGCCTGAATGTGCTTCCTGCAAGACTGCACTTTGCTCAAATTCTGGCACACATCTTCTTATCACTTGATCAATGCCTTTCTTATATAGTGCCCCTGCAATAACTAAATAGGGTCTGGTTTTCAGTGCAAATTTTCTTCTCTGATCAGCATTGAACTCCCTTGGTATAGTTCCATCAGTCAAAAACATCAGCAATTGATCATACCAAGACTCAGTCACAGTAGTCTGCACATCAAACAGCTGAGCATCAGGAAGTGCATCATCTACCCCAGTAGGTGCTTCACCTGTTTCAATCCTGCTTAGATAATCTGCAATTACATGCTCCTTCCCAGGAGTATGCTCAATCTGAAAGTCAAACTCCTGCAACAACAACATCCATCTTGCAAGCCTTCCAGTAAGAAGTGGCTTCTTGATCAAATACAACAAGGCCTGATGATCAACATGAAAAACTATCTTGTTCCCCAACAAGTAATGCATGAACTTATTCAATGCATATACCATCCCTAAAGCTTCTCTTTCTGTCACAGGATAGTTTCTTTCTGCACCTGTGAGAACCCTACTTGCATAATACACAAGTCTGAACCATCCCTTCTCCTTCTCCTGCATCAGTACAGCTCCTATTGCTATATCCGAAGCATCCACAAACACATGAAAAGGCAATGACCAATCAGGTGGCTGCAAAATTGGTGCTACTGATATCATTTTCTTCAACATCTGAAATGATTTCTGCTGAGGTTCATCCCATACAAATGCCACATCCTTCTTTGTTAATTGAGTTAATGGCAAGCATACATTAGACAAATACCTCAAATATCTGGAGTGCCACTTTGTCTGTCCAACAAACCTCATTAACTCTTTAACATTGGTAGGAACTGGTGCTGCTTGAATAGCTTCTATTTTCTTGACATCTATAGCCATTCCTGCTTCTAACACCACATGTCCTAAAAGTATTCCACTCCTCACAGCAATTACACTTTTATAAGGATTCAGAGCCATCCTGAATTGTCTGCATCTTTCAAAACAGAGCTTCAGATGTAGCAGATGTTTATCCTTCTTTCCAAACACTGAGAAATCATCCACAAAGACTCTCATAAAGTCCTGTAAGTAAGGTTCAAACACCTTATGAGCAACAAAATTAAATGAAGGTGGTCCATTGGTTAACCCAAAACTCATCACTGTGTAGGCAAAGGCTCCCCATTCAGTTATAAAAGCTGTTTTATGCTGATCCGACTCAGCAACACTAATCTGATTATAACCAGAAAAACCATCCAAAAAGCTGTACATTTCATGACCAGCTACTGCATCCAACACAGCATCACAAAATGGCATAGGAAAGGGATCAGTAATGGTTGCTGCATTCAATTTTCTATAATCCACACATACTCTTAAAGCTCCATTTTTCTTTGGCACAACCAGTATAGGAGACAACCATGATACTTCATGTACAGGTTTAATGAACCCTACTGCCAGGAGCTTATCAAGCTCCTCCTTCACCTGTTTGGCAAAGCTAGGATTCATTCTATATCTTTGCTGCACAATTGGTTTTGCACCCTCTTTCAAATTAATCCTATGCTGATGTAGTGCTGGGTCAATGCCTCTCACCTGAGAATAATCCCAAGCAAACACATCCTTATAATCAACCAATAATTGCAACAGCTGTGCCAAAAATTCCCCTTGAATGTGTGCACTCACTCTGACCATTCTTGGTTCTGCCTCTGTTCCGAAATTCAGCTCCTGAAGCTCCTCCTTTTCTACCCTGCTTGATGCCCCAAACTTCTTTTCATAAATTTTCTCAGTCATATCCCTGGCCTCCTTTTCTTCCTGCTGAATCTGTTCCTTATCAGACATAGCATATTTCTGGTCCACCAACTGTAACAGTTCCTTACCCTGCACTGTCTGTCCTAGTGCTAAACCTGTATCTGGCTCATCCTGTTCCTTACCTTGCTGTAACATGCTTTCCACATCTACTTCAAACACAGGTACACCAGTTGGATTGGCCTTCAAGAACTCTTCCTCTTGGTCATCTGTGACCTCATCAGCAAAATTAATAGTCTGAGCAAACAGTGGTTTCTCACTTAATGGAACCATCTTCCTTCCCCTCATAGGTATGGTTACTTTCTTTTTCCCTTTTTTCAATATGACAACATTTTCTCCCCAGTCCTGTCTTACTTTAGCCAATCTGAACCAAGGCCTTCCTAATAGCATTTCATATGCAGCTGCTGAGTCTGACATTCTGAGTACCACAAAATTAACAAAAAAGGATAATCCTGACACCTGAATTTCCTGTGCTTTGAGAATTCCCAAAGGTTGCACCCTAGATTGGTCTGCCATTTTCACCTGAAAAGGTGCTGGAGCCATAGCTCCCAACTCCATTCTTTTGTACACTGCCTCTGGTAAAATATTCACCCCAGAGCCTCCATCCAATAACACATCATCAAAATTTTCTCCAAGAAAGTGTACTTTAATAACTGGTACCACAAAGTCCACATCTGCTGGATCAATTCTATTTGCTGCTGCTGGAGAAAATTGCCTGTCCATTGTGCCAAGTCCATTCAGGTTCTGCAGCTTTCTGAACAATCTGTCTTTGAAAGCTGGAACCAATTGCAACAACTGATCCAAAGATAATTGAAGAGGTGAGCTAATAAGTATTTCAAACCAATCCTTATCCTGTTTATTTTCCACCTCCTTACTCCCATTATTCTGCTCTTCCTTTTCTTTTGAGTCATCCTCAATATCCACCTGCTTTGCCTGGTGTTTGGCAATCCTTTTTGTAACCTGGTCTCTTACCCCTTTTTGCTCCTTCCAATCCAAAGGTGCTTTATCCTTAGACCTAGTCACTGCTAGAACTTCAACATGATCCTCCTACACACATTGGTTACAGTCACAAGCCCATTGATGTTCCTCTTCATTCCCTTGCTGCTCCTGTTCTTGGTCAGTATCTTGAATCTGCTTATCCTGAGAAAACACATCAAACAAGATTACATTTGCCTGAGCTGCTGGCTGATTTTGTTGCTGCTGCTGTTGCTGCTGTTGCTGATTTTCAGGTTGATTGGGCTGATTATATCTCATAATGGGCATTCCCCTTTCTTCCCTATGCTTCACCCATAAAGCACAATTGGGACCTACCCAGTGATCTGGTGCACCACAGTACACACAGGGTCTCCTATTATTATTGTTCTCCTGCTCTCTCCAAGGAGGTCTAGGAGGTCTTGTCCTCTGAAATGGTGGTCTTCCCCTAAATGGTATTGCTTGATTTGCTCCAATTTCTGGTCTTCCTCTTCCTATGTTAGGTGCTGTCTGCCCTCTATTCTTTGGATTATACCAACAGCTAGCAGTACTATGTCCATCCCTTTCACAAATGTGACAATACAATTTTTCTTTAGGTGCTACAACAGAATAACCAAACTTTTTAAGTTTGCCTACCAAATCTTGCTCAATACTCTGCTTTTGCTTGACTTTCTTCTTCTTACTGCTCTATTTCTTCTTTCTTTTTTCTGTTTCCTCATCACTGTCTGATGGTGATTCTGAATCTGAGTTCCCACTGGAATCTGTGTCTTCAGATGCTTCTTCTGAATCTGAGTCACTGTCTTCTTTTCCTTTTGCTTTGGTCATGCCAAGCCTCTTCTCCACCCTTGCAGCAACAGTAACAAGGTCATCCAGACCTCCAGCAATATCAATGCTAGCTACTGCTCCCTTTAAGCTGCTTCTCAATCCTTTCAAAAAATAACCTGCTAACATTTCATTAGTGGGTCTTTCATTCCCCTGCAATCTTTCTACTAAAATTCTGAACTTCTGTGCATAGTCTTCAACCAGCATCTTATTTTGCTTAATGTCTCTGAGTTTTCTCAGGACATCAGTCGGAGTCTTCTCCTTTCTAAATCTCTGCAGAAATGCCTGCTTCAAAGCATTATAAGTAGCAAAATGTGCAATGCCATATTGGCTGAACCAACTCATGGCCTTTCCTTCCAATGTGGCAGCAAACTGTTCCATCTTTACTCCATCAGCATACATCACCTGATAGCCACTTGCCTGCCACTTAGTTTCAAACTGTGCCACATGACAGTCAGCATCTTCCTTACTCCCTGCTCTAAACTTGGCTGCCTTGACCTTTGGGTTGGGTGGTGGTTGAGCCATTGGAATGGGTTGTGGTGGTCTCCTAGGTCTTTGCCTGGTAGCCCCCTGAAGTGGGTCAAACTAGATCCTTCTCCTGGTGGTTCTTCTTGCCAGGAATAAAGCTCCAATAAATTGCCTCACTCTCTCTTCTCCTGCTGCTCCTGATCCTACCCCTCCTTGGTCTACAGGTTGCTGCCCCTGAGCATCGGGTGATTGCTGATTGTCATGATCATAGTTAAATGGATCAATGTTTCCAGCCTGTGCTTGAGCCCTTGTGTAGTACACTCTTCCTACTCTCCTGTCTCCCTCTGACATGCATCATTACTTGAAAATAAACGTTAACCCAGCGGATCGCCAAATGTGTTGTGGGTTAGGTCAACACATGAACATCATACACAGCAAGAATAACCATCTACTCCACCATACTTCATTAACAACAATTCAGACACAGTAAACATGACTACTCAAAAATATCAGAGTAAGCAGAGACAATACACTGAATAGTTGCTGCACTGCACCATCATCATCACATTCATATCAGAGAACAGATACCCCGTGCGTAGATACATTCCCCACTTATATAGATAAATCCGACTTACCTACCCAGTCACAAGACATTCAGCAGACTGCAACTGAAAGACAGTTACATCCGACTTAGCAAAATACAGCTCAGTAAATATCCGATAAGTCAAAATCCGACTTAGCTATTCAGAGTCAGTTTCTAACATGTGCCTCTCAACAGCACGTGATCGAGAAAAAGTAAGGGTCTTAAAGAATATCAAATCATTATCAGCCTTGAAAGGTACAGAAGCAATCATGCTTGCCCAAAAATTGGGATACAAGGAGCCTGTGATCAAAGTACATGAAGCCAGGAATTATATAAAGCATCTAAAAATTCAGTATGATCTCAAATAGCCCTATATCAAGAAATGATGGAGCAATGTTTTGTAACATTTTGTCATTTACAAAGATCTTTATGTACTTAGAGACTTTGTTAGAGTGCTTAGGGTTTCAAGATATATGAAGATGTAAATGATGAATAGTTTTTTAAATTGTCTTTCAATACTATAAGTAACTTCTGAGTTTCATGTGCCAAATGCTCGTTTTTTAAAAATCTTTTATGTTGTTTGCTTTGAAATTTGAGTTCATTGTGCCATCAAGGACAATATACATGCTCATAAGGTCAAATCTTGCTCTATAACCTTGGGGGAATTTCACTTTATGGTCTTAACACCCTATGAATCTAAGTCCATAGGGTCATAGTTTGGCATGTGTTCTTGCATAGGACTTACTAAGTGTAACCACAAATTAGCACCCTATGTCCCTAAGGTCTTCAACACACTTAAGATCTCTATATTAACTTTTCTTTTTTAATCATTTCAGAGCTTCTAAGAAAAAATGTTTTGCTATTAGATTATCACAAAATAGAGGAGCTCCCTTTCATATTACATCAAATATCACATTCAAACCAAGAGCAATGGTTTCATTATCTACCAACATCTTTCAAACAGGACAAAAGAACGCTTATCTTGGATTTAGAGGGTGTGCTTCTTGCAACATTTGAACTTCAATCAAGGCCAACTTGGACCAAGTACATGTGCATTGTAGAAGATAACAATAAGGTGTATGCGGTGCGTCCAGATGCAGAGTATTTCTTAAGATTTTGCTTTGAGTTCTTTGAGGTTTGGATTTGGAGCTGTCATCGTTTACAAAAAGCTCAACACATAATTAAGACCTATTTTCCTACACAAAGTCACAAATTCAAGATGATTATGGATAACCGGTGCTGCCAAAATTCAACTTTCATGATCGGTTACAAAAGAGCCTATCACAAAAATCTTTCGACCATATGGAAGCTATTTGATTATTTAGATGGGGGCAACACTATAATATTTGATGATAGTCCATATCGAGTGATGTGGAATATGCAAGGAACTTATATGATTTTTCCAAGTTTTGGAACCAACCTACTCAATTGCTTCAAAGTTTTTTAAAAGATGAAATTGTTCCATGGTTATGTGGATGGTTGTATGCTAAAGACAAGAGAGTATATACCATAAGAAATTTTGTAATGTTCCATCTTGATCCTGAGACTCACTATGTAATGCAATGTTATATGTCTCAAAGGACTCAAAATCTCAAGAGAAGGAGGCCATTTTAAGTGTACTAGTTAAGTATTCTAAATACCATCTACCAAGTATTTGGCAATGTGTACTTTTCAAAATTTAAACTTGATGGAATGTTGTGGGATATCTTGAAACATCTTTAAACTGTTTTTTTAATGAAGTGCATCCTATTGTCAGGAGACTTCTCTCATTCAAATTCTTTGGTTTCATTGTTTGATGCTTCTATGGTATTGTTAACTTTTTCTTCTTATTAATTGTCTTTATTAAGTGATCCAAACAATCAGAATGTTCTTGACATTTGGTAGTGTTACAAAACGGTGTTTTTTGAACACCCTCAATCTTGGAGATATCATACTCTTTCTAGTTAGTACTTTATTGTACATGCGATAAAGACCATCATTTTTATGAAACTGTCAAGTTGGTGGTAATCTTTATGTTTATACTTTATACTATTTTGACATAATCAATGTATACAATTCATATTATTCACATCAAATGGTGTTTTTAAACACCTCCTTTTTTTAGACACCATCTCTAAAACCTTTGAGTGAAGTTTTAAAGCATGTACTTGATGTACAAAATCTTCATCTTAACATTGATTCTTTGGCACAAACTTATATTAGGAGTTTTTATATTGTAGTTTTATGTTAAGAAATAATTTGAAAGTTAGAATTATGATAGTTTATCTAAGTAAGAGCCTCATCTAACTTTGTATAGTTAAATAAAATACCAAATGGAATTATAGGTGCAATAGATGACATCTTATGGTCTTAGGGCCATAGGATACTCTATAGTATTGTTTAGATTTTTTAATTGTTTGTGAACATAGATCATAGAGGGTTTTTCTCACTACCATAGAGGATATCCTATGGCTTTGGGGCCACATGGTCTCAATATTGAGCGTAGAGGATTTCTTACTAGCATAGAGGGTACCTTGTGGCCCTAGGTCCATAGGGTGCAAACACAGAGTATAGAGGAGTTCTTACTAGCACAGAGGGCACCCTATGGTCTAAGGCCATATGGTGACAACATATAGAATAAAGGGTTTCTAACTAGCATACGAGGCACACCTTGTGCGCCTTGGGACATAGAGTGCCAACATAGAGCATAGAAGGGTTTCTTATTGGCATAAACAACATCTTGTGGCCCTAAGACAACCTACAGCCTTAGGGACATAGGGTGGCACATAAATAAAGTCCCATATGGCTTTGAAGGACTGGATCTCTTTATACGTTGGGACCAGCTAACAATCCTAACCCTATGGCCTTGAGGTCATAAAGAGACATATTAAAGTCATAGACATGTCTACAAACAGCACCATATGTCCTTAAGGCCATAGGTGCAATAGATGGCATCTCATGGTCTTATAGCCATAGGATACTATATAGTATTGTTTTGACTTTAAAGTGTAAAATATTAGTTGAATGTTGTTTAAAGTAACGTGTATTTAAAACTTGATAGCATGCTACAAAACCATGACCAAGTATTTTGTTATACATGGATTAAGGTCACCAAATTATGACAAGAGTGTTTAATAGTATTTGCCTTTACATATTATCTTTTTTAATTGCTGTAATCAATCTATATGCTGCTTTAAAATCATATCAATATATTGGTTTTTTTGACACCTCATTTTTTGAGAAGCTACTTCTAGAAGCATTTGTTGAATTTTGAAAAGCACTGATGTCATACAAATCCTCTTTCCAAAAACTATATTGGAGGTTTATTCTTAAATTTTATAGTAGAGAAATTAAAATAGACTCATACAATCATGAAAATTTATCTAAATTAAAGGCAACTAGAGCTTAAAAATCATTAAATAACACAATCCTAGCATACACATTTAGAATTTGGGGAAACGGGATTTTCCCAAATTATCTAAAATGGTGTTAAAAAGAAAAGCTACTTTGTTCATATCTGTTTGTGGTGGTTCTGGTTGCTAACCATATACCCTCACATGAGTTATAGGATATCTAATACTTGAAATCAACTCACCGAAATAAACCATAAATCATACATAAACGTCTCGGTTAACCTCACTACATCATATGGTACTCCCCCTTGGTAGCACCCCTACACGTTAGGTAAACTCGATTATGGACGGATTAATAACTCACATACCCGGCCCAAGGTGATAATAGAGACATAAATACATTTTATCATCAAGTTTAATCAAGATTATCAGCTAAGTGAATTTTGCACATCCTGTGAATCTATATAGAGATACTCTAAGAAGCCTGGATCCAAAATTTTGACAGTGCAGTGGCACAGCAAGCTAAAACTTGACCATATCTCTTAGCACACGCATGATTTTCAACATGACACACGGAGAGATAATGTTCTAAATGATGTTTTTTATGTTTGATTTTAAAGGGTTGGGGCCGATTCATAACTGTTTGTGAGTCATAACCAAAACAGTGTTCCTACCGCTCGTATAACGTGAAATGAAAAGCGCTTTTTATGTACGCACGTGATCATAAACACATGGTGTGCATAAATAAGCATGTTAAACATGATAAAAAATCATGGCGGCAAATTCATACGCACTTGGAAAATCCATACATACACTTGTATATGAAAAAACAATCACTGAGAGGGTGTCTACTCAAAAAAACGACATAGAGAGAGAGCGAGAGATGATGATGGCTATGGAGTTTAGAACTTCTCACTGTGCTTTAGAAGTGATCAGGGGTTCTTGAAAGGCTTCTTGTTTTTCTACAAGAGCGGTAATGACAGCTACATAGAGGTGTTCACCACGATAGCTTTTGGAGAGCGCGTACATCGTGAAGGGAGAGAGGAGACAGTAAGTAAGTAGAGAGAGAGTATGCTTCTCCCTCTTCTTCTTCTTATTCTTGTAAACGAGAGAGAAGAGCTTATGGAAATGGTGATGAAGAGCTTGGACCACTCCGTATAATAAGTACTTATAGCTTTGCGGTAGTAGATGCAACAGACGGCACTGAAAATTGAGCATTGCAAGTGAATTTATAGGCACTGGGTAAGGCTAGAGTGAGTCCCAAGACAAAATCTAGCGCTAGTTTTTTAGCCAGGAATAGCTGCAACGTCCTTTTGGACACTTTGCTAAAAACATGGCTTGACTTTTGGTGGTCAACTCTCCCACTTACTATTCAATTTTTACAGTAAAATTGACCAATTGAATAATATCCAGCCAACTAATGAAACCTTGACTAGACTATGCCACACCATGATGTCCCCACATAATTATGACTTTCCCGTAATGCCCCGACGTATTTACGGTATTTTTTTTATAAAAATAATTCTTGTAAAAATCCCATTTAGTCTGGTTTTTTCTCCGAGTGATCACTTTTTTAATCCGACGGAGACTAAAATTAATATTTTTATGTTTAGGTCATGATCTTAAAAAGCACACTGTTGACTTAAAAAAAAGCTAAAAATACCGTAAAAAGAAAAAAAAAATTAAAATTTTCTAAATTTAAACCACAGGTTTTCCTCGTCCATTGGAATAAGAAAGCGGACTCGCTTTTCACTAAAAATCACTAAAAGCTAAAAATAGCGTGAAAAACACTTGTGAAGCAGATTTTTATAAAATTGAACCATAGCTTCCGCGGAACATGTAGTTTAAATATCTAGCCCTGCTTTTTGCAAAAAAGCATAAAAATAATAAAAAAGCTAAAAATAGTGGATTTTCTTAAAACTAAACCAAATGTCCGTTTAATCTACTGGAACATGGAAATGACCTTGCTTTTTACTTAAGAACTTTACAATACTATCAATCAAGCATCTTAAATCAAAATTTGAGTAAACAAACATTATAATCTATTTTTTCTTATTTTCAAAAGAGTCCCAAAATTTGGGGATCTTACATCCTCACACACTTGAAAAATTCAAGGTGTGTTGACCATTTAACAAGGTGTTCAATAATGTTCCGACTACGTAGAGATTTAGTTCTACTTTGAAGGATCACTTCGGGATATACTTCAAAAGTCCCATCGGTAGAGGTAGATATTAGAGAATCATCAAGAATGTGTTGTGGATCAGGTACATACTTCTTGAGTAAGCTGACGTGAAAAACATCATGTACTTTTATGTGCAGTGGCAACAAGAGTCTGTAAGCTTGATCATCATTAATCATCTCCGTGATTACAAAAGGTCCACAATATCTGGCACTGAGCTTCTTACACTTACCCATTGATAAAGAACTATGTTTGGGTTTCCCTCTGAGAAATACCATATCGCCCTCTTCAAAAAGTTTGATAGATCGTTTAGGGTCAGTATAACTCTTTTGTCTATCTTCAGTGAATTCTATCTTTTGAAAGACAGTAGCCTGGAAATGTAAATCCCAAAACTTGTCCACATATTTGTGGATAGACTCATGGAAGAGAAGCTTAAAACTCCACCATTTGATAAGCACTTTGTACTTTGCATTGCTTGCAAGGAATTGCTTCATGATAGAAACTCCTATAGTTCTCCATGTCTTTGGGGCTTCACTGTTGCCATGAAGACTAGCCCACCATTGACAAGAAGATTTTTGGAAGTGTGTAGCTACATGGTGTAGCTTGGAGGACTCTGTGAAGCCCTCGTCTCCAAAGGCCACATCAAATTGTTGGATGAAGGCCAATACTTTGTTGGTAGCACCACAGGTGCCATCATTGATGAGAAAAGAAATACTCTTTCCTCCCTCTTTGAACTTCTTGAGCTTTTGGGACATTCGCCATCCAGAGTAAGATTTGCAATGTCCGCCCCTCTTGTATTCTCTAGGAGAACAGCTATTGCTTTTGTCGGTAGAGGAGGAAGATGAAGAAGAGGGAGAAGAGAGTGACCTCTTTCTTACCCTTTTCTTCCTTTATTTACTCTCTTCCCTTTTGGAGTGACGAGCAGAAGGATTGTGGGTTGACCATTTCCTCTTGGAAGGAGTTGGTGATCGTCTAGACCGCCGTCTTTGTGGAGCCACATCTTCAGAGGAACTTGGGGATTCATTACTTTCTTGTTCTTTGGATTCCTCCTCTCGTATGGGAGAGAATTTTCTTTTGGGGGTCTCATCAAGAGGCCTCCTAGGCTCTCTCCTCTTGGACAGAAAGGAAAATCCTATAAGCACGGAGTTGTTGAGTAACTTCGGCTTGCAAAGCAAGGTTTCCAATAGCTTGCTACAACCTAGTAACAAGATAATTGACAAACATGGGGGCATCATCATTAGCACCTTCATGTGCAAAATCAAAGTTTTTAATGTTCATTCTAGTCTCTTGGTTATTGTCATCCATGCTAATTAAACTTATGTATAGAATTACTTTGTGCTTTGGTACCTACCCTCAAAAACCTAGTGCTACTCTTCTTTAAATCCGTGAAAATCAGTCACATGGTTAGACATTGTTTTAAAGACATTGGAGAGTGCAATACATTGCTCGGTTTATTATAGTTCCTTTTTGCTAGTTCCTTTTAACCTAATAGTATTCAATAATGGTTAAGCCCAAAAAGGCAATTATTAAGACTATAGTTATTAATGATGTAGTGACATGAAGTGCAAAGCACAAAGCAACAAAACGGACCCCAACGGCTCATCAATGCCAGGAGCACGTCAAAACAAAAAATGAACAGGGGGCACCACCTAGCTTAGAGCGGCTAGGACGCGGACAACGGTAATTTAAAATAGCACAAATATTGCGCGCACACACACACACACACACACACACACATAGACGTAGGTGATGAGAACTGCTCGGGATGTAAGGGAAACTTGATTCAAAGCGATATTTATAGAAACCTTAGTTTTGGCAAGATGGCGAGTGTGGTGATAGAGAGAGATAGTGAGAGATAGAGAGCCTATAGTGTGTTCTCTAGTGAAAATTCCATATACACAAAGATTTTAATCCCAAGTGCCCCCTAATAGTGACCTCTAAGTGCCCTTTTATAGGTTGAGACTGCATTAGTTTAGGATAATCTGATTAGGTTAGGACCCTAATCAGGAGAGAAAAAGCAAGGAGTTGGGTCCCAGATGGTTGACCCTTGCTTTGTCTTAGGAGAATTTTTTTAAAAAATATCTCCTAGGTGGGCCTTTGTGAACATCACCTGGAGAGAGGTGGCAATATACAATTGGTTTTTTATACAAGAGTTTTGGCTTGAAAACTGGGAAAAAAGATTACCCTATGGATACTTACTATGGAGATGTGTCGTGGATGAGATGCGGGTGAATCACGAGCTTTGCTAGTGCGTCGGTGTAGCGCGTTCGCCAGTTTCAAGGCTAGCCGGGGCATGCCTTCGGAGTCCTTTCTTGATTCGGTGTCGCCACTGCGTGCTTTTGGTCATCTTCTCTTTGTTGATGTCAAGTTCCTTCTTGGGTTTTTTCCTTCTTGTGTGTGTGTGTATGGCATGTTGTGTTATTTGATTGTGTGTGCGCGCGTTGTTTGATTGTGGGCGTGCGCGTTCCGTGTTGTGTTGTTTGATTGTGTGCGTGCACGTTGTTTGATTGTGTTGTTGATTGTGTGTGTGCGCGTTGTTTGATTGTGTTGTTTGATTGTGTGCGTACGCGTTCTGTGTACTCATGTATGTATGTGCATATGCTCGTGAGTGTGTAAATGTGTGTGTGGGTGTGTATATAACCATGTATGTGTGGGTGTATGTAACCATGTGAATGTTGTGAGTGTGTCTGCGTGTTATACGTGGGGTTGTGTGTGGGTGTGTAAGTGTGTGTGTGTGTATATGTGTGTCGGTAGAGGTGTGTGTGGGAACGAGGGAAAGAGAGATATTTATTATTGTTTTTTTAATAATGTTTATGTGCAGGCTACAGAGAACAAGGGGGAGAGGGCGTGAGTGAGGAGAACGAGAGGTTTGAGGGGGTGAGAACCCGGGGCGGTCACTTATCAAAAGCGTCCTATATCATGTGCGTTCAAGAGGTTATTAATAATACCTCAATATACATACTATATTTACACTACGTGCATATTTAAAAAACCCCCACCCCCCTCTGTATGTATACATTTTGATACATTTTGATCTTTTAATAATCCTCTCCGGTTAACTCACATGATAGCATACACATTCTAAAAAGTGACCGCCCCGGGGGTGAGAAGGGATGGGGAGTGTGTGTGTGTGTGTGTGTGTGTGTGTGTGTGGGCAAATGATAGAGAGAGAGAGAGAGAGAGAGAAAGAGATTCTGCACCCACTGGGCTGTTTCATCGAGAGCGAGAGAGAGAGTCTGAGAGAGCGTGAGTGATGGCGAGAGAGTGAGGGGGTGTGTGTGGGGTTTTGTGTGGGGTTTTGTGTGTGTGTGTGTGTGTGTGTGTGTGTGTGTGTGTGTGTGTGTGTGTGTGTGTGTGTGTGTGTGTGTGAGAGAGAGAGAGAGAGAGAGAGAGAGAGCTTTGATAATGGATGGGAGAGAGAGAGGTTGACCAAGCAAGGGAGAGGTGGCCCACTGTGATTGGTGACGAGCAAGAGAGAGAGGGAGCTTGGCCGCTTGCACTGATAATGGAGGGAGAGAGAGAGGAGGTGGCGCCATGCTGAGAGGTGGCCCACTACATGCATGGAAGAAGTGGTCGTGTAGGTTTTTAAAAAAACATTTTCTTATCATTTTTCTTGTATTATGCCCCTCCCCCGGTTGGGGTTGGTTCTTACAGCCAGACTTCAAAATCCGGGCATCACATCTTGGTTGAGGGGGGTACAAGAGTGTGACCAGCTAGGTGTCACCGTGCTTCGGGCAGAGGAAAGAGAAAAAAAAAATCTTGATTTTCAAAAACCGGCTATCATTAGCCCTCCCCTTTTGCCTAGAGGCATTCATGTCTCTAGCGCTACCTTTGATTCTTCTTCAATTGATATGTAGGAGCCAATATCGAGTTGCCTTCAAAACTAGCCATCCCATTTGGCCATTGGTGAGACTTTTGGGGTATTCAAAAATCTGCAACAGGACCGGATGATAGCCTATTCCTTGGAATAATGCGGGCTGATTAAATGGGAATCCCATGGCTTCCAAAATTTTATGCCAGTGTCCTCCTCGATCCCAGATAAAGAATAGGATTATTATCTGCAGTGTCTGAACAATAAAATTTGCATACCAAATAGGACCAAATTTGTGATCACTAGTAGCGAGAGGAAAAATGAGCATCTTGGCTTCTGCAAAGGCAGAATTGAAGATTATGATTCCCAAGAGTGTGCCAAGAATCCACCATATATGGTTGCCTTGTTGGTGTGGTGAGCTCCAGTTGTCTTCAAAATCTTGCTTACTGCCACGACTGGAAAAAACAGCAAGCATATCATGCTCCTCTTGGGTGTGCTCAAACATGTCAGCTGTCTTTTCTGATGTTGATAGTAAGCCACATACCTTGTGGCTTAAGTACAGGCGTAATCCACTCACCTCTCTCCAAAGAGAGGATGCACTATTTGTACAAATTTGCACCATATTGGGGATGAGGCCTTCATTCTTGCATTCTATCAGCCATTTGTCTATCCATGGCCCCTTAACTTTTATCTCCATGGTGATCTTACCTCTATATGTTCTAGTGGTTGACCATAGCCGTAGGTCTGATGCATCCCACGCAAACACAATGCTGCGTTGTGGAGGAGTCTGGAACATCCTTAAAAGGTTGTCAACATGTTGATCATCAAACTTACTATGAACACCCTCACATAAACTAGAGGCATTACCCATCTCCAAGTTTATAACACCTTTTAATAGACTAGAGGCATTACCCATCTCCAAGTTTATAACACCTTTTAATAGACTAGAGGCATTACCCATCTCCAAGTTTATGACACTACACAATAAAGTCTTGCTTGTCTGCCAAGCCTTTGGAACAATATCCAGCTCCAAACCTTCATTCATACTTACCTCTTCGTTATGGTCCTCTGGTGAAACTTCCTTGATGTTGGATGCCTTCAACTTGCTACACTATTCTTGGTCCATGCTGGTGCATATGCTTCTATTTTCAAATCCCTCCCCTTTGCTTGATACGTTGTCTATCTTCTGCAAAGCCTTGCTCTCAGGCTGGTCTTCCTCTTCTCTTGTATCTTCCATGCTCTTTGCATTCCTCTTACTTTGACAAGGCTTGATCAATACTTTACACCTTCTTACCGTTACTGCCCAATGTTGTTGATTGGTCGCTTTGGTGTCTATTTCCTCCAAGGTTAGAGATGTACTAACATTTGTAACACGATTTTATTGACTTACCTCCTTCACTGGGGTAGCATATTTTGATTCTTTAACCTCTTGTTCCATTGCTTCAGTCCTTTGAACAAACTTCTCGCTTGACCCTTCTTCTGTTATCTTCATCTTTATCTCTTTTGCAAGACCAATGAAACTTAGTGTGTGACTGCCAATTTGTGGTGGTGTGTCTCTCTCCTCTCTCTCTCTCTCCTCTCTCTCTCTCTCTCTCTCTCTCTCTCTCTCTCTCTCTCTCTCTCTCTCTCTCTCTCTCTCTCCTCTCTCTCTCTCTCTCTCTCTCTCTCTCATAGCGATGGCGTCCTGCCTCTTTAGACATGTAGTGATGGCGTACTTCCTATAAGTGGGCAAATACGACTCTCTCTCTCTCTCTCTCTCTCTCTCTCTCACTCACACACACACACACACACACACACACACAAACACACACACACATACACACACACGAACAAATGCGGAGCTTTGTACACAGACCGAAACAGAAAATGTGGAGCTTCCACTGTGGCCATATGCAGGCACGTACGAAAAGATGGAACCGCCATACCTCTCTCTCTCTCTCTCTATGTGCATCAATTCGTCTCTCTCTCTCTCTCTGCATTCGCACGCTGTCTCGCCTTGCTCTGCAGGGCAAACTGGCCGTTTGTAAGTGATGATTGTGGTAGTGGTTGCATTGGTGGCTGTAGGACTTGAACTGGTGGGATTGGTTGTGGTTGCATGGGTGGTGGGATTGGTTGCCTAGGTGGCGGTGGCCTCACCCTTGCTGGTGGAGATCTCTAATTCTATCTTCCTCCTCTATTGAAGTTCTGCCTTCTTGGATGTGGGCAGTAATACATGTCATGGCCATGCTCCCCACAATTGTAGCAATGGTATTTTTGGTTTTTCCTTTGTTTTCCTCTCCTTTGCTCTGGATTTTTGATAGGTGCATGCCCTTGCTGCACTAGATACACAAATAGACTTTCAGGTTGTGAGTAGTGATGCGACTCAATAGGTCTTGCTGCTCTTCTAATGCCTCTTGTGATTGAGTTCTTTGAGTAGCTGTTCAGTCACTGGGGTTAGTCAGATTGAGCTCGATTCCTCTGACTCGTTGATTCTTGCTTGCATGCAAAACTTCTTATCTTTAAGGTGGGCTACTTCCACTGCCAACTCATACGTTGCAGGGAATCTCTCCTTCACCACAGGCCAACAATGAAATGGTCCTAGTTCAAGAAATTAGGCACTCCTTCACTTGGGCCTCTAGTGAGGCAATCCATCGCTCCCACAAATCCACGAACTTGGATTCGTAAGTGGCATACTCAGGCAGACCTCCCTGATTTAACTCTATCAACAGCTGCCATAATTTTTTTGAGATTGTGCCTCCACCAAACCTCTTCACAAAGGCAGCGCATAGTACGTCCCGGGGCAAGGCATTGTACCAAGACTTGGCCTCTACTTTCATCAGTAGAGGAAAGATTCATAGCCGCCGTGAGGCATCGTCATCTTTGTTGGAAACCACACAAGTGATGTCAAAGTTATCTAGAAAATTGGTGGTGATGTCTTCTCCCTTTTTGCCACTAAATGTGGGAAAAGAGACACTTGCCATGGTGGTAAATCAATGAGCAGGAAATTATAAACCTTTTTTTTTAAATCACAAATGACTCAGCGGCTTATAGCGACTTTCTTACAGGGTTGTGTGGATAGTTTTAAACAGGAGCTAAGAGGATCACAAAGCTAGAACAGAATAAAGATTCTTACATCAAAAGAGTGGTAATAATCAAGAAGGGGTAAGATGATGGGATGTGGAGATCTAAGGATTTCATCAAGCATTTCTTCTCCGAATAGGAAAACAATCTTTTGCTGGTAGAATATCTTCCTATCAATATATATGTTTACATGCTTGTGTTGCAAGAAACGGAAAGGAAAGACTTATGGCCTATTGTTATTGTCCATGTCCGGTGTAGGGAACTGATCACTAGAGTTGCATACCTTAAGTGTTGACAAGGTGACACCTTCACCACATGCCTCTACCTCATGTTGAAGTCCGCACAATCCTCCACATTAGGTTCAAAATAGACTGGGCAAGAAGATTCTACCTCAATCGGCTTTCCATTCTGCATGCGACAGCGGTGCTTGGGTGGTCGCACTTCACTTGAACTCTCTAGGCCTAGAGAGAGCGTATGCCCACTTGTGTCCACCAAATGCTTTAGGTTTTGTGGCTTGGACTTTGTGATTGATGTTGCTGATGACTTTTCTTTGACCGTTGGAGAGAAAACACTTGGTGCTACACAAAATTTGATAGACGTGAGAGTGCTGCGGATTTCAAAAGCAAAACTCACCGTTCTTTCTTTACCTCCTTTGTTGGCACTCATTGATAGAATACTTTGGTTGATAGAAGTGATAACATTTCGTATCCCTCCCACTTGATGCTCTTGATTTGCGATTAGCATGAGGAATGCGAGATGGGGAGCTTACCTCTTGGATATTGATGACGCTACAGCCTAGCAGCAGCACTTCGATGAAGGCGGTCAGTACTTCTTCAGTATCCTCCTCCTCCATTCTCCAATAATTGGAGAATTCTTGCAGTCATTTGTCTATGATTGATGATGCACATTGTTTCAGTTTTGAGAACTAAAGGTTTCAAGAAGCCCTCCTCAGTGGGGACACCAAATGACAAGCGCAAAGAACAAAACAGAACCCGACGGCCTCAATGCCAGGACCGTGCATGCCAAGCTCATCACAAGAAATGAACAAGGGGCACCACCTAGCTTTCAGCGGGGCTAGGATGCGGACATTGGTAATTTAAAGTAGCACAAATACTGCACATGCGCACACACACACACACACACACACACATACGTAGGTGATGAAAACCCCTTGGGATGTGAGTGAAACTTGATTGAGAACGATATTTGCAGAAACCTTAGTTTTGACGAGATAGCGACTGTGCTGAGAGAGAGAGAGAGAGAGAGAGAGAGAGAGAGAGAGAGAGAGAGAGAGAGAGAGAGAGAGAGAGAGAGAGAGAGAGAGAGAGAGAGAGATAGAGGGCCTATAGTGCATTCTCTAGAGAAAATTCCATATACACGAAGATTCTACTCTTGTGTGTGGAAACCCTTGGAGTCATGGTGTGTGCATGGCTTCCTTCTCAAGTGCTGACTCCCAAGTGCCCCCTAATAGTGACCTCTTAGTGCCCTTTTATAGGTACAGGCTGCATTAATTTAGGATAATCTGATTAGGTTAGGGCCGTAATCAGGAGAGACAAAGCAAGGAGTTGGGTC
The DNA here is from genome assembly GCF_014529385.1 of Adiantum capillus-veneris. Taxonomy (NCBI): domain Eukaryota; kingdom Viridiplantae; phylum Streptophyta; class Polypodiopsida; order Polypodiales; family Pteridaceae; genus Adiantum; species Adiantum capillus-veneris. The sequence goes on from NC_140945.1 coordinate 31,584,956, forward strand.
CTAGATGGTTGACCCTTGCTTTGTCTTAGGAGAATTTTTAAAATGATATCTCCTAAGTGGGCCTTTGTGACCATCACCCAGAGAGAGGTGGCAATATACAATTGGTTTTTTATCCAAGATTTTTGGCTTGAAAATGGGGAAAATTGATTACCCTATGGATATTTACTTCGGAGATGTGTCGTGGACGAGATGCGGGTGAATCGCGAGCTTTGCTGGTGTGTCGGTGTAGCGTGTTTGCCAGTTTTGGGGCCGATCAATGCATGCCTTTGACGTCCTTTCTTGATTCAGTGTCTCCACCGCGTGCTTTTGGTCCTCTTGTTCGTTGATGTAGATTTCCTTCTTGTGTGTGCATATGACATGATGTGTTGTTTGATTGTGTGTGTGCGCGTGCCATGTACTCATGTATGTATGTGCATATGCTCGTGAGTGCATAAATGCGTATGTAACCTTGTGAGGGTGTAGGTGATGTGATTGTGTGTGTGTTGTATGTGGGGTTGTGTGTGGGTGTGTAAGTGTGTGTGTGTGTGTGTGTGTGTGTGTGTGTGTGTGTGTGTGTGTGTGTGTGTGTGTGTCGAAAAAGGTGTGTGTGGGAACGAGGGAAAGAGAGATATTTATTCTTACTTTTTTTAATAATGTTTACATGCAGGATATAGAGAACGAGGGGGGAGAGGGCGTGAGTGAGGAGAACGAGAGGTTTGAGGGGGTGAGAGGGGATGGGAAGTGTGTGGGGTGGGTGTGTGTGTGTGTGTGTGTGTGTGTAGAGGTAGGAGTGTGTGTGTGTGTGTGTGTGTGTGTGTGTTGACAAACGAGAGAGAGAGAGAGAGAGAGAGAGAGAGAGAGAGAGAGAGAAAGAGATTATGCGCCCGCTGGGTTGTTTCATTGAGAGCAAGAGAGAGAGTCTGAGCGAGCATGAGTGATGGCGAGAGAGTGAGGGGGTGTGTGTGGGGTTTTGTGTGTAAGAGAGAGAGAGAGCTTTGATAATGGATAGGGGAGGTTGAGGGGCTGACAAGAGTGTGACCAGCTAGGTGTCGCCGTGCTTCGGGCAGAGGAAAGCGAAACTTTTTTTTTCCTTGATTTTCAAAAATCGTCTATCAGTACATCGAACTAAGTCCTTCTCAACCAAGATAATAGATCCCTGTCCCACTAACCCTATTGAAATAAACAGGCCCAACCTTTCATGGACAACTTAAGGACCTCTCTTCTCAAGCAAGAAAAGAGAAACCATTAACTCGGATACCAATGTAATGAAAATGGCATATGAACTTTGCGAATAGTGGAATTAAGAGAATTAAAGAGAGCATTTTTGTGAGACTACTTTGAGAATATAGAGGGTGAACTTAATTAGCGGTAGCAACATATCCATTATACTTAACTAACGTGGCATGAACAATACTTTTTTGAGAGAGAGAATAGCTTGTACCCCACCCCCTCCAATAGCCTTTTGTATTATAGATTCTCCCATAAAGAGAGACTTGGTACAATACAATCTTTGTGTTCCTTGTGATCTACGCGATGCAATGAAGATGGAAGCTTCATGCATCATGAGCATAGCATAGACTTTGTAAAAAGCATTAACCATCCCAAGCCTCAATCCCAAGGCCTAGAACACCTTCAAAGGTGGAGAGAGCTAGTGGGGAATGAGGGTAGGGAAGAGGAAGAAGAAACATTCATAGGAGAAAGAAATAGTTCCTCATTTATTGCCAGTCTTCTTGTTAGCATACATAATAGCATCTACTAACATAATATCGTGGAAAGGGCTCCCCTTTACATTAGTCGCAATCTGCGACCTGAAGGCTAAAGTCCAAAAAGAAAAAAAAACCCAATTGCACGCGATAAAGAGGGAGAGAGGGGGAGAAAGAGAGAGGCCGCCGAAGGCGGCCGGCCGTACTAGTAGTAATGAAGATGGAGAAGATGGCAAGCTTAAGCATTGAAGCATGGCTCTTGGCTGATTTGCATTCTATAGCCAAGAGTGTTGATGTGGTGTAAGATCCCCAAATTTTGGGAAAACAGATTTTAATGTTCGTTTTGTCAAATTTTGATTTAAGATGCTTGATTGACAGTATTGTAAGGTCCTTAAGTTAAAAGCAAAGCCGTTTCCATGTTCTTGTAGGTTAGATGGATGTTTCGTTCAGTTTTGAGAAAATCTGCTATTTTAAGCTTTTAGGGGATTTTTTTGCAAAAATCAGGGTCAAATCCTAAACCTACGTGTTCCGAGGAAGCTATGGTTCAATTTTGAAAAAAATTGCTTTTCCAGTGCTTTTCACGTTATTTTTATCTTTTTGTGATTTTTAGTGCTTTTTAGTGAAAAGCGAGTCCGCTTTCTTATTCCAGTGGACAAGGGGAACCCATGGTTTAATTTTAGAAAATTTTGCTTTTTTTGCTTTTACGCTATTTTTAGCTTTTTGTGCTTTTCGATGTTTTTGAAAAGCAATGTGCTTTTTAGGATGACCTAAACATAAAAATATTGATTTTAGTCTCCGTCAGATTTAAAAACGATCACCCGAAGAAAAACCACGACTAAACGGATTTTTACAAGAATTATTTTTTATAAAAACAAATATCATAAATATGCCGAGGCAGTACGAGAAAGTCATAATGATGTCGGGACATCACGGTTGGGCATATTCTAGTCAAGGTTTCATTAGTTGGCCGTATATTGTTCAATTGATCAATTTTACTGTAAAAATTGAATAGTAAGTGGGAGAGTTGACCACCAAAAGATAAGTATGTTTTTAGCAAAGTGTCTAAAAACTTGCAGCTATTCCTGGCTAGAAAACTAGCACTAGATTTTTCCTTGGGGCTCACTCCAGCCTTGCCCAGTGCCTATAAATTCACCTGCAGTGCTCAGTTTTCAGTGTCGTCTGTTGCATCTACTATCATAATGTTATACGTACTTATTATATGGACTGGTGCATATATGGAGTGGTGCAAGCTCTTCATCACCATCTCCATAAGCTCTTCTCTCTCATTTACGAGAAGAAGAAGAAGAAGAAGAAGAAGAAGAAGAAGGATACTCTCTCTTCTTACTTGCTTACTATCTCCTCTCTCGTTTCACGGTGTACGCGCTCTCCAAAAGCTATCGTGGTGAACACCTCTACGTAGCTCTCACCACCGCTCTCTTGCGGCAAAGCAAGAAGCCTTTTGACAGTCCTTAATCAATTCTAAAGCACGGTGAGAGCTCTAAACTCCATAGCCATCATCATTTCTCTCTCTCTCTCTCTCTATGTCATTTTTCTGCATAGACACCCTCTCGATGATTTTTTTTTCATATACGAGTGTATGTATGGATTTTCTCAGTGTGTATGAAGTTTTTCCATGATTATTTCATCATGTTTAACATGTTGATTTATGCACACAATGTATTTATGATCACGTGTGTGCATAAAAAGCGCTTTTCATTTCATGTCATAGGAGCGATAGGAACTCTGTTTTGGTCATAAATCACAAACCGTTATGAATCAACCCAAACCTAAACCAAAGATAAAAGACATCATTTAGAACATTTTCTCTCTTTGGTGTCATGTGAAAATCATGTACGAGCTAAGAAATATGGTCAAAAAACAGCTTTGTTGTCCACTACATGTCAAAATTTTGGACCCCAGGCTCCTTGGAGAACCACTATATAGATTCACTGGATGGGAAAACCCACTTAGCCAATTGAAAATCTTGATTGAACTTGATGATAAATGTATTTAGGTCTCTGTTATCACCTTGGATATGCGAGTTATTAATCCGTCCATAACCGGGTTTACCTACATGTATAGGGGTGCTATCAAGGGGGAGTACCATATGACGTCGTGAGTTAACCGAGCCGTTTATGTATGATTTATGGTTTCTTTTGGTGAGTTGATTTCAAGTATTAGATGTCCATAAACTCATGTGTGGGTATATGGTTAGTCAACCCGAACCGCACAGGCAGATATGAATAAAGCGACTTTTTTTTGTGTTACCATTTGTTGTGTGAGTATCATAGGAACTAGAGATCTTGAATCATACTATCAATATTTCTTGACCGTTTTCAAGTATGCTCGAGCAAGGATGAGTCCAAAGTTCAAGGTATCTTGATTCGTGTCAGGGTTACATAATCCTATGAAGACTAAACTCCAGAGTCTTCGTCTTACCAGCTTTGTAGATGTCCTTGATGCAGGAAAACCCATTGAGCTAGAGTTATCCAATACCAAAAAGAGGAAACCAGAACTTGCTCCTATTTGTGAAATCAAAAGGCCTCGTCCCAAGGAGGAACGAAGGTCCTGAAATCCATAGCAAAGAAGAGAAAGCTTATTATGTGTGAAGGCCAGACAAGATCACTTGTGTTACACTTGTCTTGATCCTAACAATCAGTCCAGAGATTGTCCATTTAACAATTCAAAATTTCCAAGATTGGTGGGCAATCATGAACCTAAGAATTTAACCTCAAATTGTAATTTCAAAAATTTTAGACCCAGACCATCTACAATTCAGAGGAACTTCAATCAGCATAACTTTAATCAAAGTCAAAGACAACCTCAAAACCAAGGGAAATTTAGACCAAGCACTCCACCTTTTGTTCGAGATGGACCACCGGCCAACAATAACAACAATGGAAATGTTAATCGTCAATCTTGTCCAAGAGGAGGAGGAAATCAAAGGCCTCAAGGAAGGCCTCAAGTTAACAGAGCTCAAGGTGCTAGAGGTGAAGGAAATCAGAAAAATTCATATGTTCATGCTGCAATTGAACATCAGGGAGTGAATGAACAATCTTTAGTAATTCAAACCCCAGCGGAGTATCAAGGTAACCATTTTATCTTATTGAATGATTGAGGGAGTACACATTCTGTCATATCTCTTAGGTGCATCAGAAATCTCATTCTGTCTGACCTTACAGTGGAACTAGTTACAGATAGGAAGGTTAAATCTTCTACTTCAGGGGATGGTCACAATACTTCTGCAAACTTTAGAGTCTTACCCATAGGATTCTATTATGGAATCCTAGGAATGGATTAGTTTAATACCAATGATACTCACATACATTGTAAAGACGCTTCATTGACTTTTGAAAATGACCAAAACTCCAGGGTTACAGTTACAAGGAAATGGGGAAAGCCTAAATTTAGACTAATGAACTTTACCAAACTTATGAAGAGTCATAGGAAGAATGAAAGAAATTACACATGAATTTACGTCTTTGTATTGATTACCATGGATTGAATCAGGTAACTGTTAGCAGCAAGCTAACGCGGACACCATTTTTTGGAGTTCTCCTTGTAAAACAATCATTATTTTAATAAATTGGGAATATTGTAACTCCTATTTTCTCGGATAAACCTTGTAATCAATGAGCCGGGGCTACAAGCTTCCAGATTGTATCATCCAATCATTTCCAGCTTTGATAGAACTCCATATTATTAGTTTTGACCACCCAAAAACCTTGGCTAAGGTATAAAAGCCAATTTTTGTAAGTTTTTTATAAGTTTTTGGATAAGAGATACACAGTGTGAGCTAACAGCGCTCACTTCTCTCCTTCTCGTGCTTCCTACTCCCTCTCCGGTTGTCACATTGCGAATGCGTTTGTTGCATTGCAATCGCAGGTAAGAGCTCTACGCATTGACGTAAGCCATTCACAGTGTTTCGTAGCTTTTGGTGTCGTCCACCTGCATCCTAATTTTATCATAACTAGTGAAGGGAGCAAAACGAACCGCGAACCCCGACGGCCTCTAAAACGCCGGGGCCTGAATGACACGCCTCAAGCCTGTCATGGTAAAGCAAACAGGGGGCACCACCTAGCTTTGAGCGGCTAGGATGCAAACCATGATGATATGAACACCGCAAACTTACACACACACACACACACACACACACACACACAGACAAATGATGAAAACCCTTGGGGGTGTGAGGGTGAATTATTTCTGTAGTATTTACAATGACCTTCGTTCCTGCGAGGCGGCACACTGTGGTGATAGAGAGGTAGGGAGAAAGAATGGTGAAAACTACTTGGTGCGTTCTCTAAGACGACTCAATGATTGTGAAGCTTGCTACCAAGAGCGTGTATACGTGTGTGTGCATCGACCATTGGAGTCGAGAGGTGGACGTGCCTCCCTTCACATGGTGCAATTCCCAAGGCAAACCAACACACAAGCCCCCTCCCTGTGATGCCAATAGTGTCAACTCTTCCCACTACACTCTACCAAGTGCTGATCCCTCATAAACTACCCACTCCCGATAGTGACCTCTCAGTGTCAATTTATAGGTGTTGGTTGCTTGGATTATGGTAATCCCGATGTGATTAGGGTAAGCTAATCGGGGAGACAAAGCAAGTGGTGGGCCCGGTGTGGTTGACCCTTGCTTTGTTTTGGGAAGTTATTAAAAAAAATGAGAATCTCTAGGTGGGCCTTTGTGACCATCACCTAGAAAGAGAGAATTTACAAAGTGGGAATTTTACAAGGCTTGGGTGAAAACTAAAGAAATGATGAACATAACCTACAACTTACTGAAAATGGCATAGTGGTTGCGTGATGCCGGCGAATGGTGTTTTGCCGGTGCATGGGTGTAGCGCGTACTTCTTTTCGGGGTCGGCCGGCGCATGCCTTTGACTCATTTCCTCTTTTTGTTGTTCGCGGTGCATGCTTTGGGTGTTCTCCTTGTTTTTGTCGATGTCGATGGCGTAGGATCCTCTTTTTTTTGTGTTTTTTTTATGTGTGTGCGTATAAACATGTCGTGTGTATATATGGGTGCGTGAGGGTATTTGTATATGTGTGTGCGAGCGTGAGTGTATATGTATATATAAGTGAATGTGTGTGGGCGAGAGTGCGTGGAAACGGGGGTTGTGTCTGTAATGTGTGTGTGTGTGTGTATATATATATATATATATTCTAATTTTTTTGGTTTTTTTGGTAATGCAGACGACGCAGAGACGGGGGGTGAGGATAGTGAAAAGGGGGGGGTGTGTGTGCGTGCGCATTGTGTGTGTGTGTGTGTGGTGTGTACAGAGTGCGTTGTCGTGCTGTGACACGTAAATAGTGGGAACGCATCCTACAAGAGTTATCTTGTAACTTTTTAGATATATATTTATATTTTCTATAATGTACATATGCATATTTAAGTATAATAATATGCTTTCTATTTGATCCTATTATTTATCTCAAGGGTAACCTATTCTTACTTTACCATCAGAAAATACTAGGGAAAAAGCGTTAATAGCTCCGCCTCTTTAACTTGGGGCAAAAAGCATTGATTCTTTATTTCTACTATCTCATTATCATCTCACACCTTAGCTAGATCCTATATCTAGGGTAAACTCCAATATATATATATTCTACGTATTTTTCTTATATTTCCTTTTAAATAGCTACTAGGAGGGAATCAAATCCTAGTGGGACGCTAGGTGGCATGATTTCAAAGACACACTTATTTTAATGCATTATTGCAAGCATGATTACAAAGCCTTGTCAAGGAGCAATGTCATGCTTTCATATGGCATGAGGTGTCCTTTGGAATCAAATGAAAGTCTAGGCTAAGGGGACCACAGGAAGACTTTTGCTTCCAGAAATGGACCCTATTTTGATGATTTTTTTACACAAGGTTCCAATCTGAATTGGAAAACAATTTTAAAATGAAAATCGTAGCTAATGAACTGAATTTTCCGCCATATTTTTTTCTTTTTTTATTTGGAGCCACGGTTGAGGAGATATGATCAAAATAATGGACCCCAGTCTGCCCACATCATGCACGGACAACTCATTTCCAACTTTTCCAATTTCTGTTCACACTGGCTCCTCTCTTCTTGTGTAAACCCTTGGGGGTTCCCTTCACCTATAAAAGGGGACCTCTTCTTCCTTGAAAGGAACTCAAGCATTCAAGCCATTGATGAGAGGAATTCTTGAGGGAGTGAGTAGTAATGCTTAATTGTACTTAGTCATTAACATAAGCCCAAGCCTACACTTTCTCCTAGAGGAAGACTAGCCATTCTTGTATGCTATCCTTGGAAGATCAACTCCAATCAAATAAGGTCTTGGACCAATAATGGTGTCGAAGGGTTTGTCAAGTAAGATGTGTTCTACATTGATGTTTTCTTGATTTCTTGTTGTTTTCTTTTTCATCTCTAATCCAACACACACACACACACACACACACATATATATATATAATCTCATCTCCTTAACCAAATCTATCTCTCTCACTCTTACATTAGGCAAAATTTGGACTCACAAAGGGGCCCTTTAAGGAGTTTGACTTTACCTCTCTCTACCAAAACGGGCGCATGGATAAAATTTTGCAAATAAACTCCAAAGTTGACAGAGGTTTGACAGTTAGAATGTCCTCTTCAAGCTCTATCTACTGATATATAGCACACCATGAGATTCCTCATATTCTAGAAGATTCTTTTTTTCATTCACCTATGATGTGACAAGTGTCAAAAAAAGAATCTTCTAGAATATGAGGAATCTCATGGCGTGCTATATATCAGTAGATAGAGCTTGAAGAGGACATTCTAACTGTCAAACCTCCGTCAACTTTGGATTTTATTTGCAAAAATTTATCCATGCGCCCATTTTGATAGAGAGAGGTAAAGTCAAACTCCTTAAAGGGCCCCTTTGTGAGTCCAAATTTTGTCTAATGGTAATTCATCCTCTCTACAAATTTTAGGTTCTCCTTGCTACAGGTACATCTCTCCCCGCAGTATCCTTATTGCCTACGGGCAAGAATAGGGCTTGGATGGAAACCCTCTTCTCTTCTCTTCCCTTCTATTCTCTCATATCTACATTTTACACATAGTAGAGTTATCCTAGATGAATAATCCACATGATGATAATTTCTATCGCTTTCACTCTGTACGATCTATTAGAATTAACGTATGGATTAGCCATAAAATACACTTTCAACAACGTATAGTGTTTCTTTTTGGCCCAGAAAGGCTCAATGAAATACTTCTATCACCGGATCCCATTATACTACCTCTCATAGACTATAACTTTTCTTTTGACGTAAGCGTAGTTATCTTGCTATGAACCAAGAGGATTTGTACACACAATTAATCCCAATCATTAGACAAAATATATATATTATGGTAAGCACAAAACTACAATTCCAAAGAACAATTCATAGCCTATTTGGTCAACCAAGATTGAATGCCATTAACTCATCTATTAACCCTTTCATACTACCCATGATACGATATGACCATAGCCTTGAAGTTTTCATCTTTGTGTTATTTTGACATTCTCTTTTGTGTTCTTTCTTTGTGTGTGTGAGTGTAAGAGAGAAAGAGTGGGGATTCTTTGATTGCACTTCTTTCCAAACCCTAGTCTTCATGGCATCTATGGTTTAATCCCTTCATATAGTTTTTTGGAGTTCTCTCACAAACTCTCACAGCCATAAGCCCGGTGCTTTCCTGGCAAGACTGCAAATTTCTCGACATATTTTTGGTGAACCCGACGTGAACAAGCCGGGGTGAGAGTACATAAATATGGCTAGCAAAGTGGAGTAGCTATATACTGAAATGAAAGAGCTTATAGACAGATGCAAATGGATTGAAGAAGAAGACCAAATTCAAAAAGCGATTGAAAGAGCTAGGCAATCCGTATATAATGAGCTTAATATATTCGAAGGCTATGATCCATAAGGATATCTTGAGTGCTATGTGACAGAGATGAGGCTTCAAGCAATTCCAGAAGCTCGGATGATTGCAGCATTTGTTGAACTTCTGAGTGATGATTTCAAGCACCAAGTTCAAGACTATGCAAGTGTATATGCAAGCAACTGGGGTGAGTTTTCTACAGCTATAACACAGGTATGCTTGGAACATCAAGACCAAGAGATGGAGCAGAGTGGAAGTGGATGTGACCATCTAGAGTTGGTGTCTCCTGTAAGCCATGCAAGTGTCAACACATCCATACAGGCTAATTTAGAAGCAGTAACAGAGATGAGGCTTCAAGCAATTCCAGAAGCTCGGATGATTGCAGCATTTGTTGAACTTGTGAGTGATGATTTCAAGCACCAAGTTCAAGACTATGCAAGTGTATATGCAAGCAACTGGGGTGAGTTTTCTACAGCTATAACACAGGTATGCTTGGAACATCAAGACCAAGAGATGGAGTAGAGTGAAAGTGGATGTGACCATCTAGAGTTGGTGTCTCCTGTAAGCCATGCAAGTGTCAACACATCCATACAGGCTAATTTAGAAGCAGTAATAGATGCATATCTTTTGCAAGATGCAAATTTATTGTATGCAGATGAAGCAGACATAGTGGAAGTTATTTATGCACGTTTGGGTCTTGTAACCTTCGTATCTCAAGATAGTGACTCTCATGATGCTATCCAAGCGCCTAAAACGGCTCAAAGCTACTTAGAGGATGATGCAAACTCGTCGGCTATGATAGATGATTTGGACGCTCCTTTTGATTCATTTGAAGATGCACATGAGTGTATATACAAGGATGAGTATGCTATGGTTTTGACAGAGAATGTGAAGGGAAAACAGGTGGAAGACGGCTATATTAGTGATGTGCTACAATCTACTTTTGAGCAGATCCAAGAACTTTTACCAAGTTTAGAAGAGCCGGATGCCTATGCTGAAGACATATATCAGGATAAAGAAGCCATTATCAATGCTTTCCTATGCGAGTTTGATGCATGTGGTACTACCCAAATGGATATGCCTAGCTGTGAAAGTGCTAATTTAGAGGGGGTGACTAAAAATCTCTTCCTTTGTGAGTATAGCTCCTCTAGTAGCATTGCGGATTGTGAAGTACCTCAGCTAGACGAGGTGGAAGAAGAGGAGGATGAGGAACTTATGTCTCTACGTCATGAATATTTTGCGCATAATGGAGATTTGTTACAGATGTTTTGGAGACAGATGTATATAACAATTCCTTCTGATCAGAGAGGAATTAAAAGATGCGGAGAATCTCAATGCTTAGTACAATACAAGTTTTTGAGTTACCCATATGATCCTGGAGGAGGTCATGGGATGACAGGGGATACAATTGCTTTCACAAGTTACCATGAGGATGGCACATGCCGGAGCATGTGCAGGTTTAGAGGGGGTGGATGTCGGGCTGTGACACGTACATAGTGGGAACGCATCCTACAAGAGTTATCTTGTAACTTTTTAGATATATAGTTATATTTTCTATAATGTACATATGCATATTTAAGTATAATAATATTCTTTCTATCTCATTCTATTATTTATCTCAAGGGTAACCTATTCTTACTTTACCATCAGAAAATACTATGGAAAAAGTGTTAATAGCTCCGCCTCTTTAACTTGGGGCAAAAAGCATTGATTCTTTATTTCTACTATCTCATTATCATCTCACACCTTAGCTAGATCCTATATCTAGGGTAAACTCCAATATATATATATATTCTATGTATTTTTCTTACTTCTCTTATATTTCTTTTTAAATAGCTACTAGGAGGGAATCAAATCCTAGTAGGACACTAGGTGGCATGATTTCAAAGACACACTTATTTTAATGCATTATTGCAAGCATGATTACAAAGCTTTGTCAAGGAGCAATGTCATGCTTTCATATGGCATGAGGTGTCCTTTGGAATCAAATGAAAGTCTATGGTAAGGGGACCACAGGAAGACTTTTGCTGCCAGAAATGGACCCTATTTTGATGATTTTTTTACACAAGGTTCCAATCCGAACTGGAAAATGATTTTAAAATGAAAATCGTAACTAATGAGCTGAATTTTTTGCCCATATTTTTACTTTTTTATTAGGAGCCACGGTTGCGGAGATATGATCAAAATAATGGACCCCAGTTTGCCCACATCATGAAGGGACAACTCATTTCAAACTTTTCCAATTTCTGTTCACACTGGCTCCTCTCTTCTTGTGTAAACCCTTGGGGGTTCCCTTCACCTATAAAATGCGACCTCTTCTTCCTTGAAAGGAACTCAAGCATTCAAGCCATTGATGAGAGGAATTCTTGAGGGAGTGAGTAGTAATGCCTAATTGTACTTAGTCATTAACATAAGCCCAAGCCTACACTTTCTCCTAGAGGAAGACTAGCCATTCTTGTACGCTATCCTTGGAAGATGAACTCCAATCAAAGAAGGTCTTGGACTTGGCGTATCAATCAACGTTTAATTCTCCCCTCTTCTCTCTCCATCAATAATGGTGTCGAAGGGTTTGTCAAGTAAGATGTGTTCTACATTGATGTTTTATTGATTTCTTGTTGTTTTCTTTTTCATCTCTCATCCAACATATATATATATATATATATATATATATATATATATATATATATATATATATCTCATCTCCTTAACCAAATCTATCTCTCTCACTCTTAGTAATTCATCCTCTCTACAAATTTTAGGTTCTCCTTGCTACAGGTACATCTCTCCCCACAGTATCCTTATTGCCTACGGACAAGAATAGGGCTTGGGATGGAAACTCTCTTCTCTTCTCTTCTCTTCCCTTCTCTTCTCTCATATCTACATTTTACACATACTAGAGTTATCCTAGATGAATAATCCACATGATGATCATTTCTATCGCTTTCACTCTATACGATCTATTAAAATTAACGTATGGATTAGCCGTAAAATACACTTTCAACAACGTATAGTGTTTCTCTTTGGCCCAGAAAGGCTCAATGAAATACTTCTATCACCGGATCCCATTATACTACCTCTCATAGACTATAACTTTTCTTTTGACGTAAGCGTAGTTATCTTGCTATGAACTAAGAGGATTTGTACACACAATTAATCCCAATCATTAGACAAAATATATATATTATGGTAAGCACAAAACTACAATTCCAAAGAACAATTCGTAGCCTATTTGGTCAGCCAAGATTGAATGCCATTAACTCATCTATTAACCCTTTCATACTACCTATGATACGATCTGACCATAGCCTTGATGTTTTCATCTTTGTGTTATTTTGACATTCTCTTTTGTGTTATTTCTTTGTGTGTGTGAGTGTAAGAGAGAAAGAGTGGGGCTTCTTTGATTGCACTTCTTTCCAAACCCTAGTCTTCATGGCATCTATGGTTTAACCCCTTCATATAGTTTTTTGGAGTTCTCTCACAAACTCTCACAGTCATAAGCCCGGTGCTTTCCTGGCAAGACCACAAATTTCTCGACAGCGCATGCGGCGGGCGTGGAGAGAGGCAGCCTACGGGTAAAAACAAAGCGCGAGAGAGAGTGATAGTGGGGGGGAAGATGGTGAGGGTAGGTGTTTAGAGGGGATAGGGGTTGGGGGGGTGTGGATGGTAGAGGAGGGCGCACGGGCGGGTTGGATGAGCGCGAGCCCCGAAAGGGGGGGGTAGCAACAGCGGGCGCGACAAGGCAAAGGGCCGGGGGGGGGAGGGGGGGGGGGAGGCTGCTTAGTCCACGAAAGAGGGAGAGGAATTATTTGGCCAAGGGTGGTTCCCACCAAGGGAAGAGGGGAAGAGAGGGGAAGATAGGGGTTGTCAGGGAATAGGGGTAGAGAGAGGATATGCTGGGGGGGGTGTTTAGAGGATAGAGAAAGAGAGGGTGAGAGAGATAGAGGGAGGGAGAGGTGGTGCTTGCCCTAAGGCCCGCCGTGGCTACTTCCAAGGGAGAGAGAAGTAGGGGTGGTGTGCTTAGGCCAATGGTCCGCCAGGGTGGGGGGAGGTAAAAGAAAGAAAACAAGGGAGTGGTGCTTAATGCCGAAGGGAGTGTGAACGAGAGGAGGTGGGGGTACGGCCCGTCGGGGCTGGAGTGTGGACAAGAAGAGAGACAGAGAGAGACAGAATATTTTGAAGAGAGAGAGATACTATCTGTGGCGGCCCGCCGTGGCTAGAGTATGGCAGAGATACCAATGGCACCTACCGGGCCGGATGATGCAGCGGTAGAGTAGGAGAGAGAATATTAGCGGAGCCAGGCAGTAAGAGAGATAGATCGTCTTGTGGTGATAATGGAGGGGTGTGGCCAAACTGCCGGCACCCTACCGGTGGTTAACCTTGGGAGGGGGGGGGGGGGGGGGGGGGGTGAATGCTAAAGGCCCTTTTTTTTTTCTTTTTGGTAACATACCCTCCCTTCCTTAGGGTGTGGTTCTCACGGGCATGGTTTTGAAAGCCGACCATCACAAGGAATTTACAAGTTCAAACTAAGCATAGGCGGTTGCTAAGCATTTAGATGCATTCTGAGTCGAAAACGACTAGGTCAAAAATCCTCTGTTGATAATAATCACGATATTGGAACTTGACCTAAAGTGGGGTTTGAGGCCATAAGAATGTGTGCTTAGGTCTTATAAACTTGTCCTAGAAGTTTCATTACGTTTGGATGTCATTTGATGCTATAATGGGTATGAAATGTTTGCCGATGAGCGATTTTGGTGATTTCAGTCACTTGAGTGTAGCTTGAGTTAGATGCGAGTCGTTAGTTGTTTTCCGAGAGATTGACAACCTCTTGTAGCCTCTATGCACTAGTCCAGTCAGCTTCGTCCCATGGTTTGAAAAATTCATCGTGGTTCTCACTAATACTGCAATAAGATAGGATGGTGAGGTTAGACATGCGTCCCACATTTGGCACAGCTGCCGGGGATCAAAGAGACCTAAACTAGGGAAAAACATCAGCATCTTGTGTAGTTGTCCTTTAACTTCCTCTAGGTTCGCCTAGAGTTCAAAACTTTCTTTTAGAAACCGCATAGCTCAAGATTGTCGTCTTTTGCTGTGTAGAAGTAGCTTGGAAGTAATCGTACTTGCTGAGTACCTTTAAGACTGTAGGATTGTAGATTTAGATTAGGATTTGGAGAATTATTGGTAGACGAGACAAGTCTTAAGATCACGACTCTCAAAAACTCTGAAAAAATTACCTCCCCCCCCGATAGTGACCTCTGAGTGCCAATTTATAGGTGTTGGCTGCTTGGATTATGGTAATTGCGGTGTGATTAGGGTAAGCTAATCGGGGAGACAAAGCAAGTGGTGGGCCCAGTGTGGTTGACCCTAGCTTTGTTTTGGGAGGTTATTAAAAAAAATGAGAATCTCTAGGTGGGCCTTTGTGACCATCACCTAGAAACAAGTAGGAATTTTACAAGGCTTGGGTGAAAACTGAAGAAATGATGAACATAACCTACAAATTACTAAAAATGATGTCATGGTTGCGTGATGCTGGCGAATGGTGTGTTGCCGGTGCATCGGTGTAGCGCGTACTTCTTTTCGGGGTCGGCCGGGGCATGCCTTCGGCACATTTCCTCTTTTTGTTGTTGGCTGCGCGTGCTTTGGGTGTTCTCCTTCTTTTTGTCGATGTCGATGGCGTAGGAGCCTCTCTTTTTTTGTGTTTTTTTAAAGTGCGTGCGTATACACTTGTCGTGTGTATATATGGGTGCATGAGGGTATCTGTATATGTGTGTGCGAGCGTGAGTGTGTGTGTATATGTAAGTGAATGTGTGTGCGCGAGCGTGCATGGGAACGGGCATTGTGTATGTAATGTATATATATATATATATATATATATATATATATATATATATATTCTTATTTTTTTTATTTTTTGGCAAAGATGACACAGATACGGGGGGGGTGAGGATGGTGAAAAGGGGGGGGGGTGCGTGCACATCGTGTGTGTGTGTGTGTGTGTGTGTGTGTGTGTGTGTGTGTGTGTGTGTGTGTGTGTGTGTGTGTACAGAGCGCGCATGTGGCGGGCGTGGAGCCAGGCAGCTTGTGGGCGAAAACAGAGCGCGAGAGAGAGTGAGAGTGGGGGGGAAGATGGTGAGGGGGGGTGTTTAGAGGGGATAGGGGTTGGGGGGCTGTGGATGGAAGTGGGCGCGCGCGCAGGTTGGTTGAGCGCGAGGCCCGGGAGGGGGGGTAGCGACAGCGGGCGCAACAAGGAAAAGGGGGGGGGGGGGGGGGGGTGAGGGTGCTTAGTCAACGAGAGAGGGAGCCGGATTATTTGGCCAAGGGTGGTTCCCACCAAGGGAAGAGGGGAAGAGAGGGGAAGATAGGGGTTGTGAGGGAATAGGGGTAGAGAGAGGATATGGTGGGGGGGTGTTTAGAGGATAGAGGAACAGAGGATGAGAGAGATAGAGGGAGGGAGAGGTGGTGCTTGCCCTAAGGCCCGCCGTGGCTACTTCCAAGAGAGAGAGAGAGAGATCTAGGTGTAAATGGGGGGGGGGGGGGGGGGTTGCTTAGGCCAGTGGTCCGCTAGGGTGGGGAGAGGTAAAAGAAAGAAAACAAGGGGGGGGTGCTTAAGGCCAAAGGGAGTGTGGACGAGAGGAGGTGGGGGTACGGCCTGCCGGGGCTGGAGTGTGGACAAGAGAGAGAGAGAGAGAGAGAGAGAGAGAGAGAGAGAGAGAGAGAGAGAGAGAGGAAGAGAGAGAGAGAGAGAGATACTATCTGTGGCGGCCCGCCGTGGCTGGAGTATGACAGAGATACCACTGGCACCTACCGGGCCGGATGATGCAGCGGTAGAGTAGGAGAGAGAATATAGCAGAGTCGGGCAGTAAGAGAGAGGATAATCTTGTGGTCATAATGGAGGGGTGTGGCCAAACTGGCGGCACCCTACCGGTGGTTAACCTTGGGGGGGGGGGGGGGGGGGGGGTGAATGCTAAAGGCCCTTTTTTGTTTTTGTTTTTTTTTTCTTTTTGGTAACAAACCCTCCCTTCCTTAGGGTGTGGTTTTCACGGGCATGGTTTTGAAATCTAGCCATCACTAGGAATTTACATGTTCAAATCAAAAACTAAGCATAGGTGGGGTATTGGGGCATCATTGCTAAGCATTTAGATACATTCTGGGTCAAAAACGACTAGGTCAAAAATCCACTGCTGTTAATAATCGCGATTTTGGAACTTGACCTAAAGTGGGGTTTGAGGCCATAAGAATGTGTGCTTATGTCTTATAAACTTGTCCTAGAAGTTTCGTTACGTTTGGATGTCATTTGATGTTGTAATGGATGTGAAATGTTTGCCGATGAGCGATTTTGGTGATTTCAGTCACTTGAGTGTAGCTTGAGTTAGATGCGAGTTGTTAGTTGTTTTTCGAGAGATTGACAACCTCTTGTAGCCTCTATGCACTAGTCGAGTTAGCTTCGTCCCATGGTTTGACAAATTCATCGTGGTTCTCGCTAACATTGCAATAAGATAGGATGGTGAGGTTAGACATGCGTCCCACATTTGGCACAGCTTTCGGGGATCGAAGAGACCTAAACTAGGGAAAAACATGAGCGTCTTGTGTAGTTGTCCTTTAACTTCCTCTAGGTTCGCCTAGAGTTCAAAACTTTCTTTTAGAAACCGCATAGCTCAAGATTGTCGTCTTTTGCTATGTAGAAGTAGCTTAGAAGTAATCGTACTTGTTGAGTACCTTTAAGACTGTAGGATTGTAGATTTAGATTTGGAGATTGATTGGTAGACGAGACAAGTCTTAAGATCACGACTCTGAAAAACATAAAAAACACAAGAAAACGAGTGTTTATGGACACTTTCCACAACCCCATTGCATGAGAATCTAGGAGTAGGGTAAGTAGGATCCGAGGTGGATTTCAGAACATTGATCTCTCTAAAAGAATCAAGTGTGAGTTGTTATTGGAAGTTGCAGAATTTCAGGTCTACGGCTAGAAATAGCTTGAAAAGACTCGAATCCACTCAATCCAACTGGAGAGTAAGCCTAAGAGTTGTCCGAACCAGTGGGTAAGCTCAAAAACACTTTGAGGTAAAAATTTCCAGAGATGGCTAAAACTCATATTATTTACTTTTTCTTGACATTTTGGGCCAAATTAAGTTTTGACTTCATTCATATGCTTAAAATACATCATGTAAAGACTCTCTTTGAGAAAATTGCAAAAAAGTGCTCATTTCAAGCCTAAAGTTAATAATCGTGATTACTAACTTTCTGCTCTAAATTGGCCAAGGTTCATACTATTGACTCATTGCATGTGTAAAAACAAATTTTGTAAAGGCCCAAAAGATTTGGATCACTAAATTGGTAAAAAATTGGGTAAAAAACTAAAGTGTGTACTGGCTTTTTGAATCTTAAGTATAAATTTGGGAAAAATTTATCCAAACTTGTTGAAATTTGTTTCATAGGCTTATGTTGATGTGATAAACATGTATATGCTCAGTTGACCAAAACTTTGTAAAAATTTGTCAGAAGTAAATAATCACGATTATTTACATCTATCCTATTTTTAAATTTTTGGACCAAGTCTGCATACCACTAGCTTCACCATGTTGTAATAAGTTCACAAACCAAATTTGGTAAGATTTGGATCACTGGAGTGAAATTTGTGACTAAAATTGTAAAGTTAGTCTACGGGGACAGATAATTGATAACCCATTTGACCAAAAATTGTCCAAACTTGTTCAAACTTGCCCAGGGACCTTAACCTAAGGTGCTTAACAGATTTGTGTCAAAGTTGGGGCAAAAACTTGCAAAAATATGTCTGGAGTAAATAATCTCAATTATTTACATCTGCTTCAAAACTTGATGATTTTGCAAATTTGAGTATACCACAAGGTCAAGCACATGTACATCAAGTAGACCTCACAAATCAATTTTGGTGAAATTTGGATCCCAAAACTGAGACTTAAGCCGCCAGATTCTCAAAATCAGAGTCTGCAGACACCAAACAATTAATAAACTTGATCAGAATTGGTCCAAACTTGTTGAAATTTACCCAGAGACTCTAACAAGTTGTATATTTGCCAAACCTATCAAAAAAGTGCAAAAAAGTGACAAAAGTAAATAATCGTGATTATTTACTTCTACTATCCAGAGACATCATTTTTTACTTTTGAACTTATACAATGATAGACCAACACAATATAAAGACACAGGGAAATTTTGGGTTCAATCAGATCAAAATTGGTACAGATACACTCAGTTTCCAGATTGCAGATCAAACCTTTGAATTCTGCTAAAGTCGAATCTAAAACTCAAATTTTGACTCCCATAGCTCGATTTGAAGTGATACACAGAGACCAATCACGAGAGTTCTCAAGAGCTCTAATGTCTTTATAGAAGAATAGCTAACTTGATTAAATTTGTACAGGAATCAGGTTGCAGACAAGGAATCAGTGGCTTGACATAAAGTTGCAATTGAATCGAGTACAAATTGACGACAAGTCAATCCAAAGGTGAGTACTCTATCCAGGGCTTCATAAGTCTATATGAACCTTAGATCTGGTCATGTACAAGGAAATCAGAGCATACTCGAAGAAACCTCCAGTAGAGTATCTACCGAAGAAAGCGTGAATCAAGACAATTACTTGCACACAATTCCTGAAGAAGTCTCAGACACTTTTTCAGATTCGACATCCGAAATGTCTTTTTCCTTGACTCACTCAAAAACTGGAACGACAATGCGCTTATATAGCATATAATATCTTTTTACAAGTCTAACCGTCATGGAGCCCAGGTTTACTTGAACCCTAACGAGGAGTATGCTATTCGCATTGATGACCATGGTATTGAGTTCGAAGAAGAGGTTAGGGCAAACAAACAAGGAAAAATGTACGTGGATCGAAATGGAACTCAGTATTTATAGGTCGAAAACCCTGACATGATAGACCAATGGGGGCTAGAAGTAAACACCATAATTCCATATATGTCAGCAAAAGAAGGACCACCAACTTTAGAATTCGAGGGATACGATCAAGTAGACTTGAGCCTTTGAAATGTCTTAGTACGGATATCCTAGGATCAGAGTCTATTGTTGGAAAGATAGAAACATAAAAGATCTTTTGTGGACTTCTCATGCCAAACCAGGACAATTAACGGCCATGAAGATCATCTATATCTTCAAGATCAAAAGGGATCAGCAGACCTACCAACCTACCTGTTTAGGGATTGTTATAACAATAACTTTGTTATGATGACTCCTAAGGAGGTAGAATAAACCAAATACCAAGGGTATTCCATACGGGATTGGATATTGGGGCAAGGACCAGAAACAATTCCAAGAGAGGACCACCATGACAGATCATATGAGAGTAATGTGAAGAAACCAGAAACCACCTCATCAAGTAGAAAACTGGGTGACACTAAGGCCAGTCCAGGGCTACATGAGTCACTATTTTCAATAGACTAGTTTGAAGGACTCGGAACAGGACCAACTCCAGAAGAGACCTGGAGTTGAACCAAATAGACGTGTCAGACCATCTGATTTTCAAAAATGGGTCAAAAAATATAGTGTATTAGGGGATCCATATGACCACTTAGCAAGCTTTAAGCAAGTGCTAAGAGCAGAGCGTATATTCGATTTCCATACTCAATTCGAGGGGTTTGGAATGACATTAGAAGGAAAGCATTGACATGGTTCCAAAACATTCCACCAAGGTCAATCATGGACTTGAACACATTAGCTCAAGGATTTGTAGCTGCTTGTTCCAAAACGGAGATTAAACATAATACGGTAGCTCAAATCTACAACTTTAAACAGAAACATGGTGAGTGTGTTAGGGATTGTGCAACTCAAATGAAACAATACATTGCCAGATGCCCAGAGATGGAGATACCTTCAGAAGAACGACTTGTATCTTTGTTTCTGGAAGGATTGCTAAACAAAGAACTTCATGCTATACTCTATAGTAAAAAGCATACAACCCTAGAAGCGTGTGTGTGTCTGATGCGATTGACCTAGGTGACAATTGCGAGATCTTAGATAAAGAAGAAGATGTCCCTAAGGATAACCAAAGCGAGAAAATAGCATGCACAAAACCAGCACAATTGGAAACGGCTGCTGCACACCACTCTCAGCCATAGAAGATATGCTAAAAAGGATGAACGACATGATGAACAATATGCAAAAAGCACCTATGAGAGGATCAGGACAAGGGATACCTCCACAGGGACAACCAATTACGCCCCAAAAATGGTGTGAAATTGAGGGTAAATGGACCAACCATGAGACCCATGATTGCTACTTCAGATCAAAGTATGATGGGAATGTTCAGTACGTGCCCATGAGGCCACAAGGACAACCCATGTAAAGATATTAGCCTAATATGGCCCAAGCTCAAAGACCACCAATGGGTATGGAAAGACCTCAACCTGTGTTGGGACAACAACCTCCATATTTAGGACATAATGAGGTTCATGTAAAGTACATGCACTCTAGAGGAGTCATAGATGAACAAGCATTAGTGCCTATTACACCCTATGTAGAGCCTAGTCCATCTACAGTAATGGTAGAACAAGATTGGTATAGTCCACATCACGACCAATGAAAGAAACCATGACTTATGCTCCACCAGAGCTCGTACCAATGTATTATGTAGCTAATCAAGGTGTCAGACCTCCCATGGGAAGACCCATGATGAAGCTTAGAACAAGAAACTGTCATAACTGTGGTGTTGATGATCATTGGAAGAACGAATGTCCAGATCCTAGCAAAAACCTCAAACCAATTGAAGCCTATTGCATACAATGTTGCAAAAAGAGAGGACACTTTTCAGAAGATTGTCCTAAGAATCCTTTGAACAAGGGAAAAACTGTTGTAAACGTAGTCCAAATGATGCCTAGTAGCTCATCAGAGAGTGAAGCGATTGTTCCAATCAAGGTAATCACTAGATCCCAGGCAAAGAAAAAGAAACAAAACTTCTCTCATGATTCGGAGAACACAAAAGTTTCGTCTCAAAGAATCAAAAGGAGCAGAAGCAGAAGATATGAGATAAGAAAACAAAAACAACGGGGTTGAAATCAAAGAGAAAGCAAAAATGCTAGCCCAGGACAAGTTGAAAGAAACTGGCAGTGAATTCAAGGAAACAACCGTGAAATCTAGCAGGATCCATTCTGGTTTATAAACTTTGAGCCTATTAATGCTGCCTTGGAAGCCTACCAAGCAGGACTTAAAGCAGGCCAAAACATGGAAAACAATGGAAAAACTATACATCTCAGACATGGAAGCAACAAAGTTGGAGGCTTATCAAAATTTGGTAAGAATCACACAGAAATGCTGGATAAACAAAAACCCAAGCTTGAAAGTATTGCAAAACCTGAAGAGCTTGCGGTAGAAGGAACGAAAGCAAAATCTGATATGGTGGCAGAACCCCATCTTGAAACAAATGAACCAGTGCTTATAGTGCCTGACAACGAAGATGCCTTAGACAGAATTCCATTTGTAGAGGAAGACTGGCCACGACACTTATGGAAAAAAGTGAGAGAGATCAATGATGAAGCCTAACATTAAAGTCAACTCCTATAGAGGAAGTCTGGTTGGATAACCTACCTTCTGATATTAACATGGATTTACAATCCTTGTATGGGGATTGCGGACCGGAAGCTTCAAGAATGTCTAAACCATTGACATTAAAAACATTACCTTCTTACTTGGGAGATAACGAAGATGAATCCATCGTTTGCAAGACCACTCAAGTAAAAAGAGCTGAATAGACCCTAGAAGTAGACAACATTCATTCAATTATGTCTACACCCATCCAATGCACTCTTACATTAGGAGAACTGTTGAAACTCAGACCATACTTGTGGAATGATTTACAGAAAATCCTAGAGAAGGTGGGGATTAACGGGTTAATCTCTAAGAATTTGGGAAAATTAAAAAATGAAATGGAAAACAAAGAGATTCGATCAGTTCCTATGAACAAGGTCGGAGAATATTATGAAGGGAAAGAAGGAAACACCACCCTCCCAGTGAAATATAATGACATTGAAACCATGGCAATACTGGACAGTGGAGCTGGCATAGCCATAGCCACTAAAGCACTATGGGAATCCTGGGGACAGCCAGACATTAGACAAACATGAATGAAATTGTAGTTGGCTGACGGGCACATTGAGAGACCACTAGGGCGTGCTTGAAAAAGTGATAGTCAATTCCTGTGGAATTGAATATCAAGACACTTTTTCCATAGTAGACTTTGGAAAAAAACTCAACTATGAAATCATATTGGGAAGACCTTTCATGCGACAGGTACAGCTTATCCAAGATTGGGGAAACAACTATCTGTACTTAAAACAGGTGGGATCTATAACAAGAGTCAATCTAAAAGATCACACTTATAGAGATGTATTGAAAACACCCATCCAAGAGTTTGATTCAGTCTCTTCGGCTAAAACTAAACTCCCATCTTGGTTAAACAAAGACACTCCTATTTGGATGTGTGGAGCTTCAGAAAATGGAAGCTTAAGACGAGAAGAATGTATCCTAGAAAGGGACTACACAGACAAAGCCTACGTACCTGAACCCTTTACAGAGCATTTATTTGAGCCATTCGAGTGGATTCAAATTTTAGCGACAATGGATATATGTGTGAATACGTCTATGCCTACTCAATTTTGCAATGAGGATGGCTACGACATAATTCCCATCCAAATGATGTCAGTCCTCAACATTGAAAATGAAGATGAGGAACCCAAGGACTTGATGAAAGCTCAACAAGTCTTTTCATACCTCTATTACGATGCAACTAATGAGTTAGATGAACACTCTGCTACCTCAGAAGATTCGGGTCAGAAAAGAGCATACGAGAGCTAAGTTACATTAAAGGGAGGCGAGAAAAAAAAATTGACTTTCCAAACCAAAAATCAAGAAGACAAAACTGGTATAGACAAAAGAGAGACACCAATATCGCGAAAACACAACCTATGCCATCCGTCTCCAGTAAAACACAATTTTTGATGCACATAGATACTAATGATTGTGTCAAGGACAAAATAACTGACAGATATCCTTCAAACAAAAACTCAAAAATGTCTCAGACATCGAGAAAAGCAAGGAAGGGTACTCAAGAAAAATCTCAGGATAGAAAACCACTCATGACCAGAGTCGAGCAGAAAAAGAACTATCAAGAGTTGAAAAAAGCTCTAATGGAGATATACACAACTGAAATAGAAACCACGGAAGAGAATGGTAAGGATGTAATGCATGTTCCATCCCATTACAAAAAGTATACTCTCCAAGATCGGAAAATCATAAATTAACAACCTGTTAGGGAACTACGAAAACAAGGCGAATCTTACAGAGGGCGTAAAAATGCTAAAAGGGTAGACTTGGTTGAACCAGGAGAAGAGCCTAGACCTGCTTACATTGAGAATGACCTAACAGAAGAAGAAGAAAAGATTTTGTTGAGCTTGTTAAAGGAATACCGAGATATCTTCGCTTGGTCTTACAAGGATCTCAGGGTGTTGATCCAGAAATCTGCCAACATACTATACCCATGAGAGATTATGTGAAACCAAGTAGACAGAGACCATACACATATTACGAAATATTTTCCAAGAATATCAAAGAAGAGATTGAAAAACTAAAAGAAGTTGAATTTATTTACGAAATTGAACACACAGATTGGGTGTCTCCAATTGTGGTAGTACCTAAGAAGAATGGGAAATTACGAGTGTGTGTTAATCTCAAAAAGATGAATGCATCTACCATTAGAGACAACTTTCCTCTTCCAATAACTGAGCATGTTTTAGAATGAGTTGCAAGAAAAGAATCTTACAGCTTCTTAGACAGCTTTTTGGGATACAATCAACTTTTGGTTGACCCAAAAGATCAGCATAAACTGCTTTTGCAACAAAATGGGGTATCTTTGCCTATTGGGTTATGCCGTTTGGGTTAACCAATGCTCCAGCCACATTTCAGAGGTTGATGAGACATGCTTTCAAAGAGTATCTTCGAAAATTCTTAGAAGTATATATGGATGATCTATGCGTACATTCGTCAATCCGGGCTGATCATTTTGAACACCTCAAAAAGGTATTGGAGAAATGTAGACTTTATAGGATTTGCTATAAATTTTGAAACGTGCACATTCATGGAAGACAAGGAAAAATTCTTGGACATATAGTGTCTAAAAATTGCATAGCTACTGATATTGAGAAGATTCATGTCATTGCTGAATTTCCTAGACCAACAACAGTCAAGGGGATGCAAGCCTTTATGGTACATTGTGGATATTACCGACGGTTCATCTACATGTACGTTATAATTGCAAAATCTATGTATAGCTTGATTACGCACTTTGAATGGACTGAGGCATGTGAACAATCCTTCATGAAGCTTAAGCAAGCTCTCACCTCAGCTCCAATATTGAAAGCACCAGATTGCGATAAGGTATTCCACGTACATGTAGATGCTTCTAATTTTGCTATCGATTGTATACTAGCTCAACTAGGAGACGAGAAAATTGACTTTCCTATTTCTTATGCTAGCCGACAATTGAAAATGGCAGAAAATAATTACACCACCACCAAAAGAGAAGGACTAGGAATGATCTATGCCGTTAAAAATTATAGACATTACATATTAGGCAACAAGTTTGTGTTCTTTGTGGACCACCAAGATTTGTTTTATTTGGTCAACAAGCCATGCAGCACAGGGAGAATAGTGAGATGGTTCATCATTCTTCTCGAATTTGATTTCACTGTGGTTGTAAAACAAGGCACTACACATCAGTGAGCAGATCATTTGTCAAGGATTGTTTTGGGGGAATCACCTAAAGGGTAGACAATGATCTACCATATGCCTATTTGTTCTCCATGGAAATGATACCTAGATGGTCGGAAAACATTGTGTCATTGATGACAATAGCTCAAGTGGATTCACAAATACCACTTCCTGTTACAATCAATTTAATCAAGGAATCGGCTATGTATCAATTACTAGCAGGAAGACTATACAAGAGAAATCGGGACGGGATATTGCTTTTATGCATTAACCCTGAAGAAAAAGAACAATACCTAAGTCAACCACATGTTACCATAGTAGGACTTCACTTTGCGAAAGACCAAACTATGCAACGAATCTTGAGACTTGGAGTATTTTGGCCGACTATGAGGAGAGATGTTAGATCTTTTGTAAAAGATTGCCCTCAATGTCAAAAACAAACACCTATTCCTCATGTAACATTGTTTCAAATGTCACCTATTCCTAAGTGGATTAATTATCTGGTTACTTACTTATCGAGCCAAAAATTTCTTGAGGATATGAGTAAATGCCGTCAAAGAGAAATTGAAACTGAAGCAAGAGACTATGCTCTTATTGGGAACCAATTGTATCGGAGAGGTAAAGATCAACATTTTCATCTTTGTGCAAATAAAAACGAGTATATTCCGATTATAGAACAAGCACAAGCTGGATTAGCTGGAGGTCACTTTTCTAGTGAGACCACCGCAAGAGTGATCTTGATGGCAGGCATATGGTGGCCAACAATTTTTGCAGATGCCAAAGAATATGTTCGAAGGTGTGATGCTTGTCAACAAGCAAAAATGCCAACACGAGTAGACAGCATTCCCTTAAGACCAATGATGGGGGTTAGAGCCTTCGCACAATGGGGTAGAGATTTTGTTGAACCGATATAGCCACCTACTTATAGAACCCAAGCTCAATATATCATTGTAGCTACGGACTATTTGACCAAGTGGGCCGAGGCTACGGCGACTCAAAAGAATGATGCCAGAACTACTGTTGCATTCTTATATGAGTATGTATTCATGAGATATGGATTGCCAATAGAGATTGTCAGTGATCGGGGAACTCATTTCCTCAATGAGGTAATAGAGTATTTGCTTAATGAGTTTATGGTCATCCATAACAAATCAGCTCCCTATCATCCACAAGAAAACGGACAAGCTGAGCATACGAATAAAATTCTTAGCTCGATGCTGACCAAAGTGGTTAGTTTAGGAAGGACAGACTGAGAAATGAAATCTCCATGCTGCTCTATGGGCTTATCGAGTTTCATTCAAAACAGCTCTAAATGCTACACCCTTTAACCTTGTTTATGGTCTTGATGCCATACTGCCAATAGAGTTTCTATTGCCGACATTAAGGATAGCACAGAATCTTGAGTGGATTAGATATGAATTGTCAGAAAGCCTTGAAGATTTGAAAAAGCTAGACGAGCAAAGGCTAACTGCTGTAGCTCATATCTATGCACAAAAGCGGAAACAAAAACATTTTTTTGATTCCCACCTAATCACAAAAATCTTCGAGAAAGGAGCCTTAGTTCTAGTCTATTCCCTTAAGCAACACATTTCCAAGTTTAAGAAAAAGGAAAACGGACCATTTATCATTGAAGATGTATCTCCAAGTGGAGCAGTAAAATTGTCCACCTAGATGGTGAACCAATGGCTAATTGGATTAGTGGATGTCGTTTAAAGAAATACAATTTTCCACTAATCAATGAATTGCTAGAGAGAATGCATGCAGCCAAACAAAGGAAGATCAAGCGACATCAGGTTATTGATGAAGCCCAAGAGGAAGCTAGACTTAGGGTACTCAAGCGTAAAGCTGCTCTCAAGAATCAACAGATACCAATTCCCATCAACACTTTGGAAATAGATGATCGACAATGGGAATTACCTAAAGACACAGTTTCAACAGATGACAACTGGTTAGATGGAATGGATCTGCGCATCAAAGTACCGGTCAATAACCATAGCACCAATGCTTTGGTAGACACAGGAGCTAGAGTGAATGCAGTCAGTTATTCCACATACAAGAAGGAAACAAGTCAGGGATTGACAGCAGGAATAGCAACAATCAAAGGATGCAACAAGAATCCAACTCCAAAATTGGGAGTAATCAACTTGAACGTGATAGTACATGGATGTTCATGTCCTCATCAGTTTGTATGCTTGCCAGATGAATACATGAATGAGACGATGATTCTTGGAATTCACTGGATGCGTACATACAAAGCAATACCAGATTGGGATATGAATCAACTAAAGTTATCAACTAAAGGAGGGCAACTCATTGTTCCAATTTTACCAAGTAAGGAGGAATGGAAAAGAAGCAATCAGCAGACCAATCCATGAAGCCAATCTTCTCTATCCCCTCGACAATCAAATGCTACATGTAGCATGCAAGGAGTCAGGAAAATTTGGGTACCAAAAGCACAGCTTACGGATAAACCAAATTAGATCGCCTAAAACTTCACCAAAGAAACAAAAGAAGGTCCCAAGGGTTCGAACACAGAATCGAGCATCTCCGAGCAAGGAACCTAACATGAAAAGGGTTTGGAAGAAAAAGGAGCACTTATCTTCTCCAGAAACTACGAAACCAATCAAGCAATGGCGAGTTAATTCTCAACAGACTCCACCACACCATGCAGCACCAAGCCGACCGAGCTACCAATGGAGAGAAAAAGCTCGACAACAGTCGAAAGTGCTACCAACAGCTTAAGCAATCAGAGTGCTAAAGCACCCTGATGGTACAATCAAGTAGAGAGCACAAAAGCTACAAGATTTTCTCTTTGGAAGACATTAGCAGCAAACCTCGACATCGAAAACCCTTGAGATAATTACTCAAGACCCAGCTCTTGCACAGCATATTGGTTTGAATTGCATTGATCTTCATATCATGGTAGATCCAATCATGGCTATGCATAGACACAATTGTTCAACCCATGCACACAGTCGTCCCAGAGTACGCCATCTAGGAGGGGTGAAAGGGCACTAAGTACTAAGTAATTAAGGGTAATGTTTGAAGAGGGAGAAAAAAGTTCTATGTTAACGTGTGATTTTTTTGCAAAATTACCTAATAATGTCCTTATAATTCATCACAAGGGAAAATTCTCTGATAATATCTTCCCGATGAGTGTAAATAGTGTATATACTAACAAAAATCATCAAAAATAATTCTTTTTTGGATATTTTTCATCATTTTTGTTGATAAGGAGGCTCAAAAATAGAGAAATCCAACAAAAAACAATAAAGTTGTGTTTTTCAAGGGATTTTCTTAATTATTGGATTTTTACTTTACTTTTTTAGAGCATTTTGCTATTTTCTTTGATTTTTTCATATAAACAGGTCAAAATTAATAATAAATAGCAGGGAAGCTCATGTGGAAAAATGGAAGACACGATGGTGATCAGAAAGACAAGGCGGACAACCTCAAAAAATTTCAATGAAATCAGAGAAGATGGAAGTGGGAAGCCTAAATTAGGTAGCCAAGCCTACTTTTGCAAAATTCTTACAGAATGAGCTACAGGAATCCGATCAGGGAAATTTTTGAGTCTAACATAGATTTCACGGCTTAGTAGTACTAACGGGGGAATCTGGGGAAATTTGGTTCGAGAAGTCCAAGTATAGATATCCATTGTAGGCTAAAACCACCTCATTTCCACTTGGAGCCTTTGCAGAGAGAGATTTCGACCTCTTTTGCACGACATTTTCGGAGCCCACAGTTGACCATTTTCAACATCGTCTCACACGAGACATGAGGGGTAAGTTCTTTACTCGATAATTTTCCATTTTCTACGGCCGGTAGCTAGTCTAAAGCCTTAGAAAAAACCCTAGAAAAAGAGCAGTGCACGAAGACCTACAACCTAAAACTGACCATAGCGGCCTGCCAGCTTGACCAAGTCGGATGGGATTTGAACCATAGCATGCCCTAACATAATAGAACCTTTCTATACCATCAGATGACCATTCAACTGGGGTCAAGGGAGTCCCCAGTAGAAAAGTTAGGTTGTTGGCAAATGCCAGAATTCCGATCTAACTCCACAGATGGCTTGCTAATGAGGTCCATATACAATGTATATGATTGGTTTGATAAAATCCATCAAGCAAAGCCCTAGAAAAGCAAAAAATGGCTGGAAGGTTACAAAGCGTCAAATTCGACATACGAGGCCAAACTGACTCCAAATGAGCCAGAATTGGACAGGTTGCTTCACGAACATGTTACGAACAAGTCCAAAGTCTCAAAGTTGACCGACCAACCCAACAGACAGAGTAGTCACAAAAAACGGTGATTTCAGAGTCGATAGAGCACAAAGTAATTCCGGCATGACCAAACTTGACCAAATTCAATTTAGGACTTGTATTAGGTGTATGAAACATGTCTAGGTCAAAATTTGTGGGTTTTGCAAAGTTTTTGTCACTGAAGTTAATAATCACAATTATTTACTTTTGCATCAGTTTTGCTTGGAAATTGTCATATCATATCACCTATCATGTGTACACACCTATTACATGCCAAAAATCAAGTATGAGCCAAAATGACCACCCATTACTTGTAAAATTGCCAAAACACAAAGAAGTCTTTGCAAGCCAAAATTTGGATTATGAACAACTTTTCTTGATCCAAATCACCTCATATCTCATACCCAAGGTCTATACCATGCTTAGAACCAATTTGTACAAAAAAATGTCAATTTTGGAAGGAAAGTTAATAATCACGATTATTTACTTTTTGGTCAAAATTGGGGAATTTTGATATTTTGCCATCATATATCCAAAGTACATGTCGTGATAAGCCCACTAGCCAACTTTGAATCAATTTGGAGTTCAAATCTCAAATTTCCTTTATATCTACTGTTTCAGCGACCTAAAGCCAAAATCTAGAACCATTTTCAACCTGTGCATCCAAATGAACCCATAATTCACTCAGAGCATGTATTGGGTATATACTTCAAGCCTATATAGCCAAGTCTTGCAAAAAGTTGGAAATTTTCCTCAACTGTAAATAATCATGATTATTTACTTTGGTTGCAAATTTTTTTTTTGACCATACAGATTTGTTCCTTGCATGATTTTATGCATCTTTGCTTGTTCAAAAATTGATTCGAAGCAATTTGGACCAAATTGTCAGCATTTCAGTTTAAAAGGACATTCCAAAGAAAAATCTGACAAATCTGCTAACTTTGCACTCTATTCATTGAGCAGGAGCAATGCAAGTAGCGGAGAGGGCCAAGAAGAAGCTAAACCAGCCTAGAGAAACTACAAGAGCTACCTGCTTATCAACTGGACCCAAAGTCATTCAAAGCGGCAAAGGCATCCTACCTTTCTAGAGAACAGTTGGAAGAGCACCACACTATGGTCTTCACTGGTAGGTTCAAGAGTGAAGAAGGGCATTAGGTGGAGCTGCAACTCCTGCCTAAAGAGGTCTAAGATGTAGCTGCCAAGCTAGAGACCAAAGAGGCTAACCGCAGGTTGGGGCTCAAGCATTTCTACGAACAAGAGCCTTGCGGAGTGGACTTTCAGAAAGCTTACAAGCTTCTATCCACCATCAAAGAGGACGGAACCGCACAAATATCTGACACCCAATGGAACAAGGTCGAGGTAGTAATCAGAAAAGAGATAGTGGCAGAGGCACTCAGATTGCCCACTAAAGGAATAACCATGCAGGCAAGAGACAAGAAAACCACAGGCACATTTACCAAGGAGATAGCCGCAGCTACATTCGCCGATCCTATCCACAAACAGGTGGAAGATCCAGCCCGTTTGTACCATCAACACTTCCATTTTTTGGCAAAAAGGCCACCAAGGTACACTACACCAAATCATTTCGTGGCCACCGCCTTCACTCAGGTTCTTAAGTCAACAACAAGGCAGCCTGTGGACCACGTGAAGTATGTCTTGACAACCTTGAAGGATACCAAGAAGGAAGGCAGAATCACATACTTGGGCATGCCATAGGTGTCCACTAGAATGGCGTATCATGCCATAGGCATGGCTGACAACCTATCGCCTGCCCTTGAATACATGGATTTTGGCAGCACAACCCTCTCCACGAGCTACAAGCTCAGGTCAAATGTCACAGGAGTCAGATGACGAGCTAGCTGACAGCTCACCAGAATCGCACAGTAGCAAGAGCTCTGACAACAAAGAAAAGAGAGCTCGGAGAGAAGATATGAAAAGGAAAGTTGTGGATGCACACCAAGAGGAGCCAGCTCAAAAACAAGCGTGTTTTGAAAAAGAAAAACAGGCTTACCAGCGCAATAGACAAGCACAAGGGAAGGACCCAGAAAAGTGGGTACCCACAGGACTGAAAGGACCTCGAACAAAGCATCATACCAGAAAAGAGGCAGATGATCCAATAGAAGAATGTACCAAGAGACCAAAGCCCTAAAGCTGAAAGAGACAGAAGAAGCTGCAAACAAAGCTGAGGAAACGGCTACACAAGAGCAAAGCCATGGATCTCCTTGACCCGCCTCACCGCCTCCGGAACAACAAGACCATCCCATGCCTAGCCCACCACCATCACCAACAGGCAAAGGTACCCATAAAGAAGTAGAGACTGAAAAAGAGAAAGATTCTAAGTGCACCCAACGAACAGAATCTACACAAGGAGCTGACCACCTCGACGGACAGAAGGAAAAAGAAGTCGAGCCAGCAGAACCAGAGCAGGCAGCAGAAGAGACTCAAAAGCCAGAAGAAAAAAAGACAAGTCAATCGGAACAGGAAACTGATAAGGAAGCCGATACAAAAAAAGAGCCTACCACTACACATGAGACGGAGCCCGAGCCAGAGAAGGAAGAAAGGCCGGCACCTAAAGAGACATCAAGGGTTGAGACCATACCATCTACTTCTACTCAGCGAGAAACTACCAAGGCATCAAAGCCTCAGGATGGCCAAGAAGAAGACCGACCATCTACCTCCACACAAGAACCACTTGCAATTACGACGCAGCAAGAAGCAACACATGAGGCTGCAGGCATATCCCAACTGGCACGACACGAGGAGTGGTAGATAAATGATGAAGTTATAATACAGGTCAATGAATATGCACGCGAGATGCAGGAAATGATGGAGAGACTCCGTTCAGCAGCTTTGAACCGCAGCACAAAGGCCAAGGAACTGGAAATGGTGATCGGCGCTCTTCAAGGAGAGCTAGAAGACAGGTTGATTATCATCATTGATCTCCAAAGGCAAGTGCAAAAGCTGAAGGTAGAAGCGGAACAGCATTAGATGGTCAGAGATAAACAACAAAAAGAAATGGAGGAGCTAGGTGATCTCCTCACCAAATTATCTAAGGCCTGCAAGGTAAAAGACGAGCAGCTGACATAAGTCACGAATGAACTTCTTACGACCTCTTTGTCAGCTCAAAAAATTCAAGTGCATTTAGATGTTGCCAATGCTTCCCTGCAATATTCTGAACAGAGAATCAATGATCATGCCATTTTCTTACGGCAAATAAGAGAAAACCTTGTTGTGCCCTCAATCAAGGGAACTGATGAAGTGTACAAGGCACTTGAAAAGAAAAACAAGGACTTAGAATTTGAATTAAAGCTTGAACAATCACAACGCAGAGACCTGGCACTGTTGCAGGGTTCAAAGATAGGAGGAGATCCTAAAGGAGATAGCAGAACTCAAGGCGATAAACCAACTCCCAGAGATGGAAAGCTAGACACGCAGAAGGAGGCAGGCACTTCAGAGCCGCCACAAATAGACATTCCCCCCTCGGTCTTGTTTGCTGAGTTTGAGACACATTCCACAGCAGAGCCGAGTGGTGATGAAGATTTTCAAATTCATATGTAGATACAATGCCAATGGTCCAGCTGTCAAAAGCTGAAGAAGACTCACTGAAGGAGAAGATCACCTTAGAGGTGGATGAGCAGTGGAAGGCCGCTATGGATTGAAAGTTGAGAGTTTTACACTTTGTCAACGTCACTCAACTCACTCCCAATCAGATCAACGCTCAATGGCACCAACAAGCCTTGCCGTACCCTCTCGTCAAATAGAACTATTACAGGTAAAAGAAAGGCTGTAAAAAGGATATGCACGAAGATGGCGCAGATAAAGGCCACCCAAAGTGGAGGTTAAGTTGGTTGAACAAGAATCCGAGATACCTGATTCTATTCACAAGAGCACCTGCAGCCCTACAAAGAGATCCAACATTATGTCCTGTACCCAGAGTAAGGACATGGCAAGCGCATGAAGCACTGCAGAAGAAGAGTCATTCTTGGAAGGAAACAAAGGCTTATGCTACGATCTGAGTGGGCAACATTCAGAAGAAATCCTTTACGGATTCTATACCATATGCATGTTCCTACCCTCGAATAATATGCTAGCCTTTGAAGAAGCATTCTACACTGGATTCTTCACCTGGCGAATGAAGATATTTGCATCGGTGATAAGCAACCTAACATCTAGGTTTGTAGGCTACTCAACGGGGGTGGAACTGAAGAATCAAGTCACCATGCAATTTTTGCAAGTGCTCAACAAAGAACGAAGAATCAAATACCAAAAGGCACTAGAAGCACTTAAAGACCGCCTCGCCCACTGTCAACCCGAAGATTACTTCAGCCCATAAAGCTATGTCAAGGGACGACAAAGGCAAGGAAGGGGGGAATTTTAGCAGCAAGCTAACGTGGACACCATTTTTCTAAGTTCTCCTTGTAAAACATTTATTATTTTCATAAATAGAGAATATTGTAACTCCCATTTTCTCGGATAAACCTTGTAATTAATGAGCTGGGGCTAAACGCTTCCAGATTCTATCATCCAGTCATTTCCCAGCTTTGGTAGAACTCCAAATTATTAGTTTTGACCACCCAAAAACCTTAGTTAAGGTATAAAAGCTAATTTTTATAAATTTTTTATAAGTTTTTGGATAAGAAATACACAACGTGAGCTAACGGCGCTCACTTCTCTCCTTCTTGCGCTTCCTACTCCCTCTTCGGTTGTCACATTGCAAATGCATTTGTTGCTTTACAACCGCAGGTAAGAGCTCTACGCATTGACGTAAGCCATTCACACTATTTCGTAGCTTTTGTCGTCGCCATCGACCCGCGGCCTAATTTTATCATAACTAAGAATTAACATGTTTAAATCAAAAACTAAGCATAGGCGGGGTATTGGGGCATCATTGCTAAGCATTTAGATGCATTCTGAGTCGAAAAACGACTAGGTCAAAAATCCACTGTTGTTAATAATCGCGATTTTGAAACTTGACCTAAAGTGGGGTTTAAGGCCATAGGCATGTGTGCTTAGGTCTTATAAACTTGTCCTAGAAGTTTCGTTACATTTGGATGTCATTTGATGCTGTAACGGATGTGAATTCTTTGTCAATGAGCGATTAGCTTTTGGTGATTTCAGTCACTTGAGTGTAGCTTGAGTTAGATGCGAGTTATTAGTTGTTTTTCGAGATATTGACAACCTCTTGTAGCCTCTATGCACTAGTCTAGTCAGATTCGTCCCATGGTTTGACAAATTAATCGTGTTTCTCGCTAATACTACAATAAGATAGGATGGTGAGGTTAGACATGTGTCCCCCACAATAACGGTCAAGAATAAGTACGCAATACCAAGGATTGATGAGTTGCTTGACCAATTACATGGAGCATCTATCTTCACAAAAATTGATCTTAAGTGAGGATATTACCAAATTCGAATCAAGGAGGAGGACATACCAAAGATAGGATTTAATACTCATTTTGGACATTATGAATTTACAGTTATGCCTTTTGGACTTACCAATGCTCCTGTAACTTTTAATCGTCTCATGACCACTGTGTTTCAAGAGTATCTTGATGATTTTATTCTTGTCTTCTTTGATGATATTCTAGTTTACTCAAGAGACCGATAAGAACGGAACAGTATGTGCAACGAGTACTTGAACTTCTCCGTCAAAGTCAACATTATGCTAAACGTAGCAAATGCACCTTCTTCACCAACAAGGTAGAGTATTTGAGATTTATTGTATCCAAGGATGGTGTTTCTACTGATCCAAGTAATATCAAAGCTGTTATAGCTTGGCCTACACCAAAATCAATATGAGAAGTACATGGATTTCTTGGTTTAACAGGATGGTATCGTACATTTATTCAATGCTATGCTAAGATTGCATCTCCATTGAGACTAATACACTTAAGAAGGCTAAATTGTTTACCTGCTCAAGCTAGTTTTGAGAAACTCAAAGAAGCTTTGGTGAATGCTCCAATACTACAACTTCCAGACTTCTCAATGACATTCACTGTGCTCACTGATGTAAGTGGACAAGCACGATGGAGTTCTATCTCAAGAAGGAAAACCAATAGCTTATGAATCTCATAAGTTACGTACACATGAGTTGAATAATCCTACACATGATTTGGAATTATTGGCCATTGTGCATGCTCTTAAAGTATGGTGACATTACCTTCTTGAAAGAAGATTTGAACTACATACCGATCATAAAATCCTTAAGTAGATCTACACCCAACCTGACCTTAATATGCGGCAACAAAGATGGATGGAGTTGTTGTGCAATATGATTTTGGAATCTAATATAAACCTAGGAAGGAAAATCTTTTGTTCGATGCCTTAAGCAGGAAGAGTATTGTAGCGCGGCTGTCACAACCTCTACTACCTCCTTAATTGACCTTATTCGAGAAGGCATGTCTCAGGAACCATATTACATAAAAATCTAGTGTTTGATGAACTTGAATAATCGCACATAGAAGCAAGAGAGGAAAATCAAAGGCTTCCACGTTGAAGGCGATGACCTTTACTTCAGTAACTGTCTTTGTATCCCAAATCAAGGTGGTATTAAACACTAGATACTACAGGAAGCTCATGATATACCTATAGCAAGACACCCAGGATACATTAAGACTTACTCTATGGTAAGGAAGAGTTTCTTTTGGCCAAGACTAAAGTGTCATGTGTTGAACTATGTTACAAGATTTTTAACATGTCAATGTATTAAAGTTGAACGAGTTTGATACCCTGGAAAGCTTCAACCTATTGATGCACCACAAATGGAATGGGAATACATATCCATGGATTTTGTTACAGGACTTTCTACATCTCTGGGATATGACTCTATTTTTGTGGTTGTTGATATGCTTACAAAAATGACCCATTTGTTTCCAGTGACAACTTTTATGGCTAAGGATATAGCTTAAGTCTTCATGAAAGGTGTCTTCATATATCATGGTTACCTCGACGTATAACTTCAAATCGCAATGCCAAGTTCACCTCAAACTTTTGGAAAGCCTTATTCTCAACTATAGTAACCTAGTTGGCCTTTAGTATTGCTTATCACCCTTAAAATGATGGACAAATAGAAAGGACCAATCAAACCATTGAATACATGTTAAGAACCTATTGTATGCATGAGCACATTAAATGGACTAGATATTTGTATTTGGTAGAATTTGCGTATAATTCCTCATTCCAATGCTCAATTGGGATGTCTCCTTTCCAAGCATTGTATGAACAAGAGTTTCTTACTCCACTCAAATGGGCAGACCCTCTCATACGAGTTCAAACATCTAAAGAAATATTGGATGAAATGCAGCATATTAAGGCTGCTCAAGATAGACAAAAGACTTATGCTAACCCTAAACGATCTATAAGACTTTTTGAAGAGGGTGATGTGGTATTTCTCATAGGGAAACCCAAAAATAGTTCCTTATCAATGGGTAAGTGTAACAAGCCCAGTGCCAGATATTGTGGACCTTTTGTAATCACAGAGAGAATTAATGACGATCAAGCTTACAGACTCTTGTTGCCACCACACATAAAAGTACATGATGTTTTTCACGGCAGCTTACTCAAGAAGTATGTACCTGATCCACAACACGTTCGGTGAGAATATGATTTGTGGTGGCTAAGGGCTGAAATTCCCTCATGGATTATGGTTGGTTCAGTGAGAATATGATTTGTGGATAAGGGCTGAAATTCCCTCATGGATTATGGTTGTGATTTTATAGTGGAATCCGGTGTGGCTCTTTGGTTTTTTTTTTGGATATGGTTATGGTGTCAAAATGCCTCATTCGAGTTGGGTGGAGTGATCACCCATGCGATGTGATTAGATTATGGTTTATGGTTTTGGAATTGGATCATGGAGTGATTTATATGGTTTATGGTAGACGTATAAAGGTAGAGACCCTATACAGTCTAACTTCTTGGAAAATATTGTTTGTACATATGGAAGGTGGTATTATGATTGGACTCACGTGTTATGTTTCTCATGGTAGCGTCGCTACAAGACTAGGATCACCTACATCGCTTAGCCTTAGATAAAAGGGTCGTTGACCTGGGGCTTTGCTGGATCGGGGGTATTGCTTAGATCTTCTTCTTTTTGTTAAGCTCATCTATACAATTAGTGCGTCGGAGGTTGAATAACCTACACGGATAACGCGTCGGAGATTTTGCCTCGGCTTTGCCTAAACACCTCATGTTGGGCATCGAAGAGACGTGGAGCCTAAACTGGTATGGTTGGTGTTGATACCCTACCACTTACTGGTACTTGGGACCCTTTCAGAGCTCAGGTTCATGGAGGAAGGTGAAGCGGCCTCAGCTTATGTCTGACTCAGGTAGGTTGGAGGCGTTCTCGCTCGCTCCCAACGAAGTGAAATTCTCTTTGTCCGTAGTAGAATGGGTTGACGGGTCTCTGCTAGTTATTTTTTCATATTCTTTTTTATGTTATGGTATACTTAGATTTTTTGTCATTACATTAATACATGGTTGGCTGTTTCATTTAGATAGTAAATTTAAAGATTCTCTGTTGTCATTCTCTCATGTCTCTGTGCACTCTATTTCACCCTCCACTATATTCTCTCTCTCTCTCTCTCTCTCTCTCTCTCTCTCTCTCTCTCTCTCTCTCTCTCTCTCTCTCTCTCTCCGCAATGCGGTGTACACATATATTCACCCTCCACAATGTTATATTTCTTTGAGTACACTTTCATTCATAACATCCATTTAGGGGTAGCACTAGTTGCTAGGTGCCTCTTGATGAAGCCCGGCTCATGTCCTAAACTACATGCCTTGTCGGACGTTGAGAACTCCTCCCCTATGCAAATGCTTCTGCAACTCTGATGTATATTGAAAATCATATAAAGTTGTAAATTGTATATTTTGTGCATAGACCCTTGGGGAGGGGTATCTCTCATGTAGGCTCTCAACTTCTCAATAAGCTTTGAGAAGGAGTTGGAGTTCTTGCACTTTCACCAAGTGAGAATGTAGGTGTATACCCCAAAGCACACCCCTTCCTTGCCTTGGTTGACCCCTCCTTGTAGCTCAAGCTTGAAGCTCATTGGACCCCTCTAAACCTAGTCAATCACATGCACAATGCATTTCAAGCAACATGGGTAGTCTTTGGCAAGTGTCCTCCTTACCTCTTTGAGAGAGAGAGCTTGAAAATATCTAGATATTTGTTGAATTGAACTAAAAGCTTATTGGACCCCTCTTTAGCTCATCCAATAGGATTCAAGCACACCATGTGGCTAAGCATAGGGAGAGCCTGACATGTGTCCATGTGCCCCTTGAGAAAGGGGGTTCCCTTTGGGTGAGTGGAAGGTTAAGTCAAAGATTCCCATAACTTTGGGGATTCCCCCTTCTTTGTAGGGTCTCTTTTTTACTCAATCCCCTCAAGCACGTTACCCCCCTATGCATGGGAAGCTTCTCAAGCACCTTAGTCAGCAAGCACGACAAGCAACTCAAGCACCTTAGTCAACAAGCACGACAAGCACCTCAAGCTTGGGTTGGGTTTCCACCTTAAGCTCAGCCCTAGCTTGCCTAAGGTCAAAGGACTTTTAACACTAACCATTGGAGGTCTTTAATGAAGCTCACCCTAAGGTCTTTAAGCTCCATTAGATAGCCTTGCTCTTTGACATATCATCTCTCATTTGGACCCCTTTATCATTGGCTTCGTGTTGAGATACACACGTAAGCACATGTCTATATTCTAACCCTTGTTCCGTTTATTATCCCACATTAAATGATCAGTTTAATATGAGAAAATCATTTGGGTTGATTAGATATTAGATTTTATGACATCCTCAACCAAGAAATCATTTGGTAATTATGTCTCAGCACCATCATATTGTAAAATGGTCATTCTACTACAAAGAAATCATTGGAAGGAGCACAACCATCCCAATCAACACAGAGGTGCATAGAGCTCCATCATCATGGACCTTGCTTAGATACACAATGTTGAACGGGTCGTAAAGTGCAGGGGGAGTATGTAGCATCTTGTCATCTAAGATACTCAAAATACCAATTCCTCACAAGTTCCTAAACCAACTAGTAATATTAAGTTTCCCCTAACATCAAACGGCATATGGCTTTTTCTATAAATGATACTTTGAAAGGTTTATAAGAGTCTTACCCTTAGTGGATTAAGTCGAAAGGGATTGTTTTTTGTGTAAAGGACTACATCACCAAATTAATAGTAAGATATCAATATTTTATCTACTATATACACATATTCCTGGCTGAAAAACTAGCGCTAGACTTTGTCTTGGGGCTCACTCCAGCCTTACCCAGTGCCTATAAATTCACCTGCAGTGCTCAATTTCCAGTGCCGTTTGTTGTGTCTACTACCTCAAGGCTATACGTACTTATTATATGGAGTGGTGAAAGCTCCTCATCACCATCTCCATAAGCTCTTCTCTCTCGTTTACAGGAAGAAGAAGAAGAAGATGAAGAAGAAGCAGAAGAAGGATACTCTCTCTCTACTTGCTTACTATCTTCTCTCTTGTTTCACAGTTTATGCGCTCTCCGAAAGCGATCGTGGTGAACACCTCTACGTAGCTCTCGTTACCGCTCTCGCGGAAAAGCAAGAAGCCTTTCAACAACCCCTAATCACTTCTAAAGCACGGTGAGAAGTTCTAAACTCCATAGCCATCATTATCTCTCTCTCTCTCTCTCTCTCTCTCTCTCTCTTCTCTCTCTCTCTCTCTCTCTCTCTCTCTCTCTCTCTCTCTCTCGTTTTTCTGAGTAGACACCCTCTCGGTGATTGTTTTTTCATATACGAGTGTATGTATGCATTATTTTTTGAGTGCATATGAAGTTTCTCCATGATTATTGTATCATGCTTAACACGCTAATTTATGCACACCATGTGTTTATGATCATGTGCGTACATAAAAAGCGCTTTTCGTTTCACGTCATAGGAGCGATAGGAACATTGTTTTGGCTATGACTCACAAACCGTTATGAATCAGCCCGAACCCTATAAACCGGACATAAAACACATCATTTAGAACATTTTATCTCTCGGTGCCATATGAAAATCATGCATGAGCTAAGAGATATGGTAAAAAAATAGCTTGTTGTGCCCACTGCACTGTCAAAATTTTGGATCCCAGGCTACGTAGAGAATAACTATATAGATTCACCAGATGGGCAAACCCACTCAGCCAATTGAAAATCTTGATTAAACTTGATGATAAATATATTTAGGTGTCCGTTATCACCTTGGGTATGCGAGTTATTAATCCATCCATAATCGAGTTTACCTACACATGTAGGGGTACTACCAAGGGGGAGTACCATATGATGTAGTGAGTTAATCGAGACGTTTATATATGATTTATGGTTTATTTTGGTGAGGTTATTTCAAATATTATATATCCATAAACTCATGTGAGGGTATATAGTTAGTCAATCCGAACCGCACAGACATATATAAACAAAGCAGCTTTCTTTTGTGTTATCGTTTGTTGTGTGAGTATCATACGTGCAAATTGATGTGATGGAGTGCTATTCTATATTATGGATCTGAGATTGATGCATTGATTTGAGGTCAAACACTTTCATTTGCATGTTATGCATGCTCCCGAAAATGGTAAAAAGTTATTTTTTGCATATGTGTGAAGTTATGGTTTATGGTCGACCTAAGGTTCGAAGCTGTTTTACATCATGTTTATGGTGATTGATGTTGATATCATATGATGTATGGAACCTCATGTATAGATGTGAATGTTGCACGTACATGGGTATGATTGCTTTCTACCTTTCTAGGTCAAAACTAGCTCTATGTGCTAGAGAGGTGAAATGCAGATATGTTGTATCAACTTTGCATGATTAGATGTTGTCAAAATTGGATTTTTATATCATTTTTAGTTTCTGGTTGGACTTATTTAATGCATGAGAAGCTCATATCTTAAGAGTTATGTGTGTGGTCTCTGATTGACTACAGTGAATATGTCAAACTCCAAGTGTGGGAGTTGGTTCAGTGAGAATATGATTTGTGGATAAGGGCTGAAATTCCCTCCTGGATTATGGTTGTGATGTTATAGTGGAAGCCGGTGTGGCTCTTTGTTTTTTTTTTGGATATGTTATGCTGTCAAAATGCTACCAAAATTTTTGCAGCCATGTTATGTTTTAAAGTGGTTATACAGGATTGGTTGTGTCTCACCCGAGTTGGCTCACCCATACGATGTGAGTAGATTATGGTTTATGGTTTTGAATTGGATCATGGAGTGATTTTGTATGGTTTATGGTAGACGTGTAAGGGTAGAGACCCTATACAGTCTAACTGCTTGGAAAAGATTGTTTGTGCATATGGAAGGTGGTATTATGATTGGACTCACGTGTTATGTGTCTCATGGTAGCGTCACTACAAGACTAGGATCACCTACATCGCTTAGCCTTAGATAAAAGGGTCGTTGACCTAGGGCTTTGCTGGATCGGGGGTATTGCTTAGATCTTCTTCTTTTTGTTAAGCTCATCTACACGATTAGTGCGTCGGAGGTTGAATAACCTACATGGATAACGCGTCGGAGATTTTTGCCTTGGCTTTGCCTAAACACCCCATGTTGGGCATCGAAGAGACGTGGCACCTAAACTGGTATGGTTGATGTTGATACCCTACCACTTACTAGTACTTGGGACCCTTTCAGAGCTCGGGTTCATGGAGGAAGGTGAAGCGAACTCAACTTATGTCTAACTCAGGTAGGTTGGAGGTGTTCTCGCTTGCTCCCGGCGAAGTGAAATTCTCTCTGTCCGTAGTAGAATGGGTTGACGGGTCTCTGCTAGTTATTTTTTCATATTCTTTTTTATGTTATGGTATACTGAGATATTTTGTCATTACATTAATACATGGTTGGCTGTTTCATTTAGATAGGAAATTTAGAAATTCTCTGTTGTCATTCTCTCATGCCTCTGTGCACTCTATTTCACCCTCCACTATATTCTTTCTCTCTCTCTCTCTCTCTCTCTCTCTCTCTCTCTCTCTCTCTCTCTCTCTCTCTCTCTCTCTTTGCAATGCGGTGTACACATATATTCCCCCTCCACAATGTCATATTTCTTTGAGTACGATTTCATTCATAACATCCATTTTGGGGTAGCACTAGTTGCTAGGTGCCTCTTGATGCAGTCCGGCTCATGGCCTAAACTCCATGCTTGGTCGGACGCTGAGAACTCCTCCCCTATGCAAACGCTTCTGCAACTCTGATGTATATTGAAAATTGTATAGTGTTGTAAATTGTATATTTTGTGCACAAACCCTTGGGGAGGGGTATCTCTCATGTAGGCTCTCAACTTCTCAACAAGCTT
Source organism: Adiantum capillus-veneris (assembly GCF_014529385.1). Taxonomy (NCBI): domain Eukaryota; kingdom Viridiplantae; phylum Streptophyta; class Polypodiopsida; order Polypodiales; family Pteridaceae; genus Adiantum; species Adiantum capillus-veneris. The sequence continues at coordinate 31,627,821 of NC_140945.1, forward strand.
TGAGAAGGAGTTGGAGTTCTTGCACTTTCACCAAGTGAGAATGTAGGTGTATACCCCCAAGCACACCCCTTCCTTGCCTTAGTTGACCCCTCCTTGTAGCTCAAGCTTGAAGCTCATTGGACCCCTCTAAGCCTAGCCAATCACATGCACAATGCATTTGAAGCAACATGGGTAGTCTTTGGCAAGTGTCCTCCTTACCTCTTTGAAAGAGAGAGCTTGAAAATATCTAGATATTTGTTGAATTGAACTAAAAGCTTATTGGACCCCTCTTTAGCTCATCCAATAGGATTCAAGAACACCATGTGGCTAAGCATAGGGAGAGCCTGACATGTGTCCATGTGTCCCTTGAGAAAGGGGGTTCCCTTTGGGTGAGTGGAAGGTTAAGTCAAAGATTCCCATAACTTTGGGGCTTTCCCCCTTCTTTGTAGGGTCTCTTATTTACTCAATCCCCTCAAGCACCTTTCCCCCCTATGCATGGGAAGCGTCTCAAGCACCTTAGTCAGCAAGCACGACAAGCACCTCAAGCTTGGGTTGGGTTTCCACCTTAAGCTCAGCCCTAGCTTGCCTAAGGTCAAAGGACTTTTAACACTAACCATTGGAGGTCTTTAATGAAGCTCACCCTAAGGTCTTTAAGCTCCATTAGCTAGCCTTGCTCTTTGACATATCATCTCTCATTTGGACCCCTTTATCATTGGCTTCGTGTCGAGATTGATTGGACGTTGAGAACTCCTCCCCTATGCAATCGCTTCTGCAACTCTGATGTATATTGAAAATCGTATAAAGTTGTAAATTGTATATTTTGTGCATAGACCCTTGGGGAGGGGTATCTCTCATGTAGGCTCTCAACTTCTCAATAAGCTTTGAGAAGGAGTTGGAGTTCTTGCACTTTCACCAAGTGAGAATGTAGGTGTATACCCCAAAGCACACCCCTTCCTTGCCTTGGTTGACCCCTCCTTGTAGCTCAAGCTTGAAGCTCATTGGACCCCTCTAAACCTAGCCAATCACATGCACAATGCATTTCAAGCAACATGGGTAGTCTTTGGCAAGTGTCCTCCTTACCTCTTTGAGAGAGAGAGCTTGAAAATATCTAGATATTTGTTGAATTGAACTAAAAGCTTATTGGACCCCTCTTTAGCTCATCCAATAGGATTCAAGCACACCATGTGGCTAAGCATAGGGAGAGCCTGACATGTGTCCATGTGCCCCTTGAGAAAGGGGGTTCCCTTTGGGTGAGTGGAAGGTTAAGTCAAAGATTCCCATAACTTTGGGGATTTCCCCCTTCTTTGTAGGGTCTCTTTTTTACTCAATCCCCTCAAGCACGTTACCCCCCTATGCATGGGAAGCTTCTCAAGCACCTTAGTCAGCAAGCACGACAAGCAACTCAAGCACCTTAGTCAACAAGCACGACAAGCACCTCAAGCTTGGGTTGGGTTTCCACCTTAAGCTCAGCCCTAGCTTGCCTAAGGTCAAAGGACTTTTAACACTAACCATTGGAGGTCTTTAATGAAGCTCACCCTAAGGTCTTTAAGCTCCATTAGATAGCCTTGCTCTTTGACATATCATCTCTCATTTGGACCCCTTTATCATTGGCTTCGTGTTGAGATACACACGTAAGCACATGTCTATATTCTAACCCTTGTTCCGTTTATTATCCCACATTAAATGATCAGTTTAATATGAGAAAATCATTTGGGTTGATTAGATATTAGATTTTATGACATCCTCAACCAAGAAATCATTTGGTAATTATGTCTCAGCACCATCATATTGTAAAATGGTCATTCTACTACAAAGAAAGCATTGCAAGGAGCACAACCATCCCAATCAACACAGAGGTGCATAGAGCTCCATCATCATGGACCTTGCTTAGATACACAATGTTGAACGGGTCGTAAAGTGCGGGGGGAGTATGTAGCATCTTGTCATCTAAGATACTCAAAATACCAATTTCTCACAAGTTCCTAAACCAACTAGTAATATTAAGTTGCCCCTAACATCAAACGGCATATGGCTTTTTTTATAAATGATACTTTGAAAGGTTTATGGGAGACTTACCCTTAGTGGATTAAGTCGAAAGGGATTGTTTTTTGTGTAAAGGACGACAGCACCTAATTAATAGTAATATATCAATATTTTATCTACTATATACACATATTTGTGTCTCCCATCCTATCATGAATGCACGTAAGTAGTGCATTTTTCATGATTCCAGAAAGTTAAGAAGAAGATCAAATCTTGCACAAGAGAAAAGACAAACAAGAGATGATTCTTCATCCAAGGCACACAAATGCATCAACAAGAGTGGTAAAATATATGCCATTCTTAGTATTGAGAGCAATTTTACTACTGCCTTTGATTGAATAAGAGACATGTTTGGCACGTGGTAGCATTCCCATAGAGATAGCCTCATGAGAAGTAAGCATATCATGATGATATGTAATGTGCTTTGTAGGACTAGAGTAAAAGTACCATACATGTGAGTCTTATAAGTGATGGGCATACATTATTTTTGACTAGGAGGATCATGCTAAGATTGTGCACTAAACACCCATTTTGTATCCTACAGAATCTGCAATTGAAGAAGCATTTGCACCGGCTGTATTTGCCTCTTTCTTACGATCATGTTTATCCTTTACCAGTCACTAGAGGTGGCAAAGTTAGTAGTATGATGGCTCAAGAAAGCAAGTGAAGTTTGAATCTCATAAGTGAACAAGATAGTTCTAAGTGTGAGCCTGATGATCAAGTAGAATCTTAAATTTAACTATCATGATTGCTGGACAAGGTAAGTGAGGTTGTAACAAACTTTGAGCACCGTGGTGGATACAAGGATAAAATTGAAGCTAAACTTAAGTGCGAACATCATGGACAAGATAGCTAAATAATGCTTAAAATTGATAGTTTATGGCGGAGATGGGTAAAAAAGAAGTGGGGCTGAAACTATCTCATGCTGTATAAAGCAGGTATTGAAGTTTAATGTCAACTTTAAGCCTTGTTTTCTTAATCACAACATGAGGTTTAATATCTCTGTGAGGTCCCATAGGGTATTCAACCAAGGAAACATTGGGAAGGTTGTTTACTAAAAATCTTCATAAAAGGATGGTAAAAGAAAATTTGTAGATATCCAAAAACATACAACTGGAGGGTGGACTTTGATGTATCCCTTTGTGTGGCATTATTTGGGAATCCATAAGTCAATGATTCACTTGTACCCACTCTTTGCATAAATAAACAATCTTTGCTATACAACATAGTAGCTCATCATTAGGCTCTTGAGGTTTCAAGTATATAAGAGCTATGGAGAAAATTCCAACCCTCCTTTCAGAAAATGAAAGATACATTCCGAACATGCGAGGCAAAAAAAAAGTGTGGATTGCATTGGCATAGGTGTCGTTCATTTAAGTGGAAGGAAAATTCCTCTTTCAGCAATCCATTTGAGACTTCACTCTACCACTCAATCATCTATTTGCACACTTTAATTGGAGCAAATGTCTACAAGCTTCAATGCGAGCTGTTAACATTTTCCAAATCTTCACCATCACAACATTTGCTAAGTTAGGTAGACCTTGGTAGCCCTACATGGAGTATGCAGAGAATCCCAAACATGAGAATTTCTAAAGGAGCAACTAATCTTAGAATTTAAAGAGAGGTGCCAGAAGCGTGCCACAAAAAGTCGAACCAGGTTCTCCGTAGAAGAAGAACCGGCTGAAGCTATGAGCTACCATTGCAACCGGCTTGGCATTAACAAGGCGACGATCTCACCACAACACACGAACAGAATTGAAAAGTTTTAATACTTGGAACTTGAAAACAAGCAAGTGCTAAACATAACTGAATGCAAAAACTCGGATGCCACAGCCGTACGACTACCACATCATCAATGCAAATCGCGACATGCCACCGATCCTGTCTCTTGCTCTTCTTTCTGTCGGCCAATGGCCAAGTCATGAATAACCGAGAAGACTACGAAGCGGCGGTGGTTGGTTCTCCTGCGTAGTCGGACACTTGGCCAAAATATTGCGTCTTTCCCCGACATGTGTAGCACTTTCCCTGCTTGAGCCATTCTTGCAATGCGTGCCTCGTGAGAGGGTGTCGACCAAAGGGAAGCCAAGTACATGGTGCCTGTCCATGAAATGAAGCACCATTGCTGTGCATTACTTTCAAACTAATTTCCTGATCTTGGAGGCTTGCCCCTTTGAGGAAGTGGTGTCAAACTGCTGGATGAAAGCTAGTGCTTGCCTCTCATCCTGGTGGAATTCGCAAGGGTATCCAGGCATAGTGCCGTATGGGCATCCCTACTCCAAAAGCACATATGGCATATGGCCGAAAAGCAGCCGTACCAATGCAGTAAGGTCCAAAAGCACCTGCACTTGCTCCATAAGAACCGAATCGCCATCGGAGTGATATTTGAGAACGTTGGGCCCAAAAGGCCTGGAAAGGGTGGCATCTGCTGCCGCAAATCCTGCGGCGTATGACACGTCGTACATTTGCACAAGGAGAGGATTCTCTTTTTAGGTATTATCATGCATCTTGCTTTAACACCCTGTTGGATCTCAGCGTGTCGTATTCATGACTTCTCAACACCCAGTATTTATGAGCTCTCAAGCGCCAACATTGCGTTTCTTTTATGTTCTCTCGACAACTCAAGTACCCTTGTACACCAGAGGCAACCTCAAGTTCCACTCCTCTTATTCCTCAACGTCCAGCTCTCACGAGAGAAGTTTCTTGCACGATGGCAATTTGTAGCCTACTGAGGAATCTGGACCTCCTGTTTCAACTGTGAATTCGACCCCTCCCTCCATACCCCAATATCCAGGCTCTTGCCCTTTCATGTACCAAGCTTTGCCCTAAGCCTCTCAAAGATGGGTCGACATCTCCGGTGTTAAGGATCGTCACCGTGCTTTACACTTCCTGTAGGAATCTTTCGACAATGGATAGAAGTAGTACACTGAAGACTTAAAAGACTGCTCAAGTTGCTAGTTGCTGCCTGGATTGGTGGCGTCAAATTCGATACCTTCCCCGCTCCAACAGCAATTTGGTGTTTGTTGTTTACTGAAGATTTGAAGATTGGCAGCAGTTCAAATTTGCTCTTGCCAAGATGTAGTTGGTGGATTTGAACTCAACGCCCTTCATGTCATCATGCAACCTCTCCCTGCGCAGAAGCCTTGCCAAAGAACAATCAATGCTAAGAGTGCAATCAACCAGAGCTCACTTTTATATCTGTAGGGGGGCAGGGCTGCGGGGCTGTCCATAGCCTTTGTGCACAGACTAAGAGTGCCATCAACTAGTTCACTTTTATATCTGCTGCAGGCGCTGTTGGACGTTTGGAAGGAGTATCTCCCCACAACAGCTACGATTGTGGATCAGAAGACCACGGGACAAATCGAAAACAAAACAAAAACAATAGAGCATGCCTGGGTGACGGCCACAGAAGCAGATCACCGTCAGTGGGCGGGCAGAGAATCGATTATCAATTGAGATTGTGGGAGGGGGGTGCGCCAGGCCTCTGAGGCAGTGCAATACAGAGGCGACGCGCGCAGTCCCCGGGCAGCAAGCTGCCGGAAGGGGACTGCCCCCGTGAGAAAAATTAGGTTAATATCATGTGGCCCGATGGACCACGTATCAGATATTAAACTGATAAGAACAGATACTACACTTGATCTTAGCCAAAAGGCCGAGAAAGGTATGGGTTCCCCAGAGTGCCCGCATGGCTTTTATACCTGCCCCGCCTCGCGCCTTGCCTTCTGGGATAATTGCTTCTGCTATTCTTTGCAAGCCCGTGTTTACACTATCTAAGCATTTGTTCGTGATGCCACGCAAAGCTCTCGGCCCGCCCCGCCTCTCGCGCCTTGCCCTCTCAGATCATTGGCTCTCCGTCAAACTTTTCTACTTACTTCTATTTACAAGCACAGCTCCCGGAATAGCACACTATCTGAGCACCCATCCTTGAAGGTTTCTACGCTATTCACACGATGCCAACGGAGCTCTCGACTGTGCGCTTTTTTTGGCCTTGTAATAAGCACTTCCCTTTTGGCAGCTTGCTGCTTACTCTCTCTCAGCCGCCATAGTCTACGAGCTGTAAGAGATAAGCTCACTTTTGGTAGCTTAGTATCAGGCCATCTGTTTGTGCAGAAGCCAATCCATAACATAGGCCCTCTATTCTCTATACGCACGAGTCAAAAGAGGCAATCAAAAGTGTCACACACAAACAGGAACGAATCTACCCTGAGAATAGGCACCAATGTGCAGGTCATGAGGTTGAAGCTATGTCTTATTTTGTGTCCTTCATACAAAAGTCATCAGCGGCCACTCCCTCGATCTTTGATCCTTCCAATAACTAAGCTAAAGGCGAGGGAGTCTTCTTCGGTAGGTGAAGCTCTGAAAGGGAGAAGGAAAGGGTTGAAGGGATGATCGAAACAACAAAAAGGGACATTCTACACTGCATCGCAAGAGGATGCCTGATAAGTAGCACCGATGCTGTTAGAAACATGGCAGCTAAGTGGCACCAATGCTGTCCAATAGATATGCAACCTTGAGCCTGTTTCAAAAGCTCGACTACTGTGAAGAAAATGGATTGTACTATGCTTGATTCTCCAAAATGGATTGTAATTGAGTCCCAAAAACTCGCGACTTGTGTTTTGTTCAGTCGCACAGTGCTGTTCTAGTTCTGTCATGATTAAATTACAACATTTTGTGTGTGAACAAAGGTCCTAGCAAGTGGCCACAGCCTCACATGGACGAGGCACGGGGGCTCTCCCTAACCCAAGAGATATAAAGCTAGGGAGGAGTGTTAGTCGTCACCCAAGAAGCCCTCATGGCCTTTCGATGGTAGTAGAGAACGGACGACAGGAACCATGGCTTCGCATGTACGATGAGATGTCATCGGATCAATCGCTTTTGACAAGTCATTGATTTGATTTTGAGACCGCTCCAGCTGCGGGATGGATGTGTCCATGGAGGATATGCGGGTTGGACTACATGACGATCGCGGGTTCGTTTTGATATCCACGAATTGAAAGCTCTCCTCCATCGATGCCAACTTAACTACGCTCCTGGATCTAGTTAACAATTTCATAATACAGATTGCCAAGGATCGGTCTCACAAAAAACCCATTGTGGCCAATCAAGGGACTAATGGCAGACCACCACCGTTTGAGTCTCTTCTGGTAGGGCACGAGAACCACAAAACTTCATCATGGATGAAGGACTTAAAAGCCGCCAGTGTATAGAGGTGAAGACAAGGAGAGGATATAAAGATGTGACGAATACGTTTTTGCACTACCATCGTCTCTGTGCAACTCTAGATGTATTCCGCTCTCTGGAAACGAGTTTAGAACTTAAAGACAAGGCCTACAAGTGGCGGATGTTACTAAATTCGAACAAAAAAACCTACAACCTGGATGTGAGTCCAAGTTGTGTTCCAAAAGGAGGTCCTTCTTGTTGAAGATGATGAAACAGGAAACAGAAGGAAGACAACAACTCAGAGTAGGAAGAAGATGGAGAAGGAGAAGACACAGAGCTTGTGTACGAGATCTCTGTAGTCTGTCTCTCTGTATTGGAATAATAGAGTATATACAAACTCAGAGCTACAAAGCTTATATGAAACCCTAAGAGATAAGGTGTCCTTTCACACCGGATGTCCAGGGGGGAAAAACCCAGTGGGAGAAAAGTGCCCCTGGTGAAGCGCGTATACACACTAACACTACTACATGTCTACACTTCTTACCAATAAATATGACATAAATTGGCAAGCTTGGGATGAGTGCTTCTCCATATTTATCATTATCAAGAAGTGATCCTCAAGCTAGATAACCTCAATGCGTTTGAGGAGCCACTAATGAGCAAGCTGAGGGTATGGTAATATAAGAATGGAAATAAGCTTGCTTTTAGAGCTAGTGGCAACCCGAAGAAGGGTACGTGTATAGATAGGGTTTCATATTTTCTTTGATTCAGGCTGGATTGTTGTTGTACTACTTTTGACATAAAAATATAGGGTTGCCCCCTACCTTCCTCCTCTGAATAATAAGGTGAGTCGGGATTCTTCATCCCTCACTTAGCCTCAATACAATTTTAGGTTTTTGTCATAATAATCAATATCTAATTCTCCTAAATGATTTTCTCATGTTAAACTGATCATTTAATATGGGGAAGTGCCAGGGGAGAAAAGGCTAGAATATTGATTAAGCTAGCACCAGTAGGGATCCAAAGGGGGGGCCATCTGCAAATGAGCAATGTGCAACAATGGACTTAAAAGACCCTAAGGTTCAACCCATTAAGACTTCCAAAATGCTAAGGTTCCAACATGCTAAGGTTCCAAAATTCAAAGGTTGTGTCCAAAGGCCAAACACCAGGGAAATTGGATGCTTAGTGTGTGTCACAAAAAGTCTTTGTGGATACCTACATAGGAGGGGGCGAGCCTTGCAAGTAGGGGATGAGAGAGAAACTCACACACACACACACACACACACACACACACACAAGCTCCCTTTACACAAAGGAATGAGGGACACATGTCAGCTCCCTAGCCCAGATGCCCACAAGGTGCACCCAATTCCTATTGGATGGCCTTGGAGGTGGACCAATGAGAATTAGGCTAGAGTAAATCTAGTTTAATTAATATTAAAACACTTAATAAAAGAACCAATAAGAATTAATCTCTCTAGAAGACTATTGGACAGTCTCCCAAGAGGACCAATGAATATTCAGCAGCCCAATGGCTTGCCTGATTCCTATTGGTCGGGAGCCAAAGGGGTCCAATGAGAGTTTAGTTGAATTAAATAATTACCTAAAGCTCTCACAAAAGGGGAAAGGGGGACACATGTCAGAAGGCTATCAGTTATGCTGCTTAATTACCATTGGCTAAGCCTGGGGAGGTCCAATAGGATGCTAGCAAGAGCAAATAGCAAGAGGGGTCGACCAAGAGAGAGAGAGGGGGGGCTGATTTTTCAAAGGCATTATCACCTACACACTCACACTAGCTCATGTGTGAAGTAAAGAAGACTCTCTCTCCTTCTCAAGCTTTAATGGAAAGCTTATCACCTACTCCAAGCTTGTGAGAAGGAAGGCCTACACCAACAACTCTTGGTTTTGTGATGCAAATCCAACCAAGAGCCGAGCTTCATTGCATGCTCATCTCCTTTACCATGCTAATTACTAAGCTAAGCTATGCTAATATGAGTGATTATGTGAGGATATGTACATATTTCTCGTAAGAATACTCCTTCTTTCTCTCAATCTACTCTCATACCCCGCTAGCTCTCACCATCTTTGAAGGTGTGTGAGGTCTTGGGTCTGAGACCATGAGGGATGGGTATTTTGACATCCTTACTAGGAGTACTCAAATATGATAAATCTAAAGCATGGATATTGTTTGAGGAAATGATGGGTTGGCATGTTAAATCTGATACAAAATAGACCATCAGATGGAAGAGTCTTTTAATAATATATGTTTATCTCTCTTAATACTTGTCATAAAATCTAACCCAAATGATTTTTCTCAAATTAAACTAATCAGCTAATATGGGATAATAAACAGGAACAAGGGTTAGAATATAGACATCTGCTTACGGGTCTATCTCAACACGGGGCAGGAGAATCGATTATCAATTGAGATTGTGGGAGGGGGGTGCGCCAGGCCTCTGAGGCAGTGCAATACAGAGGCGACGCGCGCAGTCCCCGGGCAGCAAGCTGCCGGAAGGGGACTGCCCCCGTGAGAAAAATTAGGTTAATATCATGTGGCCCGATGGACCACGTATCAGATATTAACTGATAAGAACAGATACTACACTTGATCTTAGCCAAAAGGCCGAGAAAGGTATGGGTTCCCCAGAGTGCCCGCATGGCTTTTATCTGCCCCGCCTCGCGCCTTGCCTTCTGGGATAATTGCTTCTTCTATTCTTTGCAAGCCCGTGTTTACACTATCTAAGCATTTGTTCGTGATGCCACGCAAAGCTCTCGGCCCGCCCCGCCTCTCGCGCCTTGCCCTCTCAGATCATTGGCTCTCCGTCAAACTTTTCTACTTACTTCTATTTACAAGCACAGCTCCCGGAATAGCACACTATCTGAGCACCCATCCTTGAAGGTTTCTACGCTATTCACACGATGCCAACGGAGCTCTCGACTGTGCGCTTTTTTTGGCCTTGTAATAAGCACTTCCCTTTTGGCAGCTTGCTGCTTACTCTCTCTCAGCCGCCATAGTCTACGAGCTGTAAGAGATAAGCTCACTTTTGGTAGCTTAGTATCAGGCCATCTGTTTGTGCAGAAGCCAATCCATAACATAGGCCCTCTATTCTCTATACGCACGAGTCAAAAGAGGCAATCAAAAGTGTCACACACAAACAGGAACGAATCTACCCTGAGAATAGGCACCAATGTGCAGGTCATGAGGTTGAAGCTATGTCTTATTTTGTGTCCTTCATACAAAAGTCATCAGCGGGCCACTCCCTCGATCTTTGATCCTTCCAATAACTAAGCTAAAGGCGAGAGGGAGTCTTCTTCGGTAGGTGAAGCTCTGAAAGGGAGAAGGAAGGGTTGAAGGGATGATCGAAACAACAAAAAGGGACATTCTACACTGCATCGCAAGAGGATGCCTGATAAGTAGCACCGATGCTGTTAGAAACATGGCAGCTAAGTGGCACCAATGCTATCCAATAGATATGCAACCTTGAGCCTGTTTCAAAAGCTCGACTACTGTGAAGAAAATGGATTGTACTATGCTTGATTCTCCAAAATGGATTGTAATTGAGTCCCAAAAACTCGCGACTTGTGTTTTGTTCAGTCGCACAGTGCTGTTCTAGTTCTGTCATGATTAAATTACAACATTTTGTGTGTGAACAAAGGTCCTAGCAAGTGGCACAGCCTCACATGGACGAGGCACGGGGCTCTCCCTAACCCAAGAGATATAAAGCTAGGGAGGAGTGTTAGTCGTCACCCAAGAAGCCCTCATGGCCTTTCGATGGTAGTAGAGAACGGACGACAGGAACCATGGCTTCGCATGTACGATGAGATGTCATCGGATCAATCGCTTTTGACAAGTCATTGATTTGATTTGAGACCGCTCCAGCTGCGGGATGGATGTGTCCATGGAGGATATGCGGGTTGGACTACATGACGATCGCGGGTTCGTTTTGATATCCACGAATTGAAAGCTCTCCTCCATCGATGCCAACTTAACTACGCTCCTGGATCTAGTTAACAATTTCATAATACAGATTGCCAAGGATCGGTCTCACAAAAACCCCATTGTGGTCGCCAATAAGGATAATGCAGACCCACCCCGTTTGAGTCTTTCTGGTATAGGGCACGTGAACCACAAAACTTCATCTTGATGAAAGGACTTAAAAGCCGCAGTGTATAGAGGTGAAGACAAGGTGAGGATATAAAGATGTGACGAAAATACGTGTTTGCACTACCATCGTCTCTGTGCAACTCTAGATGTTTCCGCTCTCTGGAAACGAGTTTAGAACTTTAAAGACAAGGCCTACAAGTGGCGGATGTTACTAAATTCGAACAAAAAAACCTCAACCTGGTTGTGAGTCCATGTTGTTTTCCAAAAGGAGGGTCCTTCTTGTTGAAGATGATGAAACAGGAAACAGAAGGAAGACAGAAACTCAGAGTAGGAAGAAGATGGAGAAGGAGTAGAACAGAGCTTGTGTAGAGATCTTTGTAGTTGTCTCTCTGTATTGGAATAATAGAGTATTATACAAACTCAGAGCTACAAAGCTTATATGAAAACCTAGAGATAAGGTGTCCTTTCACACGGATGTCCAGGGGGGAAAAACCCAGTGGTGAGAAATGGCCCCTGGTGAAGGCGTATACACACTAACACTACTACATAGTTACATTTCTTACCAATAAATATGACTTAAATTGGCAGCTGGGATGAGGGCTTCTCCATATCTATCATTATCAAGAAGTGATCCTCAGCTAGATACATCAATGCGTTTGAGGAGCCACTAATGAGCAAGCTGAGGGTATGGTAATATAAGAATGGAAATAAGCTTGCTTTTAGAGCTAGTGGCAACCCGAAGAAGGGTATGTGTGTAGATAGGGTTTCATATTTTCTTTGATTCAGGCTGGATTGTTGTTGTACTACTTTTGACATAAAAATATAGGGTTGCCCCCTACCTTCCTCCTCTGAATAATAAGGTGAGTCGGGATTCTTCATCCCTCACTTAGCCTCAATACAATTTTAGGTTTTTGTCATAATAATCAATATCTAATTCTCCTAAATGATTTTCTCATGTTCAACTGATCATTTAATATGGGGAAGTGCCAGGGGAGAAAAGGCTAGAATATTGATTAAGCTAGCACCAGTAGGGATCCAAAGGGGGGGCCATCTGCAAATGAGCAATGTGCAACAATGGACTTAAAAGACCCTAAGGTTCAACCCATTAAGACTTCCAAAATGCTAAGGTTCCAACATGCTAAGGTTCCAAAATTCAAAGGTTGTGTCCAAAGGCCAAACACCAGGGAAATTGGATGCTTAGTGTGTGTCACAAAAAGTCTTTGTGGATACCTACATAGGAGGGGGCGAGCCTTGCAAGTAGGGGATGAGAGAGAAACTCACACGCGCACACACACACACACACACACACACACACACAAGCTCCCTTTACACAAAGGGAATGAGGGACACATGTCAGCTCCCTAGCCCAGATGCCCACAAGGTGCACCCAATTCCTATTGGATGGCCTTGGAGGTGGACCAATGAGAATTAGGCTAGAGTAAATCTAGTTTAATTAATATTAAAATACTTAATAAAAGAACCAATAAGAATTAATCTCTCTAGAAGACTATTGGACAGTCTCCCAAGAGGACCAATGAATATTCAGCAGCCCAATGGCTTGCCTGATTCCTATTGGTCGGGAGCCAAAGGGGTCCAATGAGAGTTTAGTTGAATTAAATAATTACCTAAAGCTCTCACAAAAGGGGAAAGGGGGACACATGTCAGAAGGCTATCAGTTATGCTGCTTAATTACCATTGGCTAAGCCTGGGGAGGTCCAATAGGATGCTAGCAAGAGCAAATAGCAAGAGGGGTCGACCAAGAGAGAGAGAGGGGGGGCTGATTTTTCAAAGGCATTATCACCTACACACTCACACTAGCTCATGTGTGAAGTAAAGAAGACTCTCTCTCCTTCTCAAGCTTTAATGGAAAGCTTATCACCTACTCCAAGCTTGTGAGAAGGAAGGCCTACACCAACAACTCTTGGTTTTGTGATGCAAATCCAACCAAGAGCCGAGCTTCATTGCATGCTCATCTCCTTTACCATGCTAATTACTAAGCTAAGCTATGCTAATATGAGTGATTATGTGAGGATATGTACATATTTCTCGTAAGAATACTCCTTCTTTCTCTCAATCTACTCTCATACCCCGCTAGCTCTCACCATCTTTGAAGGTGTGTGAGGTCTTGGGTCTGAGACCATGAGGGATGGGTATTTTGACATCCTTACTAGGAGTACTCAAATATGATAAATCTAAAGCATGGATATTGTTTGAGGAAATGATCGGTTGGCATGTTAAATCTGATACAAAATAGACCATCAGATGGAAGAGTCTTTTAATAATATATGTTTATCTCTCTTAATACTTGTCATAAAATCTAACCCAAATGATTTTCTCATATTAAACTAATCAGCTAATATGGGATAATAAACAGGAACAAGGGTTAGAATATAGACATCTGCTTACGGGTCTATCTCAACACGGGGCAGAGAATCGATTATCAATTGAGATTGTGGGAGGGGGGTGCGCCAGGCCTCTGAGGCAGTGCAATACAGAGGCGACGCGCGCAGTCCCCGGGCAGCAAGCTGCCGGAAGGGGACTGCCCCCGTGAGAAAAATTAGGTTAATATCATGTGGCCCGATGGACCACGTATCAGATATTAAACTGATAAGAACAGATACTACACTTGATCTTAGCCAAAAGGCCGAGAAAGGTATGGGTTCCCCAGAGTGCCCGCATGGCTTTTATACCTGCCCCGCCTCGCGCCTTGCCTTCTGGGATAATTGCTTCTTCTATTCTTTGCAAGCCCGTGTTTACACTATCTAAGCATTTGTTCGTGATGCCACGCAAAGCTCTCGGCCCGCCCCGCCTCTCGCGCCTTGCCCTCTCAGATCATTGGCTCTCCGTCAAACTTTTCTACTTACTTCTATTTACAAGCACAGCTCCCGGAATAGCACACTATCTGAGCACCCATCCTTGAAGGTTTCTACGCTATTCACACGATGCCAACGGAGCTCTCAACTGTGTGCTTTTTTTGGCCTTGTAATAAGCACTTCCCTTTTGGCAGCTTGCTGCTTACTCTCTCTCAGCCGCCATAGTCTACGAGCTGTAAGAGATAAGCTCACTTTTGGTAGCTTAGTATCAGGCCATCTGTTTGTGCAGAAGCCAATCCATAACATAGGCCCTCTATTCTCTATACGCACGAGTCAAAAGAGGCAATCAAAAGTGTCACACACAAACAGGAACGAATCTACCCTGAGAATAGGCACCAATGTGCAGGTCATGAGGTTGAAGCTATGTCTTATTTTGTGTCCTTCATACAAAAGTCATCAGCGGCCACTCCCTCGATCTTTGATCCTTCCAATAACTAAGCTAAAGGCGAGGGAGTCTTCTTCGGTAGGTGAAGCTCTGAAAGGGAGAAGGAAAGGGTTGAAGGGATGATCGAAACAACAAAAAGGGACATTCTACACTGCATCGCAAGAGGATGCCTGATAAGTAGCACCGATGCTGTTAGAAACATGGCAGCTAAGTGGCACCAATGCTGTCCAATAGATATGCAACCTTGAGCCTGTTTCAAAAGCTCGACTACTGTGAAGAAAATGGATTGTACTATGCTTGATTCTCCAAAATGGATTGTAATTGAGTCCCAAAAACTCGCGACTTGTGTTTTGTTCAGTCGCACAGTGGTGTTCTAGTTCTGTCATGATTAAATTACAACATTTTGTGTGTGAACAAAGGTCCTAGCAAGTGGCCACAGCCTCACATGGACGAGGCACGGGGGCTCTCCCTAACCCAAGAGATATAAAGCTAGGGAGGAGTGTTAGTCGTCACCCAAGAAGCCCTCATGGCCTTTCGATGGTAGTAGAGAACGGACGACAGGAACCATGGCTTCGCATGTACGATGAGATGTCATCGGATCAATCGCTTTTGACAAGTCATTGATTTGATTTTGAGACCGCTCCAGCTGCGGGATGGATGTGTCCATGGAGGATATGCGGGTTGGACTACATGACGATCGTGGGTTCGTTTTGATATCCACGAATTGAAAGCTCTCCTCCATCGATGCCAACTTAACTACGCTCCTGGATCTAGTTAACAATTTCATAATACAGATTGCCAAGGATCGGTCTCACAAAAACCCATTGTGGCCAATCAAGGGACTAATGGCAGACCACCACCGTTTGAGTCTCTTCTGGTAGGGCACGAGAACCACAAAACTTCATCATGGATGAAGGACTTAAAAGCCGCCAGTGTATAGAGGTGAAGACAAGGAGAGGATATAAAGATGTGACGAATACGTTTTTGCACTACCATCGTCTCTGTGCAACTCTAGATGTATTCCGCTCTCTGGAAACGAGTTTAGAACTTAAAGACAAGGCCTACAAGTGGCGGATGTTACTAAATTCGAACAAAAAAACCTACAACCTGGATGTGAGTCCAAGTTGTGTTCCAAAAGGAGGTCCTTCTTGTTGAAGATGATGAAACAGGAAACAGAAGGAAGACAACAACTCAGAGTAGGAAGAAGATGGAGAAGGAGAAGACACAGAGCTTGTGTACGAGATCTCTGTAGTCTGTCTCTCTGTATTGGAATAATAGAGTATATACAAACTCAGAGCTACAAAGCTTATATGAAACCCTAAGAGATAAGGTGTCCTTTCACACCGGATGTCCAGGGGGAAAAACCCAGTGGGAGAAAAGTGCCCCTGGTGAAGCGCGTATACACACTAACACTACTACATGTCTACACTTCTTACCAATAAATATGACATAAATTGGCAAGCTTGGGATGAGTGCTTCTCCATATTTATCATTATCAAGAAGTGATCCTCAAGCTAGATAACCTCAATGCGTTTGAGGAGCCACTAATGAGCAAGCTGAGGGTATGGTAATATAAGAATGGAAATAAGCTTGCTTTTAGAGCTAGTGGCAACCCGAAGAAGGGTACGTGTATAGATAGGGTTTCATATTTTCTTTGATTCAGGCTGGATTGTTGTTGTACTACTTTTGACATAAAAATATAGGGTTGCCCCCTACCTTCCTCCTCTGAATAATAAGGTGAGTCGGGATTCTTCATCCCTCACTTAGCCTCAATACAATTTTAGGTTTTTGTCATAATAATCAATATCTAATTCTCCTAAATGATTTTCTCATGTTAAACTGATCATTTAATATGGGGAAGTGCCAGGGGAGAAAAGGCTAGAATATTGATTAAGCTAGCACCAGTAGGGATCCAAAGGGGGGGCCATCTGCAAATGAGCAATGTGCAACAATGGACTTAAAAGACCCTAAGGTTCAACCCATTAAGACTTCCAAAATGCTAAGGTTCCAACATGCTAAGGTTCCAAAATTCAAAGGTTGTGTCCAAAGGCCAAACACCAGGGAAATTGGATGCTTAGTGTGTGTCACAAAAAGTCTTTGTGGATACCTACATAGGAGGGGGCGAGCCTTGCAAGTAGGGGATGAGAGAGAAACTCACACACACACACACACACACACACACACAAGCTCCCTTTACACAAAGGGAATGAGGGACACATGTCAGCTCCCTAGCCCAGATGCCCACAAGGTGCACCCAATTCCTATTGGATGGCCTTGGAGGTGGACCAATGAGAATTAGGCTAGAGTAAATCTAGTTTAATTAATATTAAAACACTTAATAAAAGAACCAATAAGAATTAATCTCTCTAGAAGACTATTGGACAGTCTCCCAAGAGGACCAATGAATATTCAGCAGCCCAATGGCTTGCCTGATTCCTATTGGTCGGGAGCCAAAGGGGTCCAATGAGAGTTTAGTTGAATTAAATAATTACCTAAAGCTCTCACAAAAGGGGAAAGGGGGACACATGTCAGAAGGCTATCAGTTATGCTGCTTAATTACCATTGGCTAAGCCTGGGGAGGTCCAATAGGATGCTAGCAAGAGCAAATAGCAAGAGGGGTCGACCAAGAGAGAGAGAGGGGGGGCTGATTTTTCAAAGGCATTATCACCTACACACTCACACTAGCTCATGTGTGAAGTAAAGAAGACTCTCTCTCCTTCTCAAGCTTTAATGGAAAGCTTATCACCTACTCCAAGCTTGTGAGAAGGAAGGCCTACACCAACAACTCTTGGTTTTGTGATGCAAATCCAACCAAGAGCCGAGCTTCATTGCATGCTCATCTCCTTTACCATGCTAATTACTAAGCTAAGCTATGCTAATATGAGTGATTATGTGAGGATATGTACATATTTCTCGTAAGAATACTCCTTCTTTCTCTCAATCTACTCTCATACCCCGCTAGCTCTCACCATCTTTGAAGGTGTGTGAGGTCTTGGGTCTGAGACCATGAGGGATGGGTATTTTGACATCCTTACTAGGAGTACTCAAATATGATAAATCTAAAGCATGGATATTGTTTGAGGAAATGATGGGTTGGCATGTTAAATCTGATACAAAATAGACCATCAGATGGAAGAGTCTTTTAATAATATATGTTTATCTCTCTTAATACTTGTCATAAAATCTAACCCAAATGATTTTCTCATATTAAACTAATCAGCTAATATGGGATAATAAACAGGAACAAAGGTTAGAATATAGACATCTGCTTACGGGTCTATCTCAACACGGGGCAGAGAATCGATTATCAATTGAGATTGTGGGAGGGGGGTGCGCCAGGCCTCTGAGGCAGTGCAATACAGAGGCGACGCGCGCAGTCCCCGGGCAGCAAGCTGCCGGAAGGGGACTGCCCCCGTGAGAAAAATTAGGTTAATATCATGTGGCCCGATGGACCACGTATCAGATATTAAACTGATAAGAACAGATACTACACTTGATCTTAGCCAAAAGGCCGAGAAAGGTATGGGTTCCCCAGAGTGCCCGCATGGCTTTTATACCTGCCCCGCCTCGCGCCTTGCCTTCTGGGATAATTGCTTCTTCTATTCTTTGCAAGCCCGTGTTTACACTATCTAAGCATTTGTTCGTGATGCCACGCAAAGCTCTCGGCCCGCCCCGCCTCTCGCGCCTTGCCCTCTCAGATCATTGGCTCTCCGTCAAACTTTTCTACTTACTTCTATTTACAAGCACAGCTCCCGGAATAGCACACTATCTGAGCACCCATCCTTGAAGGTTTCTACGCTATTCACACGATGCCAACGGAGCTCTCGACTGTGCGCTTTTTTTGGCCTTGTAATAAGCACTTCCCTTTTGGCAGCTTGCTGCTTACTCTCTCTCAGCCGCCATAGTCTACGAGTTGTAAGAGATAAGCTCACTTTTGGTAGCTTAGTATCAGGCCATCTGTTTGTGCAGAAGCCAATCCATAACATAGGCCCTCTATTCTCTATACGCACGAGTCAAAAGAGGCAATCAAAAGTGTCACACACAAACAGGAACGAATCTACCCTGAGAATAGGCACCAATGTGCAGGTCATGAGGTTGAAGCTATGTCTTATTTTGTGTCCTTCATACAAAAGTCATCAGCGGCCACTCCCTCGATCTTTGATCCTTCCAATAACTAAGCTAAAGGCGAGGGAGTCTTCTTCGGTAGGTGAAGCTCTGAAAGGGAGAAGGAAAGGGTTGAAGGGATGATCGAAACAACAAAAAGGGACATTCTACACTGCATCGCAAGAGGATGCCTGATAAGTAGCACCGATGCTGTTAGAAACATGGCAGCTAAGTGGCACCAATGCTGTCCAATAGATATGCAACCTTGAGCCTGTTTCAAAAGCTCGACTACTGTGAAGAAAATGGATTGTACTATGCTTGATTCTCCAAAATGGATTGTAATTGAGTCCCAAAAACTCGCGACTTGTGTTTTGTTCAGTCGCACAGTGCTGTTCTAGTTCTGTCATGATTAAATTACAACATTTTGTGTGTGAACAAAGGTCCTAGCAAGTGGCCACAGCCTCACATGGACGAGGCACGGGGGCTCTCCCTAACCCAAGAGATATAAAGCTAGGGAGGAGTGTTAGTCGTCACCCAAGAAGCCCTCATGGCCTTTCGATGGTAGTAGAGAACGGACGACAGGAACCATGGCTTCGCATGTACGATGAGATGTCATCGGATCAATCGCTTTTGACAAGTCATTGATTTGATTTTGAGACCGCTCCAGCTGCGGGATGGATGTGTCCATGGAGGATATGCGGGTTGGACTACATGACGATCGCGGGTTCGTTTTGATATCCACGAATTGAAAGCTCTCCTCCATCGATGCCAACTTAACTACGCTCCTGGATCTAGTTAACAATTTCATAATACAGATTGCCAAGGATCGGTCTCACAAAAACCCATTGTGGCCAATCAAGGGACTAATGGCAGACCACCACCGTTTGAGTCTCTTCTGGTAGGGCACGAGAACCACAAAACTTCATCATGGATGAAGGACTTAAAAGCCGCCAGTGTATAGAGGTGAAGACAAGGAGAGGATATAAAGATGTGACGAATACGTTTTTGCACTACCATCGTCTCTGTGCAACTCTAGATGTATTCCGCTCTCTGGAAACGAGTTTAGAACTTAAAGACAAGGCCTACAAGTGGCGGATGTTACTAAATTCGAACAAAAAAACCTACAACCTGGATGTGAGTCCAAGTTGTGTTCCAAAAGGAGGTCCTTCTTGTTGAAGATGATGAAACAGGAAACAGAAGGAAGACAGCAACTCAGAGTAGGAAGAAGATGGAGAAGGAGAAGACACAGAGCTTGTGTACGAGATCTCTGTAGTCTGTCTCTCTGTATTGGAATAATAGAGTATATACAAACTCAGAGCTACAAAGCTTATATGAAACCCTAAGAGATAAGGTGTCCTTTCACACCGGATGTCCAGGGGGAAAAACCCAGTGGGAGAAAAGTGCCCCTGGTGAAGCGCGTATACACACTAACACTACTACATGTCTACACTTCTTACCAATAAATATGACATAAATTGGCAAGCTTGGGATGAGTGCTTCTCCATATCTATCATTATCAAGAAGTGATCCTCAAGCTAGATAACCTCAATGCGTTTGAGGAGCCACTAATGAGCAAGCTGAGGGTATGGTAATATAAGAATGGAAATAAGCTTGCTTTTAGAGCTAGTGGCAACCCGAAGAAGGGTATGTGTGTAGATAGGGTTTCATATTTTCTTTGATTCAGGCTGGATTGTTGTTGTACTACTTTTGACATAAAAATATAGGGTTGCCCCCTACCTTCCTCCTCTGAATAATAAGGTGAGTCGGGATTCTTCATCCCTCACTTAGCCTCAATACAATTTTAGGTTTTTGTCATAATAATCAATATCTAATTCTCCTAAATGATTTTCTCATGTTCAACTGATCATTTAATATGGGGAAGTGCCAGGGGAGAAAAGGCTAGAATATTGATTAAGCTAGCACCAGTAGGGATCCAAAGGGGGGGCCATCTGCAAATGAGCAATGTGCAACAATGGACTTAAAAGACCCTAAGGTTCAACCCATTAAGACTTCCAAAATGCTAAGGTTCCAACATGCTAAGGTTCCAAAATTCAAAGGTTGTGTCCAAAGGCCAAACACCAGGGAAATTGGATGCTTAGTGTGTGTCACAAAAAGTCTTTGTGGATACCTACATAGGAGGGGGCGAGCCTTGCAAGTAGGGGATGAGAGAGAAACTCACACGCACACACACACACACACACACACACACACAAGCTCCCTTTACACAAAGGGAATGAGGGACACATGTCAGCTCCCTAGCCCAGATGCCCACAAGGTGCACCCAATTCCTATTGGATGGCCTTGGAGGTGGACCAATGAGAATTAGGCTAGAGTAAATCTAGTTTAATTAATATTAAAATACTTAATAAAAGAACCAATAAGAATTAATCTCTCTAGAAGACTATTGGACAGTCTCCCAAGAGGACCAATGAATATTCAGCAGCCCAATGGCTTGCCTGATTCCTATTGGTCGGGAGCCAAAGGGGTCCAATGAGAGTTTAGTTGAATTAAATAATTACCTAAAGCTCTCACAAAAGGGGAAAGGGGGACACATGTCAGAAGGCTATCAGTTATGCTGCTTAATTACCATTGGCTAAGCCTGGGGAGGTCCAATAGGATGCTAGCAAGAGCAAATAGCAAGAGGGGTCGACCAAGAGAGAGAGGGGGGGCTGATTTTTCAAAGGCATTATCACCTACACACTCACACTAGCTCATGTGTGAAGTAAAGAAGACTCTCTCTCCTTCTCAAGCTTTAATGGAAAGCTTATCACCTACTCCAAGCTTGTGAGAAGGAAGGCCTACACCAACAACTCTTGGTTTTGTGATGCAAATCCAACCAAGAGCCGAGCTTCATTGCATGCTCATCTCCTTTACCATGCTAATTACTAAGCTAAGCTATGCTAATATGAGTGATTATGTGAGGATATGTACATATTTCTCGTAAGAATACTCCTTCTTTCTCTCAATCTACTCTCATACCCTGCTAGCTCTCACCATCTTTGAAGGTGTGTGAGGTCTTGGGTCTGAGACCATGAGGGATGGGTATTTTGACATCCTTACTAGGAGTACTCAAATATGATAAATCTAAAGCATGGATATTGTTTGAGGAAATGATGGGTTGGCATGTTAAATCTGATACAAAATAGACCATCAGATGGAAGAGTCTTTTAATAATATATGTTTATCTCTCTTAATACTTGTCATAAAATCTAACCCAAATGATTTTCTCATATTAAACTAATCAGCTAATAGGGGATAATAAACAGGAACAAGGGTTAGAATATAGACATCTGCTTACGGGTCTATCTCAACACGGGGCAGAGAATCGATTATCAATTGAGATTGTGGGAGGGGGGTGCGCCAGGCCTCTGAGGCAGTGCAATACAGAGGCGACGCGCGCAGTCCCCGGGCAGCAAGCTGCCGGAAGGGGACTGCCCCCGTGAGAAAAATTAGGTTAATATCATGTGGCCCGATGGACCACGTATCAGATATTAAACTGATAAGAACAGATACTACACTTGATCTTAGCCAAAAGGCCGAGAAAGGTATGGGTTCCCCAGAGTGCCCGCATGGCTTTTATACCTGCCCCGCCTCGCGCCTTGCCTTCTGGGATAATTGCTTCTGCTATTCTTTGCAAGCCCGTGTTTACACTATCTAAGCATTTGTTCGTGATGCCACGCAAAGCTCTCGGCCCGCCCCGCCTCTCGCGCCTTGCCCTCTCAGATCATTGGCTCTCCGTCAAACTTTTCTACTTACTTCTATTTACAAGCACAGCTCCCGGAATAGCACACTATCTGAGCACCCATCCTTGAAGGTTTCTACGCTATTCACACGATGCCAACGGAGCTCTCGACTGTGCGCTTTTTTTGGCCTTGTAATAAGCACTTCCCTTTTGGCAGCTTGCTGCTTACTCTCTCTCAGCCGCCATAGTCTACGAGCTGTAAGAGATAAGCTCACTTTTGGTAGCTTAGTATCAGGCCATCTGTTTGTGCAGAAGCCAATCCATAACATAGGCCCTCTATTCTCTATACGCACGAGTCAAAAGAGGCAATCAAAAGTGTCACACACAAACAGGAACGAATCTACCCTGAGAATAGGCACCAATGTGCAGGTCATGAGGTTGAAGCTATGTCTTATTTTGTGTCCTTCATACAAAAGTCATCAGCGGCCACTCCCTCGATCTTTGATCCTTCCAATAACTAAGCTAAAGGCGAGGGAGTCTTCTTCGGTAGGTGAAGCTCTGAAAGGGAGAAGGAAAGGGTTGAAGGGATGATCGAAACAACAAAAAGGGACATTCTACACTGCATCGCAAGAGGATGCCTGATAAGTAGCACCGATGCTGTTAGAAACATGGCAGCTAAGTGGCACCAATGCTGTCCAATAGATATGCAACCTTGAGCCTGTTTCAAAAGCTCGACTACTGTGAAGAAAATGGATTGTACTATGCTTGATTCTCCAAAATGGATTGTAATTGAGTCCCAAAAACTCGCGACTTGTGTTTTGTTCAGTCGCACAGTGCTGTTCTAGTTCTGTCATGATTAAATTACAACATTTTGTGTGTGAACAAAGGTCCTAGCAAGTGGCCACAGCCTCACATGGACGAGGCACGGGGGCTCTCCCTAACCCAAGAGATATAAAGCTAGGGAGGAGTGTTAGTCGTCACCCAAGAAGCCCTCATGGCCTTTCGATGGTAGTAGAGAACGGACGACAGGAACCATGGCTTCGCATGTACGATGAGATGTCATCGGATCAATCGCTTTTGACAAGTCATTGATTTGATTTTGAGACCGCTCCAGCTGCGGGATGGATGTGTCCATGGAGGATATGCGGGTTGGACTACATGACGATCGCGGGTTCGTTTTGATATCCACGAATTGAAAGCTCTCCTCCATCGATGCCAACTTAACTACGCTCCTGGATCTAGTTAACAATTTCATAATACAGATTGCCAAGGATCGGTCTCACAAAAACCCATTGTGGCCAATCAAGGGACTAATGGCAGACCACCACCGTTTGAGTCTCTTCTGGTAGGGCACGAGAACCACAAAACTTCATCATGGATGAAGGACTTAAAAGCCGCCAGTGTATAGAGGTGAAGACAAGGAGAGGATATAAAGATGTGACGAATACGTTTTTGCACTACCATCGTCTCTGTGCAACTCTAGATGTATTCCGCTCTCTGGAAACGAGTTTAGAACTTAAAGACAAGGCCTACAAGTGGCGGATGTTACTAAATTCGAACAAAAAAACCTACAACCTGGATGTGAGTCCAAGTTGTGTTCCAAAAGGAGGTCCTTCTTGTTGAAGATGATGAAACAGGAAACAGAAGGAAGACAACAACTCAGAGTAGGAAGAAGATGGAGAAGGAGAAGACACAGAGCTTGTGTACGAGATCTCTGTAGTCTGTCTCTCTGTATTGGAATAATAGAGTATATACAAACTCAGAGCTACAAAGCTTATATGAAACCCTAAGAGATAAGGTGTCCTTTCACACCGGATGTCCAGGGGGAAAAACCCAGTGGGAGAAAAGTGCCCCTGGTGAAGCGCGTATACACACTAACACTACTACATGTCTACACTTCTTACCAATAAATATGACATAAATTGGCAAGCTTGGGATGAGTGCTTCTCCATATTTATCATTATCAAGAAGTGATCCTCAAGCTAGATAACCTCAATGCGTTTGAGGAGCCACTAATGAGCAAGCTGAGGGTATGGTAATATAAGAATGGAAATAAGCTTGCTTTTAGAGCTAGTGGCAACCCGAAGAAGGGTACGTGTATAGATAGGGTTTCATATTTTCTTTGATTCAGGCTGGATTGTTGTTGTACTACTTTTGACATAAAAATATAGGGTTGCCCCCTACCTTCCTCCTCTGAATAATAAGGTGAGTCGGGATTCTTCATCCCTCACTTAGCCTCAATACAATTTTAGGTTTTTGTCATAATAATCAATATCTAATTCTCCTAAATGATTTTCTCATGTTAAACTGATCATTTAATATGGGGAAGTGCCAGGGGAGAAAAGGCTAGAATATTGATTAAGCTAGCACCAGTAGGGATCCAAAGGGGGGGCCATCTGCAAATGAGCAATGTGCAACAATGGACTTAAAAGACCCTAAGGTTCAACCCATTAAGACTTCCAAAATGCTAAGGTTCCAACATGCTAAGGTTCCAAAATTCAAAGGTTGTGTCCAAAGGCCAAACACCAGGGAAATTGGATGCTTAGTGTGTGTCACAAAAAGTCTTTGTGGATACCTACATAGGAGGGGGCGAGCCTTGCAAGTAGGGGATGAGAGAGAAACTCACACACACACACACACACACACACACACACAAGCTCCCTTTACACAAAGGGAATGAGGGACACATGTCAGCTCCCTAGCCCAGATGCCCACAAGGTGCACCCAATTCCTATTGGATGGCCTTGGAGGTGGACCAATGAGAATTAGGCTAGAGTAAATCTAGTTTAATTAATATTAAAACACTTAATAAAAGAACCAATAAGAATTAATCTCTCTAGAAGACTATTGGACAGTCTCCCAAGAGGACCAATGAATATTCAGCAGCCCAATGGCTTGCCTGATTCCTATTGGTCGGGAGCCAAAGGGGTCCAATGAGAGTTTAGTTGAATTAAATAATTACCTAAAGCTCTCACAAAAGGGGAAAGGGGGACACATGTCAGAAGGCTATCAGTTATGCTGCTTAATTACCATTGGCTAAGCCTGGGGAGGTCCAATAGGATGCTAGCAAGAGCAAATAGCAAGAGGGGTCGACCAAGAGAGAGAGAGGGGGGGCTGATTTTTCAAAGGCATTATCACCTACACACTCACACTAGCTCATGTGTGAAGTAAAGAAGACTCTCTCTCCTTCTCAAGCTTTAATGGAAAGCTTATCACCTACTCCAAGCTTGTGAGAAGGAAGGCCTACACCAACAACTCTTGGTTTTGTGATGCAAATCCAACCAAGAGCCGAGCTTCATTGCATGCTCATCTCCTTTACCATGCTAATTACTAAGCTAAGCTATGCTAATATGAGTGATTATGTGAGGATATGTACATATTTCTCGTAAGAATACTCCTTCTTTCTCTCAATCTACTCTCATACCCCGCTAGCTCTCACCATCTTTGAAGGTGTGTGAGGTCTTGGGTCTGAGACCATGAGGGATGGGTATTTTGACATCCTTACTAGGAGTACTCAAATATGATAAATCTAAAGCATGGATATTGTTTGAGGAAATGATGGGTTGGCATGTTAAATCTGATACAAAATAGACCATCAGATGGAAGAGTCTTTTAATAATATATGTTTATCTCTCTTAATACTTGTCATAAAATCTAACCCAAATGATTTTCTCATATTAAACTAATCAGCTAATATGGGATAATAAACAGGAACAAGGGTTAGAATATAGACATCTGCTTACGGGTCTATCTCAACACGGGGCAGAGAATTGATTATCAATTGAGATTGTGGGAGGGGGGTGCGCCAGGCCTCTGAGGCAGTGCAATACAGAGGCGACCCTTCCCACACTGCTCTCGGGCCTCAAGAGCTCCAATCAAGCTCACCTTCCCGCGGCCAACTTCCAACTCCCTCTAGGGGGTAGTCTCACAAGCTTGCTGCCTCAAGCCTCCGAGACCCTTTAAGGGCTTGCTCCCACCAAGCTGCAGCAAAGCACTCTGCCAAGCTTCAAGGGCTTCTCCAAGGCAAATAAATCAGAGCTTTCAAAGCCTCCAAAGGTATCCAAAGCCAACTTCAAAGGCTCATTCCAGTCATCAAAGAAGAACTCAAGGCTGTGAAGGGTGACTTCACCTCGAGTGAAGAGGTACTTCACATTAAGAGAGTTTTATTAAGAAGACATTAAAATTGAAATCTTGCAGCCAAGCACAATAACTTGCAAATAAATATCTCTTGTCTTTATTGGTGCACTGTGTAAAGAGGAAGACACTGGCTAGGAGAGTCTCCTAAGCTAAGACCCCTCTATTAGCACAAATGGGGGAGAAGGGAATAGAAAAATTCAACGGGGAAGGGTTTCACACCTGGCAAACGAAATTAAGAGGTTACCTTATGAAAAAATGTTTGTGGTCTGTCATCAGCATTGCCTTAGAGCAACAAGCCAAACCCGATGGAGTGCACACTAGGGCGAGACTAGGGCATCTACACTCATAGTAAGTGCACAGAATCTGGACAAAGACGAACAAGCATTAGGAATCATCATCACCTCCTTGCATGACAATTATGTGCACTTCATAGATGAATGTACACATGCACATGATGCCTGGCATGTCCTAGAAAGTAATTTTGGAGCCAGGGCCAAAAGAAGCAAAGTTAGTCTTAAAAGACAACTTTACAAAATTACTATGATTGAAGGGGAGGACATTGCTAGCCTTATAAATAAGCTTAAGAGCATTGTCACGCAACTCACTTACATCCAGGTTGAAGTACCAAAAGATGACAAAGTGGCCATAATATTAAGTGCACTTCCACCTTCTTATGACCACTTAGTCACAAATCTTGAAGAAAAAGAACGAGCACCACCACTCCAAGATGTCATCAACTCAATCCAAGCAGAAGAAAGAAAGCAAAGAGGTTCACTAACCTCATCAGGAGGAGTTTTTATTGCAACATCCTCAAGGGGAAGGCATTCGCCATCAACATCGACAAATGGAAGAAAGTGTTATGAATGTGGAAGAATGGGACACGTAGCAAAAGACTGCTACACAAACAAACCTTGCAACAAATGTGGTAGGAAGGGACACCCTCCTTCTCGATGCTACTCAAATGGAGGGAGTAACATTGGAGAAAGCAGCAACAGTAGAAGCAACAGCAGAAGCAACGAAGGCAAGAGACCTGACAGAGGATCAACTCACATAGTAGAAGACAAAAAGGATGAAGATGAGAGCAACATTGTCTTTTATGAAGACCCATTTTTAAGATGCAGCCTTGTAGGGGAGGACTTTTTCCTGTGTGGATTTTATTATCCTGTGTGGATATCACCATCCTTTGTGGATTTTTCCTATGTGGATTTATCATCCTGTGTGGATATAACCATCCTATGTGGATTTTGTTAGCTTGTGTGGATATTACCCTCCTGTGTGGATAGCAACCTGTCATCCTGTGTGGATCATGCATCTTCAGTATCTTGTCATAGTCCAAACCTCAAGGGGAGGATTGTAAAGTGTGAGCTTTGTCCTAAAGTATGAGTCAAGGAGAAGAGAGTGGATTTATCCCACATGCTGTGGAGCAAGGCTGTAGAGCTACTTAAAGCTCATTTCATGAATGAATAAACACAACTCTATTTCGCACTACATGCTTGTCTATGGTGAGCTTGTGCTAAGCTAATTCAATGCTCAAGATTATGTTTATGAGTCCAAGCTAATTCTATCTTGGAACCTAATTCACTTGAGTGATAACCTTGCTTACACACACACTCACACATTGACGCTATGTTTCTCTTTCATCCACCATAGCTAGCTCGATCCCATCCCCAACACCAGGTGGCTCCCCTTTCACAATGAAGTGCAGCCCACCACTCCCCCTATGCTCATGGCCTGCCAAATAGATGGCGCTCCATTTCCATGCATCTCCCAGTCCTCTTCCCCGCCCATGAAGGTAATCCCTGGAGTTGACTTGCAATAGCGCTGCCATTTCCTTGCAATAGCATTTTTTTTCCTTTTGTATTCCTCAGCTTGGCATTGTTCCCACGCATCCGACTGCCACCTTGAGCCATCTTTTTAAAAAGATTCAGCTTTACTCCACTTCATACCTTTAGCTGGCCGCCCCAAACTCCCACATTGACCCTTGATAATCACTGGTCACATAGTCGGCTGCTTTGCATGTTTGGTTCCATGCACTTTAAAGTATGCTTTCTCTGCAAGATCCATCGCCATTGGTCGGCCAATGAGAAGAATCCCAGATATCGGTGGCCCTTGGGTAAAAGAACCCCGTTGAGAGCACTCCGGCATTCATGAGACTTGAGCTGCACTCACTTGCAATAGCTCTCAATGGACATGTTGTAGCATACATACCCTGGCAAGTAGAGCGTCCTACAGACACTTCGATCAAAATCCCATATCATAAACTCCATAGCACCTGCATACCTGATATAAGCATTTCCTCCTGTCCCCTATGATAGGAAGAAACAATTGCAGTTTTCACTAGCAAGTGTTCCATCTCGGTGTACCTTTCTCTTAGCTCCATCAAATACCTGCCCAATGTCTCTGTCACTTGCCTACAAACTGCCATGCCTGGGCTTCTTGCACTTCCATAGGTCGACACAGTTTGGCTACACCAACGTGGCCATGGAGGATATGCGGGTTGGATTGCATGACGATCGCGGGTTTGTTGATATCCAGGAATTGAAAACTCTCCTCCATCAATGCCAACTTAACTACGCTCATGCAGCTAGTTAAAAATTTCATAATACAGATTGACAAGGATCGGTCTCACGAAAACCCATTGTGGCCAATAAAGGGACTAATGGCAGACCACCACCATTTGAATCTCTTCTGGTAGGGCACGAGAACCACAAAACTTCATCATGGATGAAGGACTTAAAAGCCGCCAGTGTATAGAGGTGAAGACAAGGAGAGGATATAAAGATTTGATGAATACTTTTTTGCACTACCATCATCTCTGTGCAACTCTAGATGTATTCCCCTCTCCAAAATACGAGTTTAGAACTTAAAGACAAGGCCTACAAGTGGTGGATGTTACTAAATTCGGACAAAAAAACCTACAACTTGGATGTGAGTCCGTTGTGTTCCAAAAGGAGGTCCTTCTTACCAATAATATGACATAAATTGGCAAGCTTGGGATGAGTGATTTGCCATATTTATCGTTATCAAGAAGTGATCCTCAAGCTAGATAACCTTAATGTGTTTGAGGAGCCACTAATGAGCAAGCTGAGGGTATGGTAATATAAGAATGGAATAAGCTTGCTTTTAGAGCTAGTGGCAACCCGAAGAAGGGTAGGTGTATAGATAGGGTTTTATATTTGCTTCATTGGCCACTTGGGGCTTGGCAGGTGTTCGACCAATGGTCGTGAGTGTTAAAAAAAGAGCATCACTTGATTTTATCAAAGTGTGAATGCAAGGATTTTTGTTGTGGAGCAGCGTGCAAGGGACAAAATGTGGCACCACCAAAAGAGTTGGGGGAGATGGTGACCGCCACGGTCGTCAATTGCAAGTGTAGTAGAGTTGAAAAAGACTCCACACAATAGGGCAAACTAGTTGCTACCGATCTTGCAGGGGTTGGCTGAAGTCGAACTCACACTACGTATGTGTGAAGGCATTAGTTCCCATGACCGTTGTCGACGAGCCGGTTCCTAGAATTCTCATCTTTTTGATGATGCAACAACCCAAGCTTTCTCAATGTTGTTTAGCCATGCAACATCCTCTTGAGCCCTTCAAAAACTCCTTCAAGGCACTTTGATGCCGAGTTGGAATCACTGCTTAGCCAATCTTCTACAAAATCTACTTCTTCTAGTGTCCTCGCACATCTGCCTTCACAAATCCAAGAAAATCTACTAATTGCTTGAATTAAATACAAGAAATACCCAATTTTGAATTATGATAAGCGTAATCTGTTCGACAAATTATCGACTAATTATTGATGGAACTTCCATTTGCAGATCTATTATTGCCAATTCAAAAATCCTCCTTAAAATTTGAAATAAAATGCCAATTACCTTGAACCTGAGGCTTCAATACCACTAATGGGAGGACAGGAGAATGGATGCTTAATCTATTCAATTTACTCACACACACACACACACACACACACACACATGAAAGCCCTCACCATCTCTCCCAAACCAAGTTCACACAATGATGGGTCCTTATTGGGAGTACGTTAATATGATAAATCTAAAGCATGGATATTGTTTGAGGAAATGATTTTGTTTGGGATGTTAAATCTGGGACAAAATAGATTATTAGATGGAAGAGTTTTAATAATATATGTTTATCTCTCTTAATAATTGTCATAAAATCTAATACCTAACCAACCCAAATGATTTTCTCATATTAAATTGATCATTTAATATCGGTAATAAACGGGAACAAGGGTTAGAATATAGACATGTGCTTATGGATCTATCTCAACACGGGGCCAATGGTAAAGGGGTCCAAATGAGAGATGGTCTATCAAATAGCAAGTCTAGCTAATGGGGCTTAAAAAACCTTAGGGTTAGCTTCATTAAAGACCTTCGATGGTTAATGTTAAAAGTCCTTTGACCTTAGGCAAGCTAGGACTGAGCTTGAGGTGGGAACCCAACCTAAGCTTGAAGTGCTTGTTGTGCTTGCTGACTAAGGTGCTTGAGGTGCTTGTCGTGCTTGATGACTAAGGTGCTTGAGGTGCTTGTCATGCTTGATGACTAAGGTGCTTGAGGTGCTTGTCATGCTTGATGAGGAAGGTGCTAGAGAAGCTTCCCATGCATGGGGGGTAAGTTGCTTGAGTCAAAGAGAGACCCTACAAACGAGGGGGAAAGCCCCAAAGTTTGGGGAATCTTTGACTTAACCTCCCACTCACCCAAAGGGCACCCCCTTTTCTCAAGGGGCACATGGACACA
Source organism: Adiantum capillus-veneris (assembly GCF_014529385.1). Lineage (NCBI taxonomy): Eukaryota > Viridiplantae > Streptophyta > Polypodiopsida > Polypodiales > Pteridaceae > Adiantum > Adiantum capillus-veneris. The sequence continues at coordinate 31,659,037 of NC_140945.1, forward strand.
TTTCAGACTCTCCCTATAGTCACATGGTGTGCTTGAATGTTATTGGTTGGGCTAAAGAGGGGTCCAATGAGCTTCTAGTTCTATTCAACAAATATCTAGATATTTTCAGGCTCTCTCTCTCAAAGGGATAAGGAGGACACTTGTCCAAATACTACCCATGTGCTTGAAATGCATGTTGCATGTGATTGGCTAGGAGGAGAGGGGTTCAATAAGATTGAAGCTTGAGCAAAAACGGGGGGGCTTGCCCAAAGCAAGCAAGGGGTATGCCTGGGGGGTATACACCTCTCATAAACTCACTTTTTTGAAACATTCTCACTTGGTGAAAGTAGAGGAACTCCACCTCCTTCTCCAAGCTTGTTGAGAAGTGAGAGCCTACACCAACACTCTTGGCTATGGAATGCAAATCCAACCAAGAGCCATGCTTCAATGCTTAAGCTTGCCATCTTCTCCATTTCTATTACTATGCTATTATGTATGCTAGCAAGAAGAGTGATGATAAGTGAGGAACTATTTCTTTCTCCTATGGAATGTTTATTCTTCCTCTTCCCTACCCTCATTCCCTGCTAGCTCTCTCCACCTTTGAAGGTGTTTGAGGCCTTGGGACTAAGGCTTGGGATAGTTCATGCTTTCTACAAAGTTTATGTTATGCTTGTTATGCATGAAGCTTTCCATCTTCAGTGCATCACCTAGGTCACAAGGAACACAAAGATTGTATTGTACCAAGTCTCTCTTGATGGGAGAAACTATAATACAAATGCCTATTGGAGGGTGGACTGGCTCCGTATGAATCCGGTCCTCAAGTGTTGTCATGTTCTCTAAACTCTCTCTCTTGCAAAAGTATTGTTCATGCCAAGTTAACTAAGGACCGTGTTCATGTTGCTGCAATCAATTAAGTTCACCCGCTATGCTCACAAACTAATCTCACAAAAGTGCTTTATCTAATTCCCTAATTTCACTACTCTCAAAGTTCATAGGCCATTTCCATCACATTGGTATCAAAGCATT